>NC_140959.1:55995823-56670823 GCF_014529385.1 Adiantum capillus-veneris | reverse complement strand
GGAACTGGATTATCTAATTGCTAATCCCCCACAGGTACGCATATTTCCATCGTGACAGATTGTGAAACAAGAGAGTTTTCTCGTGTGAAAACGTGTGAAAACTCCTCCAAGTCAAAGGGGAAGTGCCACATTGCGTGTGAGAGCTCTTGAAACACTCATAGACGTGTTTTCTTTGCTCAAAACGATTTAAAACAAAGAATTATAGCTTGCTGTGCTTATTTGCAGTTTTAGGGTTTTGCACCTAAACTATGAGATAACACGAGGAAAGCCTTCAGGTGGTTATATAGGAGTTTGGCCACTTGTCAATGACCAAAAGAGAGAATTACAGCATGCTGAAATTAACTTATAGCTCACCGAGAAGCTTCTAAAATGCAAGGGAATGTGTCCTAGGCTTGTACTTTTGACCCACCAAGATTTTGGTGCCATTATGCTTCCAAAATGGGGTTGAAGACTTGCAATTTCTGCCCTTGACATGTTTGGACAACTTGGTGAGAGTTTGGTGAAAGTGTTATCTGTTTCCAATCGAATAAAGAAATAGGGGCGCCAATCTTTGAGGCCTACAATGTGTTGGTCTTCGTGTGCACAATGACATTCTAGTCGCTCGACGCATCTGTGTACTCTCTTCTTCTCAATTCCCTGTGTGAAATTTACAAGTAATTAAGCTATTACCGCCCTCCATTGTGTACTAGCCGATTATAGAGAGACCTAGGAAAGGATCTCCATGCTGATACAAAGCTGCATATCCAAGTGACCAAGAGTGGTCTGGCGGCATAGATGTCACATGCCCTGGATGGATAGACCTTTGGTACGCACAATTGCTACTGTTAGTGCCATATTCTCCTGCGCACAAAATCATTGACTCAAACTCCACATGGGCAAAACCCAAGCCTAATTCAAGAGTGAAATATTGTTGCACCTAACTGGCAGAAGAAAGATAGATAGATAGATAGATAGATAGATAGAGAGAGAGAGAGAGAGAGAGAGAGAGAGAGAGAGAGAGAGAGAGAGAGAGAGAGAGAGAGAGAGAGAGAGAGAGACAACCCTAAAGGCTGGCCGCGTATGACGGTCCTCCAGAGTACTGATGAACTTTGCTCTCCTAGGCCTAGAGTCCCTGTGGGCTACTTTTCCTCTACATGGTTCGCATTTGCATAGGTGTCTTGAGGAGAATCGCTAAGGAGATCTCCAACTGCTCATATTCCATCAAGATGTGCTGACCACACTCGGTGACGCTGTGCATCGGAAGGGCTACTCAAAAGCGTTGTCTGCAGCTGGCCTAAAAACGCTAGGCTGTTGCCAGAGGTAAATGTAAGGCTGCCCCTCCTCTATTAGGGTTGCCCTAAGGCACCCTAAGGGGTTGCCGACACGACATAGGAGACGTCCAATATGACTATTTACAGAGGCGAACATTGACGATGGTCTTCAGCGATCGATGCAAAACTGTCTTGGACAGTGCCCAATAATGAGCATCTTCGGGCATTGATGATGATGACGATGATAATGTTTTTAGATTTTCACTTTACTTCATTTTTATTTTGTATCCAAACATTGTATTAGATCCACCAAGCTTGTATTAGTTTGGTCTCATAGGTAATTTTGGCTTTTTGAAGACGTTTAATATAACATGTCATTTCATTTCATTTCTCTCTCTCTCTCTCTCTCTCTCTCTCTCTCTCTCTCTCTCAATGAAAAGATACAATGTTTGCTCGTGAATCTTTAGTAATCTTTTTTTTTGGCAAATCTCACAACTCCCGTGCGAGGTGACAACGTACGTCCGTGAGCGCCAACGGGTCACTTGGCCGCATTTGAAATGATGACCCTAGGATGAATGTTCAAACAACCAAGCTAGCTCGGACAACACTACCGAGTACAAAGTTGTGCAAGGCAAAACAAGAGTTGAGCATTAAATGCACTTGAAGGGCAAAAATACCTTGCACAGTTGCACTGCGTCTTTGGGCATGCCCTTATTTGTTGGTACAGGACTTTGGTTGCTCTATTATTAGAACATTAATGGTCCATTCAGAGAGCATTATTCTTTGGTAGATCGCCTCAGCATGTTTTCTGTTATAGAAGGGCTTCGAATCGTCTTTTTCTGTGTTATTTTCTGCTTTCAATTGTCTTTATCACCGGCCAAATTGCATTATATGTTGCTGCATTTACATCTTGTATGGGCACATAAGGCCATACCAACTGGATGGCCTATGTGCAGGAACTCTTACCTTTTCTTATTCGACTCCATGCAAAATTTGCAACCGCCCTCTGATGCTTCTACTACGAGAGGAGACTGCATTTACTTGGGAGGCAAGCAAATGCGACCCGTGCTATGTGAATCACAAGAAGATTTAGAAATTTTCTCATGTAGGAAAACGGAGTCTTTTCTAGTGTTTTTCATACAATGAATAAATAACATCATTGGCTTCTGCTTGAGAGGCACCACATACCTAGCTAGGTATGCGGTGCCTCCCTCACAGAAGCTCATGATGTTGAGGTAAGTCACAATGTGGGAATTATTGTAAGAATTTGTCCAAAACTTCTTGTGAATGGGAGAGAAAAGTGGTTGAATCTGATCGTAGCTTTTACGGTGTATTTATGGTTCATGCCCCATGTTAGCTATTCCATACTAGATGGAATTGTCCAAGGGTAAACATGTATGATTGGTATATAAAGAGAAGTGTCAACATAAAAGGTCAATTGCTAGAGCTTATCATATGAAAGGCATGCACACACAGCCAAGTTTATAACTTGGTTCTAACTTAAGTTCCAAATGCACGCATATATGTATCGCAAATTGAACGGCCTAAATTGCTATAGGAAATTTTGCTTCATGTGGAAGTGTAAGACTCATGAAATTAGAGATTCATTGCTTGTCTTTTCTGTCTCTGAGTTGCATTGCTATTTGTGATAAAGACCTATGGGTGGCTTAACGTAGGTAGTTCTTGACTCTTTATTCAATTGCACAAAATGACCAATGTGAGCTTAAAGGATAACAAGTACAACTTCTCAACTCTACAATCACCCTCTCGAACAATCACTTAACTTCAAACAGACATAGACGATAGAGCCAACATGGCTCTTGGATCCTTCAAGTAGTTTAGTGTACAATAGGGGTTTTAAAGGCAAAAAGGATAGATTCTACTAAGGAGGGAACGAACTATAGGGATATATAAGGCAATTTCGGTGCACGCAGGTTACATCTCCACATTGGCACTAGTGAATCCCTTGGGGTTGCCTTGACAATCATCAAAGAGAGTTTTGTTGGCATTTCTTATGTTTCCCGTATTATTTGTTCACAACCGATTAGGGTAAGCTATAGGATAATTTTTTCTTGTCAAATAGAATGTGATATTTTTGGCTTGTTTGTGGGATTTGAGGCAACCAATTAGGGTAAGCTTTAGGAGAATTTTGATGATGAGCTACTCCTGTCAAATAGAATGTGAAGTGTTTCGCTCGTAATTTTCTTTCTATTAACATCTATATACTCGAGGCAAGTCTATGAAGAGCTACCACTTTTATATAGTTTTCTTTCTATTTGTTAAGTATGGAGCCTGATTTGCCCTTGTAATTTTCTGTGATAAAAGCGCACATTTGTAAGGCCCCCATTATGAGGAGAAGTCATCGTGCGTGAAGGAAAATCACTCACCGGAAACCAAAATTTTTCGGGACAAGAATCAGGGGCAACTTTAAAAGAATATTCTTTTTCGTCGAAATATTATGGCCGGACGGCGGTCGGAAAGTGGTCGGAAAACAACCGGTCGGTTGGCCGGTGGCCGGTAGTCAATGGCCGATGGCCGGTGGTCGGAATACAATGGCCGGTGGCCGGTGGTCGGAAGTCAATGGCCGGTGGCCGGTGGCCGAATTCAAAAGCGGAATTGTCTTCTCAAGGGCGGCCACACATGGGCGGATTGGAGGGTCCGATTTGGACTTATTCGCACAAGGGCGGCTACACATGGCTGTCTCTCATTAGAGAGGGCATCCCTTTTGGCCTATAAAAGGAGGCCATTTCTATACACATTTCATAGTGTTAAGAACCATCTCCATTTGCAAGTCACAAATAAGGTATTACGCAAGATCCTTTCCTCTCTCTCTTTCCTTTGCTCTAGCTCTCTCTGGTCCATTTCATGTGTGTCTTGGTGTGAGGTTGCTTGTGTGTGTTGTGTGGTGCATCTTCTTGGTTGTGCCAAAATCTCTCTTGCGTCCTAGTTCGCATACCATAACTACGTGGTGCCCCTATCTTGTTTGGGTTTGGCTGTGGGTTTGTTGTTGTGTTGTGCTTGTGGTTGCCCCAGCCCCAATTGAGCAGTACGGGAGCCTTGAGGGGTGTTTAGAGGTCGCCTCTCTTGTTGCCCGCCCCGGACCGCCTCAATTTTGGTACCGCCATGGAGGAACGATTGTGTGCTTATTGTTGTTGTATTGCATGAATGCTTGAATTTCAGCATAATCAAGTAGATTATATGAATCATGAAAACATGTATGACCGAGTTTAATTTGAAGGAAACAAAAATTGATCTAGAATATGGTTCGGATTATGTATAACATAAGAAAGGAAAAAAAACATTTTCACATAAGAATCTAGAATTCATGTTGAAAGACCTTTCAAAACTTTGTGTAGTTAGTTGATGATTGTTTGGAACTAATCTTTGTGTGGTTCTAGCATTGAGAGACTATGACACGCTATACCTTTGATGATATCCCAATCTTCTTCGGAAATCCAGACGAAGATGTTGATGATTTTCTTGCTGATTTTAGAATGGTTTGTCATATCCTTGGTAAAAGGGATGACATTGAAAAAGGGGATTTTCTATTGCTATGCCTTAGAGGCAACGCTGAGCAATGGTTTTGGAGTATGTCTTCTCAGATTGAAGATGGATATACCCAAATTTCCAAAGCTTTGAAAGCCAGATTCTCCAAAGTTCCAACAACGGAGAAAGCATGGGCTTCACTAGGGAGATTTCAACAACATGGTGAAGACTACTATGCTTATGAGGATATTTTTTCTCGTCAATGGGAAGGATGTGGATTTAGTTCTACATTTCTAGATTATGTAAAAATGGATCAATTTATTTTAGGTTTGTCTCCTTTCCTAAAAACTAAGGTTACTTGTAGTGGACCCTCTTCCTTTGAAGAAGCGGTCACTATTGCCCGAAGGAAGTTTCACAAGTACTTCTACATCAAAAATGGTTTCCATCATGCTGGAAGAACCAACCATCATGAAAGTGTTTCTATCAAGGAGTCATCTCCTTTGCCATACTTGTTTCCTTCTACTCCGACAAATGTTGAAGAAGTTACTTACATGCCAACTGATTATTCAAGTGCTAAAGTGTGTGGCCAAGATTCAAATGTGGAATCTCTTTCTTCTACCTTTATCACAAGCATGCAAAAATTGACACAAGATATCTCAAATGGCATTGATGATTCATTAATGGATACATCCAACCTTTTGACAGAGGATTAATTTCTAGTCCGAGCAGACGAAGCTTTTGTGCAACATGACTCTATGGAGAATGAAGAACTTGAAGGTAACCTTGATCTTCTGGAATGTTCTGAGAGTGTATCTTGCCTAAAAGAAGAGAGTGAAGAAGAAGATGAAATCATAGGTGGAGAGATCATAGACCACATTGATCATAAAGAGATGATTGTGTACATGGAATGCCAACTCCAAAACAAAGTAGAAGAGTGTGAGTTGAATCCATGTGAGGATAATCTTGAAGAAGTGTTTGAGGATGTTGAAAAGCATTGGTATGACCCATGTATGTTAAGCATGGAGGAACCTATCATGCAAGAAGCCAAATGTTTCACAAAATCAAACAGTAATCCATCAACCTTTGAAGTGGTACGATGTGAGGAGTTACAACTTTGCCAAGGGGGGGGCTTAGAAGGGGATGAAGAACATAGGAGAGTAGTAAAAGATAAAATTATAAAAGGAAACTATCAGAAGGGTATCATTCTCTCCAATGGTGTTTTAGTGGGTGGCTCTTCATTCATGGGACAATCTCTTAGCAAGAAAATTCAAGCTTTTGAAGCCCCAATCATCTTCATATTGGGTTTCACCTCTTCAAGGTCAACTTCTCCTCTCTTCACATATACCTTTCATCGGGGACACCATACCTTCTTAAGTGGAAGAGGAGATGAATACTTGGTGATGAACGGATGTTTCCAAATCTTCTTCATTTGGTTCTTTGGTGTATGGAGGTCGCACATTGTGATGCTTCTGGTCTTCATCATAGATGAAAAACTTGTTGATTGCTACATGTGGATATTTCATCAATCAGTACCAAAATCTATTCTCTTCCAATGTGTTGGAAGCAATAGAAACCTTCGTCTATTATCTACTTGTGTGGTAAACTATTTGCAATACCTTCCAATAACAGCTAGAAGCATGGCTCAAGCTTTCCTAAATCATGAAGGCCATATAACTTTTGACTTGGTGAGCCTACCCAGGTTGAATGAATTTTATGAGCTACAATTCAAGAATTCGCTCATACAAGCTCTTGAAGATCGTAGCAGATACATCAACTTTATACAGGAGGAAGAGCAACCAATCTTTTATATCACATTCATAGTGATAGATGCAATGATGGACAACAGTAAAATCTACAAGTTTCTTCAACCGAAATCAGTAAGTGATTCCATACCATACATCTCGCTTTGGGAAAGATATTTCAAGATCTTTGATCCTGGGGGGTGCTTATGGAAACTTTCTCAATGGAGGAGGTTTACTCCGTCACTTCATTACTGTTGGGTTAAAGGCCCGTGTGCCCGGCTGCCCGTTGTTTAGCCGCCCATGTACAGCCATTCATTTACTCATTCATAATAACTATACTCATAACTACACATTGTAGTGTGAGTACCGCCCCGCCATACACTGTGTCTATCTCCTTCTTCGTGTTGGCTCTCTGTGTGTGTGCTCTACGATCCCAACAAGTGGTATCAGAGCTTGGTAGTGAGAGCATTGAGAGCTTCATCATCATTGTTGAGTGTGTTGAATCTTGTTGCTGTTTCATTGCCGTTTTTCGGTTTCGCGCACGCGCGCATTTCCAAAGAGCAGAAGGTTTTTCTGAGCTTGGCATTGGAAGGTTCAGCACTCTGCGAGTATTTTCACCAAGCGTCCTGGGGTTTAACCCCCCTTTCGGAGCCATTCGTGCCATTAGAAATCCCATCCGAGCTACAGACTAGGAGCTACGTTTTTCATCTCTCTTTGGTAGTTTTCTGCTGCCAGAGCTTCCATAGCCATTACAGGTGCCATTGTTGTAGTGTCTTCCACTTACGTGAGCCCACAACTCATTTGAGAGTGTGTAGCCTCTTCTTGGAGTGGCCTCATACACACAGATAGAGTGGGAGTTTGGCGACATTGTCTTCTTCGACTATAGGTGCAGGTACAGGTACAGGTACGGGTACAGGTTACAGGTTACAGGGAGCTTTGGATAGAGGTTTCTTCTGTGGTTACAAAACATGTATTTTGACTGTGGGACAGCCATGTATATGGTTGTGGTTTGAGTGGGAGCTTCTACTCTTTTGGGCAGTCTATTTATGCGTGTTCTTGAGCTACAGGTTTACATCATCTATGTATGTTGATGGATGTGGATATGGCAGTTTGACAGACACTCTTTATGCATGATATTGTGGAGATTTGGTTCACTTATACATAGAGCGGGTTTGCTCTTGCTTGCAGTGTTGCGGTTTGAGTACGGACAGGTACTTGGTTGGCAGTAGAGATTGGACTTCGTTGAGCTTGTGCATTGGTTATATGCTCACTTGGATCCATTTATGCTCACGGATTTGTGTAAGATTGGTCAGCTTATGTCTCTATTGTGGTTATTCAGACATGGAGTATGTTTATGCCTCTATGACAGCTCATTGTTGATGCATTTTGTGGCACGGTTTGCCTAGGCCGGTTGAGTTACAGGTGTCATGGGTTTATGCATTTGTTTGTGGATTTCTACGTACGTTTTTTGACCATATTATGGGCTGATTTATACTCTATGCGTTTGCTCTTTGATTGAGCAGCAGGTGTTGTCAGATTTGCAACACTACTTTGTTGTGGCAGTTTGTTGGTTGGTTACAGGTTTCTCATTGTTGCATTCTTGTTGTAATGGGCACTAAAGAGGACACAGTTTTCAATATTGAGAAATTGGATGGTGCTAATTTCTCATATTGGAAAGATCAGATTTGGGATGTCTTGGTGCAGAAGAAACAGATTCGACCTCTAAAGTTGCAGGGAGTTAAGCCAGAGAACATGGAGAGGGATGATTGGGAGGAGTTGGATGAGATGTGCAGGTCTACCATTAGGCTTTCCCTTTCAAAGTCTGTTTATTACAATGTGAAAGATGCACAGGGTGGAGCTTATGAGCTATGGCAGCGGATTTGCGATATGTATGATAAGCATTCAGCTGCTTCTATGGTGTATTGGATTAAAAAGCTTATTGATTTGCGAATGGAGGAAGGTGCTTCCATGAATGCGCATTTGAATGAGTTCACTACAATTTTCAGCCAACTTGCTACGCAGGAAATTACGTTTGAGGAAAATGTAAAAGCTATGTTTTTACTTGTCACGTTGCCTGAGTCATGGGACACATTTAGGACAGCCATAAGTAACTCGGTTCCTGCGAATGAGTTGACAAGTACTAATGTGGAGTCTAGTCTTCTCACGGAAGAGATTAATCGAAAGAATAATGCAGGTAGTAAGTCTTCTAGTGCAATGGTTGTCAGAGGCAGGACTATGGACAAGTATAAGTCCAACAGGGGTAAATCTAGAAGCAAGTCCCGTGCAGGCACAAGTAAAAAGGATGTGGAATGTTTTCATTGTGGTAGAAAAGGCCATTTCAAAAAGGATTGCTACAAGTGGAAAAGGGAAAATGGAGATGGTAAGAAGAAAGACCATGATGCTAAGGACAAGCCTAAGTCCAATGTCAAGATTGAGGAGTTACATGCAACATAGGGAGAGTGTAGCTCTCAAGATGACCATGTATGTGCTCCGACTAGTGCTACTAGTGAAGAGCTTGGTGATGTGTTGCTTGCATCCTATTTTGATGACGCTTTTCTTCTCACTCATGAGCGTAGCATGCCTATGGATTGGGTCATTGATAGTGGTGCTTCTTTTCACGTTACGCCTCATAGGTCGTGGTTTCATGACTATGATGCTTCGAGCACAGGTACTGTCAGGATTGCCGATGGGCGTTCTATGCAGATTCATGGCATTGGGGATATTCATTTGGCTATGCCAAACTCTACTACGTTTGTCTTGCAGCGTGTGCGTCATGTGCCGGCTCTTGCAAAAAGCTTGATTAGTGTGGGTCAGTTGGATTCACTTGGTTTCAATGTATCTTTTGGTGATGGAGGTTGGAAGCTCACTAAGGGCAGCCTTGTTTTGGTTAAAGGTGCTAAGAGGAATACGTTGTATTCCCTTTGTGTAGCTAGTGTGGCTGATCACATTGTGGGGATCACTGAGCAACCTCCTGCTTCTTTATGGCATCAGCGTTTGGGGCATATGTCACTAAAAGGTTTGAAGTTGTTGGCACGTGCGGATTACATTCCCGTTTCAGATTTTGGTGGTTTTGAGTTTTGTAAGCATTGCCTTTATGGTCGACATGCTCGGTCTTCTCATAAGAAAAGTGTTCCACACAGATCTTTGGAAAAGCTAGCTTTGGTGCATAGTGATGTATGTGGGCCGATGCCCAATGCTTCTCTTGGAGGTGCTATGTACTTTGTTACGTTCATTGATGATGCTAGCAGGAAGGTATGGGCATACCCCATTCGTAAGAAGGATATGGTGTTTGATATATTTAAGCAATGGTTGGCTCTTGTTGAGAACCAATCAAGTTGTAAGTTGAAGTGCTTACGTACGGACAATGGGGGTGAATTTATGTCTCATGCTTTTACAACATTATGTGTTGAGAAGGGTATACGGCGCGAGCTTAGTGCTCCCTATACACCTCCTCAAAATGGTGTGGCAGAGCGCATGAACAGGACTATACAGGAAAAAGTCCGTAGTATGCTTTCTATGGCTGGTTTGTCAAATGGATTTTGGGCTGAAGCTGTTGCCACTTCTGTGCATTTGATAAATCGTTCACCTAGTGTTCCTTTGGGCTTCAAAGTGCCTGAAGAGGTATGGACAGGTTTGCCACCTTCGTATGGTCACCTTCGTGTTTTTGGCTGTGAAGCTTATGTACATGTACCTAAGGCAAAACGCAGCAAATTGGATCCAAAGAGCAAGAGATGTATCTTCTTGGGTTATGGTAGCTCTGGTGAGATGGGTTATCGATTGTGGGATCCTATTGACAGGAAGATTGTGCGCAGCCATGATGTTGTTTTTCATGAGGACTCTATGTATAGAGCATCACCGCGAACGGTTGAGGTTCGGCGTGTGATATTTGAGGAGGATGGTCATCGGTATGATGGTCCCATGGCTGCTCGTGGGCAGCCCATTGACCCTCAAGTGGGAGATCAGCCCTTGTTGGGAGATCATGTAGATGTGGGACAGCCAGATCAGCCCTTGTTGGGAGATCATGTAGATGTGGGACAGCCAGATGCACCTCCTGCACAGTCTTTGAGGCGTTCAGAGCGGCGTGCAAGACAGCCTCAGCGTTTTGTGCCTTCTATGGATTATGTATTGTTGACTGATTGCGGGGAGCCATCATGTTATGATGAGGCCATGTTTAGTGTTGACAAGCTCAAGTGGGAGCAGGCTATGCAGTCAGAGATGGATTCGTTGATCCACAATGAAACGTGGGAGCTTACTCCTTTGCCAAAGGGTAAGAAGGCAATACCATGCAAGTGGGTTTACAAGATAAAATTGTGTTCAATGGATGCAAAGCCTAGGTACAAAGCAAGGCTTGTGGCTAAAGGATTCAAGCAATAGAAGGGCATTGATTTTGACGAGATCTTCTCCCCAGTGGTGAAGATGTCTACTTTGCGTATGTTGTTTGCCTTGGTAGCTACAGAAGACATGGAGTTGAAGCAAATGGATGTAAAGACAGATTTCTTACATCCGGACTTGCACGAGGATTTGTACATGGAGCAACCAAGTGGGTTTGTTATTCATGGCTCAAAGAAGATGGTATGCCGGCTTCTTAAGACCTTGTATGGGCTGAAGCAATCATCTCATGAATGGTATCGTAAGTTTGATGCATTCATGAGTTCATTGGGCTATGTACGCAGTTATGAGGACCCATGCCTCTATACTCGCAAGGCTGCAGATGGTAGTCTTATTGTTTTGGTTTTGTATGTGGATGACATGCTGATCGCAGGGAAGTGTATTTCTAATGTGGATGCCTTGAAACATAGGCTACATGAGACCTTTTCCATGAAGGATCTTGGGGATGCCAGTCATATTTTGGGTATGTGGATCACTCGTGATCGTTCTCGCAAGATGCTCTTTCTTAGTCAGAAAGAGTACATTGACAGGGTGCTTGAGCGTTTTCATATGGAAGGGGGGAAGGCCATTAGTACCCCGTTGCCTCCATATGTAAAACTCAACCATGATGACTGCCCTCAGACAGATTTGGAGACTACAGAGATGTCTCATATTCCCTATGCGTCAGCTGTTGGTTCCTTGATGTATGCCATGGTGGCTACGCGTCCAGATCTTGCTCATGCAGTTGGTGTGGTTAGCAGGTACATGTCTAACCCGGGCAAGCGTCATTGGGATGCAGTGAGAGGTATTCTCAGATACTTGAGAGGGACTTCAGAGTTGTCCCTATGTTATGATGAGAAGGATATGTCTGTTTGCGGATATACAGATTCAGACTATGCAGGGTCAGTGGACTCGAGGAAGTCTACTAGCGGCTATGTGTTCACAGTTGCAGGTGGACCGGTTTCGTGGGCATCACGTTTACAGCCATGCGTTGCTTTGAGCACTACAGAGGCTGAATATATGGCTGCCACTGAGGCTGCCAAGGAGGCCGTATGGCTCTCACGACTAGTGGGAGATCTTGGTATGGCTGGTGATGCTCCGATTCTACATTGTGATAGCCAGAGTGCCATAGCATTGGCACGGAATCCTGTCTTCCATGCGAAGACAAAGCACATTGAGGTGAGGTATCACTTCATACGAGAGGTGCTAGAGGACAAGCGCATAGAGCTTGTCAAGGTACACACTGACGATAACCTTGCTCATCTACTCACGAAGTCGTTAGCCTCACAACGGTTTGCACACTGTAGATCGCTGATGGGTATGGCTTGACTTCTTTTGCTATACTTTGGCCACTTTAAAGGCACACTGCCTTTAAGTGGGAGATTGTTGGGTTAAAGGCCCGTGTGCCCGGCTGCCCGTTGTTCAGCCGCCCATGTACAGCCATTCATTTACTCATTCATAATAACTATACTCATGACTACACATTGTAGTGTGAGTACCGCCCCGCCATACACTGTGTCTATCTCCTTCTTCGTGTTGGCTCTCTGTGTGTGTGCTCTACGATCCCAACAATTACATCCTGCTATTGGCTCTGAGAACCTTCCATATCACACAAGGTTTTTTAATCATACAACAAAGGTTCTTCAAAGATGAGAGCAGACAAAGACAGACGTTACACAATCTACATGTTGTATGATCGGATAAATGGTACATGAATGTACCATTATTTAAGGGGGGGGACTAATGATAGCCGTTTTTCGGATTTTCATAATTGCCATAGTAAGCTACCTCACCCTACCAAAATCACCCAAACACTATGGCTATCCCTACCATTTCATTGTAAATAGGCGTGTGTGAGTTAAGGACTTTTCCCATATTTTCTTTAAAAACCCTAAATTAGCTAGTCACTGGGTTAGTTGAGCCAAAAATAAAAAAATAAAAAAATATTATAGCCCATTTGTGTGTAAATATTGCATTATATATATGGCCTAAATATAGGGATTTTTATAATTATTCTGGTATTTTATTTAAATATTTATACTTAGATGTGTGTTTTATTAAACCTGTGTATGCCTTCTTTCATCCTCTTACACCATAAGTATATTTTTTGCCAATATGTACATACTCTAACCTTATATTTTTCCTTTATACAAAATACTCTCACATTTTCACCCTCACCCTCGTGAAAAAAAAAATTTTAATTTCTACTAATTGGTCACGTTTATTATATTATTTACTTGCATACCTTTTCCTCTTTCACCCAAAATAATTCAAAGAGGGACCATATCATATGATTCCAATATCTTTCCATATCCATAATTCCTCCATATTTTTATTATTATTTTTACTTATTATTCTAACACCATGTGCTCATTGAGCTAAAGTCCATGAATAGTCCATACACTAGTCCCACCATGTATATATTTCTTTATTCACCAATAATCCTCTTCCATGCATGGGTCAAGGGCAACTTGGATGCTTTGTATTATGATATGACAAAGGAGGGGCTCACTTTTGGATGCATTGTACAAATTCAACAAAGGAGGGGGCCACTAAAAGACTTTTGCGAGAATAAAAACAGGCTTTTTGGTGAGAATTTTGGCACCTATCTCCACTCCGAATTTGGAGCGGTGGTCAACGAGAAAATGTAGCCCACGCTTTGAATAATTACCTCAAATTTTTTCATGATTTTTGGAGTAACCATCGGTGAGCTATGATTTTTTGAGTGGACCCCAATCTGCCCACTTTTCTCACAAGTAGCCCATAGTCTTCTCTCACCTCTTTCCACACTTCTACACACACACACACACACACGCACCTTCAATGGTTTCTCTCACCTTCAATGGTTTCTCTCACCTTCTTCACCATTAACCTCCCCTCTTACTTCCATAGCTCTCATATGAGCTCTCCATGTACATACACCATCTCTATGCCTCTCTCTATTATCTCCAAAGTACAATTCCATCTTACTCCTTATATATATACATAAATTTAGCATGTGTACCATGCTTAATCTCTGCAAATCAAGAGATCTCATCAACGGAAGTACCATTTTCATCACGATAATCAACCTTGGCGGCGGCGACGTAAAGAAAAGAAGACGAAGAAGAAGATCGATAGTCATTTTGAGAACCTACACAAGTAAGTCCAAAACTTCTTCAAGCTTCACCATCACAAGGATTTGCTCACTTCATTCAACCATCTTACTTCAACCATCCACCTCATTCTACCCATTGTAAATGTAACATTAACTTTCTAGTGATTGCTAACGACTAACATACTAACACAAAATAGCATTGACCTCACCATAAAAGACACCTCACCTCAAGACATGTATATAGTAACACTCTCTCTCTCTCTCTCTCTCTCTCTCCTTACTTACTTTCACCTTATCTACCATCAATAATGCTCTCTTTTGAGCCCACACCCATGACTCAAGCAAACAAAGAAGGCCCGCAATGTTTTGATATTCAAAAAAATCATAATCCTGATTTGTTAGCTTGTAAATTAGGATTTCCAATAATCTTTATGAGGGGTCTCCAACCTATAAATAGGTCCCTCTCCTTCTTGTAAAACAACCTCCAATATCTCACATAGCACCCCAACACTCTATGCGTGAGGAGAGACTTAAGTGTAACAACCACTTGTGAGCTTCACTCTTGGTGTGAGAGAAGCCTTCAAGCTACACATTGCAAGTGAGAGAGCGTGAGTTCCACAAATCTCAAAACCACTATTGTATATGCTCCTTCATCATCAATAAATTGAGGTTTGGTGCATCAAAGACGTGATTCGACGTTCAAATCTTCGTCCTTCCATTTGTGCAATATGGTTTGGTGAATTCAAGGTGATTTGTGTATTTTGAGTTTTTATCGGTTGATCTTAATTTTAGAAAGTGTTTTAGTGCGTTTTTCATTGCCAGTTTTTTGTTCATTGTAAGAGAGTATTGTGGTGAGAGGTCTCCCACACCCTAAGACAGTGTGTGTGTTTTAGCAATGTTTAGCAATCACTAAGCATTGAGTGAGTTTTGTACAAGTTCTACGATAGCATCATAACGAACCATCTCCATTTGCAAGTTACAAATAAGGTATTACGCAAGATCCTTTCCTCTCTCTCTTCCCTTTGCTCTAGCTCTCTCTGATCCATTTCATGTGTGTCTTGGTGTGAGGTTGCTTGTGTGTGTTGTGTGGTGCATCTTCTTGGTTGTGCCAAAATCTCTCTTGCGTCCTAGTTCGCATACCATAACTAGGTGGTGCCCCTATTTTGTTTGGGTTTGGCTGTGGGTTTGTTGTTGTGTTGTGCTTGTGGTTGCCCCAGCCCCAATTGAGCAGCACGGGAGCCTTGAGGGGTGTTTAGAGGTCGCCTCTCTTGTTGCCCGCCCCGGACCGCCTCAGTATGTAAAATCTATAACTTATATTGATATCTAATTATAACCTCTATTTTGCCTACATATTTGCTTTTTTTTCTAAGAGATTCTAAAGGTCATGATGAAAAACCCAATTTTTTCATGTATGTTGTTTTAGTATTGCATTATTGTGCCCAACATTCTCTTTGGTGGGAGCTTTTTTATGCTTATGGTGTTCAATGGCTACTTATGAGTGTAAGGGTCCCAAGGGACATAAAATACACTTACTTAATGGCATTAATGAGTGTGCCTATATAAAGTTTGATGATATATTAATAGAAGAAAAAAACACGACTTTTTTGTGTCCAAAAAATATAAGGATAAAAGAGCCATATGGTGTGATTTTCAGCCCGTAAAAACTGTTTCATGGTTCAAAAAAAAAGTCCCTAGGCTTCCAAGTGTGCAACTGATTGCAAGAAATTGCTTGTTTGAGTGAAAAGCAATACTATATAAACTTTTGAGGTTTACAATGACCAAAGAGTGAGACATTTTCAAAGTTACTCATTTTTCTCATTAGAAGTAGTAATCTCTGAACTCTAAGCTCAAGAAAGGATTTCCCAAAAATAATAGGTCTCTTATGAGATAAGAAGTTTCTTCAAAACCCTAAAATGACACTTTTTATGTCCTTTTAGGTTGCGAACCTAGAGCTAATTAGAGAGATTTTGTATGACAATTTAGAGAGGTTTCCTTGAACCATAATTTGCAATCATTTCCATTTATACATTACATAACTTCAAACTATGTGAGGGATTGTGTAAATGCAAAGCGAGAGGCATGTTTTTCAAGGTAAGGGAGTTCTGAAAAAATGAAGCTTGCCATTTGTCAAAAGACTTCATCAAAGAAGACTACAATTTGATCCCACAATTCATGCATAGGCACTTCAATATAACATAAAAAATGGCTTGGTATTTTATAAATTACCAAGAGTTGGTGCTACAAAACAAAGTTTAAGTGAAACCAAATGCTCACCAAAGGAAAGTTAATTTCTTCTTTTGTGGTCAGGTCACTTTGAACTGTAGCAAATCCTCCGTATGGCTGTGTGGAGATGACAAACTTTGGACTACGTGAAAAGATAAGAATGCATGCACAATAAAAAGGAAATACTATATGAAGACATTTAAGTTGTTTAAAATAACATACTTATCAAAATACTTATCAGTTCAAGAAAACCACCACACAATCTTGATACTCTAAAAAGATGCAATTCATCATATGTGAAAATGTAGCTGATGAATTGGTCAAACCAAATGGGATGCTGAAGAGTTCACAATGTCCAAATTGAGTGTGGATGTAGTTTTGTGAGCATTACTTTCCATCATGCGCACTTGAAGAGAACCATACTTCTTGAAATTCAATTAATTGCACACAAACATGAGAACCAGTTATGGTTCAAGACATGCCAACTCCAAGCAAAGTTCCTTTCCTGGAGCTTCATGTTTCAAATGGAACAGGAGTATTCCAAAACATGTCCAATTTAATGAGAGGAAATGCATATACATCTTTGGCCTTCAAGCACAAGCTTGTAAGGGTACCAATAACCACCATGATAAGGTTGCCCACAGACTCAAGATTATGTCTCAGAAGTTTAAGGATCACAGAGCTTCTATCAGAAGGTTCTTTTTCCCTAGAAGATTCACGAGGATTGCATGTTTCATCGCAATCCTCTCCAATGTCACAAGTTGTGATCGTGCCGAAGTGTCATCCCACATTGATCGCTCGACTCGTATTAGTTTTGATGGTGGGCAGAATGAAGTGAAAACCTGTAGCAATAGTTTTCCTTTCTTCAGCAATACTCCAATCAAGGCCTGTTTTTTAAATCATGTTGCAATGCATCCTTGGGGTTCTGTGCTTCCAAGATGAATCATAAAGCATTTTGCATAACCATGCTCGGCGTCGAGATAGTTCAAGCCAGAGGATAGTACAAGCTTGCTAGCTTCCTGGTTGCCTATTTTTCATCATCACTCTGCTTGGGTGCCTCGTTTGCAGTAGACCTTGTTTTATCTCGATCAAGGCTTGGTGACCTTTTCTTCGTGCATTACCTTAGTCTCTTTTTTCTCATCAGCACCTGCAAACCATCCAGCAGCATGCACTTAAAACTGCAGAATACTCTCTCTCTCTCTCTCTCTCTCTCTCTCTCTCTCTCTCTCTCTTTTTCTCGATACCTAGAGGACACACACACATCATGGTTCTCTCTCACAGGCTGACTTCGACCTCTAGAATTAGTTGATCATGTTCTCTCTCTTTCACCTTTCACACCTATCAGCTTAGTTTAGGATTCCGCAGTATTTATATTTTGTTATCCTAGTTTAATTTATTTTGTTAATCTGATATTGTATCAGATACACCGCATTTTAACTTTCTGGTCTCATAGGTCACTTTGGCCTTTTGAAGACGTTAATATAACATTTCATTTCTGTGTGTGTGTGTGTGTGTGTGTGTGTGTGTGTTGAATGACGAGCTGCTGAGGAGAGTGGCAAGCTGGGAAGCAGGAGAAGACGAGGTTGAGGCGCAATGGGCAGCAGGTGAAGACGAGGGTTAGGGTTTCGGGCGCTGCTGGACAGTGTGCTGGGAAACAGCAAGCCCCCACGAGGGCTGGTTCTATAAGCGCCCTGCAAGGGCTGCTAGTCACCACGTGCTGACCCAGAAAGAGGGCCACGAGCTGTAGTAGGTGCAGAGTACAGTTTTCAGTGCAGCAGGTTTTGGGTCTCCTGTCACCACCGGCTTAGACATTGGTACATACTGAGCCAACCATCTGCAGCAACCTCTCTCTTGATGGTGGTATTCGCAGGTGCTACCCACGAACCTGCTTAATGTTATTCACTACTTGGACTTTGACGCCGTTCTTGCATAGCTGTTCCTTTTGACTGTGACTGTCCGAGGATGGACCAATCAACGGATGTTGGGGATGACAATGTTTATGAAACCCCGCCTAAATCGAAAGCGACATTCAGGCGGATGTTTCGGGAGAGCACACTATCGCCGGGTTCTATAATAGAGAAGCTTTCTAAAGTCAAAGATGACTTAATGTATGAGAAGGTACAAGTGATGATTAAGGCAGAGTTAAGCCTTTTGAGTGGTGACATTGAGAAAGAGACGTATGCAAATGCAGAGACTTACAAAAAAGCTATGTATGCAAATTTGAGGAAAGAGTTGGACAAAGAGATGCTTGGTAAGCGTGATGAGATGTACACATCAAGGTCGAAATGCAGACTATACTGAGGGCAGAAGTGGATGCGTGATGCCAAGGTGGTAAGGTACATAAGGTATAGTACGTATTCGGTACGTCCTGTACGTAGTACCGAATGGATAGAGTTGTAAGGTACGTAAAATTCGTATATATTTTTTTTCTTGAAGCCAAAAACCTACAATACGGTCCATACTTGATAAAAATTTCATAAGTATCACTTCAAGCATGTTAGTTCACTATTCTACAAACCAAGGGAAAGCTTTCATACAAATACCAAAAGCATGTTGTGACTCCTTGCTCGACATTCACTTTGAAGTGACAAGAACAGATACAACTCAAATATACACAACCTAAAATTTGAAGTTTTACAACAAACTAGTTACTACAGAGAACTTGAAAGTTCACATTGATCATGATTTGCCAATTTGCACACAAAAACTTGATGGCGAACCCAATTTTGCAGACCCGCTCGGTTTTTTTTCCAACAAAAAAATGATTGTACAGTACGGATCCGTACGGTACGATACCGTACTGTACGGACATACTGTACCGCACCGTAAGGTATGTACGTACGGATCCTACCTTGTGTGATGCAGTAAAGATTAGAGGATGCACTTGCTACTTTTGAATCTTGGAATAAAAAATGAGAGAACACATGAATGAAAAGGATGCATTGATCAATGCACTCAAGGGAGAACTCGTAGTTTGTAAAAATTACCCTTGCAAAGGAGGTAGAAAACCAACCCTCAATGATAAAGGAGCTCGAAAGCATTACGGAGCAGGTGAAAACTCTACGTGAAGAAGAAGAGGAAAAGGCACGAACGGCCTCTTCATGGACGGAGCACTTATTCAAAACACAAGAGAAGGTGGATAATGGATAGAGGACGCAAAGAAAGGGAAAGATAAGATGCTTGAAGCCACAACAACATCCACTATCATCAATATGACAATTGAGGAGCAAAAGAGAAAGACTAGAGCCGTTCATGTGCGTGTTACACGCCTCAAAGACACTGGAAAATTAGAAGAAGAGGTGCAAGAGCTCTTGAAGCACATGGGTATTTCTGAACCCACACACACAGGTGCTTGGAGAGTTGGCAAGAAGGGAAGTGATGAGAAAGGAAGGCCCAAGGAAAGAGCACTCATTATACGTTTCCCTACGCTAAAGCTAGGAAGGAATTCCTAAAGAAGAGACCAACACTTAAGCAAACTTGGGTATTTTTGGGTGATGACCTCACTCTAACATAGGTAGCACACATGCAAGAGCTAATGCCAGAGATCAAGGTGGCCAAGAAGAAAGGGACAATTGCTTTCTACAGGGGAGGGAGAGTAGTGGTGTTGGCAAAATGCACCGCATGACAGTGCGAGACCTATGTAACCCACCTTAAAATGGCAGCATGGAACTGTAATGGATCAATGAAGCTAGATGTAGGCGCATTTGAGGATAGCTTTAAGGGAAGAGACATTATTTTTTACTTGAAAACGGATCAGACTCCTTGCGGCACATTACCTAGAGTGATGGGATACCATTGGGAGACTACTTGGAGGCAGGATGTGAGATCAACACATAGAGAACTGACAATTCTCTTGGACAGCTTACGCCTAAATGTATGCTGTATTTTGACAGTGCTTGGTGTATACGTTAGCCAAGCTTTGGCCACTGTTAGTAAATTGATTTGTGCTTGATCTTGTTCATAGGTTATTGCCATTGATTTAGCAAGTACATCATTGTCAAAGTTTATGCTTTTCCATAAGAGGTTTGATAGTTCAAACTTTGAGCATTGAAAAGCAGGTATGTATGATGCATTGACTTACTTGGGCCAAGTGTTGCCATTGCAAGGCATGGATGCTAGGCGAGAGTCTATGATTGATGATCAGTGGGGGGGCTTGCATGAGCTTGCACGTTCGACGATCATGTTACACCTTGGTGAGTCTACCTATAGCATCGGTTTGGATGCATGTACAGGAGATTTATGGCAGAGATTGTGCAATGCTTTTGGCACACATGAGTCTAGAGAGATGCCTTTAGTCAGAGGACGATCTTGTAGACACAAAGACATTGCGTGTTGGCATTGTGGTCATACAGGGCATGTACATAGGCGTTCTCGGCGAATAAGACAACGCAGGAGACAACACAGGAGAGATGCTATCACTTTGACTGATGTGGGAGCAGATGTATCGTATGAGGTTACACATGACGGAGATGTCGATTTTGCTTCCATATTTACTCTTGACTTGTTAGAGTTCAAGCATCTCGCTTGGTTCATCCAATCGGTCCCAGTTTCTCCCAGGGACACGTGCTAGGGAGTAAGGGCTGTTTTGTGGCTGTGCCCGACAGCGTCACCATGAAACGCGTTTCGGCAGGTAAGGAGAGGTGAACCGTTTCGCTCACCAAGTGAAACACAAGCCGTTTCATTAACAGCAAGTTACCATAGTTTTAGTTTCAAAGTCGCTAAACGCACGTTTCGGTCTCACGTTTCACTGTGCTCTCATTTTGGACTGAAACGTTTCGCGGTTACGCTGGTGCCCGGCCAATATGAGGTAGATTTCTCATGTTGGGTTTTGGCTTGGTTCCATGGCTAGTAGGCTCTTGCAGGCTTGGGGTATTTTTCTGCCAGTATTTTTCCCATGGCCCTACTAGGTACCCGGTGCCTATCCCTGCATTTTACCCTCTTTGTCACATGACACATCCCAACCCTATGTGTCTGTGGACAAGCTACACCATAGCAGGGTTTCCGTCAGTCCAGTCAGTTTAGATTAGCAATGATCTGGCACTTTTGTGAGTCTATTCGTAGACCGTGCATGCCCAGTCACTTAGCATAGATGCATATCCTCCGGTTGCACACAGCATGATCATCGGAATTCCCATCAGAATCCATTAGCATTAGGTAGGGGAATTTTCCAGTGCATTTAGCCTATTTTCCTATTTATTGGTATTTTCACTTATTATTTTTAAGTGACTTTCCAACAAGAGTAGGTAGGGCAATTTTACTAAGTTAATATATAAGCAAACCCAAGTTAGCACTAAATGACAGAAGAGGCAGTAGGAGCTTCCGCTCAACAGGCAACTTCTCAGCAGTGCCCCCCAGCACCCCCAGCGTTTTGGATCCCCATCCTCGCCAAGCAAGTTCCCATTCTCAGCGTTTTCTAAGCATCAGCTATCGCCATCAAGTCCAACCCTTTCTAATGTTTGTTCCCCCGTCAGACATCCCCCAAAGCCAAACGTTTTTGGGATTGCAAAGCATCAGCAGAATCAGCGTTTTGACATCAGCAATTTCAGCCAAGCTAGCGTTTTTTGCTGGCGTTTTTGCATTGCTGCAGCGTTTTGACTTTCAACCCCAACCTGCCGCAGATACACAGCATTTTCAGCCTTTAGCAAGGTAGCAGATACATCCCAGATTGGTTGCAGAAGTTCCCCCATCTTTAGCCCAAGAAAACGCAGCCAAAACAGTCATTTTCAGCCACCGAAACAGTCCCGAAATTCAACGATTAGAAGATCTCAGATTTCAGCCACCAAGTCATTGTCGTCACCACCGTCGTCGTCATCGGCATAGTCCCATTGCATCAGTCCATTGCATACGCATTGTACACCTTTGTGTAATCAAAGTAGACCACTCTCGCCGACGAGAGTGGGGCCTTCGGAGGAGGGTTTTACAACCTCTCGGGTGTCGTATCTCTTCTCTCTCCTTCTCTCAGTCTCATTCACTTGCACGCACAATATCCACTCACTTTGTTCGTGACCACAACACTCTACAGACGGAAAGCTCTCTCTTTCCCTAAGAACTAAAAGGAACCTTGAGCGATAAAGATCAATAATCTTGAGAAAATACAACATTCATTCCGTTGCACCTTACATTGGTATCAGAGCTTTGGAAGTGTTCTGCATTACTCAAGGAAAGAACCACAAGAAATTTTTTTTTGCTTGTTGAGGTCGCACGAACCCAAGTTTACTTGGGTGTGGCGATTCCTAATCGTGTTTTGTTGAAGAGTGACAGGAATCCCAAGAAAGAAGGGCTTGTCCTGCCTCCCCTTGTGTCTCTTTTCACTCATTGAGAGCAGACCGTGCACTTAGCGGCCGGCCAATCGATGTGAGGTGGGAAAAAGCAACCTTGGTGTGAGCGCAAGGCCGCCAAGGGGTGCGCCCGCAGAAAAGGGTAGAACTCGGGTGAAGAGAAGATCCTTCTCCAACGCGATTTGCAAGCGAAAGAAAACCTCAAGACTCAAGAACCTCAAGAACCTAGGATTCTCACGAATCAAGGACCTCAAGAACCTCAAGACCCTCAAGAACCCAAGTTCCTCGCGAGCTTAAGACCCCAAGATCCTAGTGCATGGTCGTCACCCGAAGCAGCATGGATACTTCGCATTCAGGTGATGAGCATGAGAGAGGCGACGAAGGATTCTCCCCACCAGGAGATTTTTCCAACCCTCCCCCTTCGCCATCTACGCCACAAGTTGTCCCTCACTCCTATGGAGATGATGGTCAAGTCGATGTTGGACATGATGGTACAACAACAAGAAACGAATCGAGTTGCCTTGGCACAACTCGCAAGCAAAGCAGAAGAACAAGCAGCAAAGGACCGTGCACAAGAAGCCAAGAACCGCGAGTGCGATGAAAGAAACGACAAACTTGCTGCAAAACAAGAAGAAAATCGACTTGCTCAGGAACGTGAGCGCATTGCAGTTGCCGCAAAACAAGAAGAACAGCGACTTGCTCTCGAACGCGAGCGCGCTGAACGAAAAGAACGCAAAGCAGAAAAGGAGGCCGAGCGTGAAGCTGAAAGGGAGCTTCGCAATCAAGAATTTATAGCCCAAATCCTAGCCTCGAAGACCGAACCACCCAAAGATCGTGGGAGTTAGTCAAGTGGCGCAAGCCACGATGCGGATTCACACAACCCAGTCACAGAAAAGTTGAATTTCAGTTAAGTATGACGGTAAGATGGATGCTACTGTTATTCATTCTTGGTTACATCAATTTAATGCTTATTTTGCAACAACTAAGAAGACAAGCAATAGCAAAGTTTTGACGGCAGCTATGTACCTTTGCCGGTGATGCCATTAATTGGTACCACGCATGGCAAGAGGCACAGCTAGCCGCGCACCTAGAGGCAGCCGACGATTTCACGCCCCTCTCTTTTAGTTGGACTGATCTCCAAAACAAGCTCAAGGCGCGGTTTATGCCACCTCAGTACCTTGCACGATTGAAGGACGATTGGCGTGCTCTCAAGCAAAATGGTATGCCGGTTATGTCTTTTTCTAATCGTGTTTTGCAGCTAGGTACCCAATTGCGCAGGTCGAATGATGAGCGCAAAGAGGCTTTTCTCTTTGGATTGGACGAGTATATCAAGTACGATGTCGAGGTATTCGATCCAATCGATCTCAACAAGGCGGTAGCGATTGCTCTCGTACAGGAGATGAAGCACAACAAGGGAAAGCCTAAGGAGATCAAGACTTCCACAAGTACCTCGCAAACTCCTCAGAACGGTAAGAATGGTAAGAATGATAACTCTTCTAACCAATCTACCAACAGTCTCTCATCAAAGAATTCTTCCAATGAATGTAAGGGTAAAGCTAACACAACTGCTAAACCTAAGCTTACTCCAGATGAAAAGGTAGCACAAGGAATTGTAGGAGGATACATCACTTCGGAAGAACAAAGCACGTATTCTAAGGAAGGTCGTTGTTTTCATTGTCACATTAAGGGTCACATAAAACGAACATGTCCTAAGCTTGAATCGAATGAATCTAAAGAACCCACAGCACCCACTACATCTGTCAATGCAATGAATGATAACACGATTGTGCCCAAAGTTTCTCAGGACCCTCCCATTGATGATTCTCTCATTAAATGTTATGGTCGTACGTAGGGGCACCGTTTTGTCATATTGTTTGACCCAGGTAGTATGCATGATGTGGTCAGCCCCTCTCGTGTTGAGAGAGCCCGCCTCGAAGTTAGTCCGAGATCTCCTATCGAGGTCTCTGGCTTTCGTCCTGGTATGGACGCTCTCATCACGAAGAAATGCCTCGATGTGTTGTTTGCAATCCAACAGACTGCCTTCACTAGAAGATTTGTTGTTTCTCCTCTCTCAGGATGTGATATGATTTTAGGCATGAAATGGTTTCGTGAAATCAACCCTCTCGTTGATTGGGAGGCTAGCACTTTAACTCTCAATGCCAAAAGTGATTCTCCTACTGTCTTTCATGGAGTGGATACTTCTCCTTCTCCATCTCTCATTGCTAATATGCAGGACAAGGTTGAAAGGATTCGAGATAAGGAGACTCTCTCAGTCTCTTTTTCTCCACAGCATGACACACAAGAATTGCATGATTATGAGAAGTATGATGATTTGCAGGATAATGATTTGCATGATGACTTGGATGATAAAGACAAGCATGATGAATTGCATGAACAAGATGTGATTGTTCACAAGGATGATGTGTTAGTTGATGCTTTTTCTAGCGAAGCTAACCTCGTTGTATATTCGATTAATCACCAAGAATCGATCTTGGCTTTCGAGTCAAGGTCCACAGATCCCCCACAAGAAGATTCGATAGATCCCGAAGAAGCGATCAAGTGATTCTCCTACTGTCTTTCATGGAGTGGATACTTCTCCTTCTCCATCTCTCATTGCTAATATGCAGGACAAGGTTGAAAGGATTCGAGATAAGGAGACTCTCTCAGTCTCTTTTTCTCCACAACATGACACACAAGAATTGCATGATTATGAGAAGTATGATGATTTGCAGGATAATGATTTGCATGATGACTTGGATGATAAAGACAAGCATGATGAATTGCATGAACAAGATGTGATTGTTCACAAGGATGATGTGTTAGTTGATGCTTTTTCTAGCGAAGCTAACCTCGTTGTATATTCGATCAATCACCAAGAATCGATCTTGGCTTTCGAGTCAAGGTCCATAGATCCCCCACAAGAAGATTCGATAGATCCCGAAGAAGTGATCTTGGCTCTCGAGCCTTGGTCCAAAGAGCCCTTAAAGAAAGTATTATGTGTTCGCATGATTGATACGCACGCATTGTTCGAGTGTTTCAGTCGTGAAGGTTTCCTGTATTTTCGTCAGCATCGTTATGTGATCCCTTTTACTAGGCATAACATATTGCATGTTGAGCACGTTTCTCTCATGGATGAGCACGAATGTATGCGGATTGTTCATGAAAAGTTTGTATGTCGGGAAGTTTTTTTGTTTTGTTTTCGGAGTCGGGCGAGGCAAGCCCGGCCGCTCCCCTTATCCACCGTAAAAGTGGACAAGAAGAACGACCAGGACTATGCCCCGAGAAACCAAAGGCAGACGCTTTTGTCACTAGTTTCCTCTGGACTCGGGAGGCCAGAATTATCTACACTCTTAGTGCGATGATTGTTCCCTTGAGAGACCCATTTCGGTGGGCATGACAGCGACCAAGTATCTCTGTTCAGAGGCCCAAGTACTGCGGGACTTGCTTCGGTCTTCCCTTTGGAGTTGCCTCCTCCAAGTAACTTATCGCTCACCTCACTAAACTGCCTTTGAAACCTAACGGTTTTTCCCTAGGAAATGCCATACCCGCTTGGAAGGGCGTCGGCTCACAGGTGGCGTCCGCCGCTGAGGCTGGTAATGTCTCCCATTATGCATTTCCCAACCCCTTTTAGGTGAAGTTGACCCCCCCGGGGGGGAATGGCAGTTGGGTGCTCTCGTAGCTCATTTGGCTTCGCTTGGAGAGAATTACATCATTTCCCCCGGAAGGGATCGGATTCAAATAACGGCATAGGAAGGGGAGCATTATCTCCCCATCCGCATATGCAGAGCACCTAAATACCGGGGTACAACTTCACCGAGGAACTTTGCCACAGGCACGTGCCCTGCAGTTCCGTACCTCGAGTGCGGATCACGGCGTACCCAGAAGGGCAACCGCTTCCCGCGAGCCTCCCCACCAAGGAGGATAATGGTCCTTTCTTCAGGGTCCAACGAAGGGTCAAGAGCGTTGAAGGTGGAGTTGAATCGGTCTAGCCAACGCCCCCTAGAATCGTCAGCAAATGCGAAAGCGAACGACCCTCTAACTGGAAGCACAGCGTGCAAATGCTATGTCCGGGCATATATCTATCAGCCAGTTTTAGCCCACCTACTCTCGCGAGAGCCAGTATTCTCTCCTCCTTTCTATTGACTAAAGTGCTCCTATTGAACTGCAGCAGGTATCCACGTGTTTGTTCATAGCCGGCCTCCTTATAGGGCTCCAACGCCAGGCACGAATGCCTCTCGTCCCACTTGTCCCATGCGTGGTAGCGTACTGAGCTGAAGTCAGCCGCACTGAGATATATTTATTCATCCAATTCTCGGTTCTTGTCGTCCAAGTCAACTTCTTGAACGGTTGGTTCTTAGGCTTCTTGTTTACCAAGGAGCCTATCCAAGTAGATGAAACCGAGCGGTACTTGTCAAAAGCCCGTGCTCGTTGTCCCCCACAAAAGGCAAGTACGGGTGGTATGTTAAACTCGTGATGGAGAGTTGCCGTCCCTACAGAGGTTGACCTTGCTCCCTTTCCGAGTAACATTCGCATCCCGGTGGCGACGAGGCGCTGCGGAGAGTGAAGGACACGCTGGTCGTGGGGCCCCATAATTTCCGCGCCATAACAAATCACTAGATATACGCACTCCTTAAAAACAATCAGTCGAGACCAGATAGGAATGGCTCGGTTCGCCAGTAGGTGTTGACACGCGAAGAGACTTTTCCTCCCCTTGTCCGCTCGCTCTTTAACGATGCGTTCAATGGAAAAGGTCGAGTCAACGTCGATGCCAAGGTATTTGTACGTTTCACCTACTTCAACCATCTCACCACCCAGAGTAAAGATCCTCATAGAGAGATCTTGCAGGTCGCCGTGGAACACCGTGACCATGCATTTGTCAATTCCAAAGGTCATGCCCCAGGTCTTTGCCCATTCACTTACCTTGTCAAGGCTCGTTTGTAGGCTTTCACGAGAGTCAGCAAGTAGAACCAGGTCGTCGGCAAAAAGGAGTCCTTTTATTCTCTTGAGGAGATTAGGTACTTCCAGGCCCCATGTTTCCCCATCTGCGTCTAGAATATCATTGATGTATATATTGAATAGACAGGGCGATCCCGGGCATCCTTGGTGGACTCCCCGCTACACCGGAATCGAATCCGACAGTTGATCCATATGTCGGACTTTAACACAAGTGGACCTGTAGAGCGCTTGGAAGAATCTAAGTGCTCGACCTTGCAAGCCAGCCGTAGCGAGCTTTAGGAACAACGCCTCGTGCGGTACTGTGTCGTATGCCTTCTTGAAATCAATGTAGGCCGCATAAGTTGGTTTCCCATCCTTGTGATGGAGTTTCACGATCTCTTTCAGACAAGCGACTTGCCCTATGCATTCCTCATTAGTACAGAAGCCTGCTTGGCCGGGATTGAAGAAATTCCTCTTTTCAAGTAGCTTAGTGATCCGCCTAATCACGACCGTAGTGAGGACTTTTATGGCAACGGACGCGATCCCGCGGTAGTTATCAGTGTTGGTCAAATCGCCCTTCTTGGGAATTGACACAATCACTGCATCGCTAGCGTCGGCCGGGATGTCTCCGGTATCGTAAATGCCCTCAATCATGTGCAGGTAAGCCTTGCCCATCTCCGATCGTGGCTTACGCGGATCCGACCTAAGCCCCTTATTTTTCACAAGCAGCTTAGAGAATTCGGGTGGTAACCCATCACCTCCGGCTGCCTTGTGTCTCTTCAACCGCCGACAGGCCTCCCGCACTTCGTACCAGTTCAACGGGTCACATACTTCAGGCATACCAGGCCAAATGCGCACGTGTTTGTCATACCAAGCAAGAGGATCCTTGCTGGTGCTGTCCGTATTGGCGAAGATCCTGGAGTAGTGGCCCTCCCATACTTGTAATTGCCTCTCTGGTTCCATTACTAGCTCCCCATTTGCGTTCAAAGGTTGATTGGCAATAGTTCCTTGCCCCTTCCCAACAATTTTCTTGAGGTGGGTAAAGAATTTCTTCATTTGACCCTCCCTCAGGAGCTCATTCCCTTTTTCCACGAAGCGCTCGAAGGATCTTCGGTTACTGACACGGACAGCAGCCTTCGCACGAAGTGCTATTGCCTTGTACTCCCTAATTGCCTGCCGGCCAGCCCTAGAGTTCGAAGTCACATTCCATGTCTCTTCCTTGGCATGACACAGTTTCCGAACAAGCACATGATTGTATGAGCACCAAGCATGGGCATTTCCATTGTGATTTGCCACAGTTGATTGTTTTTAATCAACCAGAAAAGATTCGATCGCATTGTTTGCATGTGTTTGATGAACGGTTTGTCACTCCGTCTCTATGTTCATCGACATTGCATACACAGTCTTTAGAGAAGACAATATTTTTTTCCTTCACTTTACATGGAATGGGTATGTTCATGGTTTTGTGTTGGAGATTGTTTCATGAATTTTCAGCCATGGAGATTCTTGAAGACGAAAGAAGCAGGACTCTAGACGAAGTTGAAGCAAGATAGGAGATTCAGAAGACTTTGTGTCGCTTTCGGCGCGGCCCAAAGAAGCAAGCGTTGCAGACCTTTATGAAGTTCAAGTACCGCTCGACCCACACAGCAGAGTGGGCCGGCGAAGAGTCCCTTCCAGGATTCCGGATGCTGTTGGCGATCTCCCTCGACACCATACAGTTCGGTACCAGTACCTCACTTTGAAAAGGAGGGGATGTCACGTGACACATCCCAACCCTAAGTGTTCGTGGACAAGCTACACCATAGCAGGGTTCCCGTCAGTCCAGTCAGTTTAGATTAGCAGTGATCTGGCACTTTTGTGAGTCTATTCGTAGACCGTGCATGCCCAATCACTTAGCATAGATGCATATCCTCCGGTTGCACACAGCATGATCATCGGAATTCCCATCAGAATCCATTAGCATCAGTTAGGGGAATTTTCCAGTGCATTTAGCCTATTTTCCTATTTATTGGTATTTTCACTTATTATTTTTAAGTGACTTTCCAACAAGAGTAGGTAGGGCAATTTTACTAAGTTAATATATAAGCAAACCCAAGTTAGCACTAAATGGCAGAAGAGGCAGTAGGAGCTTCCGCTCAACAGGCAACTTCTCAGCAGTGCCCCCCAGCACCCCCAGCGTTTTGGATCCCCATCCTCGCCAGGCAAGTTTCCATTCTCAGCGTTTTCTAAGCATCAGCTATCGCCATCAAGTCCAACCCTTTCTAACGTTTGTTCCCCCTTCAGACATCCCCCAAAGCCCAACGTTTATGGGATTGCAAAGCATCAGCAGAATCAGCGTTTTGACATCAGCAATTTCAGCCAAGCTAGCGTTTTTTGCTGGCGTTTTTGCATTGCTGCAGCGTTTTGACTTTCAACCCCAACCTGCCGCAGATACACAGCATTTTCAGCCTTTAGCAAGGTAGCAGATACATCCCAGATTGGTTGCAGAAGTTCCCCCATCTTTAGCCCAAGAAAACGCAGCCAAAACAGTCATTTTCAGCCACCGAAACAGTCCCGAAATTCAACGATTAGAAGATCTCAGATTTCAGCCACCAAGTCATTGTCGTCACCACCGTCGTCGTCATCGGCATAGTCCCATTGCATCAGTCCATTGCATACGCATTGTACACCTTTGTGTAATCAAAGTAGACCACTCTCGCCGAGGAGAGTGGGGCCTTTGGAGGAGGGTTTTACAACCTCTCGGGTGTCGTATCTCTTCTCTCTCCTTCTCTCAGTCTCATTCACTTGCACACACAATATCCACTCACTTTGTTCGTGACCACAACACTCTACAGACGGAAAGCTCTCTCTTTCCCTAAGAACTAAAAGGAACCTTGAGCGATAAAGATCACTAATCTTGAGAAAATACAACATTCATTCCGCTGCACCTTACACTCTTCCTTTGACATGGGGGACTGGTGGCCAAGCTACGCCCTAGGAGGTATATAGGCAGGAGGTGGGGCACCTTGGGGAGCAGTGTGTGCACAGGCCTTGTGGTGAAGGGCGCCCCCCCTTTGGGGGGCCCTAGGAGGTGTGTGGAGAGCACGGGGGGCAACATGGGCTAACTTTTGATGACTGCTCTCCCTAGCGTTTTTCCTCATCATGAGCAGGGGAGCACATCAATGTTGATGGGCAGCAAGGGATCAGCCTTGCGTTCCTCCTTCCCAGGCCAGATGCATGGGTACGCTATGATCATGCAGACGCCGAGTACCTCCATTATGGTGCAAGCATACAGGAGGAGTAGATCTATGTTCGCTAGGGGGCAGCCACACCATAGGACAGCCCCGATCCCGTTTCGTCTCCCTTAAGATGAGCCTTCCTGCCATGAGAGATCCCACTAGAGCCTCGCTTCGATATGAGGCTAGGGTAGCGGATGACGAGTTTGTGTCAGTGGTCTCGTGTGCAAGAGCAATTGGCAGTGTCAGTAGTAGTCGCAGTTGTGTGCACCTCGGCCTATCCATTGGGCATGTCAGTTCTATGCCGGACCACCCTTGGTCACTTGTATGAGCAGATTGTTATCAGCATGGAGAGCCTCTCTCTCCCCCCCCCCCCCCCCCCCCCCTCTCTCTCTCTCTCTCTCACTCAGATGTCTTGTCTCTTTCTACCTCAGTGATCTGTCTTCTCCACATGTGTGCCTTGATTATGTGTTTGGCATTGCAAGCGTTCTAGATCGGAGTAGAGGTACCCACCAGATCACGAGACACTTCTTGTCTTTATTGCATCTTCCGCTGCCACCTTTGACATGGTATCAGAGCCCTATGTAGTATGGTGATATGAACACCTGGATGCACGGATCTGGCTGATCCGGTGCAAGTTTGGACATGATTGAGAGAGAAGAAGCTTGCTGTTTTTTCCTAGATTTCTCCAGATTTGGGTATGTGGAGGCCTTGGATCCTCCTATAAAACTTCCACGTCTTTACCCTTGATTACCCCGACCTCTCTTCACTGAGAGGAACACGATGGAGGCTTCAGAATGTGTAGCAGTGCTAGATTGCTTTGGATTTCCCAGATGGAGTCATGTTACCATGCCTTCCTGCAAGGGGAGCAAGCATGCGGTTGTTGGATCCAAAAGGGGAGCTATTCATTTCTAGCGTGATTGGACAGTAGTAGGATCCTCTTCATTACTTATGGAGAAGGTTGTTATGGTTGTGTTTTCTTCAGAGGAGATGAATTGGCAGATTTGTCTCTTTTGCAAATGCACTGTTGGGGTATAGGCGCATGTGCCTTGCCCGGCCGCCCAGAGTCTGGGCGCCCACTGACTTGTATACCTTATACATAGCATAAGTGTATAGGGGACTGCTCACTCTTTGAGTCTCACCACCCATATCTGTGTGTCTTGTGTCTCCTCCTCTCTCTCTCACTCTCTGTCTGTCGTGCTCCTCGATCCCCTTCAATTGGTATCAGAGCGTAGGTGCGGAGGGAGCGCGTGTGTGCACAAGCACGACGACAGCGGAGAGCCAGTTTCATTCCCGAAATCGCGTCCGCGCGCGCGCTTTCAAGAGTGCAAACAGGGTTTCGACTTCAGCATCGGCAAATTCACCTTTCCGAGAGCATTTCCAGCAGGCGTCCTGTCATTTTACCCCCCTTTCAAGCCATTCGAGCCATCAGAAACCTCATTCGAGCTACGGTTGAGGAGCTGCATTTTTCAGCCCTCTTTTGGCAGTTTATGCTGTGTTTTTCGATCGAAACGGAGGTTTTTTGGCATAGCTTTCACACCCGGACTTGGATACATGTGATCCAGGAGTCTACTTTGGGGTTTTGGCACGCTCCGGATGCGCTCGTCATATCAGAATTTTAAAATTCTGAACGCTGAATTTTCTGCAGCAGCAGTTGTTTATTGTGTGTCGAGGATTCCACACATGGTTTGCTCTCAGATGTGAGAGTGATATTTGATGTAAGTTTCCTCACAGGTGGGAGGATACAATGTATCCCTTATGCGGTTTGATGCTCAAGGAGACTAATGTGATTGCATTTTGAGCTCGGCAATGTATGCCTCGAGCATGTTTTTTGGCAGTCACAGGTAGAGTAGATATTTGTGTACTAGATTTGTAGGTGTTTGCAATGATGTATGCAAAGTGTGGAGATTGGTGCATGCATTTGGAGTGCGGTTTGATGCGCTTTGGTTGCTCATGGTTTTGAGCGCGCAGTCAGTTTGGTTACTGGTTTTGTGGCCGTTCTACTGACGAAACTCTGGCGAAATTTTCCTAGGAGTTTTATGCGTATCATTTATGCGATCTAGGTAGAGATTGCGGGTTGCACTCAACATTTGCGTGCGGTGTTCTCTGCAGGTGGGAGATTTGTGCGTGTGTATGCATCGATACCGCACAGTGTGGGCTTGGTGATTAGCTCACGGTTTGACAGGTGTACAGTTATCTTGGCACACTCACAGGAGTGAGTATTGTGATGTATGCTTGTGTGGCTACGAGCTAGGTAGCCGGATTCGAGCACTAATGGCTTGAGGTTTTTCAAGCAGGTTTTATAGGTTTACAAGTTTACAGGCAGGTTTGAGAGCTTATTTGGACGCTGAATTTTCAGCCATTGTTTCCTCTTTGCAGGTGTCCATGTATGGCTCAGTTGTAGGCTGATCTGGGACACGTTTGTGACTTGTTTATGCAACTGTTTAAGAGCTGAATTTTGGGGCTGTTTTGCAGCCATATTTACAGACTTTTGTTGATGCGATTCGAGCCAGTTTAGGGCTGATTTGGTTGACATTTGCTACTCATTGTTGGTTGCTCTTTTGTGAGCATTATGGCTGATTTTTCATTTGACTTCCAGCATTATGGTCTGACACAGTTTGATGGTGCAGATTTTGTTGCTTGGAAGGAGCATATGCTTGTTGCATGCGGATTTGGGGCAGGATAAACCCTTGTGTGGTTTATCGGCGAAGCCCAAGTCTATGCGTGATGATGATTGACAGGATCTTGATGAGTTAGCAATGTCTACGATTCGTTTGCATCTGGTTGAGTCTGTTTACTCGCAGGTCTCGAGGGAGACTACAACTCATGCTTTATGGCAGAGTTTACATGCTATGTACGCGACATCCATGTCTACAGGGGAGTCTAGTCCCACTTCTATGTCCATGGGAGAGATTGGTCCCACACGCAAGTCTCGACGGCATAGAGACTTGACATGTTGGCATTGTGGACATGAGGGCACATTAGGCATCGATGTTTCAGGCGTTTGAGACAACGGAGGCGACAGATGCGTGATGCAGATTTGGGCATGACAGATGCTCGTGAGATCAGTACGGTGGTTACTGAGTATGCTTGTGACGGTGATGTCACATTTACATCTAGCTTGTCTTCAGATGATCTTATGTCTATGGATTGCATATCGGATTGCACATTGTCTTTACATTGGTTACTAGATTCAGATGGTACTTTCCATGTCACGTCGCATCGTGAGTGGTTTAGCACGTTTTCTAGTGGGAGACTTGGTTGTGTGTACATGGCTGATGGTGTTATGTATGACATTGAGGGTGCAGGAGACGTATGTTTGTCCTTGCCCAGTGGTATGAGATTTACCTTGCGTCATGTGCATTATGTGCCAGATTTGAGACGAGATTTGATCTCAGCCAGACAGTTACGGGATAGTGGATGTCGAGTATCGCTGCTTGAGCGATCTTTTGCATTGCATTTGGGTTCGCTAGTGATTGCGAGAGGTGCTAGAGTTGGCACATGGTACCCATTGCACGTAGTACTAGTGCGAGATGGTCGAGTCTCAATCTTGTTACAGCCATGCAGAAAGCGAGAGACCCGAACAGTCTCTTTTGCTCATGGGTTGCAGGGTGCTTTGCATGGAGTGCAGAGTAGTGAGCTCGTTGTGCACACAGTTGGGGCACGACTTGAGCAGTCACACAGAGAAGTGACAGAGTCAGACATGCATGCTTTGCTAGTGACTGAGCAAAGCAGAGAGTCAGTTGTGCGAGATACTTCTATGCAGGATAGACAGGTAGAGCGGTCTTGCTCTAGTGAGTCACGACAGCAGGACGTTGTGCAAGAGTCTATGCAAAAGGAGTTAGAGCATGAGAGCTCTAGTAAGGCACAGCAGATTGAGTGGTCATGTTTGCAGTGGATGATTGCAGAGGAGGCTGAGACGTCAGCGATTATGCAATCATTTCTTTCTATGCTCGACAGTGAGCATGAGGATGTAGTTGTGCAGGATATGTCTTCCAGTAGACACCTAGAGCAGCCGGTTTGCTCTGAGGTTGCACGACAGGTTGATGCGTCTTTTGCAGACAGTCAGGAGATGCATGTGGTTGACACGCCTTGTCAGTCAGAGATGCCTATTGCCAGGGATATATATGTTGATGCATGCTCCGTAGAGTTAGCAGGGCCCACTAGCATTGCATCAGCATTCGGTGGTCTCATGTATGAGATGTTGATCTTGAGACCGGATATCGCAGCTGCAGTTGGAGCATTTGCAGTTGGGATTGTCAGTCGTTTGTTGACTGATGACGACATAGTGCACGAGAGAGATATGCAGGTATTGCGTACATACTTGCAGTACGTGTGCGGTACGTCTGGTGGTGTATGGACTTACACCGGAGCAGGACAACCGGATGCACACGATCACAGTTAGCCAGTTGGCATCGATTGAGAGCGGTTTTCTCTCGCCTTTTGTAGTCTTTAGACTAACTAGGTTCCTTTGCTTAAAGGCACAGTCGCCTTTAAGTGGGAGGTTGTTGGGGTATAGGCGCATGTGCCTTGCCCGACCGCCCAGAGTCTGGGCGCCCACTGACTTGTATACCTTATACATAGCATAAGTGTATAGGGGGCTACTCACTCTTTGAGTCTCACCACCCATATCTATGTGTCTTGTGTCTCCTTCTCTCTCTCTCACTCTCTGTTTGTGGTGCTCCCCGATCCCCTTCATGCACGTCTTTCTTGCAATTGACGACAGAGCTACCTATCCGATGGATAGCGGGTTGATGATTTGGTTGCACTTTTATACCAGATTGAGGATTATGGATGACAAAGGGGGATCTCTTCCTTTCTTGAAGCAGAGGATGGCCTTCCATTGTCCATCTAAGGATGGAAATTACAGCTCCGGCTTCAACTAACTCTTGTTCATCCGGTATGCGGCAGTTCATGTGCATGTTCCAGTGCATGTGTTGAGTTGGCTTTGACAGGCAAAGAGAGGTATTTTAATCTCTAGAACCACTTCTTGTTTGATCATCTAACTTCCTTGGATGAGGTTTAGAGGTGGAGCATGTGGTGCAAGACCCTTAGCCACCAATGACAACAGTTTGAGGAGGTTTTGACTGAGTGTGGACTTTTCTTTTATCCATGGTCACTCCTTCTCCGGTAGTGTGGCCCCACATATTTGGTCACTTCTTTGACCTCTTGTAAGCATGTCAGCACCAACTGTGGGACAGTTTATGATACTTGTGAGCTAGTCTACACCAGTTTTGGAACAAGTTTGCAACCTTCCATGGGCACTTTTCTTGGTAATCGACGACAGATTTATTACCATATACATGTGATAGTGATGTGTGTGAACACAATTAGGACCGCCAGGGCATTTTTTCCCTCACTAGGAGGTTTTTTCCCCCATGTATTGTATATACGTCCATCACTCTAGGGCTATCTATCTTTCCATCGCACACTAAGTAACACACTCTCTGTTGTGTGTCTTGAGCTTCCTTCGTCTTCTCCAAGCTGTGTTTTTTCTCGCAACCCTAATTCCAACAATTGGTATCAAAGCAGGTTGCGTCCTCCCGGGCTTAGTCGCCAACAGCTCCAACACACGCTTGCTCACTTTCTCCGATTTCTGTGAGCTTTGGCGAGCGTTCGCAGGTTGACAAAGATTTTGAGCTCATTTCGGCCTCCGTTTCCACTACAGGCATTACTGCACAGACTATTTCGTCATTCTGTGTAGAACTTCTGTCAGTGTCGTTTACAGCATAACAGGTCCCTTACAGTCTTCTACGGTTTGTGCTATATAGCACGTGTTGCTCTCACTTCGTTTCTCCTCTTTTCGGACAGTTTTCACATCAGGTGCACGCATTCGTCATGGCTGACAACAACACAGATGTGTTCAAGATGTTTGCTGCTGAGGACAGATTGGATGGGGACAATTACCCTATGTGGGCTTACATGTTCTTGTGTCAAAGGGTGTCTGGAATATTGTGCAGGGCATTGATGTACGTCCTGGTTCTAAGGATGTAGGCGATGTAAAGGATGTTGCACGTCTTGCTGCAAGGATTGCTGCTGTTAGAGTTGTTTTGCCTACGGCAGAACAAGCTCGTTGGGATGTAAAAGATGCGTAGGCTCACGCATTGATCGCGTTGTCTGTAAAGCGCACTATTACTCCTCACATTTGTTCAGCAAAATCTGCAGAACAAGCTTGGGATATTATGGTTGGTCTTTATGCAAGTCGTAATGAGGCAAAAATTGCACTGTTGCGTAAAAAGGGCTGGAGTCGAAGATTATGCATGAGGAAGATGATATGGACACTTTCCTTGCTGGTGTCAAGGATATCGATGAACAACTTATTTCTGCAGGTGAAGTCATTTCAGACAGTTCCCTTGTGTAGACTGTTCTTGATGCCTTGCCAGATTCTTACCAGACTTTTGCTAGTACCAGACTTATGACCAAAGGAAATCCTGAAGTTGTCAAGTTTGATGCATTATGCATATTACTGTTGCAAGAGTCGCTTTCCAGAAAAAATAGGCCTAGACAGCATGCATTTGAATAGGCCTTTATTGCTGCTCAAAGAAAAGGTCGTAACAATAATGCAACCACTTCTCATGATTCTTCTGCGAGTGGAAAATCGCTTGTTCCTAATGTTTCTGCTGGTAGCAATTCATCTGGAAATTCTGGTGATAAGGGCAAAAAGAAGATGCGTTGCCATTATTATAAAGCTAATGATCACTTGAGTAAGCAATGTCTTAAGTTGAATCTTGTTGAGTCTTGTGTGAAAGGAGACTGTGATGCTGATGTTGATGCAGAATGGGCTTTTAGTGCAGAGTATAATCCTGTTGTCCATGATGCATGCATGTCACTGCAAATTCACATGTGTGGTATTTTTATAGTGGTGCTACAAAGCACATTTCCTCACATCGTGATTTGGTCACCTCTCGAGTCTGTCTCTCATGAGAATTCACTTACTTGTGCCAACAATGCCTCTTATCCGGTTCAAGGAGTTGGAAAGATTGACACGTCAGCAGTTTGTTACATAAGCTCACTTTGTATGACAAGTGTGGCCAGAATTTTGCAAATGCGGTTGTGGATTCAAAGGCTAAATGCAAAACTTTGGCATGCATGTTTTGATCATTTGAATTTTGTCACTTTGCTGCATTTGCAGAAATCTGACATGGTTCCTTCTTTGCCGCCTCTTGAAGCACCTGTCAAACATATCTGTGAAGGCTGTATTTTGGGTAAGATGCAACGTTCTAAGTTTCCAAAGGATGGTTCAGTTAGGGCCACATGCAGGTTGCAACTTGTGCATAGTGATGTTTGTGGGCCCATGCAAACTCCGTCCTTGGGCAATTACCTTTACTTCGTGACTTTTATTAATGATTACTCCAGGCATCCATGGATATATCCGCTTAAAGTGAAGTCCGAAGTATTTATGTGCTTCAAACAATTTCTGGCTATGGCTGAAAATGTCTCGAAATGTACTATGGACACCTTCCATTCCGATCGAGGAGGGGAGTATAATGTCTCATGAATTTAATGCATTTCTGGCTAGTCGTGGGATAAAAGTTAAAACACCAATGTCCAGTGCCTTATACATCCAGCAAAATGGTGTTGCTGAGAGGAAAAACAGGTCACTTACGGAAATGGCACGATGTATGGTCAAAAGTCAAGCTTGGCCGCATTCTTTTTGGAGTCTTCCTACTCTTAGCAGTCTGAATTTACTTAAGGTGTGATTCTCTTTGAGTCTCGAGTAGTATGAGATTCATGTTCTGCTATTCAGTTATAGAGGAAGCAATTTTTCTCTAGGTTGTCTCGGATTTCTTTCTGGTGGTACTCATTCTCTTTTCCCAGGATTGAGCCAGAGGGGGACTTCCTATCTTGGGAGGAGTTCTCAGCTTCAACTTTTGTGCTTTCAGTGACGGTGTTTGCTCTGTTCTGGCGTGGGGTTGAGTTAGTTGTTACCTCAGAGCGTACTTTTGAGGATACTTCTCGTTCAGAGGGGGCTTCCAGGTTATTATCTTCGATCGACTTCCGGTGCTCCATTCATGGGAGTACCATCAACGGTGTCTTCTAGTCCTTGGTTTCTTTACCCATTTCTTGCAGCTTAGGATGGTGTGATTTATCCCACACTGCAACTAAAATCTTGGCGGACGTTTTCCTTAGCCATCTCGGTGGCTGCCTCGTCTTTCAGATTTGTGGTGTGCGGTTGCTCTTCCCAGTTATAGTTAGCTGCTACATTCTTCAAAGTGGGGAGACAATCTTCTTGGTTCTCCAAGGTTCCACAGGTATATTATTTTCCTTTCGGCTTCCTTTGGTGATCCACTTACATAGGCAGAGATTGTTAGAGAGTTATGACAATTATCCATGATTCGAGTGTTCTTCCTTCGCTGGAGATGTGGAGCCAGCATGGGAGTTAGTTTGCGCATACTATTTTCTTATAGTTCTTGTGGTTCCATGTACAACGGACATGATTGATAGTCTATTTGGTGGCTTTCTATAGCACCTTATTCTCCTCTTGTAGAGCTTGGGTGCACGGTCTCTTGATCTTGCCGTTTCAGCTATAGTCTCAGTATTGATGTGTGTTTCTTATTGCTGGATGTTTATTCCGGATTCACTCTGAAAGTGGGGTGATATTCTCTCAGGTGGTGTTCCAGACAGTTGCAGATCGGTTACACTTTCCCTCTCAGTTCCAATGAAGTTCCTTTAGATATAGTTTGCAGTTCATCATTGTACATGGTGGTTGATGCAATACTTTGGTTACTCGTCATCGGACATATAATTCCTTAGTAGCCTCAGTTGTCCCTTTCCTTGGACTTCCTGTAGCAGCTTGGAGATTCTGGCATGTAGTATATGACTCGAGGTGCAAATTTTCGACTCTTTCCTCGAGGGTGGAGCACTTTAGAGTTTGGAAAATGATCCGCATACCAATCTTTTATGCCTTTACCCTCAGTTTTGATGCACACTCTTGGAGCTATCAGCAGCAGTCATAGTTACCCGGAACGCGGAACGGGAACGGAGGAACGGGGAGGGGCCCGGAACGGGAGGCATAAAAACACCCAAATAATGCAATTTCAAGCTCTTTGTGATTGAATAGAAGTAGTATCAGAGTCCTTTGACTCTTAACACTCACAAAATACTTGATTTGAAGACCATTCAGTCTTACTATGGCAAACGTGTGTTATGTAGACTTGAGAGCTTGAGAGGGGGAGAGAGGGAAGGGGGAAGAGACTCGAGAGAGAGCTTAAAGTTGAGAGAGAGAGGGAGGAAGCTTGAGAGAGAGGGGGAGAGCTTTTAGCCTTGTAGACTCTAGAGTCTAGACTCGAAAGCTTGAAAGAGGCTAGAGCTTGAGAGTCGAGACTCGAGAGGGTGGAGCTTTAGCTTTGGCCCTTGAAAGCTTGTGTGCCTAGTGAAGGTAAGGGGTGGGGGAAGGGACATTTAACATGGGGAAGGCTCACAAGACAAATCACCTAAATCTGAAAATCTGCCCATTCCCAACCGTTCCGGGCCTGCCGTTCCGGTACCAAAAGTCCCTATGGAACGTCTGGCCGTTCCGGACCATGTACCCCCCCCCGGAACGCCGTTCCGGCATTCCCCGCCCATGGGATGGCGTTCCCCGATAACTTTGGCACCAATACCTTCTACAGATGCTGGTTGTGCAACTTGTGAGTCGATTAGCTTTAGGAGATTCTTGATAGAGCTGGATTTACTTTCAGCAGACAACATTTTACTTCCCGGATGTCTTTCGGGGGTAGTAGTTGGATTGTATACTGCAAGATACTTTCCCACTGCGGAGTTTGTAGCAGATATCCTTGTCCACGAAACCCTCTCTTTACAGTTGCAGATTGCTCATTTCAGATTCCTAGTCTGACTTCCTTTCCATGAGCTGAGAGGGAGTGTTAGAGTTCACGCATCTCTCTTGGTTCATCCGGTCGGTCCCAATTTCTACCAAGGATAGGTGCTAGGGAGTGGGGGCTGTTTTGTGGCTGTGCCTGGCCAGTGTTTCTCATGTTGGGTTGTGTCTAGCCATGTTTAGCCTTGGGTTTTGGCTTGGTTCCATGGCCAGTAGGCTCCTGCAAGCTGGGGATATTTTTCCCAGATTTGCAAGTATTTTTCCCATGGCCCTACTGGGCATCTGATGCCTAATCCTACATTTTACCCTCTTCCTTTGTCGTGGGGGCTGGTGGACAGCTGGCCGACCGAGGCCCTAGGAGGTATATAGGCAGGAGGTGGGGCACCTTGGGAAGCAGTGTGTGCACACGCCTTGTGGTGCAGGGCGCCCCCTTTGTGGAGATCGGGGGGGGGGGGCAGCATGGGCTAGCGTTTTGCAGACTGTTCTCCCTAGCGTTTTTCCTGACCATGAGCAGGGCAACACATCGACCTTGATGGGCAGCAGGAGATCAGCCTTGCGTTTCTCCTTCTCAAGGCAGATGCATGGAGGCGCTATGATCATGTAAATGCAAAAGCACCTCCATCATGGTGCAGGCATACATGAGTAGTAGATCCGTGTTCACTAGGGGGCAGCCAAACCGTAGGGCAGCCCCAATCCGGTTTCTTCTCCCTTCAGATCAGCCTTCCTACCATGAGAGATCCCGCCAGAGCCTCGCTTCCACAGGAGGCCAGGGCAGCCTATGATGAGACCGTGTCAGTGGTTTTGTGTGCAAGAGCAATTGGCACTGTCAGTAGTAGTTGCACTTGTGTGCACCTCGGGTCTATCCATTGGGCATGTCAATTCTATGCCGGACCACCCTTGGTCATTGTATGAGCAGATTGTTATCAGCATGGAGAGCCTTTCCCAGCTCTCTCTCTCTCTCTCTCTTTCTCTCTCTCTCTCTCTCTCTCTCTCTCTCTCTCTCTCTCAAATGTCCTATCTCTTTCTACCTCAGTGATCTCTCTTCTCCACATGTGTGCGTTGTTCATGTGTTTGGCATTGCGGGTGTTCTAGATTGGAGTAGAGGTACGCACCAGATCACGTGTGTTCATTGCATCTTCAGCTGCCACCTTTGACATGAATTTCTTATGTCGGTTTTTGATGACACATTACCTTCGCATTGGATACTACATGCGAGTGCTAGATTTCACGTCACGTTGAGTCGTGAGTGGTTTAGCACATATGCTAGCGGTATGCTTTGACATGTGCGTCTAGCTAATGGTTCAGTGCATGACATAGTTGGTGCAAGAGATGTCAGGCTATTGTTGCCGAGTGGTGCATCATACGTGCTACGAGATGTACGCCATGTGCCACACTTGACACAAGGATCAAGAGCTTGATCTTTGTGAGTCGATAACGAGACTGCAGATGCCAGGTAGTGCTGGATGAGCACTATTTTAGATTGCATCACGGACAACTAGTCATAGCGAGAGGTGCTTGGCACGATTCATGCGATGCGAGTACGTCACGAGACGGCACAAGTTTCATGAGTACGCAGCCATGTACAAAGACAAGGTGTGTTTCCTTTGCGGATAGGTTGCATGATGCTCCAGTTGGCGAGCATGTTGAGCTAGTTGTGCAGCAAGGTTTGTCATTCATGGATGCGATGACGGATATGGATGACTTCGGCACTAAGGATTCAATCGTGATTCAATCATTCATGGATATGCTTAGGCCGGAGGCTGATGTGTGTAAGTTGGAGCTGGACATTGCTCTTGACTCACAATGTTCAGGACAGACATATGCTTTTGGTACGCATGTGACAAGTGAGAGACACGAGGATGGATTCTAGGGATTGGAATCTAGGTGTCCAGATGATTACCATGAGTGGAGTTCTGAGCCAGATTTGGCTGAGATGATCAGATTGGCAGAGATTGCCAAGATCGCATCAGCATTCGGGAGTCTCATATATGAGATATTGATCTCGAGACCCAAGATTGCATTTGCAGTAGGTACATTTACAGTGGTAGCAGTCAGCCGTGCAGTGGCCAATCCTAGCTTTGAGCATAGGGATATTTTGCAGCATATGGTGAGATACCTGCAGGATGTGTGCGGCTTTGGTGAGGAGTATGTGGTCGATCGCTCTATACTTCCTTTATAGTTTGAGCTGGATGCACACAGATTCAGTGAGCCAGTGGGCGTTGACTGAGGTCATACTTGATGAAGGCCTTGTATAGGTTTTGTACTTAGAGGTAGCAACCAGCCGTGCAGTGGCTGATTCTAGCTTTGGGCATAGGGACATTTTGCAGCATATGGTGAGATACCTGCGGGATATGTGCGGCTTTGGTGAGGAGTATGTGGTCGATCGCTCTATACTTCCTTTATAGTTTGAGCTGGATGCACACAGATTCAGTGAGCCAGTGGGCATTGACTGAGGTCATACTTGATGAAGGCCTTGTATAGGTTTTGTACGGTTTCCTTTTGTTTTCTCCCTCACGGCCACATTGGGCTTTACATGAGAGGTTGTTGGGGTAAAGCCCCATGTGGCCGGTTAGGCCTTGCGCCCGCCCACTACACTTATTCTTTGATGTACATAATAGAATAAGGGGGCTCACATATTCATATTGAGTTTTAGCCCCTACAAACACAGATCTCCTCTTCTCCTCCCTTCTCCATTGCTGCGCACACACGCTTTTCATCAAAGATAATGCCTCTCAACTTGTTCTCGTTCGAGGCGAGAGCGGGATTTCCTCTCTCCCTCTCATTCGGGCAAAGAGAGAGCTACGCTGAGGAGCCCAAGCGGCAGTCAATCCCACATCGAAGAACTTGGGTGTTCTTGACAGGTATGGTGAGCTGTTTGCTAAATTTGAGCGCTTGTTTCTCCAAGATGATCTCCCTCCTATATTTCCTCTTCAGTAACCTGAGGATCATGTTATAGACCTCGTGGACGGAGCACAACTTAGAAGTAAGTTTCCATATCGTTTGAACAAGGCTAATAAAGAGGAGCTAAAGCGTAAACTAGGTGAGTTGTTGTTGGATAGGAGGCTTATACATCTCAATGTAAGTCTTTTCGTTGCTCCTATTCTTTTTGTTTGTGAAAAAGATGGCTCATTGCTGTTATGTGACGGTCAAGAATATGTTTCCTATGTCTCGCATCGAGTCTACCTTGGTGTCTCAGTGGAGCAAAGCTATTTTGAAAGATTGACCCGAAGAGCGACTACTATAAGTTAAGGATCAGAAAGAGAGACATGTATAGGAGGATTGAACGTAGACACTACAAGTTCGTTATCATGCCATTCGGTCTTACTGACGTACTTGATACCTTTAATTGAAGGATGATGCATAGTTTTTCAGACTTGGTCGGTAAGTGCTTGTTTAGCTTTTTGAACGAAATTCTTAGTTTCTTCACTACCTAAGATTAACATGTCATTGACACTGAGATATTTTAAGCATGTTAAGATGCTAACCGTCTTTATCTTGTAGTTAAGAAGTCAGAATTCTTTTTTGGTACACTGAGCTACTTGGGCTATATCAAGCTCTCCCCATCGTATTCGTTTAGACCCGACAAAGGTAAGTGAGATAAGAGAGTGGCCTATGCTTGAGACTGCATATGATGTGCGTTCATTTTTGGGATTGCCTTAAGCATATAGTTTGCATATTCAAAACTTTGCACATATTCCGCACCATTGTCTGATACGTTGAAAGGTGTCAAGCCTCGCCGTCAGCCCGTAGTTTTGACCGAGGTCGCCAAGGGTGCTTTTGAGAGCTCAAGATAGCAATCATAGAGGTGCCATGCCTCGTCCTTGCCTCTTCGGACGAGCTCTTTGAGGTTTAAACAGATGTAAGTAATATTCTCTTTGGCCTGATGTTACAACAAAATGATCATCTAGTTGCATTTCTCTCTCGCAAACTAAATAGTGTTGAGAAAAATTATTCTATCAATTATAAGAAGCTTCTCTTTGTCATTCATGTATTGGAAGCATTTTATTTATGAACGTCAGTTTGTGGTTCGCACAGATCACCAAGCACTTCAATGGCTTTTGTTATGCCTAGTGCACATTAGAGTGATAGACAAACACATTGGTCTCAATTTTTTGAGCAATTTGGTCATATGCAAGGTTGCATTCCAAATTCATGTTTATCATTCTTCCCATATTGTACGATAAATACGTTGTCTGCCGACCAGTTGACCTAAACCCCAACAATCTCCCACTTGAAGGCCAACGTGGTCCAAGTGGTCTATGTATGTACATCTGTACAACCGTGAAGCAATCATGTGGCTTCAACCTACACCCATAATCTCCATGCAATGTGCAAACCACTAGGAGGATAGGCTCTTCGTGAGAGCATCTGCAGGATTGTCATTCGTATGAACCTTGACTAGGTCAATGCGTTTCTAGCTAATATGTTGCGTATCACATGAAAACGAACATCTATGTGTTCCAACTTGGAGTGAAACATTGGGTTCTTCATTAACGTCACAATGCAACACTGGAGTCTGAGTAATGCCAAGATACTAGGCGAGCTATAGGCTCTAGTATCAAAAACTCCCATACACTCTACGTCTCTGGTGGAAGATGACATACACTTCTAGAGACGTGATCTCCATGACACGGCTCCTCCAATAAATAGAAAAACATAGCCAAACGTGGATCTCTGACTATCCACACAACTAACATAATCCGCCTCCATGTAACTCACAATAAATGCATCAGTATTCCCAAAGCATAAGCACTTATTGTGCTTCATTGTTTCTTAGTGCTTTCTACCACGATTTGCCACAAATCTGCTAACCACTCCCACTGCAAAAGCAATGTCCGATCTCGTGGCTACCATAGCGTACATAAGATTGCCGAATGCTGAAGAATATGGCACCTTGGCCATTTTCGCTTGCTCAGCATCAGATTTGGGAGCATCATTCTTGGTAAGTTTTACATATGCCTGCATTGGGGTACTCAATGTAGCTTTCCCCCCTGCATATTAAAACCTTGCAAGACCTTGTGGATATACGTTTCTTAAGATACCTCAAGTATTCCACGTTTCCTACCCCTCTTTATACGCACACCAAGAAAATGACTAGCATCGCCCAAATCCTTCATAGCAAACTATGTGCTAAGTTACTTTTTCGAAATGGCAAATTCATCTTTAGACTTCCTAGAAATAAGCATATCATCAACATAAAGTATCAAGATGATAAGTGAACCATCATTCAACTTCCTGGGTATACAAGCAATGATCTTCCTGGCTTCTTTCATACCCTTGGGACTAAATGTACTTGTCAAACTTCATGTACCATCGCCTTGAGCCTTGTTTTAGGCCATACAATGCCTTAAGCAATCTACAGACTAGTTCTACCCTTGTAGGCTTCTCATGTTTTACTTCAAACCCTCTAGTCTCTTCATGTAGGTATCCTCATCAAGATTCCCGTAAAGAAAAGTCGACTTCACGTCCATCTGGACAAGTTCCATGTTCCCAGTGGCTACTAGTCCAAGCATAAGATGCAGTGTAGTCATCTTGATCACTGGAGAAAAAATGTCATTCAAATCCACGCCTTTCGTTTACTTGAAACCCTTAGCAACCAATCTCGCCTTGTACTTCCGCTTGAAATCCTCTGCCGATTACTTCTTCTTCTCTTGCAGCTCTTTCAATTCCCAAGTTTCATTAAACACCACCGAGCTGTACTTAGATTGCATTGTCTGTTCCCATTTCACGCTATCTTCCATCTGAATAGCCTCTTGGTAGTAGGTAGGCTCTCCACAAGGAGTGACCAACAAATAGTCTAACCTTGGCTGAAAATGCTCAAGGGTACAAGATACACATATAGATCTCCTCACATCCTCGCTACTAGGCTCTACTCTCTCAAGAACATCACTAGCTCTGGAGCACTACTAGCGGTAGGTACATCGCTAGTAGACTGAGTTGTTTGCGTAACTGGACTCAAGGCTACGTCCTTGAATTTCACTTTTCGATACTCAACCTCTTTAGCATTTGACCTGTGCATCTTTGATTCATTAAAAATCACTTGTGAGTTGCGAATAACTCTCCGAGATTCCGAGTACCAAAGACGATAACCCATCTCTCCATCTGCACCATAGCCAAGGAAAATGCATGTCACGTGGGGTCCAACGTCTTCTAAGCTCTTTAGACACATGTGAGAATGACTCACATCCAAATACACGTAATGTGTCATAATTAGGTTTCTCGTCTGTCCATATCTTCTGCGGAAACTTGTAGTTCAACGGTGTAGTAGGGGACCTATTGATTATATGGACCGCTGTCATGACAGTCTCTCCCTAAAACTCTTGAGGTAAATTTATCATAGATAGCATGGAAGTGACCCTCTTCTAAATAGTCCTATTCATGCGCTCAACAACTCCATTCTAAGCAAGGTGTACGGTGTTGTAAATTGCCTTCTAATGTCTCGTTTGTTACAAATGTCCTTAAACTTTGTGTAGTCGTATTCTCCCCCGTACTTAGTGCACAAAGCCTTCAACTTCTTGACTGACTGGTTCTCAACCATAGCTAGGAACTTCTCGAAGACACTAAAGACTTCGTCTTTTCTCCCCAAGAGGTAGACCCACACCTTGCGAGTAGAGTCATCTATGAAAGTCAAGAAATGTAATGCCCCCCCTAGAGACTTATGTGGCATAGGTCCACATAGATCACCATGAATCAAATCTAGAGAATTTCCTAACTTCCTATCCAATGACAATGAGGTAAGCCTAGTTTGTTTCACGTATATGCAATGCTCACATAAACTAAAAATCAGAATAGTTTGACACAGGGATATAGCCAAAACGTTGTAACTGCTTCATTCTCTTCTAATTCATATGACCAAGCTGGCTATGCCACAACTCAGTAGAAGGCAGCTTGGCTACATGGATAGAATTCTTTTTTACAAAAGAGACATACAAGGAGTATAACGAGGTGGACTTTTGGCGTTTGAGCATGACCAAGTTATCTTTTAAAATTATCCACGAACCATTGCCAAACACTGTAGTGTATCCAAGATCATCAGCTCTCCTACTAAAACCAAGCCCTTAGTTAGCTTTGGCACATGTATAACACCTCGCAGCATGGGACTCAATACCGTTGCACATACACAACTTCACATCTCCAATGCCACATATCTAAAGCTAATGAGAATCACCCAGTTTAATTGAGCTATGTGTAGAAGCATAACTAGAGAACCACTCCTTGTGAGGAGTAACATGAAAACTGACACCTGAGTTAATAATCCAATTCTACCCACCATAACATTCGTCAAGAGAGATAACGCCTCTCGACTCAAATCACAAGTGAAGACTAGTACATATGACGACTGCAGCACGTCACGAATAACATCAGCGTGTGGAGACTTAACGACATTGAACTCCTCTATCTTCACAATGCTCTTAGGAGGTGCAGAGCTAACGACAATGGCTTTACCCTTCCCTCTTTCCAACAAACGGCAATCCTTTTTCATGTGTCCTTTCTTGTGATTCAATGTTACTCGTGTCACGTCTACGGCTTTTGCTACGTGTATTCTTGCGAAACTAAGAACGACCGCGATTGCGACTACGAACTCTCTGCCTTTGATTGTTCCTCTGGCTACTTCCACTAGCCATATATGCATCACCATGTCCAAGAGTGTCAAGAGAATGACACTGAATCTCTTCCATAAGCAAAGCACTAGTAACATCACTGAAAACAAGCTTGCCTTAAGGGACGGAGTTACTAATGGTAGTGTTAAATGTATCCCATGATGCAGGCAAAGAATATAGCAAGACAATGGCTTTCATTTTATCATCCAAATTAAGCCACTTTGATGTCAACTGAGTAAACACATTGTTAAACTCGTTCAAGAGTGTGTACTTATGTGATTTGTGGACTGTTGACTTTTCCTTAGGAACTGATTATGTGTCTTACCTTCTCATAAAGCACCAATTTTGCATGACACAAATGATGCATTAATGGGTAATCATCGCCATATAAAAGCTACATTGGAAAATAATAAACGACTCTTTTATTAGCCAAAGAGCCGTAAGGATGCGTATAATTATGTGACAAAATTTGATGTACGTCAAAAAGTTCCCCATGGTAAGCAACAAGGTCTTTTGATGCCTTTGCCTTTTCTGGAGAGACCGTTTGAGGACATAAATATGGATTTTGTGACTAATTTTTCACTTTTCTCTTCGACATGGAACATGCAATGTCTGACTATAGTTTATCATTGTAGTACATTGTGCATGTTAATCCCTTGCAAGGCCAATGTGACTGCACAAGATGTTGCACCTTTATTCGTAAAGCATTAGCATCCATTATGTGGTCTATCCAAGTTGATAGTGTTTGATTGTGATACTAAGTTCACATCACATTTTTGGCATACACTATTTAAAAATTTTAGCACATAGTTGAATTTCTCATCAGTATTTCATCCACACTCTGACACACAAGCTGATAAGAAATTCAAATATAGGCTCTAATTTTCATTACAATAAATAGCCATTTGATGTTCTAAAAGCTTATATTTATGATAAACATTCTAAGTGAAAAGTTTTTGCTTAAAAACTTTTAGTTGAGGCTATATAAATGATACACACTCTAGTGCAATTAGTCCTATACTTACGCGGAGTTTTTGGTCAACCTTTCCAACCTCACTTGACTAGGTCGATATCAAAATTGCATGATACTAATCTCATTAGTCAGACCTATACAGAGGTTCCTGAGAGTGTTAAGCTTTGGTCTAGCAAGGCTAAAGAGTCATACTCTAGGCATGCTAACAAGCATCGTCATGCTGTCTCCTTTGAGGAGGGCGATTGGGTGTATTTGAGGATCTTGAAGCAATATCTAAAGCAAGTTAGTAAGAAGTCTCTTAGATTTAGTCTGGCTAGCCAATCGTGGCTTGTGGCGTCCTATTTTCTCCCTTTTCTGTCAAATTTATGGGTTGTGGAGTTTTGTTCTATAGGTCGGGCAAATCTTCTCAACCCCCCGGGAGGGGGGGGTGCGCATTTTGGTATCTTGTATCAGAGTTGCAAACTTCAAAGCCTTGTACTCTCTTGTCATAGCAAAGTTGTGCTCGAGAGGGCTTGTCCACACATACTCTCTCTCTCTCTCTCTCTCTCTCTCTCTCTCTCTCTCTCTCTCTCTCTCTCTCTCTCGGGCGCGCGCATATGTTCCTACGTCACCACACCTTCCGCTGCACTTTGACATGGTATCAAAGTGTAGGCTTCATAATGCCTAGTTGATCCCAAGCATGAGGAGACCATAGTAACAAGAGACACCCTTGACAACCTCTGTCTTCCACGTCTACTTTTCTTTGCCTCTCTTCTTCCGGATCACTTTGACTCTAATCTCACTTTGCCAGAACTAACCGCCATAGAAGGCTACTTATCGGAAGGGCACCACGTGTCAACTGAAAAGAACAGAATCAAAACAGACTTTAGCATTTCAAACGCAATTGAACACCCACCCAAAGAGAGCGAAGAAGGAGAAGAAGAAGAAGAAGAAGAGAGTTTTAACGTCGTAGGAAACTATCCTAAGAGATCTTAAAGATCTAGCCGATGAGGAGTTGAGAGAGAGAGAGAGAGAGAGAGAGAGAGAGAGAGAGAAGATCCATATAGTAGACACAGAGTAATACAGGAAAACAGACTATTAGATGCATCAGAGATCCATCTAATTTATGTTTATGATTTTTATATGTTGGGAAGAGTACAGGTATTTTTAGAGAGTTGGACAATAACCAAGTTTTGATAATTCATCATTTAAAAGTGTAGACGTTCTAAGAGGAGAAGTATCAAGTTTAAAAAAATCAACACCATTGAGTCTGGAAAAGGCAGAATCAAAGCGAGTTTTTTACAGATAAAGGAAGCCGTGTTAGACGCTTAATCGAGGCCTACAATGAACCAAATCTCCTTAATATCAGAGATAGAAGTCTTCATACTGGGAGTCAACCAAGTAGTCCCAATACTTAGCCACTCATGCGGCATAAGACTGATCTTCTTCCATAACACTTCTTTAAGTGTAGAGGTAAGTAGAAAGTGAACATCACACTCCAGTTGGAGTTTTAAGGCCAAGTCGGCCAAGCATTCGAGTAGAGCCATGAAGGCAAGCTGAGGAATTAGTCGAAAAGGAGGAATATGATTTAAACCTTTACTTAAGAGGCTCCTCACAAGTGTATCAGGTATGATTTCTAAGTTAGAAGTACAAACATGTAAGCGTAAGTTAATAAAGGATTTACAAAACTTAAGATATAGGTGACAAACACAGACAGGAACCTCTTCATTGTGGAGGAAATCATTAGAATAAATAAGATTTTTGATAGACGACAAGCATTTCCATCCAAACATCACATCTTTTAGCAACAGATTTGATCCAAAAACATGTCTAAAGCATTCATTAGAAATAGATTGGGTAGTAAAAAATTCCAAAATCTTGCTAGTAAACAAGCAGTGTGTAAATATTCTATTACATGCTTCTTTGTTCGGAGGGAGGTAAAGTTTGCCATAGGCGTTCCTTTGTACCTGCGCATCACATATCCAAAAGGTAGGTTTCTGCCACGGCCTCTTGTATAACTTCTAGTCCTCCCTCTACCAAATACAGAATCACTAGAGGAGGGAGTCAAGAAAGAGATGGAAGAAACCGACGAGGAGACAAGTGTGTTGGGACGTTTAGATACTTGAGTATCATCATCAACAATATTAGGCTTGATTTGCTCAACCATACCTTTGATTCCTTTATAACCTCCTTAAGTGGTTAACAGAGTGCCACAACCTTCAGAACCCAGTTGTTGGAGGGTGTTGCACATAATAGATCTGTAATGTATAAAGGCGATTTCAGCTAAGACCAAATCCCTAGCTTGTCCACTAAGCAAAGAACAGAAGAGGGAAAGATGAAGCTCTTCGGCTTTGTCAAGAAAGATACTTGGAAGATTGTTGAGGGCGTACCAAATAGCATAGTCAAACCAAATGATGCTAAACTCACAAGCAGCTTTAAGATCTAGAAATCTACATGCACACTTAAGGTAAGGTCTGAACACATTCCACATTGTTTTAGTGTAATAATCAACATTATTTTTATTAAAAGTTATTATACCCTTGGTTCTTACATATAAACCTGTATTAGATCCGCATTTTTTGTCGTCAAGGAAATTCGTGTACAAAGGAGCTTTAATCAGATCTCCTTTATCCAAGAGCTGTGAATCTTAAGCTTACATTTTTCAATTGTGGCAAGTGCCAAGTTGGCAAGGAAGACCCAAGTTTCCATAGAAATGGGAGCAAGAAACCCTTTATTCGGGAACAACCAAAGTCTGTGCTCTACATCTAAGGATTCTACTTCAATCTGTCGTGATGGTAAAAAAAGAAAGGCCCTAGAGACTCTCAGCACCATATCTAAAAGGAAAACCTCACTGAGTGAACAAAGGTCCTTTTGAAATTCTTTTACAGCTTCCAATGCCGCAACATCTCTACAAAAGAGGCTGTTAAGAGGAGCAACTATTGGAGTAGAGGGAGGGAGCAGTAACAAAGTCGGAACTTAGTCCACAAAGTATTCTGAGAAGATTGGATAATTCAAAGCCTTTAAAAGAGAAGGAAGCTAAATCTTGATTATGGGCTTTGAAAAAACTAGCCAAATTAGAAGTAAATTCTAATAGCAGGTTGATGCCCTCAGTTTTATTCTTAACGAGGAGAGCGAGAACTTTCACCCATTGGTCAAAGGAAATGAGTTGAACAAGAGATACACTAGTATCTTTTGAAGCATCAAAAATTAATGTTGAAGCTTCGCTATCTTGGATACATTTTAACACAAGTAAAGAAGTAAAGGACAGGGGTTCCATAAGTAGGATAAGACCTTGAGAATGGGAGATAATCTGCAAAGGTTTCATCAACAAAAGTTAGATTAACACATTTTGGACGAGCAGAGTAGACTCATAGAGTTTATACAGAATGTAACTTCTATTTAAGTTTTACAACCCTACAAAGATAAGCCATATTCCTAAGTGAGATATTAAGAAAAACACTTTCTAATTCTCTAGCAAGTCGTAATTTCTCCGAAATCAGAGCTCTTTTTATTGGGCTAGAGCAGACCTTCATTCTTGCTGTGAGTTTTCGAGTACCATGGTGGACATAAATTTATAAAATAGTGAAATGACAAGGTAAAAAAGACGTTAGAAAGAGAGTAGGAGAAAAGTTAGAATAATATGGTAGTACTAGCATCCTTTCACCAGTCAGGTCAAAGGGGACCAATGTGACTGTGTGATAGCACACGTACCTATTATAATATAATAAATTATATTGTAACAGACGCTAAGAACTAGAACTAATATCTGAAAGAGAAAAACAAGTCAATCTCTCTTTTACGTTTATTGTGTCTGTGTGTAGCAGTTATAAATAGATACATAAACGCAAACGAATACTACCTGTTTACAGACCAATAATTCTAAACAAATACAATGGATTCGTACAATAATTTATTTGTTGTTGAGAATAAATTTATACAAAGCAATAAAGAAAACAAAGTATAACATGAGAGAAAGTAATTCCTAAGTCTGGAGGAATGCTGCTTCAAGGTAAAAGATAAGCTTCGTGTCCACAACCACATAGAACAGTATGTTTTTATCAAAGAAGGTAGCCTTCACCTGCACCCATAGTAAACAAAAAAACGCTCGGTTAACAATTGTTACTGTGTACACGTAATGCATAGGTATCCCACTTGTTATCCATGTCACAATTAGTAAAACAACAGTTCTCAACGTGTTTTTTTTTTTGAGAAAAAGAATAATAGTTTTTTATTTTTTAAAAATATATATTATATATAACTCTTATTTATAAATCTTGCTTTTTTAAGCTAAGTTCTTACTATAAGATAGTCCTTAGTTTTTAGCAAATCTTTCATAGAGATTAAAATTCCCATAATAAATGCTACCATTTATCAAAACAGTTCCAAATTTTTCAAAACCTCCATTGCCTTTTAAAGTGTTTAGAAAGATCATTTCAATCAAAACTATGTTTGAATATTTCTAAATTAGTTTTTAAACAGATCGGAGAGTTTTTTTACCCCATAGGAACAAGCACAAGTTAATTCGAAACATACACCCTATAATAGACATCAGTTTCTAACACCTATTTTATTTCATAAAAACCTCATAAAGTGATAGAGGAAAGCGGGTTACACATGAACAAAGTCAGACGCAGATTTTCTTTAATCACAAAGCCTAAAGGCCTCTGTAACATTTTAGAGATAGCAAAGTCATAACCTATCTGATTTTTTCAAAAGAACATTCTATGGTGATGTTTTTAATAAGAAACCACACAGTAAGGTACAATACTCCGATAACCATAAGAACGACCAGAGGAGTCCCAACCCATATATTTGGATTTTTTTGAAATTTATCCCTACTTGAGTTAAGAACAGATTTAATCATTTCAAATGACATCATCATTTATAACTGTATCTCTTTATATGTCATGGCCGACATATTTTTTTACCAAGCTGACACGCGAGTACAGACCGAGGCAGCGGAATGGAGGAGGAGGGGACAGGCGCCACGATGCACGCTGCAAGGCAAGGTCGAAGCTAGGGGGAAGAAGGACAGCGATGGTGAGGGGGGAACGCACAGCAGCAACGAGCCAAAGAAGATGAAACTTGATATCTCCAACTAGGGATTAGATATGTAAAATGGGTTTATGGCATAATGGGTACTTTGTACCTTGAGAGTTGGCCTTTGGTCTATGCTTTTGTTGGTCTCTGGCTTTTTAGCTGTACTTTTTCTAATCTCTAGCTATTACTGTTTTGGTTTTAGCTTAATGCTTCTCTTGGCTTAGACTTGCCCGGTTGGTCCGGTTGTGATTCAAAGTATACTACTGTGGCCTACACTATCAAAAGATACTTTATAATTCTTATGCTTTTTCGGTTTCCATACCAAGAAGAATAAATCTGCTGCTTCGTTTTAATATCTAATAACAAATAATGGAATTGGTATTGATATTATTCTGTGTTTAAGAGGGAATAATACAAGAATATGTTAGTAGCTTTGTAAAAAGATATGTGAGCCATAATATATAAAGAGATACAGTTGTAAATGATCATGTCATTTGAGATTATTAAATCTGTTCTTAACTCAAATAAGGGTAAATTTCAAAAAAATCAAAACATATGGGTTGGGACTCCTCTGGTCGTTCTCCTGGTTATCGGAATTCTGTACCTTACCGTATCATTTTTCATTAAAGACATCACCATAGAATGTTCTTTTGAAAAAAATCAGATAGGTTATGGCTTTGCTTTCTCTAAAATGCTACAGAGGCCTTTAGGCTCTGTGATTGAAATAAAAGCTGGGTCTGACTTTGTTTATGTGTAACCGGCTTTCCTCTATCACTGCAGAAGGTTTTCTGAAATAGAATAGTTGTTAAAAACCGATGCCTACTATAGGGTGTATGTTTCGAGCTAACTTGTGCTTGCTCGTATAGGGTAAAAAACTCTCCGATTTGTTTAAAGACTCATTTAAAAATATTTAAACATAGTTTTGATTGAGATAATCTCTTTAAACACTTTAAAGGCAACCGAATGTTGTGAAAAATCTTGAACTGTTTTTATAAATGGTAGCACATATTATGGGAATCTCACTCTCTATGAAAGATTTGTTCAAAACCAATGACTATCTTATAGTAAGAACTTAGCTTAAAAAAACAAGATTTATAAATAGAAGTTATATATTTTTTTAAAAAAATTTAAAAAAAACTCTTATTCTTTTTCTATAATAAAAAAATACACGTTGAAAAATGTTTTTTTCATTGTACATGGATAACAATTGGGAAACCCATACATCACTTGTACACAGTAACAATTGCTAACCGAACGTTTCCTTGTTTACTATGGATGTAGGTGAGGAGTACCTTCTTTGATAAAAACATACTGTTCTATGTGGTTGTGGACATGAGGCTTATCTTTTACTTTGAAGCAGCATCACTCGAAACTTAAGGATTACTTTCTCTCATGTTATACTTTGTTTTCTTCACTGCTTTATACAAAATTTATTCTCAACAACAAATAAATTATTATACAAATCCATTATATTTGTTTAGAATTATTGGTTTGTGTACAAGTAGTGTTCGTTTGCGTTTATGTATCTATTTATAGCTGTTACATACACGCACAATAAACGCAAAAGAGAGATTGTAGTTCTAGTTCTTAGCGCATGTTACAATATAATTTATTATATTCTAATAGACACGAGTGCTATCACACAGTCATAGTGGTCCCCTTTGACCTGACTCATGAAAAGATGCTAGCACTACCATAATAGTTTAACTTTTCTCGTACTCTCTTTCTAACGTTCTTTTTACCTTGTATCTCACTATTTTATAAATTTATGTCCACCAGGATACTCGAAAACTCACAACAAGAATGAAAGTTTGCTCAGACCCAGTAAAAAGAGCTCTGATTTCGGAGAAATTACGACTTGCTAGAAAATTAGAAAGTGTCTTTCCTAATATCTCACTTAAGATTAGGCCCTATCTTTGTAGAGCTGTAAAACTCAAATAGAAGTTACATTCTGTATAAACTCTATGAGTCTACTCTGCTCGTCCAAGATGTGTTAATTTAACTTTTGTTAATGAAATCTTTGCAGATTATCTTCCATTCCTAAGATCTTACCCTATCTATGGAATCTCTCTCCTTTACTTCTCTACTTGTGTTAAAATATGTCCAAGATAACGAAGCTTCAACATTAATTTTTGATGCCTCAAAAGATATTAGTGTGTCTTTTGTCCAACTTATTTCCTTTGACCCATGGGTGAAAGTTCTCGCTCTCCTCGTTAAGAATAAAACTGAGGGTATCAACCTGCTATTGGAATTTACTTCTAATTTGGCTAATCTTTCCAAAGCATAATCAAGATTTAGCTTCCTTCTCTTAATGCTCTGAATTATCCAATCTTTTCAGAAAATTTTACGAACTAAGTCTCAACTTTGTTACTGCTTCCTCTACTCCAATAGTCCCTCCTCCTAACAACCTCTTTTGTAAAGATGCTGCGGCATTAGAAGCTGTAAAAGAATTTCAAAAGGACTTTTGTTCACTCACTGAAGCTTCCTTTTTTGATATGGTTCCGAAAGTCTCTAGGGCCTTTCCTTTTTTACCATCACGACAGATTGAAGTAGAATCCTTGGTGTAGAGCACATACTTTGGTTATTCCCGAATAAAGGGTTTCTTACTCCCGTTTCTATGGAAACTTAGGTCTTCCTTGCCAACTTGGCACCTACCACAATTGAAGAATACAAGCTTAAGGTTCTTAAAGGGATACGGCTCCTGGATAAAGGAGATCTGATTAAAACTCCTTTCAACATGAATTTCCTTGACAACAAAAAATGCGGATCTAATACGGGTTTATATGTAAGAACCAAGGGTGTGATGACCTTTAGTAAAAATAATGTTGATTACTACACTAAAACAGTGTGGAATGTGTTCAGACCTTACCTTAAGTGTGCATGCAGATTTCTAGATCCTAAAGTTGCTTGTGAGTCTAGCATCATTTGGTTTGACCATGCTATTTGATACGCCCTCAACAATCTTTTAAATATCTTTCCTGACAAAGCTGAAGAGTTTCATCTTATCCTCTTCTGTTCTTGGCTTGGTGGAAAAGCTAGGAATCTAGTCTTAGCTCAAATCGCCTTTATACATTACAGATTTATTATGTGCGACACCCTCCAAGAGCTGGGTTCTGAAGGTTATGGTACTCTGTTAACCACTTATGGAGGTTACAAAGGAATCAAAGGTATGGTTGGACAATTCAAGCTTAATAATGATGATGATGATACTCAAGTATCCAAACGTCCCAACACACTTGTCTCCCCGTCGGCTTCTCACACTTTTTTCTTGACTCCCTCTTCTAGTGTTTCTGTATTTGGTAGAGGGAGGGCTAGAAGTTATACAAGAGGCCGTGGCAAAAACCTATCTTTTGGATATGTGATGTGCAGGTACAAAGAAACGCTTGTGGGACAGACTTTACCTCCCTCCGAAGAAAGAAGCATGTAATTGAATATTTACACATTGCTTGTTTACTAGCAAGATTTTGAAATTTTTTAATGTCCAATCTATTTTTAATGAATGCTTTAGACATGTTTTTGAACCAAATTTGTTGCTAAAAGATGTGATGTTTGGATGGAAATACTTGCTGTCTATCAAAATCTTATTTATTCTAATGATTTCCTCCACAATGAAGAGGTTCTTGTCTGTGTTTGTCACCTATATCCTAAGTTTTGTAAATCCTTTACTAGCTTAAGCTTACATGTTTATACTTCTAACTTTGAAATCATACCTAATACACTTGTGAGGAGCCTCTTAAGTAAAGTATTGAATCGTATTCCTCCTTTTCCACTAAATCTTCAGCTTGCCTTCATGGCTCTACTCGAATGCCTGACAGACTTGGCTTTAAAACTCTAACTGGAGTGTGATGTTCACTTTCTACTTACCTCTACACTTAAAAGAAATTTCTGAAAAAGATCAGTCTTATGCCGCATGAGTGGCTAAGTATTGAGACTACTTGGCTGACTCCCAGTATTAAGACTTCCTAGGTGGCCTTGTTGGGGTCTTGCTGAGAAGGTGCCTGTCAGACGCTGGGTCTCTGCTGCCTCTTCTGCCAGAAAGTGCTAGCGCTAGCTTTTCTTATATACTGACTTGCAAAATTACCCTACCCAGTTTCCCAACAAAGTCACTTATTAATAATAAGTAAAAAATTGCTAAAATAGGAAAAATAGGTCTGTGTACTGTAAAAATGCTCCTTATGGGTTCTGATTGTAATCTAATGATCATGTTGTGTGCAGCCAGAGGATATGCATCTACTCTAAGTGCATGTACATGCACGGTTTGCAAACAAACTCACAAAAGTGCCAGAACAATTCCAAAGCTAACTGAACTGAACCCATGTCATGAAGTAGCTTGTCCGCGTATACAGAGGGTTCGATGTGCACGTGACATCCCCTCTTTTTTAAAGTGAGGTTCTAGTACCGAACTGTATGGCGTCGAGGGAGATTGCCAACAGCGTCTGGAATCCTGGAAAGACTCTTCGCCAGCCCACTCTGATGCGTGGGTCATGCGATACTTGAACTTTATAAAGGTCTGCAATCCTTGCTTCTTTGGGCCGCGCCGAAAACGACACAAAGTCATCTGTGGCTCCTTCAATGCTTCAACTTTGTCTATAGTCATGCGTCTACCTTCTTCAAGAATCTCCAAGGATGAAAATTTATGAAATCACTTCCAACACAAAACATGAACATACCCATTCCATGTAAATAAAGTGACTGAAAAAATTATAGTCTTCTTTAAAGACTGTGCATGCAATGTAGATGAACATATAGACGGAGAGCCAAACCGTTCATCAGACACACGCAAACAATGGAATCCAAACTTGTCTTTCTGAGCTAAATCTATCAACGGTGGCAATTCACAATGAAAATGCCGATGCTTGATGCTCAACCCTTCTTGTGCTCTTTCGAATACTATGTCATGCCAAGGAAGAGACATGGAATGTGAATTCCTTGATTGCAAACATTTCATCTTTTCATGAGAAATCCGCATACATCCGTGCTCATTCATGAGTGAATCGTGTTCATCGTATAATATAGCATGCCTATGAAAAGGGATCACATAAAGACGATGACTAAAATACAGGAAACCATCACGAATGAAACACTCGAACAATGCGTACTGACTAATCATGCGCATACACAATACTTCCTGTGGAGGTTCCTTAGATCTCGACTCGAGAGCCAAGATCGGTTCTTCGTAATTGATCAAATCTGCAATGAGGTTAGCTTCACTAGAACAAGCATCAACTAAACCATCATCCTTGTGAACAATCACATCTTTATCTTGCAAATCATCATGCTTGTGAATAATCACATCTATATCATGCAAATCATGTCTGTCATGCTTTGAAGAAGACAAGACTGAGAGAGTCTCCTTCTCCTGATTCTTTTCAATCTTCGCCTGCACATTAGAAATGAGAGATGAAGAAAGAACTTGGTCTCCACGAATGACAATGGGAGAGTCACTTTGAACGTATTTTTTCGGGAGTTATTCTCACCAAACCATCGAATGCCCAAAAGCATATCACATCCTGAAAGAGGAGAGACGACAGATTTTCTGCGGAAGGACGCTTATTGAATAGTGAACAAAACATCAAGGCACTCTTGCGTGATGAGAGAGTCCATACCGAGAGCAAAGCCCGACACCTCAAAAGGAGATGTCTTGCTAACCTCCAAGCGGGCTCTTTCGACAAGAGTCACTAATCACATCATGCATACTGCATGGGTCAAACAATATGACAAAACGTTGACCCTTCACATAACCATAACACTTAAAGTCTTAATGAGAGACTCATCAATGGAAGGATTGTGAGAAACTTGGGTCACACTCGTGTTCTCATTTATTACATTGAAAGAGGACATGGGTTCTGTGGGTTCTTTAAATTCATTAAATTCAAGCTTAAGACATGTTCTTTTTATGTGACCCTTGATGTGACATTAATAACATCGACCTTCCTTAGAATAAACGCTTTGTTCTTCTGACGTGATGTATCCTCCTAAAATTCCTTATTCTGTCTTTTCATCTGGAGTGAGCTTAGGTTTAGCAATTGTGTTAGCTTTACCCTTATATTCATTGTGAGTGTTCTTTTCTGAGAGACTAGAGGAAGATTGGTTAGAAGAGTTACCATTCTTTCCATTCTAAGGGTTCTGAGAAGTCTGAGAGATACTTTGAGAAGTCTTGTTCTCCTCCAGCTTTCCCTTATTGTGCTTCATCTCCTGTGCGAGAGCAATCGCTACGGCCTTGTTGAGATCTACGAGGTTGAGGATTTCAACATAAAACCTGATATAGTCGTCCACCCCGAAAATGAAAGCCTCGCATCCGATTTGCGTAATTGGGTGCCAAGCTACAAAACACGGTTAGAAAAAGACATAACTGGAGTACCATTCTGCTTAAGATTGCCCCAATCTTCTTTTAATCGCGCTAGGTACCGAGGTCACAAGAACCGCGCCTTGAGCTTGTCTTGGAAGTTGACCCAACTGAAAGACAAGGGCACGCCTACCTCGGCTTCCTCTAGGTGCGCGGCTAATTGCTCCTCTTGCCATGCTTGATACCAATTGATGGCATCACCGACAAGATACATGGTTGCTGTCAAAAACTCTGCTATTTCTTGTCTTCTTAGTTGTCGCAAAATAAGCATTAAATTGATACAACCAAGAGTGAATAACACTAGCATCCATCTTACTGTCATACTTACTGAACGTCAACTTCTCGGTGACGGGGTTGTTGGGGTCTGAATCTCGGCTTGCGCCACTTCATGAACCACCAACATCTTTTTCCGGCTCGGGTTTCGAGGTAAGGACCTATAGGACCAACTCTTGCATGCGTTGGTCTCTCTGAGCCTCACGCTCTAACTCCAAGGCCGCTCGTCTGTCTTCGGCCGCTACTCATTGGGCTTCGCGTGATTGCTCACGCTCAAGCTCAATAGCTACCTTTCTTTCTTCCGCCGCCAAGCTCACGCTCACGCTCCAAAGTTGCCCTTTGCTTCTCGGCCGCCAAGCGCACTTGCTCGCGCTCATGCTCCAAGTCGGCCTTTCTTTTTGCTTTTCTTTCTTTTTGTTCCTCGACCGCCAAGCGCGCTTGTTCACGCTCGCGATCCAAGGATGCCTGTCTTTCTTGGCGCTCCCGCTCCAAGGTAGTGCGTTGCACTTCTTGTTGTAACATCATGTCCATCATCATCTTGACCAAAGTCTCCATAGGAGTTAGTACAATCCTTGGCGCAGATGGGGAGGGGTGAGGGTCGGAAAAACCTCCTGGTGGGGAAAATTCTTCTTTGCCACGTCCATGCTCATCACCTCCATGCGAAGTATCCATTCCGCTTCGGGTGAGGACAATACACTGAAGTCTTGGGTTCTTAAGTTCACGAGGAACTTGGGTTCTTGTGGTTCTTGGTTCTTGAGGGTCTTGAGTTCTTGAAGTTCTTGAGGTTCTTCTTAAGCTTGCAATCTGTGTTAGAGAAGTATCTTCTCTTATCCAAGCTCTTCTCTTTCCCACGGGCGCACCCCTTGGCGGCCTTGAGCTCACACCAAGGTTGCTTTTTCCCACCTCACGTCGATTGGCCGGCCACTAAGTGCACGACCGTTCTCAATGAGTAAAAAGAAACACAAGGGGAGACTGGACAAGCCCTTCTTTCTTGGGTTTCTTGCCACTCTTCAAAAACACGATTAGGAATCAATGCACCCAAGTAGACTTGGGTTACGTGCGACCGCAACAAGCAAAAAAAATATGTGGTTCTTTCCTTGAGTGATATAGAACACTGCCAAAGCTCTGATACCAATGTAGGGGCAGCGGGAGTGAATGTTGAACTTTGCTCAAGATGAGTGCTCCGAACTGTGCTCAAGGGTTCCTTTTACTTACGAAAGAGAGAACCTTCCGTTCCTTTAGTGAGAGAGTGCAAATGATCACAAACAAAGTGGAAAATAACTGTGAATGAAGGTGCTGAGACTGAGAGATAGAGAGAAGAATACGACACCAAAATGTTGTCAAACCCTCCTCCAAAGGCCACACTCTCTATGGCGAGAGCGGTCTACTATTGATTGCACAAATCTCTATAATGCAACTGACTTGCCAACAATGTCGACGACGATGAGAACGACGATGAGACAGGCTGAAAAATGAAAACGCTAAGGGGCTGAAATCTGCAAATCTTGTATCTGCCGAATTCTAACTCTATGTCGGTGACGACGGCGATGACGACGATGCGACGACAACACGCTGAAAACGCAGATGCTGAAATCTGCGAATAGCGGGCTGAATCTGCAAACCCTTGCTGATCTGACCGTGCGGCGAGGATCTGCTGCGGGAAGGTGAGATCTGCGAGGTTCGGGGGCTGCGGTACGGAGTCTATACGCTGAAAACTGAAAACGCTGATACAGAAAGTGGGTTTGTCAACGGGAATCTGCAAAACACTAGGCTAAATTTCTGATGCAAAAATGCTAGGACTATGCTGAGGTCCTACTGCAAAAACGCTGGTGGATTTGTTGTCCTGTTGCAAAAACGCTAGGGAATCTGCTATGTATCTACTACCGGGCTGATCTGCAACTGCAAAACGCTTGGGCTGATCTTGATGAAAAACGCTAGCTATGTTGCTGCAGAAAATGCTAGGGCCATATGCTGCAAAAACGTTAGGTGGTCTTGTTGGGGTCTTGCTGAGAAGGTGCTTGTCAGACGCTGGATCTCTGCTGCCTCTTCTGCCAGAAAGTGCTAGCCCTAGCTTTTCTTATATACTGACTTGCAAAATTGCCTTACCCAGTTTCCCAACAAAGTCATTTATTAATAATAAGTGAAAAATGACTAAAATAGGGAAAATAGATCTGTGCACCGTAAAAATGCTCTTGATGGGTTCTGATTGTAATTTGATGATCATGTTGTGTGCAACTAGAGGATATGCATCTACTCTAAGTGCCTGGACATGCACGTCTGCACAGACTCACAAAAGTGTCAGAACACTTCCTAAGCTAACTGAACTGAACTCATGTCATGAAGAAGCTTGTCCACGTACACATAGGGTTAGATGTGCACGAGACATGCTGGAAAGTTGCAAGAGTGTTGTTCAATCCAAAAGGTAGAACCAAAAACTGATAATGTCCATACCATGTACGAAACACAATTTTTGGGACATCATGCAGGTGTATCTGTATTTAATGGTAATCGGACCAAAGATCGACTTTGGTGAAGTATGTGCACTCAAGAGTTGATCCGAGAGGTTGTCCATCCAAAACAACAAATAGCGGCTTGCAAGATAAGCTTAGAGGTGCCTAGCTATCTTCTCGTTCTCTATCGGAGCGAACCTATAAGGTTCCCAAGAATTGAGATGGCTACCCCACAAAAGCATTATCTTAGGAGCAAGAGTTGTCCACAACAATGGAAACATGCCAGATATGGTGGTCACAGAGGAAGGAATCCCTCACCACATGATACACTCTACATTGCTCGGGCTTTGTCGCAGAGGCTCCATCCTATCTCCAACTTCACATGCATGTTCCGTTTTTTGCCCGTGATCAAGAGTTTCTCATCTCTTCAAACTTGCCTGGCCCCTTTTTTACGGAGACTCGCAGAGTTCAAAGTGACCACCATTGACTCCTGATTGGCGAAATGGATGGCCTACTTAGACTTATGCATGGTAGGCTACGGGCTACGATATGGACTCAGCATAAGGTCCTATTTTATAGGACTGAGGCTTACAAAAATGAGCGTAAGGTCCTATTTATAGGACTCCTTAACCACCCTAACCATAGGGCCATGTTCACACTTAGCTAGACATAGCTCAGGTGCCCATCCTGATGTCGGGTCGCCACATAAACATACTCTCCCCTTGTGGCAATTCTCACCCATATAAAGCATTCTCTCCCCTCCCTAGCCACCACTATGGTGTGCTTGCAGTCTTGTCTCAATAGAAATGTGACTCCTCCCTACCCTCTAGTGTCCCCGACGTGAAGTGTACTCTCTTTGAATGCTGACTCCCAATGATATCCCTCCACATGGGGCAGCCCTCTCACCTAGCTGTGATATGTCCACGTGAGGAAGACAATGTCTCTGACTCCAAGAACCTCTTGAAAGTGCCTTGGATCTGACCATGTAGCATCATTGCAATTCCACATTGTCAGTGTATCATAGGCTGCATGTCCCTATGCGACCACCCTCCCATCAATCGCCATGTGACTGTTGCGGAATAATGTTTTCTTTCCTCTTGTCTTGCTTGTTTGATTTAGGCATGAGTTGTTTCCCTCTTTGTGCTTGTGCTCTTGTCAAATCATCATAAGGGTAAATGTTACCCCCTTCTACACCTCTAAGAGCCCCCCTCCTTTTCACAACTCCATGTCACTAAATTGTACGATCAATGGCCTTCCCTTGCTTGCATCCTTCCTCGCTTGCCATGCCATCGAGAAAGGGAGTGACCCTCCTTTATACCCAATAACTCAAATCTTGAGTTTCAAAGAGGAATCAAAGGAGAGTGTGTGTGATACAATCAATGGGCTGAAGCGGTATATTTTCAGGTGTCCAACTTCTGAGAAGCCATTAGAAGAACAATTGCTCTCTTGCTTCCTGGAGGAACTAAAGGACAAGACCTTATATATACACTTATTTGGTAAGCATCACTCCACACTTAAGGAATGCTATAGAGATTCTTTGCTCTATGCAGATAGTTGCAACTTGGACGGAGCTATGGACGTAGCTGACAACACTTCTGAAGCCTCTAGTGCCACTTCTCCAAATTCGGTTCAGAAGCTATAGTGGACCAAGTGTTTCGGAGGATATGGCAGGAAACCACGGGAGCAAGCTACTATATAAGGAATCAACCTTCATACCCACGGGCATATGTATGCGGAATTTGCGTAGGTAACCACCCCACGAGGAGTCTTCAAACAAGTACGAATATTTTTCAAGCTACTAATGGTAGGTTGTGGTGTAATGTACCACACAACTTCTTGGCATCCTCCTCTTGTGTACTCCTTTCTCCCATACCTATAACACATACTTTAAGGTGGCGCGCTTGTCACATCTTTTCTTCGTCCAATGTGACTTTGATCCACTCCCTATCCTCCTTGTGTGCCTCCTCTCTCACCACCTTCTTGACTTTGCGCCTTACCACGTTCAATTCCAACTTATTTACCTCCAATCCACCTTGACCTCTTCCTTCACCGCGTCACCCACCCTTTTTTGAGTTCAAGAATCAGTGAAGAGGCAATGGCCACAAAAACATTTCCTCTGGTTATGATTGGGAGACTAGAAGGGATCATTTTCTACCAGAAAAACTCCGGGTAGTAGGTGTGACACGATGAGCTCTGTTTTCATACTCTTCTTTTGTGAGAACTTCAAAAAGAACTCAAAAATTTTGGTTTCATCCCCAACTCGGAAAATTTACAATTACTTTATTAAAAAAACTATTATAATTGCAATATAGCTAATGCAAGCCAAAAGCACTGTGAGACTTACTTTTCCAAGGACTAAAATAGGTGGCATTTATGTGATGAGGTCTTCCATATATTAGCACTCCTGTAAAATCATCCAATATCATCTTACACTCAGAACGCCTAGTTATTGTTCTAAACAACAGGAAGGAAGACTCTCTCTCTCTCTCTCTCTCTCTCTCTCTCTCTCTCTCTCTCTCTCTCTCAGAGGAGCGTACCTGAGAAGCTCATCTTGCAATTTATTAAGGGGCGTTGATGGTAGGACAGGTACATTTGCCATTTGCCATTTCTCCAAAACCCCTTCGCGAGCATGGTGTCTAAACCCCCCGAGAACGCTGAGTCTCCCTCACCCGCCAAACTTCCCGAGTTCAAAAGCTCGCCTTTTCTTCTTCGCCGACGTAAGACCTTAGTAAACCTAGTGCCACGTGGCAAGTCAAATAATAGCAAACCTTTTTTTTTCTTCCCTGCTCCTTTCTTTTTCTTTTTCTTTTTTTAAAGTCACCCACACCTGCATGCCTCACGGGTTGAACCATAGTGGGTGCGGTTAGAGCCCCTCACCTTTACTCCCCTTGACAAACAAACCTTTTCTCTAGTAAGAGAGGCAGTAACTAAGAGCCGCGTCCAATTATGGAAAAGGAGAAGTTCTTTCCGAGTGTTTCGAAGCATTGTTGTTGCTTTGTAAGTACTTGCAAAAATTAGCACAATTGCGTGCTTCCTTCCCCCCACTCCCCCCGCTACAACCCAGTGCGACTCAACTTTAAGCAACATCTCATGTATGTGTAGGCCACTATGAGAGAGAGGTGACATTTGTTTTCCCATTTCTATGAAGAGGGACATTAAGTGGTGGGTCACATGCACTCTTATGTAGGCCATTTTCACCATGTCTCTCTTAGAATTGGGCAGCCCCTCTTGGATTTTTAAACCTTTGCCTACCTCAAGCCTACCATTAAATCCACTAAGGATCTTCATTCGTTGATTAAATTAGGCTACAACTTTCAGAAGCCCTGTGTGAGATAGTTCGGCAGCGTAGTGGATACAAAAACCAACCTAGAATATGAGAAAATCAGCTCATGCAAAATCTTCCTAGTATGTATGCACTATTTGAAAAAACTCAAAAGAGGAGAATCTTCTTAGACACGCTCTCTCTCTCTCTCTCTCTCTCTCTCTCTCTCTCTCTCTCTCTCTCTCTCTCTCTCTCTCTCTCATGAATGGCACTTCAAATACCAACGGCACCCACACACATAGACAAATTTTTTCTCAATTTATTGTGTTTGACAAATATCGTATAATTGTCACTAGTTTTGTGTCCAATGAAGAAGTTATTTGTTGTTTTCACTTAATGCGGCGGAAGGCCTTTCTCCATATGTAATCACCTATGCCTTCACCTCGAAGTCTTGTGGCCTTATGCAAGCCATTGACATGGGTGACAAAACTAAGGGGTTGTCGGGGACAGGTGTCATGTTTGGTGGTGTTTTAGTCGATATGTATGCCCAAATTTAAAGAGGAAGGAAGAAAATAGCATGTAGCTTCTTCTTCCTTCTCTTGATGGGTATATCGTAAAATCAATGTATCAAAAGGACTACAACTTGAGCATGATGCAGCTCATAATTGATTGTGTATGAAGAGAGCCCTTTCAAAAGCACCTCTATTAAATCATTATATGAAATATTTATGCATCAAATGCGTTGTCTTGTAGTATCTCAATGGATTTAGCGTCATTGTTCCGGATGGTATGCATGTGTAAACTAAGATGAAACACGTGCCTAGCCGACATTGCAATCTTTAATGCCAAGTAAGAAGTGAATGTGTTTGTGTTCTTACATAATTGTGGTGTATAGAGATGAAGACATATAGCAACCGCCATTCCCTCGTCTTACCTCAAGTTGGTCTTGCAACCTACTTTTTTCTCAAGAGAGTCCCTTCCATGCCACTCACCTCCACTTTTCCACACTTGCATCCCATGCTCTCTTCTTTATCAACTTGAAAGCACTCTTGGGTGATTGAGGGATACCTTTCTCGAAGCCCTATAGGCTTGGGGAGAGAGAGAGAGAGAGAGAGAGAGAGAGAGAGAGAGAGAGAGAGAGAGAGAGAGAGAGAGCAGATATGGATAGGGGTGGAGGGGGTATAAAGCCTTGTGCAGGAAGAGGGTGTTGGACCTTGGATGAGGGTGCATAGACACAATTTCGATTCTAGTCTCACCATTATCATACACCAATACAGTCTCGATGCTACTTCCGTTGCAGGTTACAACACGTGGGTATAATATGTTATGATATGATTTGAGAGACAGAGATAGATGAGAGAATATGTGCTCAACTACAACAATGATGACGTGTGCTACATGCTTTGCAAGGCCGCCTACATTGAAGGAGCAAGAAACGTAGTAGCATCTCAACAATCCTTTAAATCATCAAATGTGGTTAGCTACCCGGCTAGTGCTTGGTGGCAACCATAATCACGTATGGGAGTCTCACTACACACATAGTGCAACAAATGCTCGATCCACTCTATCCTAACTTCAAACTCACAAAATGTCATGAAATCTAATATCTAACCAACCCAAATGATTTTCTCATATTAAACCGATCATTTAATGTGGGAGAATAAATGGGAACAAGGGTTAAAATGGGTATGTGCTTTAGATGCATCTAAACATGGGACCAAAGGTAATGGGTACAAACAGGAGATGGTCTATCAAAGAGCAATGCTAATGGAGCTTAAAGACCTTAAGGTTAGCTTCATTAAAGACCTCCAAAGGTTAGTGTTAAAAAGTCCTTTGACCTTAGGTAAGCTAGGGCTGAGCTTGAGGTGGGAACCTGGCCCAAGCTTAAGGTGCTTGACATGCTTGCCAACTAGGGAGCTTGAGGTGCTTGTGGGAACACTACCCAAGCTTGAGGTGCTTTGTCATGCTTGCTAACTAAGGTGCTTGAGGGTAAGGTCTGCAAAAGTCAACAAGTATCCCTACAAGGAGGGGACGAGCCGTACAAGAGGGGGCTAGATAGAGAACACATCACACAAGGCAAGCTTGGTACAAAGAAAGCAAAAAGGACACTTGTCAAAGTTCCTCCGCATGTTGCCCTCATGGTGTGCCTAAAGCCTATTGGTTGGCCACCCAAGGGGTCCAATGATGATTTAGTAGATTTAATTAATTGTTTTTGCATTTATCAAGTCCTCTCTCTCAAAGGGAAAAGGGGAACACTTGTCCCAAGACTACCCTTGTTGCTTGTAATGCATCCTGCATGTGATTGGCCAGTTTTGCAGGGGTCCAATGAGCTTCAAGCTGGAGCTACAAGGGGGGGTCGACCAGGGCATGCTTGGGGGGTATACTCTCCCACACACTCACATACACTCTCATTGTGTGAAGTGAAAAAGTGCAAGAGCTCCATCTCCTTCTCCAAGCTAGTAGAGAAGTTGAGAGCCTACACCAACACTCTTGGCTATGAAATGCAAATCCAACCAAGAGCTATGCTTCAATGCTTAATCTTGCCATCTTCTCCATCTTCATTACTATGCTATTATGTAAGCTAGCAAGAAGAGTGATGATCCTCACTTATTATTTCTCCTATGATATGTTTCTTCTTCCTCTTCCCTACCCTCATTCCCCGCTAGCTCTCTACACCTTCGAAGGTGTTTGAGGCCTTGGGACTGAGGCTTGGGATAGTTAATGCTTTTTGCAAAGTTGATGTTATGTGCATGAAGTTTTTCATCTTCATTGCATCACCTAGGTCACAAGGAACACAAAGATTGTATTGTACCAAGTCTCTCTTAATGGGACAATCTACAATACAAACGCCTATTGGAGGGGGGACCGGCTCCCATAAATTCGGTCCTCAATTGTTGTCAAGTTATCTAATCTCTCTCTCTCTTGCAAAAGTATTGTTCATGCCAAGTTAATTAAGTACCATGTCTATGTTGTTACCATCAATTAAGTTCACACTCTATGCTCACAAAAGTGCTTTCTTTAATTTCCTAATTCTACTACTCTCAAAGTTAATAGGCCATTTCCATTACCTTGGTATCATAGCATTTGGTTTCTCTTTTCTTGTGCTTAAGAAGAGAGGTCCTTAAGTAGCCTATAAATGGTTGATCTTGTTAATTATATTAGGGTAAGTGAGATTGGGATCTACTATCGGTTTTGTTGAGCCCATTATGTGGGATATGGTGCACACCTCGGGAGCTTTGGACTTAATAATGGGATCTTTTTAGACTTGCCTACGGCTTTACCATTATTGAGCCATAAGAAGTTTGAAAGGAGCTAGCCCTTGACAATTCTGCAATATTAGACCCACTCCACTACTCTCTATAATTAACCACTTTGAGCCATGGGTGTAGATACTTAAGTGCCGATTTTCAAAGGCTAAGAGGAGTAGCAACCAAGGTTTTGAATTGCGAAAGAATACACTAAGTAAACACATAAGTATAGTTAACATGGCTGTAAATAACCATGAGAGTAGAATGAACATTGATAACTTTGATTTTGCACATGAAGGTGCTAATGATGATGCCCCCATGTTTGTCAATTATCTTGTTACTAGGTTGCAGCAAGCTATGGGAAACCCTACTTTGCAAGCCAAAGTTAACAACTTCGCGCTTATGGGATTACCCTTCCTCTCCAAGAGGAGCGAGAGCTTAGGAGGCCTCTTGATGAGACCCCCAAAAGAAGAATCTCTCCCATACGAGAGGAGGAATCCAAAGAACGGGAAAGTAATGAATCCCTAAGTTCCTCTAAAGATTTGGCTCCACGAAGTCGGCGGTTTAAACGATCGCCAACTCCTCCCAAGAGGAAACGTTCAACCCACAGTCCTTCTCATTGTCACTCCGAAAGGGAAGAGAGGAAACAAAGGAAGAAAAGGGCAAGAAAGAGGTCACCTCTTCTCCTTCTTCTTCACCTTCTTCCTTGTTTGGCGAAAGCTATGTCTATTCTCCTAGAGAATACAAGAGGGGAGGACATAAAAAACCATACCCTGCATGGCGAAGGTCACAAAAGCTCAAGAAGTTCAAAGAGGGAGGAAAGAGTATCTCTTTTCTCACCTATGATGGCACCTTTGGTGCTACCGGACAAAGTATTGACCTTCCTCCAGCAATTTGATGCGGCCTTTGGAGACGAGGGCTTTACATAGTCCTCCAAGCTATGCCATGTAGCTATGCACTTCTAGAAATTGGCTCTTCAATGGTGGGCTAGCCTTTGCAACAAATGGTGAAGCCCCAAAAGACATGGAAAACTCTATGCGTTTCCATCATGAAGCAATTCCTTGCAAGCGATGCAAAGGACAAAGTGCTTACCAAATGGCGCAGTTTGAAGCTTCTCTCCCATGAGTCTATCCACAAGTATGTAGAGAAGTTTTGGGATTTACATCTCAAGGCTACTGTCTTTCAAAAGATAGACTTCGTTGAGCAAAAGCAACAATTTTGTGTGGGATTACCTGAAGAGATAGCCAAATACGTCAACTCCCAATGGCGTGGTGGCTCTTCAATGGTGGGCTAGCCTTTGCGGCAAATGGAGAAGCCCCAAAGACATGGAAAACTCTACGCGTGTCCATCATGAAGCAATTCCTTGCAAGCGATGCAAAGGACAAAGTGCTTACCAAATGGCGCAATTTGAAGCTTCTCTCCCATGAGTCTATCCACAAGTATGTAGACAAGTTTTGGGATTTACATCTCAAGGCTATTGTCTTTCAAAAGATAGACTTCGTTGAGCAAAAGCAACAATTTTGTGCGGGATTACCTGAAGAGATAGCCAAATACGTCAACTCCCAATGGCCTGGTTCTATCACCAAAGTAATCCACCACACCATGGTTGCTTCGCGCATCAATTTCCAACAAGGGGCTAGATGGAATGTCAAGCCCATGGAAAACAAAGACAAAAACGATGCAAAGGGAAAAACCAATGCCCTAAATTCTTCCCAAGGCAATTCCAACAACAACAACAACAATCGGTCCAAGGAGAAGGGAGTTTACAAAGGTAAAAAAAACTCTCTCCTGAAGAGCTTGAAGCTTTTCGCAAGGATCAAAAATGTTTTAAGTGTGGGGAACAAGGACATGGCTATCGTTCTTGCCCCAAGAGAAATGCTCGCAATGAGACTCCTAGAGCTTCCACCATCGAAGCTCCAAAAGAGGATGCTCATTGCAAAGGTTCACCTCTCTCCTATACTTGGGGAAAGGTAAGGCAGCATGATGCCTTCATCTTGTTTGACCCTGGATCTACTCATAACTTCATATCAACGGAGTTGGCCACCAAGTTGGGCATTCAATCTTTCGAGATGGGAGATGTTGTAACGACTAACACTGCTTTCAAGGGACAGCGAGTCTTCGTTACTCTCTTGATCGGGAAGTTGAGGCTCCATGTACAAAGCGATGTCGATAAAGAAGACTTTTTCATCTCTCCTCTCCAACATGAGGATGTTATCCTAGGGGCATCATGGTTTAATCACATGGATGCCAACATGAAGTCCCTGAAGGGAGAATCTACTTCACTTACAGGGGAAAGAACGTGTATATAGATGCTAGGGACTCTGGTCGTACCATACCACTTGTAAAACCTCTTGCTTTTGATAAATCAATGAAGAGCTCAGTTTCTGTGTACATGATTTTTGTCAAAGAGTCTCTAAAAGATCCTAATGTTTCGTCAAATGTAAATGGTAGGAATCAAGAAGAGTTAGACTTGTCTAGTTTTCTAAAAGGATTCCAAGATGTGTTCATCGATGATATCCCTATGGACTTACCTCCAAAACGAGGGGATGATGACCATCGAATTGAGCTCCTACCAGGAAGCTCACCGCCTAACAAGCCTCCTTATCGAGTTTCACAAGCTCAACAAGAGGAGATCATGAAGCAAGTACAAGAATTGGTCGACAAAGGGATGGTGAGGCCCAGCTCCTCTCCCTTTTGTTCTCCAGTCCTTTTAGTGCAAAAGAAGGATGGTACATACCATATGTGTGTGGACTATCGAGCAACACTAAACCATATCACTACCAAAAGCAGATTTCCCGTGCCCCGGGTAGAAGATCTGTTCGATAAGTTACAAGGCACCTACTTCAGTAGGATTGATCTTAAAAGTGGCTATCATCAAATAAGGACAGTGGATGAAGATATCCTAAAAGACCATGTTTCGTACAATGTTTAGCCTTTATGAATATCTAGTCATGCCTTTTGGCTTGATTAATGCACCAGCCACGTTCAATTGTTTAATGGAGAAATATATTTAGACCCTACTACAAATTCACTGGAGTGTTCTTTGATGATATTATCATCTACTCCAAGTCCTTGGAGAAACACAAGCAACATCTCCGAGTGATTTTTCAGGCATTAAGGGAGAACAAGCTTTTTCTCAACCAGAAGAAAAGCGAATTTTTCCTTCAAGAGATTCAATACTTAGGTCATATTATCTCTCAAGATGGTATCTGTATGGATCCATCAAAATTAGAGGTAATAAAAGCATGGCCTATTCCAAGGAATCTACATAAAAAGCTTTATTGGTATGTGTGCATACTATAGACGCTTCATAGAAAATTTTTCTCAAATAACAGGACCGTTACATGACTTAACAAAGAAGAACGTTAAGTATTCATGGACTGCTAAGGAGCAAAATGCTTTTGACAAGCTCAAAGAGAAGCTTACCTCCCAACCAGTTCGCATGCTTCCAGATCTCTCAAAGCCATTTGAGGTCCAATGTGATGCTTGTGGTGATTGCCTTGGAGCAATCTTGCTACAAGAAGGGCATGCCATAGCATATGAGAGCCGAAGGCTCAATATGGATGAAAGAGTCTTAGGCATTTACGAAAAAGAGCTTTTTTGTTGTTCTACATGCCCTAGACACATGGAAGCGCTATTTATTGGGAACTCCATTCATCTTACGAACATACCATCAAAATCTCAAGTACTTCATGATGCAAACCAAGCTTTTTGACAAACAAATGAGGTGGGAAAATTTCTTTCGCAATTTAATTTTCATATTGCTCACATTGTTGGTAAGCATAATCAAGTGGCCGATGCATTCTTGGTAAGCATAATCAAGTGGCCGATGCACTTTCACAACAACCAAAACTTAATGCGGTGTCTATAGCTACTCACAATGATCTATTCTCTATGATAGATGAGTATGCTATTGACCCTGACTTCAGAGACATAATATCAGGCCTTTCTTTAAGGAAGAAAGAGGAACCATTCACCTTGCAGGATAGTTATCTTCTCCATGGCAATAGGCTATGTGTTATCCATTCCCTTCGTGAGAAAGTTATGTATGAATCCCATGCTCCTCCCTATGTGGGGGATAGAGGCATTCAACCTACTCTCCGAGGAGTAGAAACGTACTTCTATTGGCCTACTATGAAAGTGGAATACAAGAGTATGTTTCAAAATATGTAATATGCCAAAAGACCAAGTATGATAGAGGGAAGCAACCTGGATTACTCCAGCCATTGCCTATCCCAAATTCACCATGGGAGAGTATATCCATGGATTTTATCTTTGGATTACCCAAGTCTATCCATGGGAATACGAAAATATGGACTATAGTCGACAGGTTTAGCAAGCAAGCACACTTAATTCATGTCAAAAAGACTATTAAGGCACACCAAATGGCAACTCTCTTCATACCACAGATTTTCAAACACTATGGATTGCCAACATCCATCATGTCAGATAGATCCTAGAATGACCAGTAATTTTGGCCTATCACCCACAAACGGATGGCCAAAGTGAAATAGCCAATCTTATGATACTCGATCTACCAAAGACTTATGTTACCAAAGTAGATCAACGCTCACAATGGGAAAAGTACTTACCTTTTGTAGAGTATGCCTACTGTATATACTTCTACCGGAAAAGCACCTTTTGAAATAGTTGAGGGAAGACCTAAAAGTCCCTTGCTACTTAAAGTACACGGAAAGATCTTCGCTTTGCTGATGAGTATAGCCATGACCTACAAGAATCTTTTCAAAAGATTAAGGAGGCTATATCTATCTCTCAACAAAGGCAAAAAGTTGTTGCTGCTGACAAGCACAGAAGGGCCTTAACGTTCAAGGAAAATGATTGGGTCTTACTTAAGTTTCCCAAGGGTCGATTGAGGCAAACGACGGGAAAAAATCCTACGGGCCATCAAATGCTAAGCTAGCAAAAAGATACTATGGTCCTTTAATCCAAATCTTGAAGCCCATCAATGAGATGGCTTATTAACTCAAGTTGCCCAACCATTGGCTCATACACAATGCTTTTCATGTGAGCCTACTTAAGCCCTACAAAGGAGAGCGACCAAGTGAACCAATTATTGAAGACCCTCCCGAAATTGAAGACCAAGAAGAGGTGCGACAACCTGAAGCTATCCTTTGGCATGAAGACAAGGTACTACAACATGGTAAGATTATCCGATGGTATCTTATTAAGTTCAAAAATTATCCTTTTGAAGATGCTAGATGGATGCAAGGAATACAACTTAAGGATAGTATGAACCTTGTCAATGCTTAGAATGCTGCACTAAAGCAAATGTACAGCTTTTTTTTCCAAATGATCAATGTTTTTTTCTTATAATACTAATTCTCTTTTTATTGTGAACAAATCTAAATAGTATGCATGCGTAGAATCATGTTTGTGATGACGACGACTCTCAAACACCAAGTAGAATTTATCACTCTACTTTGGGAGAATGAAATGGACTAATGAGCAGACATGCTTGCGACAGCTATGTCTCCCAAGCATCAAATGGATTAGTCATCCATCTCGGAAAGATGTTGTAGGGTAAAAAGAGATCCTCTACCCGCTAAGAAAGATTGACTAATGACTAAGGCTTTATCTCTTCTACCTCATAGTCGAGGACGACTATGATTTCAAGAGAGAGATAATGTCATAAAATCTAATATCTAACCAACCCAAATGATTTTCTCATATTAAACTAATTATTTAATGTGGGAGAATAAATGGGAACAAGGGTTAGAATATAGGTATGTGCTTTAGATGCATCTCAGCACGGGACCAAAAGTAATGGGTCCAAACGGGAGATGGTCTATCAAAGGGCAATGCTAATGGAGCTTAAAGACCTTAAATTTAGCTTCATTAAAGACCTCCAAAGCTTAGTGTTGAAAAGTACTTTGAGCTTACGTAAGCTAGGGTTGATCTTGAGGTGGGAACCCGGCCCAAGCTTAAGGTGCTTGAGGTGCTTGACGTGCTTGCCGACTAGGGAGCTTGAGGTGCTTTGTCATGCTTTGCTGAGTAAGGTGCTTGAGGGTAAGGTCTGTAAAAGTCAACAACTATCCCTACAAGGAGGGGGCGAGCCCTACAAGAGGGGGCTAGAGAGAGAACACACACACCCTCACACAAGGCAAGCTTGGTACAAAGAAAGCAAAAAGGACACTTGTCAAGTTCCTCCCCATGTTGCCCTCATGATGTGCCTAAAGCCTATTGGTTGGCCATCCAAGGGATCCAATGATAATTTAGTAGATTTAATTAAATTTTTTTTGCCTTTATCAAGTTCTTTCTCTCAAAGGGGAAAGGGGGACACTTGTCCTAAGATTACCCTTGTTGCTTGTAATGCATCCTGCATGTGATTGGCCAGTTTTGCAGGGGTCCAATGAGCTTCAAGCTGGAGCTTCGACCAAGGAAGCTAAGGGCATGCTTGGGGGGTATACTCTCCCACACACACTCACCTACAATCTCATTGTGTGAAGTGAAAAAGTGCAAGAGCTCCATCTCCTTCTCCAAGCTAGGAGAGAAATTGAGAGCCTACACCAACACTCTTGGCTATGAAATGCAAATCCAACCAAGAGCTATGCTTCAATGCTTAATCTTGCCATCTTCTCCATCTTCATTACTATGCTATTATGTAAGCTAGCAAGAAGAGTGATGATCCTCACTTATTATTTCTCCTATGAAATGTTTCTTCTTCCTCTTCCCTACCCTCATTCCCCGCTAGCTCTTTCCACCTTCGAAGGTGTTTGAGGCCTTCGGACTGAGGCTTGGGATAGTTAATGCTTTTTGCAAAGTTGATGTTATGCTCGTGATGCATGAAGTTTTCCATCTTCATTGCATCACCTAGGTCACAAGGAGCACAAATATTGTATTGTACCAAGTCTCTCTTAATGGGAGAATCTATAATACAAATGCCTATTGGAGGGGGGACCGGCTCCACATAGATCCGGTCCTCAACTGTTGTCAAGTTATCTAAACTCTCTCTCTCTTGCAAAAGTATTGTTCATGCCAAGTTAATTAAGTACATGTCTATGTTGCTACCATCAATTAGGTTCACCCTCTATGCTCACGAAGTATTCTCACAAAAGTGCTTTCTTTAATTTCCTAATTCCGCTACTCTTAAAGTTAATAGGCCATTTCCATTACACAAAAAGTGTGTTTATTGTGAAGATACCACCTCTAAATCTTGATTTACAATTAACAAAGCAATCAATGGTTCTCATCAATCAAGCATGGAATTCACACACTCAAGAGAGCGCATACACAGTCATTGGAGAGAACACTTCTCTCTACACACACAAGCATGCACATAGTTTGATAGGAACGCTTGCAATGTGAGACATAAACAATGCATATACTCAATAGAGAATAGAGAAGAGTAGAGAAGGAGAGAAGCTCTTGATCACATCAACATAGGTTACAATCCAAGTTTGAAAGCCATGGAATGTTGAGCTTGCAGCCAAGGGGAATAGGCCTCTTTCTTAGATATTAGGTCAAAAGCCCTTTCACATTCTACAAAGTGATATTTATACCTAAAACTACAAAACAGTGTTTGGGTGGATGATAGCTAAAATATCTACTCTAAGCATAAAATGGGAGTTTAAGAGATACAACTTATAACTTGTATGCGCATCAGCTATCACCTTTTATCTTTGCGTTTGCAATTGGTAGCTCCAATGAGGGCACAAACTTGTATGCTTGATCTTCTCCATTTCCATGATCCATCACACTATTATGTGACCATATTTGGCATCTCCACGGTTGATTTTTGCCAAATCAACACTTTGACTAGGTTTTTAACCTTCCCGTAGCATTCTTGCAACACTTTAAAAACAGGTTCAATAAAGCTCCAAGTGATGCATTTAGACTTCACATAGCCATATTAGGCAATGAAACTCCACTTTAACCATTCTAATCTCCATTTATCATAATTGACCAAGGTTTGATTGCTTTGACCAAGGTTGACCATTAGCGAGCTTACTAGTCCATTTACACTTGTACTCAAGGTTGCAACGTTGCACACCTATCATTTACGACTTGTTTTTCAATTTAGTTTAAGATTAAATTTCTTGATAGATTTTGACCATCAAGAAGAATTTGAAGAGTTGTTATTTGAAAAGGAAAAATGATTCTGTAATTGTCTTTCAAGATGGCGCCGATCACAACTTCCTTTCTCTGTGCTTAGAAAACTAGCCTCTACTTGCCCTCTATTATTGGCGGTCATCAATACCCACCCATGGAGGTCTATAGCATGCTGCTCATCCATGCCAAGGGAAGTCTTTAAAAGTCAGTTTTCTGTGACTGTATCTAATTATGCGGATGTGAAGCTATAGATTTGGCAATTTTGCACTCCCATTGAAAGAGGTTGCACACACAGCTTGAGCACTGCTTTCATCGCTCATAACCAATGCAGCCAAGCTTCTCCTTTTTTACTTTATGGATTTTGATTGTTTTTATTGTACTTGGCCTTCATTTCCACATTAGAAGCTTCAAAATTAAGAATTTTTAATAAAATAAAAATTTGTGCAACTATACATTGCATGTGTATATTGCACATTGGTAAGGCCTTTGCATTCACACGCTATGGGAGGGCACACACACATGCTCATTGTAGAAGGTCAGAAACTGCTTATGCGAGTTGTCAAGTAAGACCACCTTATGGAGCAAAAAAATTTATCATTGCCACATTTAATATCGATAAATTTTTCACTTGGTAGAGCAAGGCTATGTACTTGCTCATGTGTAAAGGCCTATGGCATCTAATTGAGCCTCACAAAGATGTATATGCATGTATTAGTATTGTGGTAAATCAAAAGATGCTCATGATTATTACATAGTCACTTAGTGACGATGTTATTTCAAACATTGGTGGCATCAAAGATGCAAAAGAAGCATGGAATGCTCTGAGTAGAAATTTTCACGTGGCATCTAAAAGCTCAAAAACCAACCTATTAATGCATTTTTATAAATTTCAAAAGAAGGATGGGGAGACCCTAGTAGCTCAACAAGTTTAAGACACTTAAACAAAAACTACTAGGTGTTGATAAGAAGATTCCACATGATGAAGGTTGTAATTTTCTCTACGACATTCTAATACAATCACTCACAATTGTGAGTTTTGCAAAAAAAAAAAAATGATTCCACATGATGAAGCCATCTCATTCCTACTCAAGAGTGTGGACAAACCTTTTTTGACAAGTTGGTCCCTACCCTATAGAATTTGGAAAGGAAGCTATAAAATGTTGAAGCTGCCCATTTGAGTATGAATCAAAGCATCATACAATGCTAGAAGCTCCAATTATAGCCCCCCCCCCCCCCCCCCCCCCCCCCCCCCCCCTCCTTGGTTGATATGAAGTTTTAAAGTGCCAATTCTCCTAATAAGTTTGTAAAATTGTTTGTAACAGTGCCGAATGTACAAAAATGTTTGTTGGTATCCCTAGCAATGACTTTCAGATGATCCCAACCACAACAAAAGCAACAGGTAGATGGTGGGAGAAATTCCACAAAATGGGATGAAGGGGGGATGTAGGGCGTGTTGGGGGGGTTAGGGATGTAGGGAAACACCATCGGGGCCTAGTGGTTGAGAACATGCTTTGTGCGTCATGGCATGCCATAGTAGATTTGACTGACAATAGCACTGAGCATCGAGCAGCCATGGCAACTCAGTAGCGTTAGCAATTGAAGGAGCCTTGAAGCGAGGGGTAGATTTGCACGGTATTGAAAGCGGGTCTAAAATTAGAAAGCAAGCAAAGAGAAGCATGACAAAGTGGGTGATTGTGTTACCATATACATGTGGTAGTGATGTGTGTGAACACACTTAGGACTGTCGGGGCATTTTTCCCTCATTAAGAGGTTATTTCTTCCGTGCATTGTATATACGCCCATCACTTTAGAGCTATCTTATCTTTCCAAAGCACACTAAGTAAAACACTCTCTGTTGTGTGTTGAGTTCCTTCGTCTTCTCCATGTGGTGTGTGTTTTCCTGCAACCCTAATTCCAACAATTGGTATAAGAGCAGGTTGCGTCCAATTCGCGCTTAGTCACCAACAACTCCAGCACACACTTGCTCACTTTCTTTGATTTCTCTGAGCTTTGGTAAGCGTCAACAGGTTGACAAATACTTTGGGAAGGCTCGTAAACCTTAGCTTGCTTAATTTTTTTATTCGGGCTCATTTTGGCCTTCATTTCCAGTACATGCAGTACTGCACATGCTATTTTGTCATTTTGTACAAAATTTCTATCAGTGCCGTTTTTTGCATAACAGGTCCCTTACAGTCTTCTACGGTTTGTGCTATAAGGCACGTGTTGTTCCCGCGTTGTTTTTCCTCTTTTCGGGCATTTTTCACGTCAAGTGCAACATTTGCCATGGTTGACAATAACACAATGTGTTCAAGATGTTTGCTACTCTGAGGATAGATTGGATAGGGACAATTATCCTATGTGCGTTTCTATGACGCAACATGTCCTTGTGTAAGAGGGTGTCTAGAAAATTGTGAAGGGCATTCATTGATGTACGTCCTAGTTCTGAGGATGTAGGCGATGTTGAGGATGTTGTAGGTTTTGGTGGCAGGATTGCTCTTGCCAGAGTTGTTTTGCCGACGATTGAACAAGCTCGTTGGGATGTAAAAGATGCGTAGGCTCATGCATTGATCACATTGTCTGTGAAGCGCACTATTACTCTTCACATTCGTTCAATAAAATCTGCAAAACAGGCTTCGGATATTCTAGCTGGTCTTTATGCCAGTCGCAATGAGGCTAGAATTGCATTACTTCTTAAAGAGTTGGAGTTGAAGATTATGCATGAGGAAGATGAAATGGACACTTTCCTTGTTGGTGTCAAGGATATAAATAAGCAACTAATTTCTATAGGTGAAGTCATTTCTTACAGTTCCCTTGTGCACACAGTTCTTGATGCTTTGCCAGATTCGTACCAAACTTTTGCTAGTACTTAGAGACGTAAGACCCAAGGAAATCTAGAAGTTGTCAAGTTTGATGCATTATGCACATTGCTGCAAGAGTCACCTTCCAGAAAAAAATGAACTAGACAATGTGCAGCTGAACATCGTTATTGTTTCTCAAAGAAAAGGTGGTAACAACAATGTAGCCACTTCTCATGGTTCTGTTGCAAGTGGTAAATCACATGTTCCTAATGCTTTCACTGGTAGCAATTCGTGTGTAAATTCTGGTGATAAGGAAAAAGAAGATACGTTGCCATTATTGTAAAGCTAATGATCACTTGGTCAAGCAGTGTCCAAAATTGAAGGCAAAAGAGGCTAAGAAGAAAGAGGTTGGATCAACTATAGGGTCCAATACAAGTGCAACTATTGTTGAGTCTTCTGTGAAAGGAGATTGTGATGTTGATGTAGATGCAAAATGGGCTTTTAGTGTAGAGTGTACTTATGATCCTGTTGTCCATGATACATGCATGTTAGTTGCTACAGATTCACATGTGTGGTATTTTGATAGTGGTGCTACAAAACACATTACCTCACATCGTGATTTGTTCACCTATCTCGAGGATGTCCCTCATGGAAATTTAGACACTTGTGCCAATAAGGCCTCTTATCCAGATAAGGGAGTTGAAAAGATTGTGCTTACTACTGCAAATGGCAGTTCTTTCACACTTGTTGATGCATTGTATATACCTGGGATTAAGACGAATCTTTTGTGTGTATCTGCACTTGCTAGACTTGGTCTTGCAGTCAAATTTGTGGATGACAAATCTACATTACATGATCTCAGTTTTGGTGATGAAATTGTTGCATGTGGCATTTTATACCGTGGGCTGTATAAGCTCACTTCATATGATAAGTGTGGGCAAAATTTTGCAAATGCAATTGTGGATTCTAAGGCTATGTCAGCTGAGAAACTTTGGCATGCACATTTTGGGCATCTGAATTTTGCGAGTTTGCTGCGTTTTCAGAAATCTAATAAGGTTGCTTCTTTGCCGCCTCTTGAAGCACCTATCAAACATGTTAGTGAAGGCTGTATTTTGGGTAAGATGCAACATTCCAAGTTTCCAAAGGATGGTTCAGTTAGGGCCACATGAAGGTTGCAGCTTGTGCATAGTGATGTTTGTGGGCCCATGTAAACTCCGTCTTTGGGAAATTACCTTTACTTCGTGACTTTTGTTGGAATGAGGGTTGTAGAACAACACACACAACTTGGAGAAGACAAAGGAAGCTCAAGGCACACAACAAAGAGTGTATTACTTAGTGTGCAATGGAAAGATAGATAGCCCTAGAGTGATGGGTGTATTAACAATGCACGGGGCAAAAAACCTCCTAGTGAGGGAAAAAATGCCCCGACAGTCCTAAGTGTATTCACACACATCACTACCACATGAATATGGTAACAAATCCCCCCTGGGAGTGATGCGATGAAGGAGAGTTGGCACATAGATTATGGGGAAGTGCCATGCCTTGAGGACATCATCAGTCCACAAAGGGGAGTAAGCCCAAACCTTTACAAAAAGCTTCTCACTTCTCACGAGACAATTCCTTTGTGAAAAGATCTGCAAGGTTGTCCTGTGTTGGCACATAAGCCAAGCTGATCTCTCCTGATGAGAGCCTGTCCTTGACATAGTGGTAATGCACCTCAATGTGCTTTGTCCGAGCATGAAAAAGTGGGTTCCTCGCAACTGCCAATGTGCTCTATCTATCAATGTAGATAGTGTTGGTAGTGTCCTGTCCAATACCCAAATAATTCATAAGGCGTTTGAGTCATACACACTCAATCGTAGCTGTGAAGATTGCCCTGTACTCATCCTTACAACTAAAAGTGGCCGCAGTAGGTTGCTTCTTGCTCAACCATGAGATACATGAATTGGTGAGCATGAAACAAAAACCACTTGTGGACACTCACACGTCAAAACAACCAGCCCAATCTAAGTCTAAAAAAGCATGTAAGTATGGCGGCAATGATCCCCCCTTGAGATAAAACAATCCAAGATGTAAAGTACCACTGAAGTAGCAAAAAATCCTCTTGACAGCCTCCCAATGCTTAGACCCTGGGCTATGCATGAATTTGTTGACTTGTGAGACTGCAAACTATATATTTGGCCTCGTATTGCATACATAAATAAGGCACCCAACATCAGTTTGGTAAAGAGTGACATCGGCAGGATCACCAACATCAATCTCAAACTTGTTTCTATGGGAGTGGCAGTAGGTTTGCAATCCTCAAGTCCAAACTTACATAGCAATGCCTCTATGTAACTTGTTTGACACGAGGCAATAACACCATCATAGTGCTTAAATTGTATGCCCAACTAATCATGCAACAACCCCAAATATTTCATCTTGAAAGTAGCATTCAAAGCAGCCCTAAATTCAGCAGTATCTTTCTCATTTGGTCCGGTGATCAGCAAATTATCCACATAGAGAACGACAATGAGAAGTACATCACCCTCACACTTTACATACAATGTACTTTCTGTTGAATTGTTACAAAAGCCTTGTTTGACCAAATGAGTGTCAACCTTCTCATACCAAGCACGAGAAGATTGTTTCAACCCATACAAAGCTTTCTTACATCTGCACACTTTATCCTCTTGTCCTTTAATGACAAAACCATGAGGCTGCGTTACATAAACTTCCTCAAATATATCACAATTCAAGAAAGAAGTAACAATGTCTGACTGATGTACATTCCAACCAAAATGAGATGTCAATGCACATAGAAAATGCACAGTAGTCATACGACAAGTGGGAGAAAAAATTTCTTCATAATCTATGCCTTTTTGTTGTGCATAACCCTTTGCAACAAGTCGAGCCTTATAGCGATCAATCTCACCATTCAGCTTGCGTTTCAAGTCGTAAACCCACTCCATACTAATGGCCTTTTTGCCAGGAGGCAAATCACATAAAGTCCATTTGTCATTTTCTATAAGTGCATCATATTCAAATTGTATGGCAACCATCCAATTTTTTGAATTCTGTGCTTCATCAAAAGAGAGAGGTCCCTCAACATCACATAAGCTAGACACAGCCAAAGCATAACAATTTGATGCATAAGATGCATGGTTGGAACCTGAATGAGTACAACTAGACAAAGATGCATCTAATTTACTGTCATGGAAAGTATACACCAGCCAATTGGGCATACCTCTAGCCTGCTCATTTTCAGCCCTTTCCTCATCAAGTACATCATGTATATCTGCATCAGTAATAGGCTGATCTCTAACATTTTCAGAAACTCCCATAGGCTGTACATTTGCCTCATTGGAATTTGCATTCAAACTTCTACCACTGAAAAGAGGCAACAAAGTGGCATAAATGTCGTGTGAGCTTACATTACTGTCTCTAGTACATGACAGCAAGGACTCAACAGAATCTTCCACGAACACAACGACCAAGATACACTTTGTTTGCGGATGATACAACCTATAACCTTTTCTTTCAACACTATAACCATCAAAAATACATTTGAAGCCTTATCATCCAATTTTTTTGCGCTGCATTTGTGGCACCAAAGAATATGCCAAACAACCAAAAACATGCATGTGCTCAATAGAAGGCTTTCTATCATGCCATGCTTCATATGGAGTCATAGACTACAAAGCTTTCGTAGGACACTTGTTAAGTACAAAAATGGCACACATGATGGCCTCAAGCCAAATTGAATGCGGAAAAGCTTGACTTTTGACCATACATTGTGCCATTTTCGTAAGTGACTTGTCTTTCCTCTCATCAACACCATTTTGTTGAGGCGTATAAGGCACTGTACATTGGTTTTTTATCCCACGACTAGCCAAAAATACATTAATTACATGAGACATATACTCCCCCCCTCGATCAGAACGGAGGGTACCCGTAATACATTTTGAGACATTTTCAGCCATAGCCAGAAATTGTGTTGGAATTAGGGTTGCAGGAAAAAACACACAGCTTGGAGAAGACGAACAAAGCTCAAGGCACACTGTTAGGACACCGGCAAGGCCGGACTAGATAAGGCAGGGCCGGGCTAGGCGGTGTGGAACGGGGAGTCCAACTAGGGCAAAGGGACAGGGGCATGCCTATATAAAGGGTGGTTGGGTGGTGGACTCTCAGGTTCTAGTCACCCATGTCTTACATTGGTATCAGAGCATGGTCGTGAGAAGCGTCACTTGTGCCGGGAAGGAGGAGACCTCGACCTCCGCCATACATTGTGTGGCCAAGCTCGGCGGACACGCGCTGTGGAAGGGAGGGGTTTACGTCAATGGAGCGACGCCCAGAATGCAACCGACGGGAAGTTCTCTCTCTCCCTCGCCCTCACAGCATTGCAGTGGTCGCCATAGCCGATAGGGAGTTGTTTTTTCACACTCAAGGTGCCCACAGGCCGTTGGCCTTGGGCAATTCCTCAAAAAATCTCAAGCTAGGGTGCGTGCCCACCCAGGCACACACCCCATACACAAGCTAGGGTGTTCGACGGTTGTCGGCCGAGATTCGACAAGCATAGGCAAGGAGCCACGGAATTCTAGGCAAACTGTCAGAATTTCAGAAATTGCAGAAGTCAATAGAAGTTAAATTATGACGTAGTTAAAGTTTCGAAAGAGTATCTATTGCAATTTTTTTCCTTCAGGAAGATTGAGTCATCAACGACGTTTCAAAGCGAACAAATTACAAGTTTTTGTTGGCATCTTCAAACCATATACGGCGGACTACTCTCGATTTTGACGGAGTTAGCATGGCTACTATACTTTGCGAGTGCTCCCAATATCAGGTATATTTTCTGAGTACTTCTTTCATCACACTGTGTAGCCATGGATTCGGATATCAATATAACATTCGATTTTGAGAAAAGTACTCTTGATCCTACCAATGATGGTCCGCAACCGGATCCTCTCAAGGAGAGTACCCGTGATGCTATGGCAGGCAAAGATACTTATGAGTTGCTCGATATTCAAGAATTTCGTGCACTTCAGATATGCATGATAGTCATGGATGAAAATTTTAAATCTTTAAATGAAAATGTTACTAAACTCTCCACATTAGTAATTCAATCAATGCATCACGCAGTCTAAGAGTCCTGCTGACACCCACATGCATGATCACGTTGGCACACAAGGGCAAGGCCCAACTAATGATACGTTGCATACTCTCATTGCCAAAGTGGTGGATGACTTGTTAAAGAACTTTAGACCACTAGTCTTTAAGGGCGAAGACCGAGATCGCAATAAGGATGCAGTGAACATCTTTCTCAGCAAATGGGATGGAATTCATGCCTTACGGCGTACTCCGGATGCAGTCAGAGCTCTCTGGAAGGCAAGGCCTACAAATGGTGGATGTCTTTCAAGGAGAAGAACATCATACCACAGAGTTGGGCAGCCTTTGAAGCAATGTTTAGCAAGGAATTTTTGCCTACAAACGAGGCCGATCGGAATTGGACGGCTTGGGACACATGTTACATGCGCCAATACCCATCACTCCTTGAATATATCTCTCACTATCGGGACGTTATTCTCAAGTCGGAAGGCTTGGATACCTTTCAACAAGTACGAGGATTCATACGAGGTCTGACAACTGAGCTTAAGAAGTATGTCAAGACCCAAGACCCTAAAACACTTGAGGAAGCCATAGTGAAAGCACATATTCATGATGACCCTGATGAGAAGAAATTACATAATAGTAACGTGCCTGCTAGTATACATGGTAATACACGCACTCAATATGGGCACAATAAAAGAAAATTTCTAGTTGCTAATTCAGATGCATCTGAAAAACCCAAGGGGTCCTCTTTCTCCTGAGGATTTTGATAAAGCCAAGAAAGAGAAGTTATGTTTTCAATGTTTAGGAAGAGGTCATGGCAAAAAGGATTGTCCCAAGTGGAAATCTACCGCTCAGGGGAAGGAGAAAGCAGTGCACACGGTGCAACTTCTACCTCTTGAGTCTTCCTCAAAATTCTCCACAGTGAAAGTAACACACACTGAGGTGGTGCATGAATGTTGTCTCACAGCTTCCATGTGGCAACAAACCTTTGGACCACATGAGTTAGTATGTATGCACCGATATCTACAAGGGCACAAGGTGTGCATCTTAGTAGATGATGGTGCTACTCACAATTTCATCAATTATGGATTGGTGAAAAAGCTCAAACTGCCTCAAACTACGAGTACCCACTGCTACAAGGTAGCAATGATGAATGGACATGATACTGAAATATGGGATACTTAATGCCGAGCTGTTCCATTGGAAGTACAAGGGTACTCTACTTGTTTGGATTTTCAGGTTATGAACATGGAAAGGGCTGATGTGGTTCTTGGTAGGGAGTGGTTGCATAGCCTAGGACCATCACTGAAGCGTAGCTATGAGCACAACAGCTTGATGTTTGAATCCCATGGCGTATATGTGTTGTTGTTAGGAGAAAAGGATATACCTTCATCACCACTAATTTGTACCTGTGCGCGTATGTCGCACGTGTCAATGCAAGGAACTTGCCGATACACTGTGTGCGAGCCACAAATGGCTCCAAGCACACAACAAGCTTAAACTAGTAAGCTCAAAGATGGCGATGGTGTGTCACTCACCGCTCTACGCTTGCTGTCGTGGAGGATTCCTCATCACGAAGAAGAAGGAGCCGCCGCCGCGCCGCTCTCAACCGCTTCGCCGCCGCCGTTGCAATGCTCGATCGCACTCTCTCTCTCTCTCTCTCTCTCTCTCTCTCTCTCTCTCTCTCTCTCTCTCTCACGCGCGCGCACACACACACACACACACACACACACAAAAAGAGGTGAAGAAGAAGAAGATAGAGATGGAGCAAGAGCACTCTTCAATTGCACAAATGAGAGAATGAGTGAATTTTAGGTTTAGTTGACTTTTATACGAGCTCGCCCCATTCACACTTGGACGCCCATGCTTAGCCAACTAATCCCTTGAATGTTCCAGTTAGAGTGCGCCTCTCATCGGCGATCACTCTTACCCTTTTCCTATTGGGCCAACAAGCCCAGTACCTGACTCTACCAAGTAAATAATACAATGTCTGTCGTAGGTGTTAGGGTGTCCGTGAGCCATGAGGGTTAACATGCCTCCCTTCCTGATGTAGATTCCGTCCTCGGAAGCTATTGAGTTGAAGTTCGTTCGTCGAGGTGGAAGAGAGTTTGAGATGAATGTCCTTAGCCTTCTTCAGTCACTGCAAAATCAAACAACATCATTGGCACAGTAATTGCATTCTCATATATAATTAAAAAGCATATACAGTTGTAGGCAGACAATTTGATTGGTAACAGAATTTTAAACCATTTGTCAACAATAAACATTAAATTGCAATATAATCAAATGCATAAACAGTTGTAAAAAAAAAAATTAAACAAGTATGGGGTCGCTAATTTAACGATCGAAAGGTAGTAAAGATCGACTATTAATACCATGGATAAGCTTCTCAATTTTTTCTCGTCAATTAAGTTGTTTAATCGCGAGAGCCAAGTATTTTATGTCTGAGGGCTGACTAGAGGCTATACCTAGAAGACCTTGTAGTTAAGCTATGATAAAATGAATATCTCATGAAATCATCACCTGATTGATTACCCTTTTTCTTTGACCCCCCAAAGTCTTTTCACAGTGATTCAATTTTGATGTGCGTGCTTATGTTGTATGCCTTGGGTTTTTTGCTTTTCAAGGAAAAGCGCCCACACTGGGAACCTCTAGGGCTCTAGTACCATAGGCGATACATGTGAGTGGAGTACCAAATCAAGTTGAGATTTCTCTTCCAGCTTAAGATTTTACATTGTGGTACTTTGTTTTTTTTTTTTTTTTCGTTTTCAGCATTTTAATTTTGTAACTTTGGGGGGTCATATAACACTGTTACCCTCCCCAGGCTCATCACACTAGTAAACTCCCTTTATAATACTTAAGCTAAAGGTCAATACGGACTAATCCCACTAGAAAGCCCTAGTACATTTCACACAATGCTGCCTAAATCGGATTAAGAACCTAAGTAACCACTGATTATTAGGAAGGCATTCCCCATGGTATTAAGAGAAGATCTCTAACACCTAGCTTGGTCAAACTAGCTTATTCGGATTGCTTGATTTTTAAACCTAGAGAAGTGATTCTGACAAAAAATTACATTGAATTTAATGTTTGATACTAAGAAAATGTGTTTAATATTATGCTACCAATCAAAATTAAAGCAGACAAAAATGGATGCAAAAAGATAAGGGGCAATGCTAATGGACAAGAAACACCTGTTTGTGTTGATGGCCGCGCTTGATTTGGAATGTGAACAAGAGAAAGATTCCATGAAAGTCCAAATCCTAACCACAGCAACACGTTCTTGTACACACGAGGAAACACAAGGAATACCTCTAGGAGGCACATCAATGGGAAGAAAGAACTTTGCTAATCACTCAAATTTAAAACAAAAACACTTATATCGTACTAATCTTACCTACCCTCCATCACTCAAGTGATGAGGATCAAAGGTGTTTGATGACATAGGTTTTTGTTTCAGTGTACTGGATGTGAATGTGTAGGTCGGGGTCAATATTTTGACTTTTATTGTGCATACTCGTTTGCTAAGGGCTCTTGATCTTGAGATCTTCTAGCATCCCAATATGTTTAAATAGACCCCTTGGCCATCTTTACTACTATGGTTGTGGTCGCAAGATGAGGTCTTTCCATAGTTTCCAAGCAATTTTTAGTCACAATGCTAACCCCAACGCCACCATGAAGGATTCCCTTCACAGTCAATCCCTTAGTAGTGATCGGTATGGTCATTGGATTCATCACCCTCAAAGTATTGTCCCAACTTGTTAACAGGTATTTCTATAACAAGGTTCTCATCTAGGAGCGAGTGGCTCTACTAAAGGTTTCCTTCAAGCGGCTAAGCACGCTCGGCCCGGACCGCGGGTCCATGGCATGCATGTCTTGGATTGAGCTATCGGGATTAGGCATTGGGAAACCCTCCATGACGTCGTAGTCAGAGGAAGAGTCACTAGCTGCTATGTTCGGGTCTTGGTTTGTACTACCTTGGGTCCCCGCTGAGGGCCCGGAACCTAAAGTAGGTGGATATTGAGAACTCGTGTAAGTCAAAATTCTCTCTAATTGCTCCGTCTCTAGCACACGACCAGAGCGCAGATGCATGTGTCTTTGGCACCCTACAAGCGTCGACGAATAACGTCGAAGGTTAATCGCTTACTTTTTTAGGCGTCCGTTTTCACTCGTTTTTTTAATTAATTTTTTAATGTTTTTTAATGATCGATCTTTTGATTAAAGTGTGTGATAGCTCGAAATGAGCGTATCATTCAGAGGGTCGTGGTGTGCTTTACAACACAACGTTCGGACACCTGAAGATTCGTTGGTCCTCAAAAAAGTCGATTTTTAGCTACGTGTGAAGCTAAAATACGTAATTTCAAAGGGCGACCGAGGCCCGAGCCTGAGCGTGAGCTTAGGCTTGGGTCTGGGAGATATTTTCGATCCCGGTCCTACCTTTATAATTTTTTTTTAATTTAAAATTTTTTTTTTGGGGATAAGGTCGCTGCGGCCTGCGTGCGAGCACACACACACTTTACCTCCCTACTTACAACTAATACACCTACTGTTACACACTAACACACTTCATTAGCTCTCACATATCTACTTCCTACTTACTGTACTTTACATTACACAGAACTAACAACCTTAATACTAATACCTTAGCACAGAGAAAACACAGTAACGTTTCAAAACTTCATTAACAAAGAAATACACAGTAGCAACACAAAATCCTTCTTCTCAACACACACACCTTTCTTCCCTACCCTTCCTACAGTTGAAATTGCACCACAAAAGAAGCACAGAGTGCCATTCAAGCTTAGTGTATGGCATTCCCCGACAACGGCACCAAAAATGTGCGCGTATGTCGCACGTGCAATGCAAGGAGCTTGCCGATACACTGTGTGCGAGCCACAAATGGCTCCAAGCACACAACAAGCTTAAACTAGTGAATTCAAAGATGGTGATGGTGTGTCACTCACCGCTCTATGCTTGCTGTCGTGGAGGATTCCTCGCCGTGAAGAAGAAGGAGCGATCACCGCACCGCACTCAACCACTTCGCCGCACCGGCGTCGCAATGCTCGATCGTACTCTCTCTCTCTCTCTCTCTCTCTCTCTCTCTCTCTCTCTCCCTCACGCACACACATACACACACAAAGAGGTGAAGAAGAAGAAGATGGAGATGGAGCAAGAGCACTCTTCAATTGCACGAATGAGAGGATGAGTGAATTTTAGGTTTAGGTGACTTTTATATGAGCTCGCCCCATTCACACTTGGGTGCCCATGCTTAGCCAACTAATCCCTTGAATGTTCCAGTTAGAGTGCACCTCTCATCGACGATCACTCTTACCCTTTTCCTATTAGACCGACATGCCCAGTACCTGACTCTACCAAGTAAATAATACAATGTTTGTTGTAGGTGATAGGGTGTCCGTGAGCCGTGAGGGTTAACAATAACGCTGAGCTTATGCAGGTCGTTTCTGATAATGAAATAGATCAGGTTTTCTTGTGTTACTCACTGTCTCATTTTCTTTCTAACATTAAGTCTGTTGAACATTCCTCAACGCCGCATGCTTCTCTCTCCTCTACTCCACCAATTGCTAATTCTAAACAAGCAAACATTGCTAGTCAATTACAAAAATTATTAAAGGAATTCCAAGATGTATTTCCTAATGATTTGCATCAGGATTACCACCGACACAATCAGTACAACATAGCATTGACGTGGTTGCAAGCTGTAAACGTGTTAGTAAACCACCTTACCATATGAGTTACTCAGAGGCTGCTGAGGTGGAACGTCAGCTTGTTGACTACCTTAGCAGAGGGTTTATACAACCCAGTTCTTCACCATGGGCTTCGCCTATCCTTTTAGTGAAGAAAAAGGATGGTAGTATGCGCATGTGCGTAGACTACCAGGGCTTTAATGCGGTTACGGTTAAGAACATACCCATTGCCAAGAGTAGATGAGTTATTTGATAAGCTAACTCATGCTCGCATTTTTACGAAAATTGACTTGCGGTTAGGATATCATCAAGTTCGTATTCGGCTTGCCGATATACCTAGGACTGCATTCCGAACACGGTTTGGACACTATGAGTTTTTGGTGATGCCCTTTGGGTTAACCAATGCGCCCGCAGCATTCATGACACTTATGAATAGTGTCTTGAAGCCATATTTGGGCAAATTTGTCATTGTTTTCCTCGATGACATCCTAGTCTATAGTGCTTTTGAAGAAGAGCACTTACAACATCTCAGGAAGGTGTTTGAGTTGTTACGTACAAACAAGTTATATGCCAAGGAATCTAAATGTGATTTTCTAAAAGATGAAATTCATTATTTAGGGCATGTTATTTCAGCCCACGGCTTATACATGGATCAATCCAAAGTGGATACCATTAGAAAATGGCCCCCTCCTAAAAATCTGGAAGAATTACATATATTTTTAGGATTTGCAGGTTTTTACCGAAGGTTCGTTAAAAACTATGCTCAAATTGCTGTTCTTATGACGGATCAACTTAGAGGCAAAGGAAAAGCTTTTCAGTGGGGATCCGCTCAACAACACAGTTTTGATAAGTTCAAGGATGCATTAGCTACAGCTCCTATGCTGGCTATTGTAGATCCTTTGAAACCATTGGTTTTGGAAACGGATGCCAGTGATCGTGCTATTGGAGCAGTCCTGTTTCAAGACAGACGGCCGATTGCATTTGAAAGTAAGAAGCTTGATGCAGCTCAGCAGAACTATTCTGCTTACGAACGCGAACTCTATGCAATAGTGTCTGCCTTAAAGACATGGCGACATTATCTGTATGGTGCTCAGTTCGAGATTGTGTTTGACCATGAAAGCATCAAATGGTTTACACAACAAACAGATTAAAGGGTCAAAAAGCCAGGTGGGCCGAGATCCTTCAGGAATATGATGCCAAGCTAAGGTATCGCAAAGGCCGATACAATGTAGTGGCAGACGCTCTAAGTAGAATGCCAGAGATCAATTCGCTTTTGTTCATGGAACTTCGTAGTGAATTTTTAGATTCTCTCAAGGGCAAATATGAGCATGATGAAGCATATTCCAAAGTGTGGAGCCATGTTCAAAAGAGGGATCCTTCTCACTCCAATGATGGTAGTGTACAATTAACCTCCACACCTAGTTCTCCTTTATCAAGTGATGAACTACAGCGATGGAAGCATTTTACCATAGACAATGGGTACCTACTCCACAAGGGGAGAGTTTGTGTACCGACGGACACAGACATTCGGTGCCAAATTCTTTATGAATGTCATGATAGTCCAAGTGCACTGCACCCGGGGATTAGAAAAACTTATGCTCTTGTACGACGATAGTTTTACTGGCGAGGTATACATGGCTTTGTTCAAGCTTATGTCTTGCACTGCCAAAAATGTCAAGTTAACAAGGCAGAGCACCTAAAAGCAGAAGGACTCTTACATCCTTTGGAGATTCCCAATGGAAAATGGGAAAGTATCTCTATGGATTTTATTGTAGGTTTACCAACCACCATACGAGGTCATGACTCAGTATGTGTGGTCGTAGACAGGTTGACTAAACTATGTAAGTTTATTCCAACCAAATCAACGGTTAAGACGCAAGAACTAGCCAAGTTATTTGTGGACAATCTATACAAATTGTATGGGTTGCCAAGTAACATTGTTAGTGACCGTGATCCCAAGTTTAATAGCCACTTTTGGAGAGCTGTATTTAAACGATTGGGTACACAACTGAACCTCAGTACAGCTGATCATCCGAAAACGGATGGTCAAACGAAACGGGTTAACCAGGTGCTAGAGGATATGCTAAGAGCATATGTCATCAAAAACAGTCAGACTGGAAAGAATACTTACCTATTCTCGAGTTTGCCTACAACAGTGCTAAGCATGTCACAACAGGTTTTAGTCCTTTCATGCTCATGTACGAGTTTCAACCTAGGTCACCAGTTACGGTGGGGTTCGCAATCAAAAAACTCCAACAGGTTAAGGATTTTCTCCAAGACCACATGGATATGCTGAAACTTGCTCATCAGAATGTCCGGCAAGCACATGATCGGTATAAGAAATACGCTGATGAGAAACGTCGGCAAGTTACCTTCAAAGAAGGGGAGGAAGTATTTTTACGTGTGCCAGAACATTCAGAAAGTCTGAAAACTAGACCGACACCTAAATTATCTCCCCGATATTGTGGGCCTTTCAAAATACTCAAGCGGGTAGGAGATTGTGCCTACAAACTATTACTACCTTCACATTCTCGCATTCATCTGGTGTTTCATGTAAGCCATCTACGAAAGCGGTTATATGGGGATGACAATGCCATTGACCAACAGGTTTTGGTTGATTACATTGAACCTCCTACCTTACCGCATGAACCTGAACGTGTTCTTGATTATCATGAGTTGCGTACACGTCATCACGTACAACAACAAGCCTTAATCAAGTGGAAAGATCGACCTGAAGAAGGTGCCACTTGGGAAAACATTAGTGTTCTTAAGAAGAAGTTTCCCACTTTTGTTTTCGAGGACAAAAACTCTTCTTAACGGGGGAGTAATGTCAGGACACCGGCAAGGCCGGACTAGATAAGGTAGGGCCGGGCTAGGCGGTGTGGAACGGGGAGTCCAACTAGGGCAAAGGGCCAGGGGCATGCCTATATAAAGGGTGGTTGGGTGGTGGACTCTCAGGCTCTAGTCACCCCTGTCTTACATTAAGGCACACAATAGAGAGTGTATTGCTTAGTGCGCAATGGAAAAGATAAGTTGAGGACATGATCAATCCACAAAGGGGAATAAGCCCAAGGCTTTGCAAAAAGCTTCAAACTTCTCACGAGAAAATGCCTTTGTGAAAAGGTCTGCAAGGTTGTCCTGTGTTGGCACATAAGCCAAGTTGATCTCTCGTGCTGAGAGTCTCTCCTTGACATAGTGGTAATGCACCTCAATGTGCTTTGTGCGAGCATGAAAAATTGGGTTTCTCGCAACTACCAATGCGCTCTGACTGTCCATGTAGATAGTGTTGGCAGTGTCCTGTCCAACACCCAAAACAACCATAAGGCATCTGAGCTATACACACTCAACCATAGCTTTAAAGACTGCCCTGTACTCAGCCTCACAACTAGAAGTGGCCACAGCAGGTTGCTACTTGCTCAACCATGATATACATGAACTGCCAAGCATGAAACAAAAACCACTTGTAGACACTCGCGTGTCAAAACCACCAGCCCAATCTGAGTCCGAAAAAGCATGTAAGTCTGGTTGCAATGATCCTCCCTTGGGATAAAACAAGCCAAGATGTAAAGTGCCACTCAAATAGCAAAAAGTCCTCTTGACAGGCTTGCGAATGCTTAGACCCTGGGCTATGCATAAATCTGCTGACTTGTGAGGCTACAAACTGAATATCTTCCCTCGTGTTGCATACATAAAGGAAGCATCTAATAGCAATTTGGTAAAGAGTGACATTTGCAGGATCACCAGCATCATGAAGACTCACCTTCAAACATGTTTCCACGGGAGTGGCAATAGGTTTGCAATCCTCAACTCCAAACTTACATGGCAATGTCTTTATGTAACTTTTTTGACACAAGGCAATACCCCCATCACACTGCTTAAACTGTATACCCAAGTAATGATGCAACGTCGCCAAATGTTTCATCTTGAAAGTAGCATTCAAATCAGCTTTAAATTCAACAATATGTCTCTCATTTGGTCCAGTGATCATCAAATCATCCACGTAGAGAACCACAATGAGAAGTACATCACCCTCACGCTTTACATACAATGTGCTTTCTGTTGGACTGTTACGAAAGCCTCGTTTGACCAAATGAGTGTCAACCTTCTCATATCAAGCAAGAGGAGATTGCTGCAACCCATACAAAGCTTTGTTACATTTGCACACCTTATCCTCTTGTCCTTTCTTGACAAAACCTCGAGGCTGCCCATAAACTTCCTCAAATATGTCACCATTCAAGAAAGCAATAACAATGTCGGATTGATGTACATCCCAGCCAAAATGAGCTGTCAATGCACATAGAAAACGCATAGTAGTCATTTGACAAGTGGGAGAAAAAGTCTCTTCATAATCTATGCCTTTTTGTTGTGCATAACCCTTTGCAACAAGTCAACCGTTATAGCAATCAATCTCACCATCCGGCTTGCGTTTCAACATGTAAACCCACTTCGTATCGATGGCCTTTTTGCTAGGAGGCAACTCACATAAAGTCCATGTGTCATTTTGTATGAGTGCATCATATTCTGATTGCATGGCAACCATCCAATTTTCTCAATTTTGTGCTTCATCAAAAGACAAAGGTTCCTCAACATCATGTAAGCTAGAAATAGCCAAAGCATAACAATCTAATGCATAAGATTCATGGCAAGAGCTTGAACGAGTGTGACTAGACAAAGGTGCATCCAATTTACTGACACGCAATGTATGCTCCATAAATTTTGGCATACCTCTAGCCTGCTCATTTTCAGCCCTTTCCTCATCAAGTACATCACGTATATCTGCATCGGTAATAGGTTGATTTAAAACATTTTCAGAAACCCGCATAGGCTAAACATTTGCCTCATTGGAATTTACATTCAAACCTCCACCACTGAAAAGAGGCAACAAAGTGTCATAAATGTCCTATGAGCTTACATTACTATCTCTAGTACATGACATCAAGGGTTGAACAAAATCTTCCACAAACACGAGATCACGTGAAACTAGAATACGCTTTGTTTGTGGATGATACAACCTGTAACCTTTGCTTTTAGCACTATAACCAACAAAAATACATTTGACAGCCTTATCGTCCAATTTTTTGCACTGTGTTTGTAGCACCAAAGCATATGCCAAACATCAAAAAACACGCATGTGCTCAATAGAAGTCTTTCTATTATTCCATGCTTCATATGGATTCATAGATTGCAAAGCTTTTGTAGGACACTTGTTAAGTACAAAAGTGGCACACATGATGGCCTCAAGCCAAAATGAATGCGGAAAAGCTTGACTTTTGACCATACATCGTGCCATTTTCGTAAGTGATGTGTATTTTCTCTCAGCAACACCATTTTCTTGAGGTGTATAAGGCACTGTACATTGTTTTTTTATCCCACGACTAGCAAAAATGCATTAAATTCATGAGACATATACTCCCCCCCTCGATCAGAACGTCGGGTGCCCATAATATATTTCGAGACATTTTCAACCATAGCCAAAAATTGTTTGAAGCACATAAATACTTCGGACTTTGCTTTAAGCAGATACACCCATTCATGCCTGGTGTAATCATCAATGAAAGTCACGAAGTAAAGGTAATTGTCCAAGGGCGGAGTTTGCATGGGCGCCCAAACATCACTATGCACAAGCTGCAACTTGCATGTGGCCCTAACTGAACCATCCTTTGGAAATTTCGAATGCTGCATCTTAGAAAAATACAACCTTCACAGACATGTTTGACAGGTGTTTCAAGAGGCGGAAAGAAGCAACCATATCCGATTTTTGCAAATGTAGCAAACTGGCAAAATTTAGATGACCAAAACGTGCATACCAAAGTTTTGCATCTGAAATAGCCTTTGAATCCACAACTGCATTTGCAAAATTTTGCCCACACTTGTCGTAAAAAGTGAGCTTATATAGCCCACGACATAAAATGCTAGATGCAACAATTTCATCACCAAAACTGAGATCATGTACTGTACATCTATCATCCACAAATTTGACTACAAGACCAAGTCTAGCAAGTAGAGATACAGACAAAAGATTCTTCTTGATCCCAGGTACATAAAGTGCATCACCACGTGTGAAAGAACTGCCATTTGCAGCAGTAAGCACAATCTTTCCAACTCCCTGAACTAGATAAGAGGCATTGTTGGCACAAGTAACTAAATTCCCATGAGGGACAGACTCAAGAGAGGTGAACAAATCACGATGTGAGGTAATGTGCTTTGTAGCACCACTGTCAAAATACCACACATGTGAATCTGCAGCAACTGACATGCATACATCATGGACAACAGGATGATAAGTGCACTCTGCACTAAAAGCCCATTCTGCATTAACATCAACATTATAGTCTCCTTTCATAGAAGACTCAACAATAGCTGCATTTGTAGTGGAACCAACATTAGTAGTGGAACCAGCCTCTTTCTTCTTAGCCTCTTTGGCCTTCAACTTAGGACACTGCTTGATGAAGTGATCGTTAGATTTACAATAATGGCAACGCATCTTCTTTTTGCCCTTATCACCAGAATTCCTAGACAAATTGCTTCCAACAGAATCATTAGGAACAAGTGATTTACCACTCGCAGACGAACCATGAAAAGTGGCTACATTGTTGTTACCACCTTTTCTTTGAGCAGTAATAAAGGCTTGTTCAACTGCACGCTGTCTAGTCCTATTTTTTCTAGAAAGTGACTCTTGCAACATCAATGTGCATGATGCATCAAACTTGACAACTTCTGGATTTCAAATTCATAGATTATAAAGAGACTTTTGTTCCCACTTGTTGTATGACTACTATGCATTTTCTATGTGCATTGGCAACTCATTTTGGATGGGATGTACATTAGTTAGACATTGTTACTGCTTTCTTGAATGGTGACATATTTGACGAAGTTTATGTAATGCAGCCTCGCAGTTTTGTCATTAAAGGGCAAGAAGATAAAGTGTGCAAATGTAAGAAATCTTTGTATGGGTTGAAGCAATCTCCTCATGCTTGGTATGAGAAGGGTGACACTCATTTGGTCAAACGAGGCTTTTGTAATAGTCCAACAGAAAGCACATTGTATGTCTTCTGATTGTCGTTCTCTATGTGGATGATTTGCTAATTACATATTGCTGAATTTAAGATTGATTTGAATGCTACTTTCAAGATGAAAGATTTGGGGATGTTGCATCATTACTTGGGCATACAGTTTAAGTAGCGTGATGGTGGTATTGCCTTGTGTTAGACAAGTTACATAGAGACATTGCTATGTAAGTTTGGACTTGAGGATTGCAAACCCATTGCCACTCCCATGGACACATGTTTGAAATTGAGTCTTCATGATGCTGGTGATCCTGTCAATGTCACTCTTTACCAAACTGATGTTGGCTGCCTTATTTATGTATGCAATAGGAGACCAGATATTCAGTTTGTAGTCTCACAGGTCAGCGGATTCATGCATAGCACAAGGTAGCAGATTCATGCATAGCAAAGGGTTTAAGCATTGGCAGGCTGTAAAGAGGATTTTTTGCTACTTGAGTGGCACTTTACATCTTGGCTTGTTTTATCCCAAGGGGGAATCATTGCCGCCAGATTTACATGTTTTTTTGGCCTCATATTGGGTTGGTTGTTTTGACACGCAAGTTTATATCAGTGGTTTTTGTTTCAAGCTCAAAAGCTCATGCATATCATGGTTGAGAAAGAAGCAACCTACTGTGGCCACTTCCAGTTGTGAGGCTGAGTACATGGCAGTCTTCACAGCGATGGTTGAGTGTGTATGGCTCAGACGCCTTATGGCTGATTTGGGTGTTGAACAGGACACTGCCAACACTATCTACACTAATAATCAGAATGCATTAGCAGTTGCAATAAACCCACTTTTCATGATCGCACAAAGCAGATTGAGGTGCATTACCACTATGTCAGGGAGAGGCTCTCAACAGGAGAGGTGAGCTTGGCTTATGTGCCAACAGAGGATAACCTTGCAGATCTTTTCACAAAAGCATTGTCTCGTGAGAAGTTCAAAGTTTTTCACAAAGCTTTGGGCTTACTCCCCTTTGTGGACTGATCATGTCCTCAGGGCATGCAAATTCCCTATACCTTAGGTGCCAACTCTTGTTCACCGCATCACTCCCAAGGGGGATTTGTTTCCATATACATGTGATAGTGATGTGTGTGAACACACTTAGGACCACCGTTGCATTTTTTCCCTCACTAAGAGGTTTTTTTCCCCCGTGCATTGTATTATCTTTCCATAACACACTAAGTAGAACACTCACAGTTGTGTGCCTTGAGCTTCCTTCATCTTCTCCAAGCTGTGTGTGTTGGGTATGCAAGCCCAATTATGGGAATATCCAAATGTCTGGTGTCTAGCTCATGGGTACAGGCTCTATAGCATGCAGATCAACTTTAGTTGTAAGTCAAGTGGTGCATGGCTTTTTGCCTTTATATGAATGGCTATACTTCAATAAACAATAACGTGTGTTTTTCAGGCCTAATCTCTGCTCTCTCTCTCTCTCTCTCTCTCTCTCTCTCTCTCTCTCTCTCTTTCTCTCTCTCTCTCTCTCTCTCTCTCTCTCTCTCGCATCTGTTGCTCAGCACCACACCATGGCTATCCTCCGGCTCCACCCACCATAGCTAGCCTCAAACACCAACAACTGGTATCAGAGCTTTGGCAAAGCTCGCCTCGGCTTGAGTCAAATCGGTGCATGGGAACCGCTGCCTGCAGAGATGAAGCACGCGGGGTCGAGCTGCTGCTGCAAAACACGCAGAATTGGCATCAATGGTTTTGCCCTGGCAAGCTGATGATTTCTCGACCTTGGAGCATCTGCTAAATCATCCTCTGCAGCCCGCTTGAAGCTTACTCGCCATGTCCGCCATCTGTCTGCGCTACACAGGGAATTGAAAAGCGGTTTCACACACAGGTCTTTTAATTTTACACATGGTTATTGGGATTATGCATTTAAGCAGTGTTTCCCACCCTTGCAAAATCCTCGCAAGAGCATCCACATCCTTTGGTGCTCAATCATAGCAGATAGACAGGTGGTTTTGAAGGCTTACGTAACACTAAAATTTCCAAATTGACAACATATTGGAAATTTTTTATTTAGAGCTTATAAACCCCAATTTGAATAGCAACAAACACAAAGTGGTCTTCAACGTTATAGCTCTGAAAGCTGGTGAGAGCGTAGCATCATATCAAAAGGACACTCGTTTTTAGCTATATGTGCAATAACCAACAACGACCACCCTCGTTACCAAGCTTCTTAAAGACTTCAATATGACATCAAAAGTCGACAAATTCAATGGATCCGGCTTCCACACTTGGCAGATCAAAGTTAAAGGCTATTTGATGCGGAAAAACTTATGGAACGTGGTCAAGCCTCTCGCAGCCGACGAATCCGGCACATCCGCTGCAGTTACAAGGGCACTATCTGCTGAGCTACAGAGGAAAGACGAACAAGCTTTTGGTATCATTCTAACTTCCTTAGAAGATGATTTTATTCATTATTTGGACGATGTCAATTCTTCAAGTGCTGCCTGGATAGAGTTAGAGAAGCTTTTTGGTGCCAAAGCTAAGTATTCAAAAATGAGTTTAAAAATGGAATTATATTCCATCCGCATGCGTGAAGATGAAAATGTTGCAGCTTTAGCCAATAGACTGAAGAGTATTAGAACTCAACTTGTTTATGTCAAAGCTTCAGTACCAGAAGAAGATATCATAGCCATTTTGTTAAAAAGTTTGACTGACAAATTTCATCAGATTGTTACTGTTTTAAATGAGAAAGATCCGCTGCCCTCCTTGGATGGTATCATCAATTCATTGCAGGAAGAAGAACGCAGGGTACCTAGTACCAATTCTACTATCATTCCCAGTGCATATACAGTCTCGAATGCCGTATCCCCCACCAATTCTTCTGATACTTCCAGTGCATATGTACTCACTAAATGTGTTGCTACAGCAACTTCATCTCGACCATTCAATGGAACCAGAACTTGTGCCATTTGTGGGCTCAATAATCATCAGACGAAAGACTGTTTCAAGAAGAATCCTTGTGTTCATTGTGGTAAAACAAATCATCCGTCAAATAAGTGCTTTCAAAAGGGTAAAACTCAAATTCATGTGGTTAAGGGAGACACTGAATCTCCAATATATTCTGTTGATGAGAAAATTGATTAGATCAACTCTTTTCATGTTGTTTTTAGTCAAAATAAATTGTACGGGTTATAGACACTGCCACAAAAATAAGTGGTAAGACCTCCCAATTTTTATCAGTTCTCAGCCCTTTTTTGTTGCACTCTCATGAGGTTACTGGGTACACCTTAAACCCAAGGTTTGGCAGTGAACCAAAAACTCCATTTTTGGTAGCTACATATTTGGCCTACACCCTATCTGTTCAAGGGGGGGTTACTGATCTAGCACCAGGTTATGGATAAACCAGAAATCCTTGGTTGTGAGAAAACCTAAATCTCACGGTTGCCGAGTATACCAAAAACTCGAGGTATCATGAGAGGGTTTGTCCAGTTCGGGCTTGAGGGGGGGATTGTTGGGTATGCAAGTCCAATTATGGGAATATCCAAATGTCCGATGTCTAGCTCGTGGGTACAGGCTCTATAGCATGCAGATCAACTTTAGTTGTAAGTCAAGTGGTGCATGGATTTTTGCCTTTATATGTAAGGCTATACTTCAATAAACAATAACATGTGTTTTTCAGGCCTAATCTCTGCTCTCTCTCTCTCTCTCTCTCTCTCTCTCTCTCTCTCTCTCGCATCTGCTGCTCAACACCACACCATGGCTATCCTCCAGCTCCACCCACCATAGCTAGCCTCGAACACCAACAGTGTGTGTTTTCCTGCAACCCTAATTTCAACAGGTTGATCACACACACACACACACACACACACACACACACACACACACACACAGAGTAGCATATTTGCAGGAAAAATCGAGTGCAACAATAAAAACTCAGAGCCAAATTTGTAGAAAATCAAGGCTTGACACAAGGTATCAAGTAGGTCGAGCAGTGCTTGGATAAGCATCATAAGCACGGGGAATTGAGTAGAAATCAATAGAGTGTGATTTAAAAAAAAATTATTCTTAGAGTGTGTTTCCACATACATGAGAGAGAGAGAGAGAGAGAGAGAGAGAGAGAGAGAGAGAGAGAGGAAGTGAAGATCCGACAGCAACGATGGAAAGATAGACCGATGGAGGAAAGATAGAGAGAGGAGCAATTTTTTTTGGCCTCGGCTAAAGTGCGAGAGCACGTAGCTCTTGGATGGTTACACTCTTGTTCAGCAGGAGGCAACACCAACCTCTTCTCGATGATTTGGTGGTTTTGCTTCGCATTGGCATTCGGAATCGACATTGGCAACACTTTGGACACATTCGTGCTGTTCTCACGGACGGATCATTTTTCACAGACAACTACATTCGCGACATGCTCGAGTGAGGTACCTCTTTTATAGAGGAGTTACACTTGACATCGACGTCGACATCGACGACATCAATCACAATTTTTGGCCTAGTTTTCACTTCGAGCAATGGCAATTTTGTTATTTTTGTTCGGTAGTGAAAATTGGCATTGGCTTCCTAGCCTACACCAACACATAGCTGTTCTCACAGCAGGTTTGTAGGGGGGCTTCTAAGACCACACACACCTATTTCTCCAGGTTTTTAGACACACACACACACACACACACACACACACCACACACACACACACAGGTACAACGCCTTCACATGTATTCTTGGTAGTGATGTAGATGGCTATGCATTGACAAATGTATATTCTCTTAAGCACACACAATGCCATTGAGCTCTTTTGAGAGTAGATGTCTCCGCAAGGATTTTGTTTACTGCATGCAACAACTCTTGCCACCTATTTGTGCGCGATTACTCATGTACATTGAGTTGCGGGATCTACCCATTGTACATTGTGTGGAGCCATTTCTTGGCGTTTTTGGTAGTTTTCCCAGTCGTTCCTGAGATTTGGACCGAAAGAGCCCTTTCTAAGATTGTGGCTAGACCTTCGTGTCTACTTTAGCCTTTGGAGGGTCTTGCGTGAGGTTTTCTTGAGCTAGGAAATTCTCGAATGTTGAGATGATTTCGCTGATACAAGTTATTGGAGTTTCCCACTACGGTATCTTTGCCATAGGTTATGTAATTGATCGAATATTTTTCTTGACGTCGAGTATGGCAGTCATTTGTCACTGAGAGTTGACAGTTTATGCCCAGATTCACTCTATTGAGTTGGTTTCTATGCGCTATGCGTCACGTGGATTGAGTTTTCACTTTCCAAACAAAGGAGTCTCTCTCAAAAAAATTAGCGAGTTCGTTTATGCGTTTCATGTGTCTTTGAGCACAAAGCTTTTGACTTGAGTTTTTGTCCTCGTTATAAAGGAGATTCTGTCAAAATCTCGCCCGGCTTCATTGCCATAACTTTTGGCCTCATTTCCATAGTGCTCAAGTCTTGCACACATGGTATCTTTTACTAAGAAAGACATCTATAATATCAAAAAATTTGATGGCATGAATTTCTCTATATGGAAACAACAAATCCAAGATGTGCCGACTTAAAAAGGTCAATTAGAATCAATCTTTGAGTGTGCAGAGGAAGATGGCTTTACAAAAACATAGTGGAAATTGCTGGATACGAAAGCAAGGTCCACTATTCGCTTGCACTTAGCCAAGTTTGTCTACTTTACCATAGTCGATGAAGCTACTACCAAATCCATATGGGAAAAGATGTGTAAAACGTATGAGAGCAAGAGTGCGACTGATATGGTTGACCAAAATGAAAATAGATAGGGCATGTTATATATCAACGGATAGCTCTTCAAAATGAGAATCTAAATCTATAACGGGAGCACAATTTAGAATTGATTTTTAAAAAATTTATGAGTCCCCACTTTTGGAAAAAATAGCTATTGAAAAATAGCTTCCCACCCTTAAAAGTGTACCACCCATTCATGCTTTCACCCAGGCATTAAGAGGAAACTTAGTGCACCTTACATACCTAATCAAAATGGAATTGCAGAAAGGATGAATCGAATGATTCAAGAGCGAGTCACAACCATGCTTTCGGAGAATCTAACTCAAGGTTTTTGGGCAAAAGCAATACTCACATCGGTACACATTATCAACAGGTAGGACACCATTAGATTACAAGATTCTAGAGGGGCCTGGTCTGCTAGCAAGAAGCCACATTATGATCACTTACTTGTCTTTGGATGCAAGGAATATACACATGTGCCCAAACAGCTTTGGAAAAAGCTCGACTCAAAGTCACATAAGTGCATTTCCTTGGTTATGGTGCAGATGGAGAGATGGGCTATCGTCTCTGGCACTCGAAATCGCACAAAGCAATTCACAGTTCACATGTTATCTTCAATGAGTCAAAGATGCACAAGAAACCTATCAAAGAGGTTGAGTATAAGAAAGTCAAATTTGAGGACATTCCCTTAGAATCTATGAAAACTTAGAAGCCTAGTGATGCACCTTCCACTAGCAACACTCCAATTGACGGGTCAAGAGTAGTAGTTAGGCTTTGAGACAATCTACTAGATCCTCACATCCACCTGAGCGGTTTCAACCCGAGTTGGACTCTGTTATGTTGACTGACTACGGTGAGCCATCTCTTTATCAAGAAGCCATACAAATGGATGACAAGGTCAGGTGGGAGTAGTCCATGCAATTTGAGTACAACTCGATTGTGAACAATGAGACATGTGACTTGGTGGAATTGCCAGAAGGCAAGCAGGCCTTACCTTGCAAATGGGTTTACAAGAAGAAGTTTACATCTGATGATCCTAAGCCTAAGTACAAGGCTAGATTGGTTGCTAAGGTATTCAAGCAACAAAAGGGAGTTGATTTTGATGAAATCTTCTTGCCAGTGGTCAAGATTACTACATTGCGTACAATGCTTGGCCTAGTAGCCATATAGGACATGGAGCTTGTCCAAATAGATGTGACAACCTTTCGTCACGAGGATCTAGAAAACGATGTTTTACATGAAGCAACCTGAAGATTTTGAGCAACGTAACGGGGAGGAGCTTGTATGGAAACTCAAGAAAGAACTTTATGGCTTGAAGCAGGGTTCAAGGCAATGGTATCAAAAGTTTGACGCTTTTATGTGGTCCTAGGGTTTTAGAAGGAGTCAAGAGGATCACTGCTTGTACACAAAGAAACTTAGTGTTGGTTCTTTGGTCATTCTCATTTTATATGTAGATGACATGCTCATTGCATGAAAGTCCATTGAGGAGATTTCCAAATTGAAGCAAATGTTGAGCAAAAACTTTGCTATGAAAGATTTGGGTGAAGCAAATCATTTTCTTGGTATGCATATCAAGAGAGACAGCAAAAGAGGCATTCTTGAGTTATCTCAGGAATTCTATATCCACAAAGTCTTGCATCGATCTATAGTCGTATATCTTTGTTGCTATGCTAGAGAATTACTAAGCTCAATCAACAACTTTAAATTTTGAAGTAATGAGGACATTTAATTTGAAAAATAGGCAAAGAATCCATCATGAATCTATATAGCATTTGTTATCTCCTAAATAAAAGAAAATTAAAAGTAGAAGAGGACTTACACTTCTACTAGGTTAACCTACAAAGAGTATGACTCAACAATAAAATAGTTAGGGTAAACATTATTGTATTATGTTCGAATACAAGTCAATGTTATCTCCTTGAGCTCAAAGTTCCCAAGATTCGATTGGATGTTGCTACCTCTCTCGTGAGTGTCGATAGTCAAAGAGTATCATTTTTCTTAGATGTTGGTCATGTTGTTATCATTAATGTGTGTGTGTGAGTGTTCTCCCATATTCATGTGTGCCACGTTGAGGAGCTATAAATTTGACCTCGGACATGCACATCTCCACAACCTAGAGATCTAATACCACTGCAACAACTGGAAGCATCATGCCCAACAAAATACCGAGAAAGGACACATTACAAGAGAGAGTAGAGAGCAAGCAGGTATGCGCACCTCCACAACTAGAGTGCTATGCATGTGTGTAAAGACAGAGATGAAAGATAGAAAGGAGAGTAGAAGAGAGGCACGAGCACTCGGTACAATAGAAGTAAACTTCCTCCTTTTGAACATATTTAATTAATAGATGAGAATTCTAACTCAAAATAGATACAATCCACGTTGAGTAAAAATAGCAACTATCCTTAGACTTTATTTACTATAGAAATAAAATTTCTCTAATAATAATGAGTGTACACTACCTGCATCAATACTTGATGTCATCAACAACGTGTCAGACACCTAACCACTCAATGATATTCTAAACAAAAACACCATGTTATGTGATCATAATAGATATATCAATCCTCATTGCATCATTAGTAAAATCAATTCCAAATAAACAATAAATAATTTTTCAAAAATCCATTTCCATTACAATAACAAGAGCTGATTAAATCACCAATGTACTCTCCCCCGACCCCGACCCCTCCCCCACCCAACCCCTCACTTTCTCTCTCTCTATCCCTAACATAAAATCTCTCATAACATCAATAGACACATATACGTTCAAGGCCAATAAAAATCTATGACATATTAGCTATAGCCTATACATACAACTTCTTTGGTCGTACATATATCCTACATTACCTATAATTGGTATGATTCAAAATTCCACACATATGTATCTTCCACCAAATTGCTCAACTCCCTAGGAAAACTTGTTCTGCATTATCTTGACACTTTCACGTAGAATGAAGTGCAATATTTAAAACTATGAAATAAAGAAAGAAATGAAACTTTGCTTGGGACTATGCTTCATGGTTACAATGGTGTGTCTGGGCATCTATCTAAAGCATATGCCTTTTAGAGGGGGTGGTGGGTTCAAGTTTTAAGTTTGTGTGCTTTTTCTAAAGGCGTCTTCCTTGAAATCCACAATGATGGACACAAGTCTTCATTGTGGATCGCATGAATGAGTCTTCATTTGATATCACATGCCTTATAGTGTTAGAACTAACTTTTCTATTCATGAGTCTATTGACTCTAGCCCCTTCAACCAAGATCAACAACTATGGTGAAAAAAGAACTTATTGTGTATGAGCCAGATGCCGATATCCTCTAGAAGGCACTTTGCCGTTGTTACACAACTCTCTTGTTTCAAAGAAGGAATTTGTTATTAATATAACCTTGTTGTTGTCCTGGGCTCCACGTCTGTCGATCTTTTGCTGGGCTGGCCTTGTTGCTACTGTTGGATAATCCTATTGTTTGGGGGGAGGTTATTTATAGTGTCATCATATAGAAGGTTGGTTGTCCATTTTATGAAAGTAGCAGACACAAGTTGTGTACTCCTAGGATTTGAACCTTACATTTTACCAGTTTCATTACCATTAATAATCAAATGCTTTGTAATGTATGTCTTAATGCAACCTCTCCTAGAATTTCAGTCTTACATTTCAGCGTCTAATAAGCTCATGTGCTTCTTTTTTTGCGGAACGGTGCATATGCTATCCTGAGCCTCGTCACACTATATGGCACGGCTCCAACCAAGGGGGATCTATGGTGGGAAGCGGAAATCACAATGCAATCTCAGTCGTCCGTCGACTCAGTGAACTAGGGGTGAACTTGGGGCAAAAATGGTGCCCCGAGTTCACTCCTAGTTCACCCCTAGTTCACCTGTCTCGCGGAGTGTGGGTTGAACCCGAGACGTCTCGGTTTTCACTCAAATGCTCTACCACCACGCTAGCGCGCATCGTTGCCCATGTTGGCATGGCACATGATCGCACCCTAGTTTGCCCGCCCCTAGTTCACCCTTAGTTCACCCACCCCTAGTTCACCCCCAGTTCACTGCATGATCCGATGATTGAGTTTAAAGCCGCTTCGCCCCCCCAAATTTGGGCCCTAGATCCCCTCTGAGCTAGAGCCGTGCCATATAGTGACGAGGCTCCCTGAGCCATTAATTGGGAACCATTTTAAAGGGGCTAGGCTAGTGTCTTTTAGATTCATAAGAGTGCTGGCAATTTCTTGGTGGCCTAGTTCACTTTATCTACTAAAAGGGAAGCTGGACGTAGAGCTGAACGTAAGCAGAGCAGAAATGGCGACCAATGCCGTGCCTCCACCTCCATCGTCTTCATTAACGAACTTACATGGAAGCTCTACAGGGCCCATGCGCCGGGAAGAGAGCCCCTTGTTCTTCAAAGCTCGATCCCCCGAGTCACATTCAGGTTAACTTCTGCAGCTTAAGGTTTTTCCACATATCAAAGCTCCTGTTTTCTGTTTGCTCAATTGAATTAGCAAGCTCTCCCTAGTTTAAGTATGGCTTTGTCTGAAGTTATCACTTCTAAGAGCAAAATTCTGGTATATCTACATTTGCAGAGAAGCGGGCTTTGAAGCGTCTCTATTACAAGGATCTTGTCGACCGATGGCACAACAGCACGAATTTCAATAGTGTAAGTAAAGCCCTCCAAAATGAGTGTGGAGCAAGATGGAAAAGCTTACACAAAATGATTGAAGATGGTGGTTAGGTAGCCTGATGACAGCCCTCTCTATGGTGGGTTTCAGCAAGGAGAGAACCCTTCTGTGGTTTCAGATTTCGAGTCAGTAGTGGGCACAGGAGGCCTTCCGTTGCACAATTCTATTCATGAGGACCAATGCGATGAGATGAGGGTAAATTCATCACATCCTCACCTAGGCTTGATCAATCAGACCCCTTCTTCCACATTTGCAGACCAATTTTCCACGGAAACCGACAATTTGGAGAAGATAAACGGCAATTCTAGAGTGGATCTTCTGGTATCCCATTCGCATGATTATCAGTTGATGAGAGGAAGACCTGCCGTTGATGAGGTGGCTAGCTCGATATTACAGGCGAGGGTTGCTGTTGAGGCCTTCAACGCATTGAATGTCAAAGAAACACTGATGCTTGCAAAGGATGCAGAGGAGATGCCTGCGGTGGATTTTGTATTCTCTATCTTGCAAAAATGCAGAAATTCAAAGCATCAACCGCTTGCTGAGTCTATATATTTGTACATCTATTTCGCTGGGCTGGATGGTGTGGAAGGCATAGGAAATGACCTTGTTGCTACTCTAATAGAATGCCGCTGCGTGGCACTTGCTAAACAGCTTTTCTGTAGATTGAATGTGCGAACAGAGTTCTCTTGGACTTACATTATTCGGGAACACACGGAAAGCGGCAAGGTGGAGCTTGCAATCTCCATGTTAGAGCAGATAAAGGAGGACCATTTAGCAGCTAGCAAGTTCGTGTATGTCGCATTGTTGAAGGCTTGTGCCAAGCTCAAATGTTCTGTAAGAGGTCAAGTGATTCATTTAGACATTGTTAAAGTAGGTTTAGAGTCAGACTGTTATATTGGAAATACATTAGTGGATCTATACGCTAAATGTGGATCACTTCCAGAAGCTCAGAACGTTTTTGACAGGCTTTTTAACAAAGATGCAGTTTCATGGACTTCATTGATATCTGGTTATGTGGGAAAAGGACTAAGCATGGATGCTGTTGATAGCTTTGAACAGATGCTCAAGCATGGTACTCCTCCTGACGAATTTGTGTTTGCGTGCGTATTGAAAGCATGTGGCTGTCTTGGATCGAGAGAGAAAGGGCAGGACATACATGGTCATTTGGTGGTAGAGGAGCTGGAGGGAGACCCAGTTGTTGGTAATGCTTTGGTGGACATGTATGTTAAATGTAATTCACTGCTGGAAGCTCGGGATGTGTTCGATAATCTTTCAGTTCAAGATGTCATCTCTTGGACCACTTTGATTGCAGGGTTTGCAGAGAATGGGTACGGTGAGGCAGCCATATCGCTGTATCACTCTATGCATGAGCAGGGTTTACCAGCAAATGACACTACATTTGCAAGTATTCTAAAAGCATGTATGACGATATCAGAGAAAGACGCTGGACGGAGGCTACATGCACAAATCGTGGCAGCATCTCGAATTGGGACGTTGGATGCAATCACAGCAACGAAGCTTATTGAGATGTATGCAACGTGGGGGTGTATGGTAGATGCACAAGAAGTCTTTGATCAAATGCCAAAAAGGGATCTTATCAGTTGGAATTCCTTGATGACAGGTTACCTCAAGCAAGGAGAATGTAATAGTGTCTTTCAGTTGTTTGAAAGGATGAAGCAGGAAGGCATACAGCCTGATGAGGTCACATATCTGTGTGCTCTTACTGCTTGTAGCCGTGGCGGCAACTTAGATAAAGGAATGTCCTACTTTGATGCTTTACGCGAAGAGCAGGATATTGCGGCAACTGTCAAGCACTACAACTGCATGGTGGATCTCCTTGGTCGTGCTGGAGAATTGAACGAGGCTCTTACTATGTTGCAGAAGATGCCTTTTCCACCAGATTTGGTTGCATGGGTGACCTTGCTAGCTGCTTGTCAAAAGTGGAGTAATGTTGAGATTGGAAGGCAAGCTTTTGAAGCTACCTTGAGGCTGGATGAAAAGCATGCTGCTGCTTTTCATGCCATGTTCAACATATATGTTGAGGCAAACATGTGGGAGGAGGCACAGAAGATTGAGGCCATGAGAACTACTATGGGAGCAGGAAAGCAACATACAAAGAGCTGGATTGAAATTGATGGTTTAATGCATACATTTGTTGTGGGTGATGCACCATTCTCTGCGTTTAATTATATGTACAGCAAGCTGGAAGCTTTGTGTGACACATTGAAGGAGGAAAAGGTTGTGCAAAGCTTGAAGTGTGTCATGGAGGGCATGGGCAAAAGTGGCGAGGGAGATGGGTTTTGCGGCCATAGTGAAGTGCTTGCTGTCCTTTATGGACTCATCAATACACCTGAGAGGACATCCTTATATGTTGCGAAGAACTCCTATGTTTGCCGGGACTGTCATGTGATTATGTCAGTTCTGTCAAAGGCGGAGAATCGACTTGTTTCATGTAGGGATGTAAACCGCATCCATGCATTTAGAGGTGGGAAGTGCTGCTGTGAAGATAGATAAAGGTGTGGGGAATGGAAGGCCTTGAATTTTGTAAATGATAGGGGTGCAAGCTCGCTGGATGAAGAGGCATGCTTATTTCCTATATTGTTTGATGGAAGTTGATGAATGTGCTTCGTGTGGTATGACAGTTACAAGCATTGAGGGAGACAGCTTTCGGGTATCGAATCCAATCATCTGAGCTTATTAGTGTTGGGATAATGCAAGGAAGGGTCATGATCCAGATAGGGGACCTTGTCAGATATGGCATGCAAAAAGGAGGAATCAGAAACACATGTAAGGGCAGAAAGAAAAAAACTTTGCAACAGTTTAATGGAAAGCTTCGGATTGGTAATTTTTCTAATGGAAAGCTACAGATTGGTAATATCTTCAAAGGCGTCGTTTATCTTTTCTTTGAAGACTTGTAGCTATCGAGCAATGATAATTTTGTCTCACATGAGCATCTCTTCTGGACATTACCCTTGGAAGATCAGTGCCTGAATATTGATTGGTATAGGGATGCGCTTAATTCTACTGAAAATGATTGGTATTCACATTTAGTGAGCAGAGGTCTTACAATGGGGACTTTGGCTTCCTCTTGCAGGATTAGCTTCATTTGGGCACCTCTGGATTTACTTTACTTCAAAGCTAGCAGCACTGTTTGGACCATGTCCATCTTATTTATTAGCATTGCCCTGGCGACGAGGGTTGCCGCCGCTGGCTGTGAGATGATCGATTGTAGCTGTCCCTTACCTGCGAGGCGAACAGTTATAGATGCCATTGAGCTGACATCCTAAGAATGCTCAATGTATTATTGTTAAGAGTCAATTTGCTTTCTACTGGTAGTTGATGCGTGCATATTTTTTCTGTGACTTTCCTCTACTGCATTGTTTCTGTGTCAATCTGTTTCGAGGGTGAATTGTCACATTCATCATAGCCATGATCCGACTTGTTTTTATACTTGCTTAAGTTGTATATGGATTGTCTGTCGAGGGGCAGAACCCACGCACACACACACACCCACACAGACCCTTCTTACCTTTTGTTTGTCTAGATATAGAATGTGAAGGAATGCTACCCCTGTCCCAACAAATGGCAATGGCTTTGTACCCACTTGTTGATTAACAAGTTGTCTTTTTTGGCTATCTCTGGTATCTCTCTCTTTATCTTTTGGAACTTTGGACAGTGAAGTGGTACCAAATAGACACACACACACACACACACACACATTGTTCACTGACCAAGCCAAATGGGTATCCAAGATGCCACACAATCTGATCCGGCTTCACTCTCTCACCTGGCCATGATATAGAATTCCATTCCGTTTGGTGCAATGGCAAAAGTTTAGATTTTCGAAAGTTAAACCTGCAGACCAATAGCTAATCCATAAACATGTAAAGCTTCCATGATACATTGTGCATCCTCTGGTTGCTTTTTAAGCCAAAACATGGAGTCATCAGCATACTCTTGCGTGATAAAATGATTGCGAGATGATAATTCCAATCCATGTAATTGGTCAGATGCTGTCAAAGAGTCCAAATACAACAATAAACAAGAGCATACAATATAGCATTTAAAGGGCATCTTTGTCTGACCGAACGTCCACGATCCCACAGCTGAGTAAGCTCACCATCAATTATTCGAGAAGATTGACTACTCTCATAAAGAAAATAGACCTCACTATGCATTCTTGACCCAAAGCCCAATGCCTACATTATCTTTGTGCAATGGAGTCCCAATGAATAGCGTCAAATGCTTTCTCTGTATCAGCCTACATGATAAGTACACCTTGTCTAGTATATTTTGCATACTCAATACCGATGAAAGCATTAGCAATATTATCTATATTGATAAGGATGTATGCTGGAAAACAAATGATCTTTAATGCGTGTAGGTATCATTTTCGACATCAATTTGTAAATGACTGGCATAAGTGTAATAGGACGCCGATATGAGAAGGATTCACATAGTGCTTGCTTGAGCAATAATTTCACCAGTCCTTTCCACAATTGCGGCAAAGATTGTGCAGTCCATGCATGATTCATCACAAAAAGTAGAGGAGACTCACGTTCGCGCGCACACACACACATGTACGCACGCACACTCATCCGGTTAAATTTCAAGCGCTAGTGTTTGCGTGGCACCAGCGAATGCCCTTGATTTTAAAGATCTTAGATTTTCAAGGGCATTTGCTAGTGCCACATAGGCACTAGCCGCTCGAAAAATATCACATGCGCGCGCGCACACACACGCACACACATACATTGCACACACTTGGCATTGTAGATAATACGGGTGAGTGCGAGGATGCTCCTCAAGTAAGACTACTTCTATTGCGTAGCCTTGCTTGTACGTGTAAAAACAATGCTCTAAGAATCTTGGATCCCCATAAATCCTAGACATAGTCCAAACACTCTAATGACGCCCTCTACATATCTAGAAATAGTGTGCACGTCATGTTGATTGTGAGGACTTTTAGTCCCAAGTGGTGAGTACCATACACATTCGCTAATTGCACCTCTAGATTAGTGAGTATTTCAGGATATGACATGTTGAAATGTTGCTCATGGAGTTCTCATTCACAAGAAAAGTTATTGAATCACTTCCCCCTTCTTGGAGTGTTGGATTTTACGGCAGAAGGACGGTACCAACCACAAGGAGCCAAGAAACTGTTTATCACCAGTCCAAACTTGTTTAAGGATCTTCATTTCAAGGCATTCGTGTCTCAAGCATCCAGTGAGCTCAGTCAAGGGAGAGGGGACAACCTTCAAACAACTTTCGATTGGTTTCAGAATAGGCTTAAACGCAAGATGAAAAGATGGAAATTTATCGTGCTTCTGTTTCATTTCCATGCAAGAGTCATCAACACCTTCTTGGTACCATACATTACCTTTGTCTCTCCTTTCCTCCAATTATCTTAGAGGAACTGGAAGGCATTTGTCAAGCCCATCAAGGAGTTCCTACGGAGAAACAGAGTAACTAGAAGTAGGCCATGGCAACAGGGTAAGTGGGAGGCCGTGGTCCAAGCCGAAGAATCAGGGAGGTTTGCGCATCCTTGACCCTTCCATTCACAGTGAGGCCCTTTGTGCAAAATTATTTCGGGCTCTAGCTGAATCTGACGAGAGCTGGGCTTGTATGACTAGGAAAATGGTAACGAATGTAAATCAGAGATCTAGAGGGGGGAAGTGGTTGAATCTCAATTTGCAAAATAGGCTTTTGCCCCCCAAAGGAGTGCAATTAGATTTAGGGGCTTCACTGGTAAATTCGTAGGAAAATGTTGCAAAGCCGTCTCCACACTTACTTGGGATAAAGAGACTAGATGTTGGAAAAACACTACTATGCATTGGTCTCCTTGGGGCCCCATCCTACAAGGTCTTGTTCTCGATCGCCATTGGACCGAGATTGCAAGACGACTCAACAACAAAGGGTTTGGCACCTTGGCTGCTTTGTGGAATCATCGTGAAGGACGGATGGTAGTCTCTTAGAGAATTGAAAGAGGTCAATAGCCTGTCTCTGCAAGACGAGGTCCTTGTTGGTAGACTCTTGGATTGCCTATCCCACATCTTTCTCCCACTTTGCTCTATAGTAGTGGAGTGGAAGGCGTAGAAGTGGCACGAGGGAAAGTCATTTCATTCTCCCTCAACAAATAGTATTTATGAGAAACTGGCTTTCTCTAAGCAGTGGGTTGGACATCTCAACAAAACTTGGTCCAAAAATTGGAGCATGTTCAAATGGAGCCAGGTTTTGGAGGACATTTGGCACTTTGAATGCAAAGACAAGCAGAAAGTCTTCCTCTAGAAAGTTCTTTTTGGATTTTTGCCAATTGGGAAAAAGGCCAAAGTGAGGGCCTTGGTGATGGAACCTGCATTAGATGCAACCAACAAACTGAGACCACATCCCACCTCATTTGGGGATGTCCAACAATCAAGAGCTTCACTGGAAGAGTTTGTAGATGGGTGTTTTGCTAGCTTGACAACCCATTCTTTAGACGAGACCTAGCACTAGGCTCCAAACGGCTAGATAATGAAGAATTGAGGACATAAATGTGTATAGTCAGAGATGTAGTCCTGAAAGCCATATGGGTCTTTAGGAATGAATAACTATTTCAAAAAAAGAACGGAAGGCTACATACAAAATTAGTGCGGGAAACTTGCAAAATGCTTTTAGCAAGCAGGAAGAAGCGACTTGCCGAGAAGAAGAAGAAGATAATGAAGAATTGAGGACATAAATGTGTATAGTCAGAGATGTAGTCCTGAAAGCCATATGGGTCTTTAGGAATGAATAACTATTTCAAAAAAAGAACGGAAGGCTACATACAGAATTAGTGTGGGAAACTTGCAAAATGCTTCTAGCAAGCAGGAAGAAGCAACTTGCCGAGAAGAAGAAGATACGTCCTTGACAGAAATATAGAAATTTGGTAACATGGATTTGTTAAAGTTTTGGCGCCTCAAGTGAACTGCCCAATGTGATCCCATTATTTAGTTTGGCTTTTAGGTACTTATTTTACTTATTTGTCAAAGTCTTGGGTAGGGCAATTTACTGGGATTGCTATATAAGCAACCCCTTGCCTCCATTGTATACACATTCAGTTATTCATTGCCAAGGTTGATTGGTTCAGGAGACTCTCTCTCTCTCTCTCTCTCTCTCTCTCTCTCTCTCTCTCTCTCTCTCTGTGGTCTCTACGCTTCCACATTGTCAACTTTGACATGATATCAGAGCCCTTGGTGGAGATCCGTTCTTGAAGGCCTTGGACGTGGAAGAGCACCTTTGAGAAGAAGACAAGAACCGTTGTCGCCTGTGTTTCCCTCCACAGTCCCCCTTCGTCGCTGCCCTAACTCTACCTCTTGCATTTTAAAATGCTGCTGTAAGCAGCGGCGTTAATTTTCCCTTGTCTCTACTTGCGTTTTGAAATGCTGATTTCAGAGCTAGGAGGCAAGCCCCATTATCGACAGCGTTTTGAGATGCAAGCGCTAGTGCAATTTGAAGACGCCCCCCTCCCTGCAGCGTCTTGAAGCGCAAGCGATGGCCATTAGAGGTGTTTGCCAATAGCGTTTTAAAACGTTGTGCCAACCTTGACTAGCGATAGCCTTTGTGAATCTTGTCTAAATAGCGTTTTGAAACGCATGTGCATAGTATGGTGCAAGTGGGCTTTGAAAATCTGCACCAAGAGAAGGAGAAGGCTTGTAGCTATGGTTTTAAAGGATTGCTTGGTAGTGGAGAACCCTTCTCATGGAGTGTCTTGGTGCCAATCGTGTGGCCTTATGAAGGCGAGGATCTTGGATCAGAATTGTGCGGCAAGCATTATACAAGAGAGCGACTTCGTGCAAATTTTGTGGACCAGCTTGGATTCGGGATTAGTTATTTCCAGCTTGGGATTTTTTGCGGCCTATTGGAGCGCGAGAAGGTACGAAATACCAAGTTTTGCAACTTCAACAAGGCATCCCCTTGCTCGAGCACCCACGGTGATATCGATCAAAGACAACCAAAAGCTATGGATAACGGATCGCAACTATCCATTTAGCGGCCTATGCACTGGCATAGTTCTCAAGTAACCCAAAAAATTGTTTGGCTCGAGTTTGTGAAGTCAAAAGCAAATGGTGGTGTTCGCTAGAGGACAGCGACAAAGGCCAGTTGGACAAGGATGGAAATACCAGTACTCAGTTATCTGCCTTGGTACCCGGGAGGTATGACCATAGTCATGATGGTGATTCGATGCTTTGTTTGGCTCAAGAGTTTGAAGCCAAAGGCAAAAGCAGGAACTCACAGGAAGACAACGACAAAGGCAAGCTGGACAGAGATTACGGTAATAAGGATTTGACAGAGGAGATCGGCATGGCACTCGTAGCGGTGGCCACAGTGGCATCGATGTCAGATTTCTAGTCAAATGACAGGTGTCACCACTAGCTACAGCCATAGGGAGGCTTGTGAGTGGCAAGCAATGCTCCCTATAATTAATTTGGACCCTTGTGTTGGAGTTCAAGTTATTCGTGTTTGGACTCGTAGGTCGGAGTTCAATGCGCATGCATCTGGCAGGGAACCAATCAAACGTCTAAAACACTATGGATGAGTGCACCAATTCATTGTTGTTGGTCGGATCATGGACAGGATGTGTTCCAATAGTTCATTATCTTAGAGTTTTATATTTTTGACGTGATGTGTTCACGATTCACGAATGGGGATTATTGGACGTAGTATGGTCTACAGTTAAAAGTTTCTACAAAGGCAACCGATGCTCAAGATGGCATTACTTTCAGGTACAAAGTTGAGGAGAGCAACATCGAGGTGTATCCAGTTGGTGGCCACTATTGGGGTGTCCATGGTAGCTTCTTCATCGGCTTGGTCTCACTATTGATGTCCACTATGAGTTGCAGAGAGGGTGTTAAAGTTTTGGCATCTCAAGTGAATTGCCCAATGTGATCCCATTATTTAGTTTGGCTTTTAGGTATTTCTTTTACTCATTTGTCAAAGTCTTGGGTAGGGCAATTTACTGGGATTGCTATATAAGAAACCTCTTACCTCCATTGTATACACATTCAATTATTCATTGCCAAGGTTAATTGGTTCAGGAGACTCTCTCTCTCTCTCTCTCTCTCTCTCTCTCTCTCTCTCTCTATCTCTACGCTTCTGCATCGTCGACTTTGACACGATTAAGGATAGGTTTAGGGTCAATGGTCTCAAAGCCCCCAGTGGGCTTTGTGTCCATTGGATTGACTTTTTTGTATATGCTAGATGTCCTTGTGCAAAGAATATGCCAAGGTCTTCATGTAGTTAATTCAAATCAAGCTCAAATGAGCGTTTAAAAAAATAAATAAAAATGTTGCTCATGGAGTTAAAAGGGAAGAGTTAGCCTGAGGGTATTTTGAGATTCTTCCAAGTGGGCTTCTCAGCGCTATGCTTCTTGAAGGTCATGGGTGTGGCTAAAGGAATTATCAACTGCACTGGTCCCTCTTATCTCTAGACAACAAGAATTCACATTTCTAAAGCAAACCAACAATTTAAGTCGCCACGGTTTTGGAAAAATAAAAGCCTTTAAAACATCGAAAATTTTAAAAGTGTAGAAAATGAAAAGCCCTATGCCATTGGAAAAGTCATTCTACTCTCTACACCATGAGGTTGTATACTGTGCATGCAACGTATATATACACAACGTATATATGTATATATACATTCTATTTCATTTTTCTTTAGCTTTCTCTCTTTTCTTTTTGCTTTTAATAGCAAATCGCACATATTCTGTTGGAGACGATATAAACGTTCGTGAGCGCTACCAAGGTCGCTTGGTCGCACTCGAACCCATCTCCCGTGTCACGACGATCAAGTACTCAACCAACCAAGCTTTCTCTCTTTTCTTTTCAATAGGTTTTCATTGCACTATGGATCTATACAATGTATTAAGCTTGAAGCGAAGCATATATGTAGTAGACGTGAGAAGTATCATGGTTAGGGAGGATGGAGGAGACCCACAAAGGAGAGAAAATGAGTGCATTTTGTCCTCTATCATTATCCTTTGCAAGGGAGAGGATGCTGTGCTAGTGATTATCCTTTTCTATAAACAATGTCTTACCTTTTGGCAACAAATAGGCAAGCATAGTACAAATTTGAATTTGAAACATTTGTTTGCAATATTGATGATGCTCGAACACAAAGGACTGTCTTTCCATAAGTTTCGGTAAAGTGTATGCATCAATAAAACTTCTTACTCCTTCCGGGCTAGGAGCTAATAAGATTTTTTTCCGCAAATTTGTTTTCACATGCAAAGGGTAATCTTAGAAATAAAGAAAGATATAGCAATGTCTACAAAAGGCTAGCATGGCCATGAGACAAATTAGAGCAACTAGTATGTGACCCGCCTGTTGTCGCGGTTCATTTTATAAAAGAATGGCCTTCCTCCTCTCCAAAGTGGAAAAGTTTCAAATATGTTTTTTTAATGCTTCCACTACGGTAATGCTCCACTATGTATATGATCTTTCTACTACGCATCAATAAATTTCTCCATAGAGAGTAGTTATGCATCTTGCAAGGTTCTTGGTATAGAGAGAGAGAGAGAGAGAGAGAGGCCAAAAATGTGGAGCTATGGGCTGGAGAGATGCGTCAAGCTACGAAAAATGCAGCTATGGCTAGGGCATCCATGATAGCTGCACTCAACTTCAATAGAAATCAAAGCCTTAAAAATGCTTTCACTTTCCTGATAGAACAATTATCCTAATTTGCAAGCTGAAACTTTTTTCGTTTTTGTATTCATAGCTTTTGTCACCCCATCTTGTACATCCCTTGATGATGAACTTTGCAATATCAATTGCAAACCATGCAAAAAAACACATGCAAGATTCCAAGTGAAGGAGTAAAAGAGAGAGGGACTTTATTTTACTAGCTTTAAAATCCATATTAAGTGAGTGCCTAGTTCTAAAAATGTGAACATAACCCCATTAATACCTAGATGCCCGCACACCATCTCTCTCTCTCAGAGGGACTCTATTTTACCAGCTTTAGAAGCCATATTATGTGAGTGCCTAGTTCTAGAAATGTGAAAATAACCCCATTAATACATGGATGCCCGCACACCATATCTCTCTCTCTCTCTCTCTCTCTCACACACACACACACACACACACACACGCACACTTGTTGCTTCTTGTTCTCTCTCTCTATCAACACCAAGTGTTCATCATAAGGTAGAAAAATAGGAGCATATAATGTTCACATCACAAATCTACACACTGGGCTTCTAAACCAAGTGCTGCAACATAAAACTCCATCTTCATCGGGTGCTCCATCTCTTTGCCATTTTCTCTTTTCACCTATTTGGTTCTCATCTCCAACCATGTCTTCATCTATTATTCCATCTCTTGTAAGTCTGACTTGGTTGATGCCCACATTCCAGAATGCCCGTCGTAGTAGGTAAAGAATCTGCCATGACGTGAGAGTCTTAGTGATGAGTGATGTAATCCATTGATGCATGAATATGTATTCTTTTCCATACAAATCCTTTGGTTCATAATCTTCTCCCTTTCTTTGACTATCAGGTAGGATTCTTCTTTCCAATCTTCTTCATTCGCTCTTCTTCCCCTTCTATTCCTCATAAGCCCGTTGTATGAAAAATGCATGAGCATAACCTTGCATGGCATTGAAAGATAGAAGAACTTGGGCTACTGGTTCCTCATCCCTGCTAAAGCAGCAAGCAAGTCCATTGGTGGCTTGCCAGGCACACTTGCACCACATTCTCCATGGTACACACCCTATCAATAGAGTGATCTCCTCAAACGCAACCTTGTCAAGACTAACTCCCCTGCACCAACTACTCATACTTCCTTCCCTGAGTCAATCTTGCTTTGCCTGCTGAAAAAAAAAGGCATGAACGAGAGAGAGAGAGAGAGAGAGAGAGAGAGAGAGAGAGAGAGAGAGAGAGAGAGAGAGAGATCCCTCCAAGGAGCTGCGGGTAATCTGTAAGGTTGGTGACAATGAAATGGGCAACCTTGGAGCAGATAACTTGGGAGCCATAGGAAGTTTTGCCTTGACTATAGCTTGCATGGAACATCTATTACTTTTGTTGCTTCTCTTTATCTTCTTATTTCTCTCTCCTCTGGCTATCTATTGAAATTAGGGATTTCTCTTTTCTTCTTACAAGAATTGATACAAGGAGTTCTGCGTGTGTGTGTGTGTCTCACAGACACACACATATACACACGCACACGCACACACACCACACACACACACACACACACCCTAAAGGATTCCATGTGAGTGTGCTACCCCCACCTCCAAGAGCTTGTAATGTGCGCTGGTTCGTGATATGTAAGGTGAGCCGCTTAATATATCATGCCATCTCTCTTTCTCTCTCTCTCTCTCTCTCTCTCTCTCTCTCTCTCTCTCTCCCCCCCTCCCATAGAGTCACGGACATTCCTTTTCCTTTTTCGTCAATGTGACAGTGTGTGATAGTACTCTCTACTTGAGGACTTCTTAAGCAAAATAAAGAAGTAACACATGTAGGTGTAGTTTAGAACTTTACACTTTCAGTTCCACTTAAGTTTGTATAAGAAGTAGTACAAATATAGTATAAATATGAATAATATAAGTATTGATAAATATAAATAATATAAGCAGTACAAATATATTATAAATATGAATAATATAAGTATTGATAAATATAAATAATATAAGTATTGATAGAGTACAAAAGTTTTTGACTTTACAATGCCAGAACTCAGAAATCTTTTAATTTTTTACAATCTTACTACTTACTTTTCACTTTTGCATTAAACTTGAAATCAACTTATGTGTGACAAGTGGATGCCCTCTCGCTCCTTGAAATTTTTAAGCTCCATTATATATAGTACAGAAGGTGTTTTTCACATGCTCTTTTTATGACATGCACATGTTGTCGTCATATCTCACACATTGATTAATAATACTGGCTTTACCATGGATTTTGCCAATATCTCTTTGATGAGTTTTCATGAGAAGGTTGCTAAGGTGGTGGTCATGCGAGGCTTAGTTTTCACTTATTTTCCTTGGAAACTAAGCCTCGCAATGGTCACGTGCGTATAACTAAGCCGGCATAGTTCTACTATGCCTCCACTCCCCAACTATGCCAAAAAAGGCATAGTTGCAAACTTTTACCGGAGGTTGCCTTTAATGCCCTCTTGCTAGGTGCTCGCTCGGCTTGCTCAAATCCATTAGCCACCTTTCCCAGTTGCACAACTTTAGCAGAGAAAGAATAACGATTGTCTTCAGCGATTAGCGCTCCATGATTGCCTCTATTCTCTCACGCGCACACACACACACACACACACACACACACACACACACACACACACTCCCTCTCACTATACCATTCGACTAACAAACTTTTATATTAGTTTGTATTCATTTTTTACTTTTGCCCTAAACCTTGACTGTATCCCTTGGCTTAGCTTATACCACACTTTGAATAATGATATTTTTGGGTTCTTTAAAATGACCAACCACTTCTCTGGCGGTGTTGAATGCACCTACCGTCTCGTTTTTACTTTTCTTGGAATAGAAACTGGTTGCGGGTCCTTCCTGCACTCTGAACCTTTGAAGAAAACATACGTGCAAACTATTTCTGGCATCCACGTCCCCAAGAGGGTCTTCGTGGTATATATGGGAGCACTACACAGAGCTAGCAAGGCTATAAAAGGTGAGCGCAAGCTCACTTAGCTTTCATTCATACCTTTTTTCTGCCCATGTTTGTTTGAGCGAAGTGAGGAATACTTTTGAAAACCTGGTTGTAATCTTTCTCTGGTACTTATGGCTCCCAACAAAAAATCTGCAGCAAGCTCCTCTGAGGTATTTAGTTCTATCATTTCAATAAGAAACCCTAAGTTTCTCCTGATTGAAGTCAAAAGGGTTCTTCTTTTCTACTCTGTTCAATATTGGGATCAAGATGATGTCGAGATTCTCTATAGTTTGAGTAATGTCATATTTGGGTGGTACTACTAACACATCAACAAGGTTCTGCATTCCTTTTAGGTCTTGTTTTTAAAGTCCTTTTCACAATCGGTTCAAACTACGTATTTGGATTTTTAGTCATCTTGAGAGAATTATTTTCCTTGATGTTTGAGACATAAATAGGATCAATGATGGGACTTCACTATTGTGCACTAGCTTAATGACTAATCTGTTATATTTGTAAAGTCTTATGGCTGATATACTTAATCTCACTCACCCACAAATACACCTGCACACACTATTCTAATAAGAATGGACATCATCTTCAAAGAGATCATGGCTTTCACACCTAGCTCTCCTTTTTCAATAATCATTGGTTGCTAATCTCATCAGATACAATCTCCTTGAAGGTTTGAGTGACTTATGAGTCACACAACGCAAGAAGTTTTTAGAAAAATAATCACCTCATTTATGGTTTATTTGAATGGGTGTATGCACTGTGGGTTTTGGACTTGAACCTAAGGTCTTCCGTCTAACATTAACATTGCTAACCTATATATTTTTTGATGCTTGGTTGCTTTATCTGGGGGCCTATTAATTTGGCTTGCCTTGTTATATCTGATTCAATAGATGTGGATCTACCTTTTTGAATTTACTCTAGAAGGGCTCATTTTTCTCAACATTAAACTTCTTTGTGGCCTCAACTTCAAGGACACCTGAGATTTTCATTTCTCAGCTTGCAATTATAAATCTACTTGATCTTACATGCATCATCTAACTGCTGATAAGCTTTGCCCTACTCTTTTTGAATCTTCAAGATATGCATATGTTGGTTGTGTTTGGGATGGGCTGTGTAATATTCTAATGTATAAGCTGCTAGCATGAATTTTAACTAATTGATGGTCTCTTCTTTGCCACTTATTGGATGTTTTTGCTGATGGTTGTCTCTTAGTTGAACTAAGGCTACAAATTCTTGAACTAAAGAACTGGTAGCTTGGTTGTTGATTTCAGTAAACTGGTTTGAATCTACCGTGGGAAATTGCTATACCCGGGTGCAGTTCTTTTTAGTTATTTCTATCTGTTTCCAGCTCTAAATTTCCTTTTAGAAGTTTATTGGGTCCTTCATTGCTCCTTATACACAAGAGTTTGGTCTACGTAGTACCATGTTGTAATATTCTACCCTATTGATATATGGGTACCTGGCTCATTGGTATGGGGTTTTATGTTGATGGTTTTCTAGGGTTCCTTTTGAAGACTTTGTGGGGTCTCGTTCATAGGGTCAAAGTTTCTACTTATGCTAATTACATTTTTTTGTGAAATCTGTGGTAGCCTACATTTTGTTACATGATTTTGATATAGTTTGTTGCTGGTCTTTTCTTGTAGCCCTTTGATGCACCCGACTGATTTTTTTAGCATGATGTAATTGGCTATCTCTCAGGTGTACTAGTGTATGTCGGGTATGGCTTTGCCCTAGTCAACTGGCTGGGTTTTCATGGTTTGGCTTTCTGTGGCTTTAGTTTGCAGGTTTTACACTGGTTTCTGGCAGCAATGTGAGAAGAACCCTGCTCGTACATCATTCTTACTACTGGGCTGTGTTTTTGGGTATTTGACACATGGTACTTGGGTTCATTATGCTAGTTGGGCCGCTGGCTATCGGCAACATAAGTCACACCGGCTAGCGGCAGTTTAGGAGCAGCTGTTGGCAGATGATTTTGTGCTGCTTACAGCTACAAAATGCTGTGCATGGTGAGCAGCAGAGTACACAAAGGCCATGCATCTCCTGCCTCCTCGCGCCATGCTATGGCTATTGCTGCCACCTTGCCTCCAATATGCAGAAAATAACATCTGATGCTCTCTCTCTCTCTCTCTCTCTCTCTCTCTCTCTCTCTCTCTCTCTCTCTCTCTCAAGCATAAAAAATAACCCGAAGCTCTAGGAGTAGCTCTCCAGCCTTGAATTTCCCCCAACCATCATGGATCATTTTTCATTTGACCTCAACAGCCTCTCGTCTGAAGTGGAGGACAGCCAGCAAGGGGAGGACTTCTAATGGTCTCAACTCTCCCAAGTAATTGCATCGCAGCCATCTCTCTCATTCACATCCCAACCTACTATTCCGAGCGCATCACAACTTTCATCCCCGGTCGTGACAACCTACACCACCTGTTTGTCGTCACCCTTGGAGCGTTTCCTTCCATCGACTCACGGAATCATGCCAATTGGAGCTTCATTTTTTGGTCCTCCTCCATGCTTGCCCAATCCACCACCTTTGCCAACTCCACCCACTACATTGGCAACTGATTACGTCATGGCAACACCTTCAATTGACAATGAGAACACTAGGAGGACATCGTCTGCCAAGAAGGGCTCTAGCCATCTCATGGTGAGCGTGTCAAGAAGAATTCAAAGAATGCAACACAAAAGGCTCGTCGTACTAAGCTCTCTACAACTGACTCAATCGGCAATCATGGCAATTGGAGTTTGGAAGAGGTTCGTGTCTTGGCGGATGCAAAACTCCGTCTCCATGAGTTCTTGGTGGATGCACATGGTAGAGAGCGGGTCTTGTCCTTGGATGACCACTGGTGCAAGGTAGCCGAATGGTGCAAAGAAGGTGGAGTGACACAAGCGCCATTGCAGTGCATGGACAAATGGGAGAACATTTTCCCACAATTTAGGAAAATACGGGATTGGGAGAGGGCCGTGCCTTCCGGAATGATCTCTTGGGGACAAATGGATCCCAAGGAGCGAGTAGCCAACAACTTCCCAAGGTATTACGATGAGAAGATCTACACAATCCTCGACCAAAGATTCTCAAAGGACTCATTAGTTGATCGAGGTGATAACCCTATTCATAGTTCAAAGTCAAACTTTGGTAAGCCTCTTTATAAAAAGCAATGCCAACTGTTCTGCTTATTACCTATGTATTATTATTATTTGCGTATAATTGCGTATAATTGAATGCATTCCTATTTCTTGTATTTTTAAGAAAATTGCAATCCACCACCCTCCAGGTGAGGACTCATCATCAATCCTAGGCGAAGTTCCTAGTTCGAGTGGCAAAAAATGAGGGCAAAAGCTAGGGAGGGTTGTTGAGGTGAAGCACGAATTTCAAGAGATCTCCAAAAACTTGGTAGAGAGCATGGAGAAGACAGCTCAACACCGCTCACTAGAGCAAAAGCAACAAATTGAGGAGCTATTAGCTTTGCAGGAGCGCCAAACCAAGGTTGCAAAAGAGTAAACGGTGGTGCTTCAAGACTCCATTTTGACGCTAACCAATTTGGTGGGTGCCTTTTTAGCTAAGCAAGGTTAAATTGGTGGATGTAGCCGAGCTCTCTCTAGTTTGTGAACATACTTCGGTTTATTTTTGGATGTGAGAAAGAGTTGTTGTAATTTAAGCCTTTGGATATTGGAGTTCATTACTTTTGCAATGGCTCCTTCTAAAATGCATTTTGGATGTAATGTGCTAACTTCTCTCTCTCTCTCTCTCTCTCTCTCTCTCTCTCTCTCTCTCGCAAATCATGGTTGAGGGTTAAGGTCTCTATTATCTGCCATGGTTTGGTTTAAAGCCTTCTTAATAATAATTAACCATAATCCTCACTAGTGCCAACACGTGCTCAACAAGCTTTTGCATTGTCTAGCAAGTCAACATGGGTCTCAGCCTGTAGCTATACAATGCCACCTCATAGTTAGTTAATTATAAGCTCAACCCCTTAAGCAATTAAGGTTTGACTTAAACCTTGTTATTAAGTATGCCTTTAATTAAGTAAACTAAGGTCAAAGGGGATGTTGAGGCAATCACCTAGTGAAATTGGGTTTCTCTCTTTCTCTCTCTCTCTCTCTCTCTCTCAATGAGAAGAGGTAATTAAGAATTAATACAAATGGTAATGATTCTGAGGGCACTGAAGAAACAACCAAGAACTGTGAGACCTGAGTACAACTAGGCACATGGGAAAATTGGAAAAACCAAAAACCAAATGGAAATTCTCTCTTAAAGGATTAAAATTTTTCCATGGTAAGCTAAATGGAGAGAGGATGATAGCAGCCTCGAAAGATAGGCACTTCCATCAAGAGCACACTCTGCAAACTCTCTCTCTCTCTCTCTCTCTCACACACACACACACACACACACACACACACACACACACACACACACACACACACACACACACACACACACACACACACATCCATGAGAAGAATTTCTAATGTACGTGCATATACCCATGAGGGGTCACAGACGCAACGGAGAGAGGAATTTCTAACGTACGTGCATATGCCCATGAGGGGTCACAGACGCAACGGAGAGAGGAAAGTTGAGAATGGTGTAGACGACGAGTGCAAGCAGACAGATTGGTCCTACATAGCAATGACGAAAAAGGGGATGGATCTTTTGAATTCAAAGATTCAAAATTTAAAAAGAATCTAAATAACCATGTGGGTGCACTTCATAAAGCACACAAAGTGCTTAAGGAGCTTCATATCCGAGTCAATGTTGTCTCATGAAATGCACTAATTGTGGGATATGCCCAACTTGAAGGCCAAGGAGATTTGGGGACTGGTTTCAATCAATGTGAAGCGAGAGTATCTCTCCAAGTCTCTCTTCAAATGGAATGTTGTCTCGTGGAGTGCATTGATTGCAGGATATGTCCAACAAGGTCATGTCAAGAAGAGAGAGCTATTTTGAGTAGATGCGTGTATACACATACATATATAAAAAAAAAACACAAACACACACACACACACATTTAGGTACTTACACACATACTCACATGAATGAGCTTGAGAGTGTATAGGATTGACCGGTTGATAAGAGCGAGTAACACTTGCCGAAGTCGAGTCACGTGAGCTTGTAAAACATAAAAATGGCATTCAACTTATACCTTAACAGAAATTTTCTTGTTGCAAGCCTCAACATTTATTTATTTGCCAACATGAACAAAGGGTATTGAATGTAGAATTGAAATTTTCACTCAATTGGCATGTAAAAGAAAGCGTGAGTTTTTTAATCTTGTGTTAATCATGAGGAATGAGGAGTTTGACCTAGATAGTTTTTCACCATTTCTTTACCTCGGCAAACCAAGGAAAGTATGTATAAAACTTAAATCTAGCTGAGGTCACCCTTGGAAAGAAACTGAGAGTTTTGACCTTGAGGCAAGCAACCTTAACCATTCAAACTTAAGCTCCACCCTCTACAATACTTAAGGATCTTAAAGTCCTTATGAAATCAATTCAAATGTAAGATGGCACAAGACACCATTTGGCACAATGTGGGTGATGATCTTCACCATAGAAGACTCTCTAAAACACTAAGAAGGTGTGCAAGAGCGATCACTCATCAAAAGCTTCTTATATCACGTACCTTTAAGAGATTATTAATAATGTCTATATATAGCGGTTACATTTACATTGCAAACTTATTTTAAAACTCCAACCCCCGTCTAATGTATACATAAAAGTATACATTTTGAATCGTTAATAATCGTCTTAAGCTAACGCACGCTATAAGATACCCATTTTGAAAAGTCGCTGCCATGGGGTTTTACACTACAGTGAAATAAATCAAGGACTCACCGATATTACACTATAATCCACATGAAAAATTTCAAATTGTCGATGAGGCAAGCTAAAATTTGCCTATCTCTCATCACACAAGGTCTACAAGTTTGTACTTTCTTGCCTCTCTCTCTCTCTCTCACACGTGCACACACACACACACACACTCACTTAGAGAGAGAAAAAGAGAGTGGAGAGTCAATGAGAACGTTGGATGGTTGAAACTCATTGATGTTTGCTTTAGCTCACTCTCAATCTCATGTTCACCTAACTAAACTTTGATTGTAGTAATGACTTGAGGTTGCATTGTGTGTAAGTTAAAGCTTCAATGGAACACTCTTTTATTGGCTTTTTCTAAGAAACCCTTAGTGTTGTGTTGGGTTAGGAAGACTTTCATAGTTTTCACTGTATAATGGAGACTTACCTTTCATTTCACACCTTGACATGTCTTTACTTTTCTTGCATTCTATTCTTTTAGAATGCTAAAGTGAAGTTTCACCTTGCATAATTTTAGTAATTTTTACACACACACACACACACACACACACACACACATATATATATATATATATATATATATATGTTTTTTTTTTGCATTCTATTGTTTTAAAATGCTAAAGTAAAGCTTCACCTTGCATAATTTTAATAAATTCTATATACACACACACATATTAATTAGTTCTTTTTTATTTCACCTTTCATTTCAGAACTTCACATGGCTTTACATTTCTTGCATTCTATAGCTTGATTCTAGTCAATGTTGATGTTCAAAAAAGTCTCTTTTATTAAGCGATTGTTCGTCGAGTCTCCTTCTCACAAAGAAGAAAATCGAAAATACTAGCAGAATTTTTGAGATTTGTAAAATTTTTGGACGACTCTCACATATTTCATCGGTTTTTCTTCCATTTACCATGGTTTGTAGCTAGCTAGTCTCGATTTTCAATCACTGAAGACTAGGCTGAGGCAATCCTTTCCCAAACATTGATACTAGTTTAATTCAACCTAACAATTTTATCACTTTCTTATTGTTTTTGAAAACCGTTATAAGGATAAACACATTGATGTGGGTGGATTTTCATTGGATTGTCTTCTCAGAGGGTTAAGATGTCATCTCCTCCGTTTGTCTATATGAGATGTCACTATTGATAGTTAGTTATTATAGTTTCCTTATTGTATTTCACATGTTGTTGAGGAAAGAGAGTGTCACATACTTAAGCCTGGCTTCTAATTAGCTGCAACAACGCGGGGGTCACATACTAGTTCTCCTAAATTCACATGAGCAAAGTGAGACTGTATAAGTTGGACTCCCCATTTTTGGATGACTGTCCCATGGTAACCATGACACGTAAGATAAACTACCTTTGATTGTTGATCATGATGTGTAGAAAAATAAGGCAACTATTTGGTTGCGTTTGATAGCATAACAAATTGTACTTACGCAACCATCAAAAGAGTTTGTTCATACTTTTCGTTCATTCATACTTTTTGCTTTGTTCATTAGTTTAGTAGGAGTATTAACATGATTAAGTTTTTACTTTATCTTAAAGACAAAGGTGAGAGCTCTCTTCTATTTATACTATATATAATGGAGCTTAAAATTTTTAGGAAGGAGAGGGCATCCGCCTGTCACACATTGGTTGACTTAAAAGAAACCCTTACAAAAAACTTTATTTTAACATGCAAAAGTAAAGGTAAGAAAATTTAAAATGCAAAAACGAAGGGTGAGTATGTCTGCTTGATTTTAGAGAAATCGTTAAAAAATGGAATCTAGGGATGATGTATTTTGAGTGAAGACTGCAGGTAAGACGAAGGAGGAAGGTTTGGGATAGGTGGCACGTGGAGTGTATATCTGGAACTCTCTTCCCCCTTTCTTGTCGAGACTGCCCACCGACTCTCTCCTCTCATCCCCACATCATCACATTTGTCTCTCGCAAATGCACTCGAAGGTACAACAGCAATCGTAGCCTCGTAGGAATTGTAGCAGAGAGAGAATGTGACCTCTCTCTCTCTCTCTCTGAGTCTCAACTCGGTCAATAGGGTTGTGTGGTGATACCTGATGTACACGTGCAGGGCATGGAGGCTACGATCGCGTACTGTTGTAGACGGAGGTTGCCAAGCAGGGGCACTGTTGCGCAGGCGATAGAAGACAAAGGCAAAGGTTACGTGGGGATCTCGGGACGGATTGTGGGAGAGAGTTGGGTTTTGTTTAAAGTGAGAGAGAAGAGCAAGGAGGGGCGAGGTTGGCAAAAAGGAAGGCGCTATTGGTCGAGGCAGTGGCGGGGCAGAAGCCGTAGCAAGGCCGAACAAAGGCTCGGAGAGGGGGGGGGGGGGGGGGGGGGCAAAGAGAGGAGCAAGAGGTGTATGCACAGTGCGCTCTCTCTCGGAAAGTGTGTGGGAATATCCCAAGGGATCATCGTAGTTAATAGTATTTTATTTAATTCAAGCCAGTATATTAGTGAAGAATGTCTCCACGATTTCACAAACTGTTTAAAAAAGGGAATCTTGTGGTGATCCATTTCAATTTTTAAATAGAGGTTGATGAGAGGAGAAACACGTGGTTGATGCGCCCTTTGAAGTCGAAGCAGGTGGCTCTCTCTCTCTCTCTCTCTCTCGAGCGCGCGCGTGGTTCCTCTGGAACTCTCTGTCAAAAGGCTGCGAGGGTTGTGGGTGGGCGGTTGCCGACCTGCAGCTCTTACTCGTCCGTGCTCACTCAAGCCGGGACACGAAGGGGGTGGAAAGGTCTCTCTCCGCATTCAGTTCTCATGCGATGGGCAGGTGGGAGGCCCGATCGAGCAGGGGCGGAGGCCAGGGGATGTCACTGACGCCAGTGGTGCAAGAGTTGGGGACGAAAAGATATTTTTTTGGGAGAGGTTTGGCACAAAGCAGGGCTACATCATCTCAACTGAGTCGGCAATATTGGAGCACTAGTGGCACAGCAACGTCGTTGAGATTTGCAGGGGTGCAGCTGAGAGAAAAGGATGTAGAGCGGGGTTGCACGGGCATGGTGCTACAGGTCATGGGATTGAAGTAGTTGCAGGAGTAGTCGCTCTCTTTCTATTTCTGGTCTGTCTATAGCTATGAATGCAACGATCCAAGCCTAGAGAGTCCTCCAAGCGAGCACAATAATTTGAGCAGGGTATGCAAGGATTCATGCGCGTGAACGGGACAACAAGGCCTTTTCTTTTTAAATATGCAAGATTCCGACGGACGGTATCTTGATCATTAATTAATTGAGTTTTGAGAATGGACCCCTTTTTATAGTACTGGATTGGACTTGGACGTCGTTAGATAGTATCTCATGAGATGCTTGATCATTAATTAATTGAGTTTTGAGAATGGACCCCTTTTTATAGTACTGGATTGGACTTGGACGTCGTTAGATAGTATCTCATGAGATGCTCTCAAGTGAAAAAGCTGGGGGAAGAGGGAGAGACAGAAAGACATGCCATATGGAAAGAGAGATATTTTTTTATTATGAGCTGATGGCAATGATGGGAGGTGTGCCATAATCCATTTCCAGGTGCCTGTTGAGCTGCCGATTCCAGGTCGTTCTTCGTTGCCAGAGATGCCATGTCCGCACGAAAAGAGAGAGAAAGAGAGAGGGAGAGATGGATGGATTCTTTGATGCAGAATTCTTTGCAACGATCGATACTCACTCCCATTGTGCTGCTTTCTGTGTGCTATCCGATCTCGGCCACCAAACCCTGCGAGGTCACTCACTCTCAATGTCTCCATGACGAACTGTGGCACCCCATGAGGGGTCACAGATGTAACGGAGAGAGGAAAGTTGAGAATGGTGCAGACGAGGAGTGCAAGCAGACAGATTGGTCCTCATAGCAATGGCGAAAGGGGGGATGCATGACAACGAGTACTTTTTCTTTTGAATTCAAAGATTCAAAATTTAAAAAGAATCTAAATAACCCTGCGGGTGCACTTCATAAAGCACACAAAGTGCTTAAGGAGCTTCATGTCCGAGTCAATGTTGTCTCATGAAATGCACTGATTGTGTGATACCCAACTTGGGCAGGGCCAAGGAGCTTTGGGGACTGGTTTCAACGGATGTGAAGCGAGAGTATCTCTCCAAGTCTCTCTCCAGATGGAATGTTGTCTCGTGGAGTGCATTGATTGCAAGATATGTCCAACAGGGTCATGTCAGAAGAGAGTTATTTTGAGTAGATGGTGTATACACACATATATAACACACGCACACTTAGGTACATACACACATACTCACATGAGTGAGCTTGAGAATGTATAGAATTGACCAGTTTGGTAAGAGCGAGCGAGACCCTCTGGAGGCGGATTGCGTGACCTCGTAAAACATAAAAATGACATTCAACTTATATCTTTAAAAGAAATTTTCTTGTTGCAAGCCTCAACATTATTTATTTGCCAACATGAACAAAGGGCATTGAATGTAGAATTGAAATTTTCATCCAAATGGCATGTAAAAGAAAGTGTGAGTTTTTTAATCTTGTGTTAATCATGAGGAGTGTGACCTAGATAGTTTTTCACCATTTCTTTACCTAGGCAAACCAAAGAAAGTATGCATAAAACTTAAATCTAGCTGAGGTCACCCTTGAAAAGAAACTGAGAGTTTTGACCTTGAGGCAAGCAAGCTTAAGCATTCAAACTTAAGCTCCACCCTCTACAATACTTAAGGATCTTAAAGTCCTTATGAAATCAATTTAAATGTAAGATGGCACAAGACACCATTTGGCACAATGTGGGTGATGATCTTCACCATAGAAGACTCTCTAAAACACTAAGAAGGTGTGCAAGAGCGATCACTCATCAAAAGCTCCCTATATCACGTACGTTTAAGAGATTATTAATAATGCCCATATACAGAGGTTACAATTACATTGCAGGCTTATTTTAAAACCCCACCCCCCTCTAATGTATACATAAAAGTATACATTTTGGACTATTAATAATCCTCTCAAGCTACCGCACGTGATAAGATACCCATTTTGAAAAGTCACCGCCACAGGGTTTTACACTACAGTGAAATAAATCAAGGACTCACCAGTATTACACTATAATCCACATGAAAAATTCCAAATCGTCTATGAGGCAAGCTAAAATTTGCCCAGAATCTTCCAAACTTTAGCCTGGAGAAACTGAACCAAGTGTCGGATTTCCATAAATACCGATAGGAACACACATTGGTAATGGCAGACTATTTATCTTCTCCAAACAACACTCTCTCTTTGCATACTAAGGAGTCCAACCTCTTCGAGAAAACGCCCTTTATTTCACAAAGCAATAACGGTAAATGCCAACAGCAGCGTATGGATGAGGATGATGATAGCACCTGCATAGTTCACCAATGCTATCAAGTGTGTCGAACTAGACGTCGATGTGCAGTTGGAGAATATGGCATCCATATAATGAATATCAAGAGGTGGGGAATGTTGATAAAGGAATGTGTGAGAGGCATTCGGGGCTAGGGATGCTCCTGGAAGAAGTAGGCAAATGCCATCGCCTCCAATGCTAAGATCTGTCGCATTCACGAGAGCTTGGGTCCATTCGGAACCACACACTAGTCGTATGTCTGTGGCAAAGCATGCACATTCTACAGTTGCTGTGAAGGCAGTGATTGGATGATTAAACTGCAAGTCGCGCTGCTCTATTAAAATGGAGCTCTTCCCTTGGCACGTCGCTTCCTCGTCGCTTCCTGCATCTGATCGGTAAAAAAAAAGACCTGCATTTAAAAGAATAGAGTGTGCATCTCTGTTTGTTATCTTCAGAAACAAGATTTCAAATGTTTCTAAGGTTTGCTGAAAATCGAACAATTCAATACAAACAAAAACATCCGCAACCTGCATACCGAATATCCTGACACAAAATAGTATTATTTCATGAACTAAAACCTTTACTAGACCATTGAGTGTGCCTCCCAATTTCATTCAACTTGTTCCCATTTACTCTCGAGCTTTGTCAAAAATTTCTGGCACCCCATCTCAATGGCCAAAATCTCTGCAATAGAAAGGGCTGGAGCCACTAAGGTAAAGAACAGAAACATAATCAAGGGGTCCGTGCGTATTGCGCATTGTGCATACTCTGCTTCTCATCACCTCAACTCAAAACTCATGAATTATTGAACAGCCTTTCTGCTTATGCATGTGATTGTGTCGCTTCCAATCTTTGAGAACTGGCATACACACCTTATCCTTACTATGGCAGATTCATCCTATGGCTGGTTCAAATCAGGAAGAGGAAGGGAGGAGGGGCAGAGGTGCGTTTGCGGATGGGGCACACACATATTGGCAGAAGGAAACCCTCCGCTACTGCCAGGCCCACCATCTCTCTTTGGAACAGAGTCTACCATCCCAGCCCTACACCAAGTTCTGCCTCTCAACCACTGAGGGTGTCCCTCTCCTAAATTTCCTGCATACTTTCATGTTCAATCACATCTAAAACCCGTTCTTTTTGAAACTGCCCTCCCTAACAAGACGTATCATCATGTAGCTCCATACGCATAATGATGCCTGCTTCTACACACGAAAAAAACTCCAAAAGTCTGCATTCGTGATGATTACAACAGAGGGAATTCTAAACCAAATGCGCTCAATCATGCAGAAATGAGAAAGGAATGCAGAAAGGTACCAGCTTGCAGGAAGATGAAGATGCAGATTAGAGCGCGAGGGAGGAGGGAGGTGCTGTGCATGGTGGAAATGGCATGCACATGCAGAGATGGGGAGTAGTTACCGTCAAAGTTCAGAGAGTAACTTCGAGGATGTTTCTTCTTGACTCGAAAGCTCCCGCAGTCCCGGCCTGGTCAATAACTTCCCAACTCCAACATATGACTTTCAAACTTGTCCTAAAAGGAAGGCTTCAGAAAACTTTTGTTGGTGGCCCACCTTTAGGACTAAAGAACAGGGGGTTTTCAGTGAAGATCCCGTCATGGGATCCACGGCGAGGAGTTACGCACATAAAATACGAGGTAGGTTTGATCGTCCGATTTTAAACAAACGTGTTCGAGTTAACTTCTTCTGTCTTAGTTTACTTTTCCTTGTAGGAGTTTATCTTATATAGTTTATTTTTCGCCTTTGTGACAACGAAATGCATGCGCATGCATGGTTAGCTCACCGAATTTCCATGGTTAAGATTGTGGGTTCAAACCTTGGGGGGGACGTTGACCTCACTTTTTTGTTGGACGTTGATTGTCCTCGAGATTCTCGCATGCTACGTCTGTCGGTCGATCCCATGACGAGGCCTTCATTGAAGCCCCCGTGCCCTTTAGTCACGTGGGTGACCCACGCCATGCTTTCCATTCAAACTTGGACTCGCTCGGAGGTATCCAATATCTGTCTAGTTGTTCTATCACTCTATTGACCAACAGTCTTTCCGTCCCACTCAGGTGAAACCGGGAGGTCAGTTGTGTCTTTCTTTTGTATTGGTGTCATACTGCTCTTTCTCTTCCTCTCGTACCCTGTCTCTATTGCACACCATCTCAAGTCGCCATGGTCTCTCTTCGTTGGCACCCTACATAGCCACGTTGCCCCTACAACTGGTATCAGAGAATTTGTGCTCTTAGGCGGCAGATTTGGCGGCACTGAAGAAGGGAATTTCAAAAGGCATGCAGAACCAAGCCTCGTCGTCCTCCTCCTCCACCTAGGCAGTTGTGCAGAGCCGGAGGCAAACCTAGGCGGTGGCACCTACAGAGCGTATCAAAATGCCATCTAGAGCAGGTGACAAGGAGCACAATTAACTATGGCATATCAAAACACTGTTATTCTTAAGCAGTGAAATCCCACAGCGGTTCTTCACATTGCCTCTCAATGTTAGGAAAATTGAAGTATCAAATCAATCTCATCACCTAACCTCCCAAATATAGGTTGGCACACATTTCCTTTTCATCGGAATCAAGCAAGATACTAGTGGGCCGACGCTTTAAGTGACAAGTAAAAAGAGGAGGAGGGGGGGGGGGGTGTAGGGTATTTAAACAGATGGCAGGGTTGGATGGGGAGCAGCACCACGTGGCAACACGAGACATGTGAGGCAAACAAAGGGGCGCATGTGCCACCTGAGGTAGAGAACATCGATTGGAGCTGCAACATTTTTTCGTAATATCTCCAAGCTCGCATTTGTAGCTACCAGGTCATGGCATCAAATTGGCTCAGCTCGAATAATTGCTCTATAGGGTCCGTTCTTGAGCTCGACCGTGAGGGTCTGCATTGCCAAATGAAATGCCCCCACTCATGCTTTCACCCTAAGACGTCCCTATCTAATTCGGTACAACTTTAGCTAAGTTTGAGGGAACGAGATTTTATACCTACAAGAGATAAAAGTTCAATTCCATCTCACCAAAGAGAGGCTTTGCTATTACTTTTTCAAGAGAGAGGGTTTAGAGAACATGACAGCAGTTGAGGACCGGATTTATGTGGTTCTTCCATCAAGAGAGACTTGGTACCATACAATCTTTGTGTTCCTTGTGACCTAGGTGATGCAATCAAGATGGAAAGCTTAATGAAGCAATACAAGAAGGCGCTTATTTGCAATCAATAAGGTTTAGGATCAATCCACAATGCATTGCTCTTGATGAGGTAGCTTTGTCTACTTCATGGAGTAGCTCTCAACCAAGTGGATTTCTTAAATGGAAAGGGAAGAGTTATTGCCCTTGTGCACAAGAAGTAAGAGGAAAAGTTTTGGATGATTTCCATGATAGTCCTCGTCTAGGCCATCCTAGCATAGATAAAGCTTTACAGTTACTAAAGCACACATTTTGGTGGCCGCATCTCAAGTGATAAGTCCACACGTATTTCGCAGAATGTTTTAAGTGTCAGGTTAACAAAGCAAAAAGAGTTAAGGCACATGGGTTGTTACAACCTTTACAGATTCCAAAATATAATTAGCAAAGTATTTTTATGGACTTCATAGTGGAACTACCAAGAACTCAAAGAGCCAAGTACTCTATTTTGCTAATGGTTGATCGTTTGAGCACGATGGGTCATTTTATTCCTACTGTAGAGACTATGGTAGCTCCACATGTCACATTTATTTATTCAAAACATTTTTGGACTTCATGGATTACCTCAATCCATTTTTTCTTACAATATCAAAAGTTCACATAATATTTTTGGCAACAAGTGTTCGCTAAGTTGAATGTCACTTTAAGTATGAGTAGCGATGATCACCCTAAAATCGATGGTCAAATAGAAAGCGTGATCAGATTTTAGAAGATTTGTTAAGAACATATATATTTGACAAGCAAACACATTGGGATACTTATCTTTAATTGTTGGAATTTTCTTATAATAACCGTCCACAACGAGCTACAAGATTTACACCATTTGAAATGAATTACGGTATGACTCCTCTAGCTCTAGGAACTTTAGGTTCTTAGGATAGTTGCCCTATTGTCGCTGTTACCATATACATGTGGTAGTGATGTGTGTGAACACGCTAGGACCACCGGGGCATTTTTTCCCTCTTTAGGAGGTTTTTTCCCCCGAGCATTGTATATACGCCCATCACTCTAGGGCTATCTATCTTTCCATTGCATACTAAGTAACACACTCTCTATTGTGTGCCTTGAGCTTCCTTCGTCTTCTCCAAGCTGTGTGCGTTTCTCTGCAACCCTAATTCCAACAATTGGTATCAGAGCAGGTTGCGTCCTCCCGGGCTTAGTCGCCAGTTGCTCCAGCACACGCCTGCTCACTTTCTCCGATTTCAGTGAGCTTTGGCAAGCGTTCGTAAGTCGACAAAAATTTTGGGTGTGCTCGTAATGCTCAGTCTGCTCAGACTTTTAATTCGGGCTCATTTCGGCCTTCGTTTCCACTACAGACAGTACTGCGCATGCTATTTTATCATTTTGTGCAGAATTTTGTCAGTGCCGTGTTTTGCATGATAGGTGTCTTATAGTCTTCTACGGTTTGTGCTATATAGCACGTCTTGTTCCCGCTCCGTTTCTCCTATTTTTGGGTAGTTTTCACATCAGGTGCAACATTTACCATGGCTGACAACAACACAGATGTGTTCAAGATGTTTGCTGCTGAGGACAGGTTGGATGGGGACAACTATCCTATGTGGGCTTATATGATGCAACATGTTCTTGTGTCAAAGGGCGTCTGGAACATTGTGCAGGGCATTGATGTACGTCCTGGTTCTGAGGATGTAGGCGATGTTGAGGATGTTGCAGGTCTTGCTGCAAGGATTGCTACTATTAGCGTTGTTTTGCCTACGGTAGAACAAGCTCGTTGGGATGTAAAGGATGCGCAGGCTCATGCAACATGTTCTTGTGTCAAAGGGCGTCTGGAACATTGTGCAGGGCATTGATGTACGTCCTGGTTCTAAGGATGTAGGCGATGTTGAGGATGTTGCAGGTCTTGCTGCAAGGATTGCTACTATTAGCGTTGTTTTGCCTACGGTAGAACAAGCTCGTTGGGATGTAAAGGATGCGCAGGCTCATGCATTGATTGCGTTGTCTGTGAAGCGCACCATTGTTCCTCACATTCATTCAGCAAAATCTGCAAAATAGTCTTGGGATATTCTAGCAGGTCTTTATGCAAGCCGCAATGAGGCTAAAATTGCTTTGCTGCGTAAAGAGATGAAGTCAAAGATTATGCATGAGGAAGATGATATGGATACTTTCCTTGTTGATGTCAAGGATATCAATGAGAAACTTATTTCTGCAAGTGAAGTCATTTCAGACAGTTTCCTTGTGCAGACTGTTCTTGATGCCTTACCAGATTCCTACCAGACTTTTGCTAGTACTTGGTGACTGATGACCCAAGGAAATCCTAAAGTTGTCAAGTTTGATGTATTATGCACATTGTTGTTGCAAGAGTCACTTTCCAGAAAAAACAGAGGGAGCGTGTAGTTGAATAGGCTTTTATTGCTTCTCAAAGAAAGGGTGGTAACAACAATGCGGCCATTTCTTATGGTTTGGTTGCGAGTGGCAAAACTTCTGTTCCTAATGCTTCTGCTGGCAGCAATTCGTCTGGAAATTCTGGTGATAAGGGAAAAAAGAAGATGCGTTGCCATTATTGTAAAGCTAATGATCACTTGATCAAATCATGTCCTAAGTTGAAAGCCAAAGAGGCTAAGAAGAAAGAGGGTGGTTCCACTACAAATGCAGCCATTGTTGAGTCTTCTGTGAAAGGAGACTGTAATGCTAATGTTGATGCAGAATGGGCTTTTAGTGCAGAGTGCACTTACAATCCTGTTGTCCATGATGCACGCTTGTCAATTGCTGCAAATTCACACCTGTGGTATTTAAACAGTGGTGCTACAAAGCACATTACCTCACATCGTGAATTGTTTACCTCTCTCGAGTCTGTCCCTCATGGGAATTCAGTCACTTGTGCCAACAATGCCTCTTATTCGGTTCAGGGAGTTGGAAAGATTGTGCTTACTGCTACAAATGGTAGTTCCTTCACACTTGTTGATGCACTTTATGTACTTGGGATCAAGAAGAATCTCTTGTCTGTATTCGCACTTGCTAGACTTGGACTTGTAGTCAAATTTGTGGATGACAAATGTACAATTCATGATCTCAGTTTTGGTGATGAAATTGTTGCATCTGGCCTTTTGTGCCGTGGGCTGTATAAGGTCACTTTGTGACAAAATTTTGCAAATGCTGTTGTAGATTCAAGGGCTATTTTAGATCCAAAACTTTGGCATGCACGTTTTGGTCATCTGAATTTTGCCAGTTTGCTGCGTTTGCAGAAATCTGATATGGTTGCTTCTTTGCCGCCTCTTGAAGCACCTATCAAATATGTTTGTGAAGGCTGTATTTTGGGTAAGATGCAGCGTTCTAAGTTTTCAAAGGATGGTATAGTTCGGGCCACATGTAGGTTGCAGCTTGTGCATAGTGATGTTTGTGGGCCCATGCAAACTCCGTCCTTGGGCAATTACCTTTACTTCGTGACTTTCGTTGATGATTACTCCAGGCATGTAGGGGTATTTCCGCTTAAAGCGAAGTCCGAAGTTTTTATATGCTTCAAACAATTTCTGACTATGGCTGAAAATGTCTCGAAATGTACTATGGGCACCCTCCGTTCCGATCGAGGGGGGGAGTATATGTCTCATGAATTTAATGCATTTCTGGCTAGTCGTGGGATAAAACACCAATGTACAGTGCCTTATACACCTCAGTAAAATGGTGTTACTGAGAGGAAAAACAGGTCACTAATGGAAATGGCACGATGTATGGTCAAAAGTCAAGCTTTGCCGCATTCTTTTTGGTTTGAGGCCATCATGTGTGCCACTTATGTACTTAACAGGTGTCCTACGAAAGCTTTGCAGTCTATTACTCCATATCAAGCATGGCATGATAGAAAGCCTTCTATTGAGCACATGCGTGTTTTTGGCTGTTTGGCATATGCTTTGGTGCCACAAACACAGCGTAGAAAATTGGATGATAAGGATGTCAAATGTATTTTTGTTGGTTATGTGTTGAAAGCAAAGGTTATAGGTTATATCATTAGCAAACAAAGCGTATTCTGGTTTCACGGGATGTAGAGTTTGTGGAAGATTCTGTTCAACCATTGCAGTTATGTACTAGAGACAGTAATGTAAGCTCATAGGACATTTAAAACACTTTGTTGCCTCTTTTCAGTGGTGGACATACGAATGTAATTTCCAATGAGGCAAATGTACAGCCTATGGGGGTTTTTGAAAATGTTACAGATCAACCTATTACTGATGCAGATGTACATGATGTACTTGATGAGGAAAGGGCTAAAAATGAGCAGGCTAGAGGTATGCCAAAATGGATGGTGCACACTCTGCGTGATAGTAAATTGGATGCACCTTTGTCTAGTCGTACTCGTTCACGCTCTCGCCATGCATGTTATGCATCAGATTGTTATGCTTTGGCTGTATCTAGCTTACATGATGTTGAGGAGCCTCTATGTTTTGATGAATCACAGAATTCAGAAAATTGGATGGCTTCCATGCAATCAAAATATGATGCACTTATAGAAAATGACACATGGACTTTATGTGATTTGCCTCCTTGCAAAAAGGACATTGGTACAAAGTGGGTTTACAAGTTGAAATGCAAGCCCGATGGTGAAATCGATTGCCATAAGGCTCGACTTGTTGCAAAGGGTTATGCATAGAAAAAAGGCATAGATTATGAAGAGACTTTTGCTCATACTTGTCGTATGACTACTATGCGTTTTCTATGTGCATTGGCAGCTCATTTTGGTTGGGATGTACATCAATCAGACATTGTTACTGCTTTCTTGAATGGTGACATATTTGAGGAAGTTTATGTAACGCAGCCTCGCGGTTTTGTCATAAAAGGACAAGAGGACAAAGTGTGTAGATGTAAGAAGGATTTGTATGGGTTGAAGCAATCTCCTCATGCTTGGTATGAGAAAGCTGACACTCATTTGGTCAAACAAGGCTTTCGTAAATGTCCAACAGAAAGCACATTGTATGTAAAGCGAGAGGGTGATGTACTTCTCATTGTGGTTCTTTATGTCGACGATTTGCTGATCACTGGACCAAATGAGAGACATATTTCTGAATTTAAGGCCGATTTGAATGCTACTTTCAAGATGAAAGATTTGGGGCTGTTGCATCATTACTTGGGTATATAGTTTAAGTAGTGTGATGGTGGTATTGCCTTGTGTCAGAAAAGTTACATAGAGACATTGCTATGTAAGTTTGGACTTGAGGATTACAAACCTATTTCCACTCCCATGGAAATAGGTTTGAAGTTGAGTCTACATGATGCTGGTGATCCTGTTGATGTCACTCTTTACCAAACTGCTATTGGCTGCCTCATTTATGTATGCAACACGAGGCCAGATATTCAGTTTGCAGTCTCACAGGTAGTAGATTTTATGCATAGCCCAGGGTCTAAGCATTGGCAGGCTGTCAAGAGGATTTTCTGCTACCTTAGTGGCACTTTACATCTTGGCTTGTTTTATCCCAAGGAGGGATCATTACCGCCAGACTTACATGCTTTTTCGAACTCAGATTGGGCTGGTTGTTTTGACACGTGAGTGTCCATAAGTGGTTTTTGTTTCATGCTTGGCAGTTCATGTATATCATGGTTGAGCAAGAAGCAACCTACTATGGCCACTTCGAGTTGTGAGGCTGAGTATAGGGAAGTCTTCACAGCTACGGTTGAGTGTGTATGGCTTAGACGCCTTATGGCTGATTTGGGTGCTGGAGAGGAACTGCCAACACTATCTACACTGACAGTCAGAGCGCATTGGTAGTTCCTAGTTTTTCATGCTCGCACAAAGCACATTGAGGTGCATTACCACTATGTCAGGGAGAGGCTCTAAGCAGGAGAGATCAACTTGGTTTATGTGCTAACACAGGACAACCTTGCAGATCTTTTCACAAAGGCATTGTCTCGTGAGAAGCTTGAAGCTTTCCGCAAAGCTTTGGGCTTACTCCCTTCATGGACTGATCATGTCCTCAGGGCATGGAACTTCCCTTTACTCTTGTGCCAGCTCTCGTTCACCACATCACTCCAGGGGGGATTTGTTACCATATACATGTGGTAGTGATGTGTGTGAACACACTAGGACCGTCGGGGCATTTTTTCCCTCTTTAGGAGGTTTTCCCCCCCGAGCATTGTATATACGCCTATCACTCTAGGGCTATCTATCTTTCCATTGCATACTAAGTAACACACTCTCTATTGTGTGCCTCAAGCTTCCTTCGTCTTCTCCAACTATGTGCGTTTCTCCCTGCAACCCTAATTCCAACAGTCGCCAGTTTTCTTGCCAAGATGCAAGGCATGCTAACTTTAGCCAAGAAAAGGATTCAGCAAGCAACTAATAAGGGTAAAAGTTCTGCAAATCAAAAGATATGCTTTAGGGATTTTGAAGAAGGAGAATAAGTGTTTCTCCATGTTCCTTCAAAGTCTACTTTGTCAGTAGATAGATGTCACAAACTTTCACAAAGATATTGTGGTCCTTGTAAGATCATTAAAAAGCTTCATGTTAGTAAATTGAAAATATTGATAATGTAATTGATGGAATTGATCTTTTACAAATATTTGTAGAGTAAGGATAATTCAATGCTCATTCTTATATTATATGTAGATGACATTCTAACTGTAGGAAAGTCCACTCAGAAGATTGCCAAATTAAAGCAAACGTCGCATAAAAAATTTGTTGTGAAAGATTTGGGGGATGCAAATCATTTTCTTGGTATGTGTATCAAGAGAGATAGTAAAAGGGATGCTCTTGAGGGGTTATACAAATTGGCGAGCGGGTGTTTCCTAGCAATGAAATAATCGAGTAGGTCCCTTGATTCCCACTTCAAAGTGGAAACAATGTGAGCAATCTCAACACAATGCTTCCTGTTGTGCATCATAAGAAGGTCCAATTCAGCAGGATTGTGCACCAAAAACTTCATGAAACCATTGGGTAGCACATGCCTTGTCTTCTTGTTTGAGCCATACCCTGCAATGTTAGGCACCCTTTGAATTTCCTCCTTACACGTGAATTAATACCCTTTGATCTACACCTTCTTAGCTTGACACAAATCTTGCGATCACTCTAAGCGTGCTTGAACTTCTCCACAATCATGGGCTTCACGAGGGGGGTCACCATGGCTTCCGCTCTTGCCTCCCACTTCTCAAACCTATGCCACGTCTCTCTCTCTCTCTCTCTCTCTCTCTCTCTCTCTCTCTCTCTCTCTCTCTCTCTGTGCCTTCAAAGCCACCTAGTCATCCCCCTCTCACCATGCTTGCCCTCCATGGGCTTGACGAGGGGGGTCACCATGGCTTCCGCTCTTGCCTCCCACTTCTCACATCTATGCCATCTCTCTCTCTCTCTCTCTCTCTCTCTCTCTCTCTCTCTCTCTCTCTCTCTCTCTCTGCCTTCAAAGCCACCCAGGCATCCCCCTCTCACCATGCTCGCCCTCCGCCCTTCCACTCCCCTTGTCAGCGTGCTCCCTCTGCATCTGCTCCTCTCCCCTTCTCATGATGCTTTGCCTCCTTCCCCACCACACCATTTGCTCGCCTTCAGGCAGGGAGAGAGAGAGAGAGAGAGAGAGAGAGAGAGAGAGAGAGAGAGAGAGAGATGGTTCTGTGGTTTTCAATAGTAAGCCTTCAATTTGGTGAGAGATGAGGCTCAGAGAACGGATCTGCTGCTCCACGCCATCGCGAGTAAGCAAACCAGTGTGAGTAGGGTCACCAAAATACCCCTTTAAGAATTTCAAAAGTTCCCAAAGTACCCCCAATATTTTGTCCTAAATTCCCATAATGCCCTTTAGATTTTTCAAAATTCCCAAAATACACCCAATTTTGAGATTAAATTTTTCCAAAGATAAAAACATTTGTAGCTTTTCATAAGAAGACTGATTGTCTATCAATACAAGATGCTAAAAGTAGAATTTGAGTTGGTTATGTAGGCTCTGCAAACAAATTGCTTTATTATTTTTTGAACATAATTACCCTTTTTGTGAGGTAATTTGTGACAAATGACATGCTAAGCACTCAAAAACGGATTTCAATTGTAAAAAAGGAATAAAGATTTTGAAGATTCCAACCAAAATTTGAGGGGTATTTTGGGAATTTCTAAAATTTGAGGGGTATTTTGAGAATTTCCACAAATTAGAGGGGTACTTTGGTAATTTTCCCTTGAAACAAATAGCATTAGTCAAAATGAGTTGGATTTTAAGCTTTTGTGAATGATTTATTTTTTGTTGTCGTTCGTCTCACTCGCACCTACAATTGCTGTGTTTTGTCCATTTGCTGCTTCTTGCCCATAGAATCACGCCCACACAATCCGGCTCTTGCTAAATATCAGACTCTCAAGGATATGGGATCCTTGAGAGCTTGCCATGTAGTCGCAGGGACAACCTGCTTAGTAGATTAACTAGTAAGCAGTTCATTCCACCAAACGTGTTTGAACATAGGCTACAAATGAGCATGAACTCAGTTCAACATAGCTCAAGATACAAACTAGGACTGGCTATGAATGAGCACGAACTCTGTTCAACACAAGTCAGGATTCAAACCAACACTCTCGATTCATTCCAACATGGTATACCCCATAGCACTAATGACGTTGGCTTACTGTCTGACATTTATCCTAAGTCACATACGACAGTACTCTGATAGATTGGAGGGACATTGGATTGTAACCATAGACGTCGGCATGTAGAAGAAACAGTTCTATTGTACCTTTGTTCCTGTGATGGTTGCTCTTGTTTACCTATTGTTGCAAAAGATCTCGCAGGCTTTGGAAGTTGTAAATCACCATTCTCTGAGCTAGGACTAAAAGATTCTTTCAATCTTGCATGGATATCCTAGGATTAGATGATTCTCTAGTTGTGCCATGGCCTTGGGTGTTGTTAACAATGAGAGCACTAACATTATAGAAGCTTTTAAGGAATTTTTTCTTTATGACTTTATCTTTGCATCCAACAGGAAAATGCACCTGAGACTTGGGCCTTTCTTGTGTAGAAGAACTTGCATTTGGCTCTGGGTCGTATCGTTTTTGTCTATTGATCTCACAATAGACTCGTTAGGCAAGAAATTATCTCAAGGAAAGTGGTTCCAAAAGCAAAATGATCAGATAAAGCATCAATTTGGAGGTCCTGCAAGGCACCTCTTCAAGCTTTATTTTATCATTAATTTGCAATCAAGAGGGCTCATAGAATTAAGAGGTAGCTTAGAAGCGAATGCTGCACAAGCTGGCAATAAACTTAAGCGAGACGAGAAGTTTTGACTTGAACTTTTGGTAATAAGTTAAATGGAGCTTGCCAAATATTTTACAACCTATTTTTGAGAGGAGGTATGCCACATGGAATTGGATTGTATATGTATCAAGTATGAAGAGATTGCTTGTGCCTCAGGTATTCAATTTTCATATTGGTTCTAAAATCTCATTTTTTGTCGATTGAGTGTTAGATTTGTGTAGTGAAAGTAATGTGCATGGCATAATTTTTTCCTTTCACCATTGTTGCTATTGTATCAATTTGCTCGAATTTGTCTTTGCTCTATTTTTTTTTCTCGGTGATTAGAAACCCCCCTCTTGAGTTATCTCAAGTATTTAATATCCACAAGGTCTTGCATCATTTTAATATGCAAGGGGAGGAAGGCAGTGAGTACTACCCCACTACTGTCATATTTGAAACTAAGCAAGAACGATCTTCTCAAGTCGGATGTTCAGAGAGCAGAAATGGAAAATGTGTCATATTCTTCAACCATAGACCGTCTTATATATGTTATGGTAGCTACAAAGCCAGGCATTTCATTTGTACTTAGAGTGTTTAGTTGGGATATGGCTAACCTTGGCAAGAAGCAATGAATAGCAGTGAAACATATCCTCAGGTACTTGAAGGGTACAACAAGCAAGTGCTTACGCTTTGGTAGCTTACAAAGACAAAAGGAGGTCTACATGTGGCTACATATTCCTAGTCGCCTAAACAACCATTTCTTGGAGGTCACCTCGCTAGGATTGTACGTCTTCTTCCACTTGAGAGGCTGAGTATGTTGTAGCTTCAGATGCTTGTAAAGAAGCTATATGGTTGGCAAGTCTAGTGGGGGACTTGAGTATTCATGAGGTTCCAAATTTTGTAATGAGAGTGCTTATTGCTTTGGCAAGGAATCCCATGTTTCAATCCAAGTCAAAGCACATTGAGGTGAGGTATCATTTCATTTGGAATGCGTTGATGGAAAAGTGGTTGAAGCCTATCAAGGTCCACAGTGATAACAACCCAGTGGATGCTCTTACAAAGGGCCTAGCTATAGAGCAAGTTGCACATTGCATCAAGTTAATGAGTGTAGGGTGAACTCAATTATACAACGGTGAAGATATTGGCATTCTTTAGAGTTGTACATACTAACTTTAATTGTGCCACTAATGGACGCATTTTTATTTAAGTGGGAGATTTTTGGGGTAAAGGGCCATAGTGGCCGCCTGTCCCCCATACACTACTAATATTAACCCTTTTGTTCATTCTCCTTCATATAAGCAATAGGGAACCCAAACACACTCAGACTAAGTGTGGTTCCACCCAACCTCTTCCCTCTGTCTCTCCTCTTCTTCTTCTCCACCACACATATCCTCAACATTGACTTCTCTTATAACCACGAGTACAAGAATGAGTCAAAATTTTGATACCATTGAATGGATCCTTTCATCAAGCCATAAAGAGGCTTCTTTAGTTTTCTTACCAAGTGCTCTCTACCTTTAACCGCAAACCCCTCATATTGTTGCATATATACATCATCATGGAGACACACATGAACGAAAGGTGTCTTCACATCCATTGGAACCAATTCCAAATCCTCAATAGCTATTAATCCAAGCACGATACACAAAATAGTCATCTTGACCATAAAGAAAAAAGATGGCATCAAAATCAATGCCTTTCTATTGTGCAAATCCCTAAGCGACTAATCTAGCTTTGTAGTTAGGCATAGCACCTCTAGATATACTCTTTAGCTTGTAAACTTGCAAGGTGAAGTATTCTTTCTAGTGGAAAAGTTCACCAAGTCCTAAATCTCATTGTTCACAATCAAGTTATACGCAATTGCATATCTTGCTCCACTTCAACTTGTCATCCATTTGCATGGCTTCTTGTTGAATGAAGATTGTTCATCACAATCAAGTCATACTCGATTGCATAGCTTGCTCCCACTTCAACTTGTCATCCATTTTCATGGTTTCTTGTTGAAGGAAGATAGTTCATCACAAATCAGTCAACATAACATAAGCGACACCTAGCTGAAATCACTCAGGTGGATGTGAGGCTCTCATAGAACGCCTCAACATTTCACTACTGCTTTTTGCTCATTCATGAGCATTGCTAGTGGAAGGCATATCAGTAGACTTCTCGATTTGTATTGTTTCAGAGGTAATATCCTCAAATGTCACTCTTCTATACTTGATTTCCTTAAGAGATTGTCTATGCATTTTGACTCATTAAAAGTCACATAAAAAATACTAATAATCTTACAAGATTTTGGGTGCCATGGAAAATAACCCATTTCACCATCAGCACCATAACCAACAAAGATGCATTTATATGATCGTCACATGACCATGTGTCTCGCAACCAAAGACAGGTAAGTGATATTAATATAGTCCACATCTCTTTAAGAATCTTGTAATCAAAGCGCATGCTAAGAGACCTATTGACAATATGCGCTACTGTCCAAATGGTCTCTGCCCAAAAGCCTTGTCTAAGGTTCATTTTCAAACACTTATAGGATGCAATACTCTATAGTGTAGACATCAATCTGACCCAACTCTTATGTGTCAAATTTGTTACAAACTGCTGCAAAAATATCACCAATGCATCTAAAACATGTCAAAATACCAAACTAGACTCCTCGATCATGTCTATCCAAGTCCGTATGAGAGAGATATGCCAAAAACTATGTTTCAGAACCCAAATACAAAAAATGACATGCTGCCACAAAACTCTGTTATCAAAATTTTAGAAATTTAATTGCATCAACATGTCTGAAAACATGTCAAAACCCTGTGATAGAACCCTGGAATACACAAACATATTAACAAAAAATTGCATTTTGAAGCCTAAACAAAAGAAACTACCTGTTGAAATCTTCTTTTCCCTACTTCTTGTCTCACAAAATCAATCAGGAGTTTACTCCTTAAGCTCTGCACAAGCTCAAGACTCATAATCAAGCTCAAATTTTCACTCCCTCTTGAGCACTACTCGATCTTCACGTGCCTCTTCGCTTGGTCCACAATGCTGTTAAAACCTCACTCTGATATTTGTTTAAAGGGACGATTGTGTGGGGATGGAGAGCATAAAAGAGAGATAAAAAGAGAAGAGAAGAGTACACAGAGACTTGGAGGAGCACAAGCACATCAATTGTGCAGCTCTTTATTCTCTATTATCCACATTGTATAGAATAATGTGTTAGTGATGGATGTTAGTAAAGGAAATGGGTGACCGACCATGTCCTAGGTTGGCCAACCATAGTGACCTTTTACCCAACAAGGATGAGAACAAGAAAACCCCTCGCATCCGCTTAGCACTATCAATACCGCGATTCTTATGTAAATGCTTAAAATGTAACATGCCATTACAAGTAAAAGTGCCCTAATTATCTATGATGGTCGCAAACTGACTCTAAACAACAGAAATTGGATGTAAGATTCTCATGGGAGGATCCATACTCCCACAGGTTGATACGAAATTCACGCACGAAGATAGATTCTCCATCGTCTTTTCCAAGTCTTGGTGATAAAAATTGCAAGCAAAGATGAAGTTCTAAAGTAGATAGGAAATTCTTTAATGCATGAGATAGATACCATAGATGTGTAGAACTTGCTGAGATATTTCTAGAAAGTCCATGGTCACAAAATTCCTACAAATGCGATGGAGGGTTTTGAATCTCATGCCTTTGAGATTGGAAGTTCATTGGATTGGGCGTCATTAAAGGAGACGCCACAGAAAGCTCTAATACCTGGTTAGTCTCCAAATTCTTTCTCAAGTAATTTCAACAAGATGTATATTCTAGAAAAACACAATCTATTAAAAAAGATTATGAGTCAAGCATGGGCAATCACAATCACTGACAAAAAAGTTGAAAAACAATCAATGAATTTGCAAGGGACACCATATTAGTACCGATCTTCCCCCACAATTACTTTGAGTGAGAATTTTCCTTCCAGCTCTTTAATACATTATCCAATTGTGAGTTAAAATACAAAAAAGATTGTGTTTCAAAAGGAAAGCAATAGGGAGAGCACACAAGAGGGCTGATAGAAAACATAATATAGAGGGATCATATGTATAACCTCCACAAGTTTTCTCTAATTGAGGTTTTGACTCCTTAGTTGGCTTGGAAAGGGTTAAAACATTCAACCAATTGATGAGGATGCTCCTTACGTTTGTATGTCTCATGGAGTCTTAATTACGTGATTGTGTTTTTAGAAAGTTGTGTGGAAAGTTTTTCCATTTCCAGACTTCACTTGTGTAGTGTATCAACGCTAAGTTGTGTGGAGAGTTTTTCCATTTGCAATATTAGCTTGTGTAGTGTATCAACCCTAGATGCCCAATCCCGACTATTTTTTTCTCTTGAAATGATGCAAAATTATGTCTTGTTTCAACACCATTATGTTCTTATCCACCCTCGTGAATAACCCCCCCCCCCCCCCCCCAAAAAAAAATAAAAAATCTAGTATTTGTCTACTACACTAAGTGGAATAAGATTCAAGTTCATTCCCTTGGCAACCCAAGTACATGCAATGCCCATTGGGCCAATAGCCGAGTGGGCAATATCTTGATTATTTGACAAGGAAAATATGGAGGATATTGAGGTTTGTTTACCTAGGAGAGATTGTCTTGTTTCAACACCATTATGTTCTTAGTACCTCTTGATGACTTGCTCAATGCAATCGCGATCTTGGTGAAAAGTAATTGAAGACAAAAAATAGGTAGGGAAACATTGATCAAAAGTGCCCCTAAGTAGGAAAACCCACAGCACCTTTGCACACCACCACGAAGCATTCGAACTTAAGAGTGATCAAACATTAAGTTTCCCAATGGCTGTTGGGAAATTGATTTTCAAAGAGACCGCTTAACATGAGTGGATAACATTAGAAATCCTAAAATGCACATGCAAGAATCTACACACATAGCTTTTATAATATACTTCAACTTCATAAAGGAGAGTAGTGGTTCAATGGAATGTTCATGAACATGCCCATACTTAGCTAATCACACATAGATTGAGAATTAAGAGGAGTTAATCTCAAATGTCTTTGATACCAATTAAAGTGACTATCTATTTAAGAAATTGTTATTATGGCACATATCCCACATGCCATGCGCTAGAGAGAAACATGCATCCCCAGAGTTTTGAGCAAGTTTCTCCATTTCCAATCTTAGCTCATGTAGTGTTAGTCTCTCCTTTTAATGGTGCAAAGTTATGCTTTCTTTCTACACCATTAATATTCTTATGCACCCCGTCAAATGACAAAACTACCAATGTAGTATGTGTCTACTACAACGAGCGGAAAAAGGTTGAAGCTCTTCCCCTTTGGCTCCCAACAATAAGCAACACCCATTGTCAATTAACCGAGTGAGAAATTATCCTCTCGTTTGAGAAGGAAAACATAGAGGTTATATCACTTTGTCTAGCAAAGATTTAGTGTGTTTGATTAATCATGCTAATCAAATCCGAATGGAGTGGCTAGGGGCTCTTCTGGTATCTCTTGATGACTTGGTACACACACCCACAATGCGATGCAATCAGATCTTTGTGAAATGTAGACAGAAAAAGGGGGAAGCTTACCACAAAGTGAACCTCAATAGAAGTTATTAAGAAAACCCACACTACCTTTGCACACCACTAATTGGCTTAGGGACCAGGAATGATGATCAAAAACTGAGGTGCCCAATGGATTTTGAGAAATGGATTTTCAAAGAGATGGCTTGACATGAGTGGATGAAAAGAGATATCCTAAAATGCATATGCAATAATCTACATACATAGCTTTTGAAATATATGGAAACTTTATAAAGGAGAGTAGTGGATATTCATAAAAATGCCCACACTTAGCTAACCACGCATAGAGTAAGAAGACTATATGCTAATAACTAATTGAACTATGGTTAGATGGTGGGTCTAAGAATTAACAGGTGTTAATGTCAAAAGTTGTGGGGTGAGTTTTTTCATTTGCAATCAATCTTAGCTCTTATACTGTATCAATCATAGATGCCCAATCCTCTCTTTCTAATGATGCAAAGTTATGTTCTCTCTCTACCCCATTATTGTTCTTATCCACCCTAGTGTAATGGCAAAAATACCACTCTTGCAAGTGTCGTAATATGTGGAAGAAAATTTGGGTTCTTCCCCTTTGCCTCCTAAGAACTGCCTTCCCACACTACCTTTGAAACCACCAATTGGTGTATAGACCAAGAGTGATCAAATACTAAGCTGTCCAATTGCTATTAAGAAATGGATTTTCAAAAATATTGTTTAACAGAGGGGATAATAGGAGAACTCTACAGATGCAATAATCTCCACACGCAACTTCTGTAATCTCTAGCGACTTCGCGAAGGAGGGTAGTGGCTTAATGGAATGTTCATGAACGTGCCCACACTCAACTAATCACACATAGATTGATATTATATACCAATGACTAAGCCAACTTGTGGTTTAATGATGAGATTGAGAATTAAGAGGTGTTAATCTCGATTGTCTTTAATACCAATTCAAGTGATTACCCTCTTTAAGAAAGTGTTATGGTTGTACACATCCCACATGCCATGTACTAGAGTGACATATGCATCCCTGGAGTTTGGGGGTGAATTTTTCCATTTCCAATACTAGCTCATGTAGTGTGCCAACCCTGCACGCCCAATCCCATCTACATTAGTGATGTGAAGTTATGTTCTCTCTCTACACCATTGACCTTATACACCCAAGTGAAATGTTAAAAAATACCAATCTATATGTGTCTCCCACAACCACTAGAATTTGTCCACTTCTATCAATAGTAAATTGCTTAAGATACATGGACAACAAAACCAATGAACAAGTGGCAAACAAAACAAAATATATTTAAGGTGAACATAGGTCAAATCGAATAGAACGTACTAACGGTGTAACACATTCTTATATAGCTGGTGAATGACCCTTGTCTTTTCAATATTTCAAACTTTTGATTGTCCCTTGCTTTACAGAGTCTAATTGCATACAGGCAGGTTCTCATTTTATCATAAGGAATCCTCCAAAGATTCTTCCTCAACGTCATTGTCATAAGACGAGCAATCCCCTTCTCTCAGGGAATGAGGGGTTTGAACCCGCGCGCAGGTGACGAGGATTTCAACTTCACTACCCTACACCATAAGGGCCAGTAAGGCCATACGCTACCTGGCCTGCACATTCTTTTTTAAAACAATATGCTTGCCTCTTCAGTATCCTCCTACTTGCGCCCCCATGCATGTGTCCCCCCTCGTCCCGCCTCCTACTTGCATGGTCTATGCCCCCTCTTCCGCCTCTTGCTTCCACGGCCTCCGCACCCATCCCCGCATCAACCGAGATTCCCCTCTTTATTTGAATTTACCCCAGCTAGTTATTTTGTTCAATGCCAATAGACCTTATAAAAGTTAGTGCATCTCGCAATAGCTAATCGGGTATTTATGTAATGAGCCTAGGCTACAAACATGTCCTCCTTTGATAGGAAAAATCAGCTTTTACTAGCTTCATCAAGATACTGCTTGTTTCAAAAGATGAAAAAGATTCTATAATAGCAATTAGGGAAAATTACCAAAATACCCCTCTAATTTATGGAAATTCCCAAAATACCCCTATTTCAAAAATTCCCAAAATATCCCTGGTTGTGAGAGTAAATTACTTCAAAAAAATAATAATTTGTAGCTTTTCATAAGAAGAGTGATTGTCTACCATACAAGATGCTAAAACTAAAATTTGAGTTGGTTACGTAGGCTTTGGAGATGAATTAATTCATTATTTTTAGATATAATTCACTTTTTTTGCGAGGTAATTTGTGACAAATTACATGCTAAGCACTCAAAAACCGATCTCAATTGTCAAACAAGAATGAAGATTAAAAAATGTTGAAGAATCCAACGAAAATAGATACAAGGGTATTTTGGGAATTTTTGAAATTTGAGGGGTATATTGGGAATTTCCACGGGTATTTTGGTAATTTTCCCTATCAATTATGTACGCGAGAGAGAATTGGAGAAGTTCATGAAGATGGATCCATGTATCCACAAAGAGTGAATGTTAGAAGCATTCATATACAACTAAATCCAAAATGTCAGTGCCATATAGCAATAAACTTTTGAATGATCCCTTGTGCGATGAAATCCTAAAGATAGTAAAGACTTTGGGCACTGCCGCCAGGAGGTTGCAGAAAGTCTCCTGCTCATGTTACGGTACTCCTTGAGGGAGGCAGCGAGGTAGCTGTAATTAGGCATTGGCAAATTGGTCAAACAGAGTAATTTCATGGAGCTCTAAACAGCCAACAGGGCAGCTTTGACTCCAAAGCAAGTTTTCCTCAAGGCTCTACCTCATACCCTTTTTCTTTAAGAGGTCACTTGATATAGTATTTGATAGCTCTTTCAATTTTCCAACATTCAATATGTTGGGCATCATCTTTACCTGGTCATTAGAGGCACCAATGAGTACAAATGGTTATGTATTGTCATATATAGGTGGTCGCTTGATATAGTAATGGATAGCTCTTTCAATCTTTTTGTTGATGCCCTGTCTACCTCAAGCAGCGTAAGGTGGTCATGAGAGGCAAATATAGGTATACATATGACGATGTGTGCACTTGAATCATGGATGTGAGCATGGTAGACACTTAGCTAGTATGGTTGCTAGCATGTACACAAAAATGATTCACTGCCACAATTTCAAAGAGTAAAAAGACAAGAATGAGGTGAAAAAAGGAAGACTTAAATACTTTTACCGAATACTTTTACCTAAAGGGAAGTAGGAGGGTTAATGCCCAACAAAATTGTTTCTACTTGTGTGCTTTCCCTGCAATCTTCACAAGTTAATCAGAACACAAGGAAGTTCATGAGAATATGGTGACGCAACACTTGCTGATGATTGAGGCTGACCTCTCTTCTATAAGGTGATTGACATTGCAGTGTGCTTACCTCCACCCTTCTCTTCTCTAGCATTTCTTTCAGTCATAAATGTTCATGCATCTAGGCTTCTCATGCATCAAGACTCTTCCTCTGCTTCATTTATTGTTCACACATCTAGACTCTATTCAAGCCACATAAAAATTAAGTACTTAAGAAAGAACATAGTGAAGCTTACCAGAAAAGAGGAAACGGATTCGACCCTCGTGATATTTTTCCCGACAGGTTACAAGACAACATGCCTCCTTAGCTTGAAACACATGTATCAGAGGATCCTGAATCCTTTGATAATGCTGAGGCAACAAAAAATGTGGATTGCAAACATTGTTTGAAGCCCCCAGGTGATTATCTTCATGTCTCATAATATTACAAAATGACTTGGCAAATATATACATAATACATCTACAGACAGGGAAGGTGGTTGCAAAACCCTTGGAAAGTTGCCCATTGTCAGGTTTGCAGATACCTTGAATAAGCCAAGCCATGACTTCAACTTCCTTATGCAATATCAGGAAGGACAGGTGAGGACCGAAGAAGCCTCTCGAGCTCATCATTGGCCTCCGCTTGTATTTTCCATTGCTGTTCACAAACAAAGAACAATTTGTTGAGAGTTTGCAATAAACTACAATAACTTTATCCACACAGCTGGCAATTTCTCACGTTATTAACTATAAAAAAAACGATTAAGGGTAACCATGCTTGACTGTCCAATTAATATTCTAGGAACAAGACAGCATCCAGCTGAGAGGAAGTCAGCCCATTGCACATCTACCTTTGAGACAAACCAGCAGGGCACGGTGTTCCATCTCAAAGCTTGATAGTAAAGACTCCTCCATGCTAGTGAATATCAGAATTTCAATAAAAAGATGAAAAAATGAGCTAAATTTAACTTTTGGATTGGGTGAGTACATGGCTAACACTCAGTGCATCCTTAAACATCCACGACCGAAAAAGCCTTGACCCCCACATCTATCCGATCGCTCTGCCACTCACTGACACACCCCCAAGTAACTGTAATTTCAACATTTTATGGTATCTTTTGAGCTGATGAGTATATACATGATTTACAAACTGCCTTCAAAAGGTCAAAGATACCATAAGTTGCTCTCAGCACAAGCAAAATGCTAAGCACCGTTGTGTTTTAAGTTTTAAGAAAGCTGATTGGATTTTGCTCAAGTTCCCAAAGGCCCACAATGGGCAAGAATTGGCAAGGTGAACAGACTGGCCACCAGAAATAGTTCAGCCCTAATTAGATATTGAAAATTGTCACAGGTTATTCCAGTTATCGTACCTTCTGTTATCTCTCAAGTTCCCAAAGGCCCACAATGGGCAAGAATTGGCAAGGTGAACAGACTGGTCACCAGAAATAGTTCAGCCCTAATTAGATAATGAAAACTGTCACAGGTTATTCCAGTTGTCATACCTTTTGTAATCTCTCAACCTCTGCCAAGCGCTCAATTTGTGCAGCTATGTTAGCCTGCATAAAGAAGGAAAGTCATTACAGAAATTCAACAAAGAAATGATCCTTACATCATTCTTCATTTAAATTGTCCTTTTATGTAATTATCACACACCACAGTACTTCCAGCCTCCGCAGCCAAGACATCCAGATCCATTTCGACTTCAATCTCAATCATAGAGGATACCTGATATTAAACGTTGGCCATGTGAGGCTTCCAAAACTGCACTTCCTCTTAAAAAATGGAACAGCCTACCTTGGCATAATTGTCAATCAATTCCAATCTTGAAGCCAGACGCTGATCAAGTCCTTCCCGAGCACTGCAAACACGCTCCATGCGGGCACTAGAGACTAGCAATTGAATTAAGACACAAGAAAGAAGATCCAGAAAGTAGCAGGTGAGAGACACTTGAAAGAAGACCTTATTACTACCTGTAAGTTGCTTCTTGAACAGCCTCCATCTTATTCTGCAGCTGGCACATCCGGGCAAGCATTCGGACCTAAAAAATGAAGGCTTTCTTAGGCATGCAAGAAAATGGCACATGGCAAGCATCCATAACCAACACTGGCATCTATGGCTTTTCGCAAGACCGTGAAAGAGACCTCTTCTGTAGCACCTTGTGTAAGCTCCTGAAGACGTGCTTGCAAAACCTCATACTGTGCCAGTAATTCTTGTCGCACTGCTATTGCATCAGCAGTTCTTTGAGAGAGCTGTTCAAAAAATGTATTTCCAGCCCGTGAGACACTACCCTCCAAACTGTAGCTATGTCTATTTAAAGGTGAAAACCAATATACCTGACTTAAGCGAGGTAAGAACCAATTGTTGGCTGCTGTTCCAAGGACAGTGGCCACAGCAGCGCTAATAGCTACTGTTCGTGGAAGTGTTGGATCAATCAGTGCCGTTGCTGCATCACTACTTGCTAATAGCAAGGCTGCAGGAATAATGACTGAGGTGTCCAAGGCAGCTCCACTGCCAGATTTCGGTGGAGCTCTCAACAAAGGGTATATGCAACCAGTGACGTGATTGATTATTGACATGGGTTCACTAGGACGCCATCCTGGAGCTCTGGCACTTAGTTTGAAAGGCCCAACACCCCTAGAGCTGTTCGTTGGGGCAGCGGCAGCTACTGTGACACGCTCTCCTTCTTGTGCTGGAACGTCGGCTGACGCAGTGGCAAAACGATGCGTTCGAGCATTTCCATCTGGGGACCGAACCTTTAAAAAGTAAAAGCAATGAATCTATTTAGGTCTCCCCCATCTAGGAAGCCTTTCAAAACATCATAAGTGCATAAGTGAAGGGTGAGTTTAGGAAATGAAAAGACCCATGGAAGCGGAAAGTCAAAAGATTTTTTTGTGTCTATATAAATAGAAATGGTCGAGTGCACTTATACATTTGTTTTTTCTTTGCTTATTTTCCCTTTAGAGTTTTTTTCTCTTTAGAGTGTCCTTTGCACTATGTCAATAGCGATTTTTTTTTTTTTTTGAAGCCATTAGGAATACCTTATATTGTCATCACCAATACAGTAGAAATAGCCAAAATAAACATGGAATTAATTAAAATGTATAGCTGAGTCGACCTTGCCTGCTGTCAACTCTACATTAACACCCTCTGGATTCTTAGGATTCACTAATTTCATCAAGGCATAACCCAATCACCTTGCTGCCAAGTCAACGTTCTGGACTACCTGGAGTCACTGATCTTGTAAAGGCTCTCATAGGCTTAGCAAAATTGAAGGTCAAAGAAACTTCTTGAGAATCTGATAAAAAAAACCTTCTTCAAATTTCTGATTGAAGTCCCCGAGTTCTCTGTATCCAACATCAAAAACTGTTTCTATGAAATGAATAGGTACAGTTTAACAACTTCTGCTCATATGTATTGACAAGATACAGTCCAGACTCCATACCCTATACCTATGCCTTAAGTTTAAAGTAAATGAAAAGTTAGGCTTAATCAACTCAAGCAACTAACTGACCTCTAACAGATTCACAACAAACTTGCAAAACCAAATTGCTTGCATACAAGAGTCAATTTTTTCAAGCAAAGAGTTTTACCACAAAGGAATGTACTGCAGAGGGTAAAGGTTGCTTCATCAACCTTAAGGCTCTCAGGCCCCTCTCAAACGCAGAGGTATTCATGCTGCATGAAAGGCAATGGAAGAGTAAGAACAGCAGACCAATGCAGCAGTAGTACAAAAAGCAGAAATAATTATCGAGAAGACATGAAGAGCTATAAAGTCCCTCTAGAAAAGATATAATCAAGTATTATACCTAGAGGCGGATCCAAACAGGCACCATCCACTCCCCAAACGGTGCCTATATTGGTGCAGACCCTCACATAAGAGGAGTAACCGTGAAAAAAAACATACACTAATAATTCGATTTCGGTCTATCAGGTCATCTTTTGCAGGATTCTGCTAGAGAGAGAAATTGCTCCACATGAGAAGCATCATTTTCTAAACTGGCTTTGTAGGAGGAAATAAGGTGCCCTACACGTATAACTATAATCTGTCACAGCATCTCTAGTGCCTGCGTCTCCTTCTCTTTGGCTGTATGCTCTTTCTGCAGCGCATTTTTGGTTTAGAGCTTAACATCTGAATCACTAATCACTGCATCATTCTCATTGAGCCACACGCATTCTTTAATCAGATGATGATCAGATGAACTATATGGCAACAAAAACAGCTACGCCCTGTTGTGTTTGGAGGCCACACACACACATCATACATACCTGCTTTTCTCAGGCGCATGCTTTTGGAGCCATTCTTTTGGTTGTAAAAAAACCCAAAGCACACACTTTAACGCAGACCAGTGTTGGATTCACACCCGTATGGTTCAATTCTGTACCCGTGTGAAAAAGGGTATTCCGTACTAGTGTGAAAAAGTAAACCATACTTGACTTTTTGAAGAGTTTTTTTTGTTTTGTTTTGTAAGGCGCTTGATATTTTGCACTTTTCATCCCAGCCTCTACATAGGCTTGCAGTTGTAGCTAGCTTTGGTCATTGATGGTTTATTCTCGACTCCCATGCATGTAGTCTTGACTCCTTGGTTTCACCTTCTTTTCTTTCATGCTACTTTAGGTTTGTTATACCATGCACCTCTGGATTTCATCAGTTTCCTATTAGCTATGATCTATGGAGTTTTCTATCTACTCACAAGTCATACTTGATAGTGAGATATGCGGATTCTTAAAGCTTTCAAGTTTCAATTTTGAAGCGTTGGGTTTACATCTCAAGTCTAAAGTTTCTTTCGAGAAAGATGTTTTCAATGTTTAGTAGTTTACTAGTTTGTACATATTTGTCTATTAAATTAGGGTCATGTATGGTTCGGCAGGCAGGGCCGAGAACCGTACTCCAACCGTACTTCCGTACCCGTGCATTATAAATTCATTATAACTCTTTCTAAGATGTTAATTCTTTTTCTATGGTTAGTGAATATACTTTATGGTCTACTTGGTTTGAAACTTTCTCAAGTTATCTATAACCTCCCAATTTGACCATCATTTTTTACTTTTGTATGTTTTACTTAGATTGGCTTATATACATATATATATACACACACACACACACACACACACACACACACACACACACACACACACACACACACACACACACACACATACATACATACATACATACACATATATATATATATATATATTATTTTATTTTTTTAATTTTATTTTTTTGTGTGCTTCTACTCATAAAAGTGATTGAAATTCAACCAAATGGATGGTCTAAAGTCCTCCATCTTTTCATACTTTTGGAGAACTTTCAGCTATCAAGGAAACTGCAGCCGGAACTGTTGAATCGAAAGGTGCTATCGATAACTATTGGGTAACCTCGGATTTGGATGCTCGCTGCTGCTGCTGCCCACGCTCGCGCTCGCCATCGCCTTCAGCCCCCCCTCGCGCTGCCCTGTCCTGCCCGCCCTTCGCGCACGCTGCCCTGAGCTGTCCGCCCACCCCTCCCTCCCCCCTCACGCTGGCTGCAGCCTGCCCGCATTCCCCCACACCCACCTCGTGTCTCTATTGGAGTTGGTTCACAGCGATGCCGACTCGCTTCCTTCGCTTCGACGTCTTCGACCCCCCCTCGTTCGCCTTCGCAACAGCAACAGACACAGAATGGCGGCTTCTGCTCCACCTCAGAGGGACTCCACTGAAGGCCCCTCGCCCGACACCGCGGAGCCGACCCTTCAACTTGCTCTTTCGCCAGAAGAGCAAGCGAGCTTGATGCCGAAGTGGAGCGCTTGTAAGACACTTCGGTTATCTGTAAGATCATTGGCACTCGGTCCAGTCGGAGCGAGGTTCGGGATTTACTACAGGCCCGTCTTCTCTCCGATGTGGGCAAGATCATTGATGTCCAGATCCTCGGGAGAGGGTACTACCAGGTCGAGTTCGAGTATGCAGAGATGACAACTAAGGTGATTTCGATGAGCCCACTCAGCATCAAAGCAACTCGAGCTTACTTCCAACATTGGCATCACGGTTTTGACCCTACTATAGATGTTCTCGAGGAGGAGGCAGACTTGCCGATTTCGGTCTGTTTCCCGGGCCTGAGGCGAATGTACCTTCCCCTCCTACCCAGGATTGGTTCCATGTTCGGGACAGTTCTGGAGTCTTCATGCACGGCAGCTTCAGTTGTGGCCAAGGCCGCAGGTTTACCTATTGTGCGGATTCTCGGTCGTGACACGCACTCCCTCCCCAAGGGGGTATTGTTGCCTAGGGTGAGTGGGGGATGGATCAGACAGAGTATAGAGTATTTGGGTCTCCCGAACCACTGTTTCATTTGCACGCAGATGGGCCATATGGCAAAGGCCTGTCCTCGCAACAGACCTCGACCCACAGCGCATGCACAGCCCCCAAGGCTGAGCATGCCAAGCAGCCAGATACATAGGATTCAAAGGCTGGTACATCGACAGAGACCAGTGATCAGCTAGGTGATGGTTGGCAGCAGGTGCCTGGCCGCCGCCGACAGGGGAGGGCTCGTCCCACTGCTCCCCCTAGTGGCCGACTTTCTGGAGCTCAGCAGCACTGGGTTCCGATTGGGAACCGTTTTGACCCCCTTCAGTAGGACCTGCCTGAGGAGGCCCCGTCCACTTCTGTTCCTCCACCTCCGCCTCCTTCTCCCTCAGACGCTCCCCCTCCCCCCCCTCCCCCCCCTCCACCTTCGCCTCCCGCCCCTCCTCTCTCCCCGATGGGGCCCACAGCCTCGTCTCCCGCCCCTTCCGCCATTCCTCCTCAGTCGCTCGAAGGGTACTGGACAGCTTCTGCAGCGAGGCGTTCTCTTGGTAGTGCTTTCGCTACGAGCCATGTGGGCTCGAGAGGGACAGCCCCACATGAGGCCGTCTTTTTTGGTGCACACTTCTCCCTTTGCAGCGGTCCCTACCAGCTTCGACATTCGCAGACATTGGGACTTCTTCGACTACAGCTTCACTCGAATTCTGGGTGACTCCTCTCCCGACTTGGAGGAGGCCAGCTTTTGAGTCCACGTCCTCTTTCTTGCACCCAGCACTAGACTTGTAATGAGCCACAAAACTGGCTGAAGCCACAAAAATGGCTCACATCAGGATTCTAGTAAATGAAACATAACTTTTGTATATGACATCAAAATTTCATGAAACTTCTTAATTATGGGTTCAAGGTATAAAAAACATTTCCACGTATAAAATTTACATGAAAAGCTCAAAAATAAAAAAATAACTTTTCTAAAACTAGCAAATTTTACGTAAAACGGCACTCCACTACTTAACTTGGAGAAGTAACAAAAGTCGGCAATCTTTGTATATGGATTAAAAAAGCTTGGTACATCTGTCACATACCTATTGAGAGAATTTTCAAAGAAGTTTGGGCTTGCTTAACAACAATTTGATTTACTTTCAAAAGAAAATAGAAAAATTTTGTCCATCCGCACAAATTTGTTGTAGAAGATGGCAATGGAAAAACACCTTTAAACCTTCATTTAGCTCTATACTATTTTTTATCAACTCATATTGAGTGTTGGTTATAATTCCCTGAAACCGTTTTCTATTTAGATAACTAACATAGTGTTGGAATTTTTTTTACAAAAGTCTCGAAAAGCCACAAAAGTGGCTAATTTTTTACAGGACTAGTGCTAGAGGCATTGAGGCCCTGGACACAGCGATGGGTCTCTCTTTTCCATTGTGTGGTAGGGATCTCACAGAGTGGACCAAGCACACAGTTCTTGACTGGCTCCAAATCCAGGCTACTGAGTTCTCACACCACACAAAGGACTTAGCAATGACAAATCTGGTACAGACTCTTTGGCCTCTTGCCAAGTTCAACGTGACACCTCCAGATGTAGCAGGGTGCAAGCACATTGTGGTGCATTTGTTGGCTGACACTCAGTGCCCTCCGTGTTATGTATTTGTGCATGAGGATTCTTGGACAGAGGATGTAGCCCTTCGGGCTGCACGCTCAGCTTGGGCCTGGGCGAGACAATCACTTCTTGCACATTTGTCTAGAGGTCGTTCGGATGCGAATTACTCCCCATCCAAACCGGCCTCAAAGGCAACATCTGTTTTCTCTCACTGACTCCATGAGGATCGTCTCATGGAATGTGCAGAGACTAGGAGGGCCCCAGTTTCAGCGTCAGAGGGGTCGGCTTCGTCAGGAGCTTCAGAGATGACATACTTATGCTACAGGAGCACCATCTCTGCGAGAGCCACATTTTGCGATGTGGATAGATTTTGTGTGGTCGCTATGAGACGTTTTGGTCAGCTGCTTTTGGACCTAGAGGCATCCAAGGTGGGGTATGCATGACTATTGCATTCTTTGTAGCAGGCCATTGTGGGCAGAGGGATTATTGTGCCAGGCAGGGCTCAGTGGATCACTATGCAGGTTCAGGGTTGTCTCGTTGGTTTCTTGAACATCTATGCGCCCAATGCGGCGAGTGCATGGGCAGAGTTTTCGTCTCAGATTGTTAAGTCTCTACCGCAAGCAGAGCAATGGTGCATAGGGGGTGACTTCAACATGTTGGAGGAACCCTCTGACAGGATTGGTGGTAGCCATACTACTGTGCATGGAGTTGAGCTGGCAGCTTGGGAGAGGATTTGTATGAATCTGCGGGTTTCAAATGTGTGGCAGCATGCCAGCTTTGTGAGGCCCCCACACAGCCTGGACTTCTCTCGTTCGGACCGCAGAGTGGGAGGCGTGAATCTATCTTGGATAGATCGCTTCTACACTAGTGACCACTTCTGTGACTTGGGTGGGACAGTTTGCATCCTGGCAAGGACCTCCTTTTCGGACCATGCTCCAGTGATTCTTACAGTGATTGATAGGCAAAAGAGGGGGAGCACGATGCTTCGCATCCCAGAGAGGGTCCTGCTAGACTCGGCGCTTAGAGAGCGAGTGGAGGCTATATGGACAGAGAGCTTAGACATGCAGGAATCTCTTGCTCACAGAGTGGCCTTAGGAATTGCTCCACCTTAGTCGACTCTTTCTTCAGGAGTCTTTGACTCGCCAGGCTGCAGCGAGAGAGAAGGAGCAGTGTCTCCGACGGGGCGTTGCTTCCTTGCAGAGGATGCAGGAGCAGCATCCAGACAATCCTTGGTTGGAGGAGCGGTTCCAGCAGGCTCGCCAGGATCTCGTCGGCACTAAGGAGAGGCGCCATGAGTTTGCTTTCCATCGACAGGCATCTCAGTGGACCCAGGTGGGTGACAGAGTGACAGGCGCTTTCTTTGAGGTAGTGGGACCTCGACATACGCATGCCAAGGTCAGTTAGTTGAGGAGGCCCGACGAGTCAGTTGCTTCAGAGCCAGAGGACATGCGTGCAATTGCTACTGACTTTTACGGTGATTTACTTTCTGCAGAGCCCCAGTCAGAGCGTCAGGATGCATGCAGAGAGCAGGTGTGGGCACAGATGCCTTGTCTTGTGACTGAGGAGATGCGCCACAGGCTTGTGCTGCCACTACAGCTGCACACGGCTTTACTTTTTGGGAGGCTTCTGCCCTCGCGCGGCTCCGTGGTGAGGATTTGGTGATTCTTCTTCTCGATTTTGAGAAGGCCTACAACAAAGTTGACTTGTATTTTTTGAAGGGCACTCTACGCAGGATGGGCAGATGCTTGGATCATAGGGCTGCCCTCTTGCCCCCTTCCTCTTTCTATTCTATGCTGAGGTGATGAGCAGGTTTTTGGTTTCACAGCAGGTTGGCTTACATGGCTTAGCACTCCCTATTCGAGGAGATGAGCTACTGGACGCTGAGTTTGCAGACGACTCAGCCTTGTACTTGGATGGCCAGGAGGCCAACCTACACAGGTGCGAGCAGGCTCTAGAGACTTTCTGTTGTGCATCTCGCGCACTGGCTTTCTCGGTTGGTAGTGCTCCTACACCCGATTGGATGCCAGGTGAGGGTTTTAGGTGGATTCCCCCAGGGACTGCACTTCCGTACTTGGGCTGTCAGGTTGCTTTGGACTTGACTCCCGAGCAACAGATTGCTCCCCTGCTCCTGTCTATCAGGAGGAAGTTGTTACATTGGAGCTCCGCACGACTTTCTTTGCCAAGCAGAGTTGTAGTTACCATCAGGTATTGTTGGCTACTATCTGGTACATCACTTCTTGTTGGATCTTCTCGAGTTCTTGTATCAGTCGGATAGAGAGGCTGATCAGGAACTTCCTTTGGTCAGGGCGTGACTCAGATTGCCTGGGCCAGAGTGGCATGGCAGGTCATCACTCTTCCTTGTTCTCAGGGAGGGTTGGGGATCATAGATTCAACATAGCAGAGCAGAGCCCTTCTTGGGAAGTTCTTCGTCAGAGGACTTCTTCTAGGTGAGGAGCCCTGCAAGGAGATCTTGCTTCAGCGGCTTAGTGCTAGGGTGCTTCAGGCTGGAGGCCCCTGGCGACCCTCGACTCGATGGATTTTCACAGAGATGCACAGAGTTGGCTTGAGCAAGAGACTGGAGGACCGCTTCGCTGTGAGTCTGGCAGTCTGCTCCTATCTTGGGAGCAACTGCGACGAGGCTTGGAGAAGCGTCAGCCTAATTGCACGGAGGAGTGCCTGAGACAGTCCCTTGTTTGGAACCCCATGGTTAGCACTCAGATAAGCCACTTCGTTGGTAGTCGGCCTCATGTTTCTTGGGGTCCCATGGCAGAGGGTCCAACACGCTCTCTAGGTGACTGGTTACAGTTTTCAAGCTTGTCAGAGGAGCTTCACGGCGTTCAGCTTACAGGGCATGAGAGGGGTGGAGAGCATGTGTCAGGACATCTCAGAGGCAGTACCAGCTGAGTGGCTCACATCTCTCGAGTCAGCAGCGCCAAGATGGATGGGAGCCTTCACGCGACTGGAGGTTCTCATCTCAGTTCGGGCTATCTCAGAGACTATACTATAACGGACTTGGACACTCCAAGTTAAAAATCAATCGCGACAGCACACAAAAACCACTTCAAAACAATTCACAGACCACAATAGAATCGCACTGGCCCGGCGGAGTTCCGTGCCTAGAGATATTGGCCCCAAAGACTGGCACCCCTTTCGGTATTTCTTTTTATATTAATCAATCATCAAAGTACAAGAGAGCGGTTAGGGTTTCACTCTCAGACTCTGCATCCAGATGCTCTGAGAAGTGAAGCCCTCACCACTTATTTAAAGATACAAGGGATGCCCAAAAGCAGAGCCCCAAAAGCTTTAAAAATAAAAAGCATCAGTTCTCTCTCTCTCTTAGAGAGTCTTTTCTCTTTGATTAATAAAAAAAACCAAAATTTGCGTCGCTCATCATTTCAAAAAAAAAAAAAGCCTCTGTGATTTCCGGAAATTAGGGTTTCTGGCAGAAATTAGGGTTTCTACTGTCCGCCACGTCATCACTTGTGACATACCCCCCTCTTGAAAGCATTGTAATCGACCGCGATTACGGCTGCAAAACCGACAAAAGCCATAAACCGTCTTAGCAGACACTGACTGTTAGTACCTACGTACTAGGAACACACATCTAGCACATGTACAAAATCGACAGTCACATCACACGACATCACAGGACATCACATGACATTCAACATTCATTCCGATCTTAGACCGTGATTTATCGGCAATGTAGCTAGCAATCACATCTAGGTCCAATCGGGACCTCATCGATGTTCGATTGACTAACCCCTATTGCAACCATGTCTATTCGAGATCAATCAGACCAAAATGCTGCAGTCATTTCGGCATCAGTTCCTGCACTCACAAGAAGTCAAGAACAAATCAGTATCATTATCAGGAATTCCATTTCATAAAGTCATCCAACAGAATAATGTCTGCTCTCAGTATCCCTGAAGCTCAAAGAGACATCAGTGACTTTAGTATCAAAATCAAGGCATCTGTTGACAAAGGAGTGGAGTGACTCCCCTCTTGTGCATCCCACTGCACCAGATCTTCGGCCAAGCTGAATTCTGGGTTCCGTTTGGAGTAGACTATGCTAAACCAAAACATCGAGGTAAAGTTTCACAATCCGAGGAGTATCTGCTAGGTCCTCCTCCTCCATCCACTTCGCATCAAATGCAGGAAAGTTCTTGAACTAAACCAAGAACCGCCTTCGGACTTTACCTTTCTTCGTATCATTATGTGCCAAAATCTGTTCAGGAACAAGGATCTGCTCGTTTTCTTCCACTTCGGGTTGCTCATCAGGCTCCCCATCATCAGCCACATCACCCTTAACAGGTTTCAAGAGATTCACATGCAATGCATTGTGAATCCTCCAAGTATCTGGCAGTTTCAATCGAAGGAGACATCATTTATCTTTTCAGTAATCTGGAAAGGTCCGTAGTATCGCATACTAAGATTTGGAAAAGCCTCTCCTTTCCCTTTTTCTTTCTTAGGCGTGCCTTCTCAAAACGTAAGAGCACCCAATCATCCTCCTTCAGTTTCAAGTCGCGACGGTGGCGATCCGCTGCCTTTTTCTGTCGTTCTTGAGACTTCTGCAAAGTCTCGCGAACCTTGGCAATAGCCATATCCAAATCTCGCGAATATTCATCCGCTTCAAATATCTAATCTTTCTTGCTCAAGAAAGATGGAACCTTCGCAGCACTTTCAACAATCTCACATGGCGTCTTCCCCGTCGAAGAGTGTATCGTGTTATTGTAGGCAACTTCCACCAAAGGTAAGTTCTTTTTCCATTGAGTCTTCTAATCTGAGATACAAGACTTCAATAAATCTAAAACCACTGAATTGGCAATCTCAGATTGCCCGTCAGTCTGCAAGTGGAACGATGACAAGAACTGCAACCGCGTGCCAATGTTCTCCCAAATTGCCTTCCAAAACAAACTCATAAATAAGGGGTCTCTGTCGGAGACAATCATCTCAGACGTGCCATATAATCGGAAAATCATCGTGATCATTCTGTGTAATCAGGAGATCAAAAATGAAATCCATTTCAATACTTTCCCAGGGGCGGGTGGGTATGGGTAAAGGGTGTAACAATCCCTGTGCCTTATGCCTGTCAAACTTGACCTTCTGGCATACTACGCACAACTCTTCCACGTCCTTTTTGAGTCTCGGCCCAAAGAAGTATCTCTCTACCCTCTTCATGGTGGTAGCAATGCCGCGGTGACCCGTAAAAGGTGGACAGTGGCATTCAGTGATAACCTTATCCCTCAACGGCTGTGTAATGCACACCATAGTCTTTTTCATCAAGTAGCCTTCCCGAAGGGAATATCCAGCTACTGTCTCCCCATCCCGTATCCGTGTGAAAATATCTGCAAAAATCTGTTTCTGTGGCATACTGATCGACCATATCCTCGAAGCTCCTATGATGTATCGCAGAAATACCCAGAACCAACGGTTTCTGAGACAAAGCATCTGCCAACACATTCTTCTGTCCCAGCACATGGACAATCTGGAAGTGGAACTGTGACAAGATGTTCGCCCACCGCATCTGCTTTTCCGAAAGTTGCTTCTGTGACAAGAAGTAGCGCAAACTCTGATGGTCTGTAAAGACAGTAAAATCCGCTCCGGGTAGGTAATGCCGCCACTGAGTAAGAGCATCGATAACTGCCAAAGGCTCTTTCTCATAAAATCTATGCTGTCATCTCCAACCTAGAGAACAAACGGCTCTCATAAGCTATGACATGGCCTTCTTGCATCAAGACCGCACCCAGACTAGGACCACAAGCATCACAATATACTTCAAATGACTTCTGCAAGTCCAGCAAAGTCAAAATAGGTCCCGTAGTCAATTTCTCTTTCAATGTCTGAAAGGCAGTCACCTCTGTGGGTCCCCACGAAAAAGGTACTCCTTTCTATGTCAAGATATGCAAAGGGGAAGCAACCTCTGCAAACTTTCGTATGAACCGCCTGTAGTACGAACACAGTCCCTAGAAGCTTCTAACTTCATGGACATTCCTCAAATCGGGCCAATCACGGATAGTCTCTATCTTGGCCGGGTCCATTTGCACTCCTGACTGACACAATGTGTCCCAAAAAGTGTATCTCTAGTAGGAAAAAATTCACTTTTCTTTGCATTAATCACTAACATGTGATCTCGTAATGCCTGAAAGACTTGAAGCAGATGATCTCTGTGTTCTGCCTCATTCTTGGAGAAAACAATGATGTCGTCAAAGAAAGTGTCAATAAATAGCCTGTACTCTCGAAAAATCCTGTCCATCATCCGGTTAAATGTCGCAGGAGCATTGGTTAAGCCAAAAGGCATCACCAAAAACTCAAATAACCCAAAAGTCGTCCGAAAAGCTGTCTTGTAGACATCTCCTGGCGCTATCCTGATTTGATGATATCCACTCTTCAAGTCAATCCCGCTAAGGCACGAGGATCCCTGTAACCTGTCAAGTATATCATCGATCCTAGGAATCGGAAATTTGTTCTTCATGGTGATTTTGTTGAGAGCGCTATAATCGATGCAAGATCTGTCTTTCTTCAAAACCAACAACACTGGAGAGCAATACGGTGAAGTACTAGGCTGGACAAGACCCTTTTCCAAGAGGTCTTTCACTGGGTTCATAATCTTTTCATTCTGTACTCGGCTCACGCGATAAGGTGGCCGATTCGGTGGCGTGGTTCCACGTATCAGATCAAGGGTTTGATCTTCAGGCCCTCTGAAAAGCAATCGGCATGAGTGTGGAGAAAAATCTTGGCGTTCTTTTGACAAGTAGAACGTCACTCGCGTGCCCTGAACCCCCCTGTCATTGCAAACAAAGTTTGCCAATGCTCGGTGTAATGGCAACATCCCATCCGGGTGCCAGTCGAACTACCTCCGCCTGTGGTGTCAGTCTGTCGGGCGTAATTTCCAAATCGAGCCGCCAATTCCAAGTGAAAAGAAGTTGGCCTTGGCTCCTTCAAAAGACCTTCTTGATCCTTCACTTTGCCCCAAAAGCGGCAAAGTTTGTACTTTCATTCATTAGATTCGGTGCACGTTCCACGCCATGTGGTATCAGTTCTGTTTTTCTATCTGCCTTTTCTGCCACGTTCCTCAGCTGCTCTCGAACTCTCAGCCCTGTCGTCGTCTTTATCATTCTGTTCTTTCTGTGCCTTTTTAGGGCACTTCGCGGAGATATGTCCATGTTCCCGGCATCCAAAGCACTTCCCCTCTCTGATAAAGCGAGCTCTCTCCTCGGGAGTAAGCTTGGATCGTGCATCCTTTTTCTCTGGGTTGCTCTTTTTCTTTCTACTTTCATTCCCAGAAGTCTATTCGGCTCGTTGTGTCATGGCCTTATCTGTGGGGTAGGTCAAACTGCCAGAGTGAATGGCAAAGCCCCGCTTCGCATGACTCATCAACTCCTAAATAGAAGCTGACTTCTGTTCCACGCAGTGATCTCGGATCTCTGTAGGTAGACCCAAGGTAAACCGCTCAATCTGTTCTCTGAACGAGATCTTCTTGAATGAAGAGGCGGGTAGAAAAGAGCTCCACAATCTTTCACAATAAGCATTGATTGTATCTTTCTTGGTCATCCGAAGATGGTTCCAAGCAGCTTGTATATCTCGTTCATATTCTTGCGTCAACCAAGAAGAAATAAAAAGCTTTTTTAAATTTCAGCCATTTAACTGGCACAGTCTTATTTAAAAGAAGCGTGGACCACCAAGTACGAGCATTCCCCTTAAGGTAAGAGATAGCTCTCCGAATCTTGGAGTGCTCTAAATAGCGTCCTCCCGCAAAAGCGATGTCAAACTGTTGTATCTTCAAAGCATCTGAGTATCCTGAAAAGTATCAAACTTGATCGAGTGGCCACCTTCCTTAAACTCTCGGACTTTCTTGCTTTCATCTTCGAGAAAGTCATACTGGTTGGCTTTGTAAAAATTCTTCTTGTTCGCATAAAAGTTTCCATGATCAGAATCTGAGCTGTCTGTAGACAAGTCCTCATTAGAACTGTCAGTCTCTGGGCGAGATGTAGCCTTCTTCTTGCCCTTTCTGAAGCTTTGTTTCTTGCTTCGCTTTTTACCTTTTCTGTCTTCTTCGCTCGAATCTGAATAGCTAGAAGAACTGTCAAAAGAAGAAGAAGAAGAAGAATTGGGTACTCCTTCAAATCGAACACGCTTCTTCTGTTTCTTTGCCTTGTCAAATGTCGACCGACGACCCAAATAACCTGGAAAGTCAGTGCTTTTCTTCTACTTTTTTGCCGTGCTTTTTGGCTTTCTTTTGCGCGTCAAAAAGCTGAGCAATCCGTGCATCAACCACGTTCTCCAATTCCTTCTCTCCGTATATTTTCTTGGAGGCAGAAGGTTTCTTAAAAGCGGGTTTCGGGAGTGGTGTTGTGGTTCTCTGCCACTCCATCTGTACCTCTTCCAAAGAGGTCTGGTTCATATATTTTGCCATCTTCGGGTCCTTGGCAAAATTGAGCATCATCTTTGTTGCATCGCCGATCAACTGGCGACGCTCCATCTCTCGCCGCTCCGTCTAAGTAGGCCAAGGCGGGCCATACTCTCTGCCGGAATCTTAGTTGTGATCCCTGCCCGCATCTCCAGATGCAGAGGGAGTCGACTGATCATTGCCTGAAGCCATATGTGCCGCGGAAAAAAAAATTGGGGATCGGATTTCCCATAGAAGAGAAATCGGCCGAGCTCTGATACCACTGTAACAGACTTGGACACTCCAAGTCAAAAATCAATCGCGACAGCACCAAATAACCACTTCAAAACAATTCACAGATCACAATAGATTTGCACTGACCCGGCAGAGTTCCGTGCCTAGAGATATTAGCCCTAAAGACTGGCGCCCCTTTTGGTATTTCTTTTTATATTAATCAATCATCAAAGTACAAGAGAGCGGTTAGGGTTTCACTCTCAGACTCTGCGTCCAGATCCTCTGAGAAGTGAAGCCCTCACCACTTATTTAAAGATACAAGGGATGCCCAAAAGCAGAGCCCCAAAAGATTTAAAAATAAAAAGCATCAGTTCTCTCTCTCTCTTAGAGAGTCTTCTCTCTTTTTTATTAAAAAAAAGCAAAATTCGTGTCGCTCATCATTTCAAAAGAAAAAAGCCTCCGCGATTTTCGAAAATTACGGTTTTTGGCAGAAATTAGGATTTGTAGGAATTTTAGGGTTTCTCGCAGAAATTAGAGTTTCTGCTGTCCGCCACATCATCACTTTGTGACACTATACCCTCCTTGTTTTTTGAGCTACATGTGGGGGACGCCTACACCGAGTTGCAGTAGAGGCCCTGCAGGTGGCAGAGTGTTGTTTTTAGAGGATCCGTGTGGTGGGCATCTGTGGGAGGACTTGTGTCATAGATCCCGACCCAGCAACTCTTGAGACTGGCCACTGGAGACTGTGGGCTTGGAAGAGTTGTCCACTAGCACGAGTACAGTGGGATCCTGGAGAGTGGCTTTGGAGGGACCATTTCTCCTCTGCAGACCATCCAAGTGTCCCTTTCTTTCAGTACACTGTTCGACTGGGACGTCACATACTGGCGCTCGTCCTGCTGCAGCACCTCATTGGCAAGAGGAGGGTCTCACAGCTGAGTTCTTGGCAGCTTTTTGGGAGAGGTTATGGGACTCCAGACAGTCGAGACGAGTCACTTTGTTCCAGTGGCCGGTTGCACACAGAGCTACAGCAGTAGGGAGCTGGCTTGTACATTGTGGTCTCTCGGCCGCATGTGCAGCTTGTGACCATCTTGTGGAGAGTCAGCGTCACTGTCTTTGGGACTGTCCTTTGGCACAGCAAGTGTGGCTTCGTGTCCTTCGGCTGATGCCATCTCTTTCCACAGCTCGGCAATACACTTGGGGGGCAGCTGCTTGGTCCACTCTCACGGGCCCGGCACTTCAGTTTGAACTATCTTCCACCAACACGATGATAGTGATGCAGGGGGGTCGACCTACACTCCAGCCTAGAGGCTTTCCTTCGACTATGGCATCCTGGCCCTTTTTTCACCATGGTCCATGGAGTGCTCAGATGGCATTACCGTCCACTTGTGTGGCTCTTCCTCCTCCCATCTCTTGATTTAGCCTCATTGTATATATGCTGTTTTTTCATTGGGAGAGTCTCCCCATCATGTTTGTTGTAGCCCTCTCTTGTAGAGGTGGTTGTAGCCCTATGGGCAGTTTTCATTAACTAATAGAAGGATCTTTTCCTCGGGAAAAAAAAAACTATCGGGTAACCTCAGAGATTCATTCAGTAGAAAAGACTTTATATACAATTGAAGAGACCCAAGTGGGTGAGAGTTAGTTATACCAGCTCAGAGTGATCACGTTTTGATGATGAAGAAATACTGCAAGGGGCGCCTAGTTCGGAGCCAATGTCACTCCGCCGAGAAATGGACTCGCCAATAGGATTGTGAAGTGTTGATTGTCTCTTAATTGATGGTGCATCTGATGTCTTTAAGTTTGAGATATGAAGGATGATCAGAGTCTCTCTGAAGTGTGGTTGAACTAAAATTGGGCTTTAGTTCCATTGCTGGGATACACTCACCAAGAGAGGTCACACTCACAACAAGAGATACCAAAAAAACGATAGGATTGCGAGTCAAGAGGAAGAAGGTGGTTGTAGTAAAGAAGAGACTTTTATAATATTTTTACTGTTTGACCACATTTCACCAGTGTTCACCAAAACTTGACCATCAGTTGACCAAAGTGGACGCAGGTGGGAAGTGTTTACAGTATATAGACATGGATAATCATCTCTCCACCAAATGTGGCTAAAATTTCTAACCCTGGCTAAGAAAGCATTATCAAAAAGTATTATCTTACAGAATCAAAATATATTACCTTATTGACTCAGATTCACATTTCACCACGTCCCCAGACATGAGCTCATACTGATAGCGACATTTTGAGCAAGGCACCAGCTGCAAAACTGCAGGTAATGGTGAGCTTTTACATTTATGCAGAGCAGAAATCATGGTGTGCTTTTACATTTATGCAGAGCAGAAATCACAAGCATTATTCTGACTGTAAAAAACAGTCCATCTGATGTCAACACACATTTTAGCACAAAGTCTGAGTTTGTGTTAAGTGTTAAGAGACTTGGCAGCACACTTGTCCCTGACAGAAAATCCTTGGGAAAAATTCAGTTAACCTGCCATTTTGGTAAAAGCTTAAAGAAAAACTGGCCACCACTTTTGACACTCCAGGTCAGTCACAAACATCTACCCAGCAGACCAAATAGTCTTGGAAATGGAGAACTGGCATTCATGTAGACTTCCAATTACTTTTTTCAAGTCAAACAGTGGATTTCCGTCTAAACCTTCAAACTTTCTCTGATACAAGGACCCCCATCCAGCAAATCAGCAGCGTTGAGTTTACATTAAGAAATACCTCATAGCCCAAAATGCTAACCTGTATGCCCTGATGTGGTTGGACCACAGCCAATGTAGTTTCACAAGTTGGGCACTTGACAACCTTTCCAAAAGGCACCTACAAACCAAGGCCATGGGGCCATATCAGCACCTTCAACTGCATGAACTAATGTAGAAGAAAGCAGGACAGCATTTTCCTTTCTAAAGATGCAGAGCCTGATTGAAAATGAAATACTTTAAATTCGGACAAGGTCATCTAAACACTAGGCAGATTAACTTGAACCACTGACATTTAACATCAAAAATATTTAGGCTGAAATTAAATCAACCCCTTGATAGCTACCATTTCCTACAAAAGGATGAACTTGAACCATCGATCGACATTTAACATCAAAAAAGTTTAGGCAGCGGGTGCCTCTCAAGTGGTCATTCGAGGTGAGTAGGGCGTCTATTCTTTGCCTCTAATCTCTCATGAGTAGGCTAAGCGCGAGCTACATCAAGGAGCTCAAGCTGTGTTCGTTTACGCCATTCCAATGGCTTAAGACCTCAAGACCACAGCATGGTACTCGGGTTTGTTTAAGAAGTATGAGCATCTATTCTTGCAGGATGATCTCCCATCACGTCTCCCTCCGGAGCATCCCAAGGACCATCACATCCAACTCATGGAAGGAGCGAAGCAAGTCAACAAGGCTCCCTACCGCTTGAACAAATCTCAAGAAGAGGAGTTAAAGTGGCAGCTAACCGACCAGGTGGCCAGGGGATTCATACGAACTAGTGTAAGTCTGTCACAAACTGCTGAAATGTCAAGCCATTGAAGAATGGAGCCAACCTGCGGATTCCCAGCCGAGGGGCCTAAACTCTAGAAGCAGCAGATTAAATTATACCAACTTGCAAAGTCTTGCCGAGTGGCCTATTTTCAAAAGAGAGATCCCACCAACTTATGGGACCGCATCCGCCGATGGGGTTCAAGTGACATGGCAGACCTGTACGGATTTCCGGATTCTGCGCTGACATGCTGTTGTGACAGACCTGTACGGATTTCTGGATTTTGCGTTGACATGATGACGTGGCAAACTAATACGGATTTCCGCAATTTGCGTTGGCTGTGCTGACGTGGCAGTTGTACGGATTTCCCTAAAATGCGGTGGCAGCTTTCTAAGCCAATTTTTTGGGATCAGATGCTTTTGAGTTTGAAAGCTTTTCATGTAACTGCTTTTCATGACCAAGGCCTTTAAATATGTTCAGAGGGCTCATTCTTTGGCATGCTCCACGTGAGGTGCAGAGGATGGAGTACCAGCGTTGTACAGAGTTCAAGTAATATAAAGAAATACCGGCGCCAAGGTTTGGGGCTAGTGCTCTCTTGGGGTGGAACTCCGCCACTCCCCGACTCGTGTCGTGCATCTCTTTCAGTTCAGTTATTATTGAAGTGCTAAAAGTCTATTTAGTCTGTTCTTTTCTATTAGCACGTCGTGCCTGTCTCGGTTACAAAGTCCATTTGTTGCTTCTATTTTGTTTGTCCGCAAGAAAGATGGTGTGTAGATTACAAGGCACTCAACAAGATGAAAATCAAGAACAAGTTTCCTTAGTTGACATGTATGAGGCATTGCAAGTGTTCTCTAGTGTCAAAGGATCTTTTCAAAGTCGAGTCACTTTCAAGTGGAGGCGTTGTTGTAGCCAAAGATGGTCGAACCTAAGAGTGGGCACAAGCAGTGCTATGGGTGCCTACAGGTGCATGTAAGGGTGCTCAAGCAGGTAAGAAGGTGTTGGGCAAACAGATTGTTGCTGAGATGTATGGTTCCCTAGGCCAAGAAGGCTCCAAAAGGCATAGTCACAAGGGACGGTTCCGGGACGGGGAACGGGGGACGGGTTGATGGTGTGCAACTGAGTGCGGGTTTGCTCATCGTGAGCGTGTTGGTGCGTTGGTGTGCAGATAGTGCTCTGCTAGTGGACGTGTGAAGTTTTGAAGGTGTTTTTCGAGAGGACACAGGTGTTGTGAATGCCCTGAGCTATAGAGAGGCCATTGTGTTGTGTTTCGGGTGTGTTCCCCATTCCCCCTCTCCAGCCTCCACGGGATTGGAGGCCTTTCCATGTCTTCATTGCATCTCCCGCTGCCTATTCTGACAAGTTCAAACTGTGAAATCGCAATCACATTCTTAACTTGACATTGGAAAAAATACACCAAGGACTTTAATGAGTTTACAACTGGTCTTGAAATTGCATATTGAGGAAATAAATTATTGTGCAGACAATATTGAAAACAAAAACCCCACTTTTGTAAGAAAATTGAAATCCACACAAGAAGCATGAAAAGCTTTTACTCATGTTTCAAGCAGTACATGAAACTTTAATTTACTGTTTTTAATGAAATCACTTTCCAGCAGTTTCTTTGAGCATATTGTTATTTTGGCAGCACTTACGTGAGAAACCCCTTCCTATGTTCTTATACCATAATCTACATCATAATGCCCATCCCTTGTAATTTACATTTTTTACATGCGAATGAAAACTAAATTGGGTGAGCAAAACAACGAAAGCCTTTGACAATACAAAGTATACTAGCTTGAGCGACAACATAAAATGTGGCCCTGTCATACATTTGGATAAACTAAAAGAGAAAACTGCAAAGGAAAATAACCGACCTCCTCTCCAGCTGGAATACCTCGCCGCTTAACATCACCAACTGCTCGAATGGCATCTGACACTCGCAAAGTTGCTGCTAAGCCTCTTATTAAAGCAGTGTATGTCTTGACATCAGGTTGAGGCCATCGCCAACTTAGTTCTTGTACATCCTCTGTCTTTTCACCTATCAATTTTTCCAATATTACAAACTACGAGAGTTACTCCAGCACTATACATAAACATGTGAATGCAACTACTATCATTTGTGGATAATATACAAACTACTTTGTACTTCGGCAGAGTTGAAAACATTATTCCCAATTGCAAACTCAGAATATTGCAAGTCTACTCTTATTACAGCACTCGCATAATTGTAAAAAGATCTTTTCTACATCACTATCAATATTGAAACCTTCTTCCAAATAGAAAACATTTTGTAACGGGAGGGCGCCACGTGCCAATGACAAAGAGCATTGAACATACTTTAGACGCTTAAAAACAAATGAACTTAAAGAGATACATTGCACACAAGACACAATGTGGCAGAGTTCCTAAAACCCACCCGTGGGGCCGTAGGCGTTGGCTTTCACACGAAATTCTTTACTTTAGACACACACAGAGAGAACGTGCAAAGGAAACCTGCGACGGGAATTAACACTTAAGCATACACACGGCTCAGAAGCTAGAATGCTCCGAGCAAACGCCGACAACTTGTAGGCCCCAAAATTGGCGCCCCTTTCGGTATTTCTTTATACTTTGAGAGGGTAAATTACAAAGTAGAGTCTTGGGAATCCTTTACCTATATCCCGCTAGATACCACCTGTTTTGGCCAAATTTCGGCAGCATAACAACCCCAAAACTTACGCGAAACCAATTCCCCTGCTGGAACACACTTTCACTCGCATAAACCCTCTGATTCCTGCCCAAAAACAGTAAATTCAGCACGCTATATTTACTGGTTTTTGCCCTGTTTTCAGCCCTAAACAGTCCCCGAACTGTCCTCTGGCGGCGGGGCACTGTTCCCAATGGTTCTGGTGTCCGTACGGCTGAAAAACAGTCAAAATACAGCGCATACACAGTGCTGAAAACGCACCTGTACAGTGAAGTTATGACCCTCATCGGTGCCTACTTTGGAGTAGCAGTTAGCTACCCTTGCTCCTGCTCAAGGAGGCTCTTGCCGCAGCACAAAAGCATGAAACCACACAATTGTACATCACTCAAATGAAGAGCCCTCTTGTGGGGCATCACATAACTGCACGTAGGGGAGAGAGAGAGCAATGTGTAGTGTGCAGGGCATCACTCCTAGCACCACACTGTACATTGAGTGGAAAGAAAGCACTCCATAGCTCTTAACCTGTGACAATTGCAAAATGAGGCCTCTCCCAACTAAAAATTCAGCGCCCATTTTTCTGCATGAGGCAAGTGCACAGGAAAGGGCCATTTGGCACATTTACAAACATTTGTCCGTTTTGGGGTTACCGCCTAAAAATCTCCCGATTGGTTGCCCAGTTGACTTCACGGCAGAGTTGCAAAATGTTCCCCTGGTCATATCGAAGGTAATGACGCGAACACATTTCATGGCCCAGAATAGCAGTTTCCTAATTTTTAGGAGATGCTTCCGTTGGGCTCCCACTAGTCATCTGACCATCTATCCTCATTGGGACCGCATCCAAAAGTGCAATGTTGTATCGTGTTATTGTAGGCAAATTCCACCAAGGGCAAATACTTTTCCCATTGAGTCTTCTAATCCGAGATGTAAGACTTCAATAAATCCAGTACGACTGAATTTGCAATTTCCGATTGCCCATCTGTCTGCAGGTGGAAAGATGACGAGAACTGCAACCGCGTGCCAATGTTCGCCTTCCAAAACAAACTCGTGAATCCGGGGTCTCTGTCAGAGACAATTGTCTCAGGCATGCCATGTAATTTGAAGATCTGGGCGACAAACAGTCTCGCTAAGTGATCCGGCTTGACTGTTTTCTTCACTGGAATGAAATGAGCTTGCTTGCTAAATCTGTCAATAACAGTCTAGATACCAATCGTGCCCACTCTGTTCTCAGGTGATCAAAAATGAAATCCATTGCAATACTTTCCAAGGGGCAAGTGGGAATGGGTAAAAGCTATAACAATCCCTGTGTTTTATGCCTGTCAAACTTGACCTTCTGGCATACCAAGCAGCTGCGTACAAAATCGTCCACGTCCTTCTTGAGTCTCGGCCAAAAGAAGTATTTCTCCACACCTTTCAAGGTGGTCTCAATGCCGCGGTGACCCATAAATGGTGGACAATGGCATTCCGTTAAAACCTTTTTTCACAACGGCTGTGTAACGTACATCATCGTTTTCTTCATCAAGTAGCTATCCCGAATGGAATATCCCACTACTACCTCCCCATTCTGTATTGGACTGAATATATCTAAACAATCTGTATCTGTGGAATACTGATCGACCATATTCTCAAAGTTTCTATGGTGTATCGCGGAATAGCCAAAACCAACGGCTTCTAAGACAAAGCATTGCCACCAAGTTCTTTTGTCCCTGCACATGGTCAATCTGGAAGTGAAACTCTGACAAGATGTTTGTCCACCGCCTCCGCTTTTCCAATAGATGCTTCTGTGACAAGTAGCGTAAACTTTGGTGATCTGTAAAGACCGTAAAATCGGCTCCAAGTAGGTAATGTCGCCACTTAGTACAAGCATGGATAATCGCCAAAAGCTCTTTCTCATGTAGTTGTGTAGTCAATTCCGACCTTGAAAACAATCGGCTTTCGTAGGCAATGACATGGCCTTCTTGCATTAAGACCGCACCCAAACTACCACCACAAGCATCACAATATACTTCGAATGACTTCTGCAGATCCGGCAAAGTCAAAATTGGTCTTGTAGTCTATCTCTTTTTCAATGTCTGAAAGGTAGTCACCTCTGTGGGTCCCCACGAGAAAGGGACTCCTTTCTGTGTCAAGATATGCAAAGGGGAAGCAACCTCTGCAAACTTTCTAACGAACCACCGGTAGTAAGAACATAAGCCGGGTCCATCTGCACTCCTGCTGCTGAGATGCTGTGTCCCAAAAAGTGCCACAAGAAAAGGATCGGATTTCCCGGTAGAAGAGAAATCGGCCGTGCTCTGATACCACCGTAACAAACTTGGACACTCCAAGTCAAGATTCTACCGCGACACAGCAAAGATTCACTTCAAAACAGTTCACAAATGATTCGACACGGTCCGGCAGAGTTCCGTGCCTAGAGATGTTGGCCCCAAAAACTGACGCCCTTTTCGATATTTCTTTTTATATTAATGTGTTCAAAGGACAAGAGAGTAGGCAGGCGCTCACTCTCAAACTCTGCGTCCAGATGCTCTGAGTTGTGAGGCCCTGCCCACCAATTTAAAGGTTACAAGGGATGCCCAAAAATAAGGTTACAAGGGATGCCCAATAATAGAGCCCCAAAAGTTGTTCTTTTAAAAGCTTTGTAAAAATAAAGCATCTATTCCCAAAAGCTTCCCAATTAGCTTGCGTAGATTTTCAACAACGCAAAAAGCTAATTTCCGTACACTGTCAGCGTAAAAAGTGGGGATTTGTACGACCAACCACGTCAGCACTGTCAGCGGGATTTACAGCGCGAAATCAAGAAATCTGCCACCTAAGCATGTCAGTGCTTTTTCCGGGTTGGTCTACCAGCCGTGTGTCCGGTCTGCTGTCCCACTTGATGCTAGGGCCATGCCACGTCACCGGCTTGTGACAAGTGGACCACCATGTTCGAGCATTTCCCTTGAGAAAGATGTAGCCCTCCGAATCTTGGAGTGCTCTGAGTGATGCCCTCCAGAGAAAGCTATGTCAAACTGCTGAATGAAGGCCAAAGCCCTCGGAGCATCTCGAAATCCAGAAAAAGCGTCAAACTTAATCAACTGTCCACCTTCTTTGAATTCTTTTACTTTCTTGCTTTTATCTTCGACGAAGTCATATTGGTTGGCTCTTTTAAAAATGCTGCTTCTTTGCATAAAACATGTGATCGTCGAAGTCCAAACTGTCTGAGGATGACTCCTCTGTAGAACTGTTAGAAACTGGGCGAAATCTAGGCTTCTTTGCCTTTTTCTTGCCCTTTCCGAAGCTTTGCTTTTTGCTTCGCTTTTTGCCTTTTCTGTCTTCTTCGCTCGAGTTAGAAGAGCTAGAAAAACTGTCTGAAGAAGAAGAAGAGCACAATATCAACCGGTCATATCACTATGTATGGATTTCAAACGGGCACCAATGTACATTTAAATGGTTGAGCAAAAGTTATGGATGACAAAGCTTCAATATGACGCACCATTGGAAACTAAATGGGAAGCTTTCAAGAAAGTTATTTGTTCTTGTGCCAAAGAATGTTTTGCCATAAAGCATCTCCATGGTATCAACAAAGATAGATCACGCAAAAGGTGGTTTGATAAAGAATGTCAAAATGCTAAAAGTCGACATTGATTCAAAAGAAGAGAAGAAGATGGGAAGTAAAGCAACAACTTTTTCAAGTCCAAGAAAAGGCACATGCATGTGGAAGATTTTGGAGAAACTTGAGGAACAAGCGTGTTGAGAATTTTCGTAACTTGAGTATTGTGGATATGTACACATATTGTAGGCAATTATATGAGCAAGCAAATGTTGAAAAAATACCATTTTATGGTTCACTCCCATGTATGCCCTCTTTTTTTACTATTGAGAATGTATGCGGTGAGCTTGAAAAGTTGGCTACTCGCAAAGCTGAAGATCTTCAAGGTATAAAGTCGGAGATTATCAAATGGATGGGAGATTTTACCCATGAGAGGATGTGTGATATCTTTAACCTTGCACTTCAACATGGTATGCCTTATGATTAGAGTACTAACTGGGTTAAGCCTTTGCATAAAGGAGGGGATGTAAAGAATGTAAACAACTATCGAACTATAATGATTGGATCTCTTATGGCAAAGTTATTTGGGTGCATAATGAAGATAAAATTGAGTGATTGGGCTAAAGAGAATGACAAGCCTGCTAAAGGACAATCGGGTTTTTGTCAATGCCATAGCACCATTAATCATTGTGTTCTCATGGAGGAATGTCGATTGAAAGGCAAGCGATTGTATTGTTGGTTTGTGGACTTTAAGAAAACCTTTGATATGATTCCACGTAACAATTTGTGGAGAAGGATGGAAGAACTCCAAGTGCCAAGTGAGTTTATGTTTGCGGTTTCTCGTATCTATGAGAAGGTGATTTATCAATTGCGCATGGGAAGAGAAATTTCAAAAAAATTTGTATGCACTATTGGGGTTAAACAAGAATGTCCATTGTCACCAACTCTCTTTGGTCTATGCATCGATCAATTGAAACAAATGGTACTTGACTTTATGCAAGAAGAAAGCATTGAAGAGGTCACTATTTGCAATGCAGTAATCATGCTTTTGTTGTATACGAATGATGTAGTGCTTCTAGCACACACTTTAGAAGATGCACAAAGCTTATGGTTGTCCTTGAGAACTTTTGCTTGCATAGTGGGCTGATTGTGAATGAAACCCCACAACAAAGGTTATGCTTATGAAAACCAACCATAAGGAGAAGCCATGCATTGTGTACAACAATGAGACACTTGAAGTTGTTGAGAGCTTGAAGTACCTTGGCCTTGAGGTTCCATTCAATCACAAGTGGCATGAATGTGCATACGTCGTTTGGAAGTGGGAAAGAGAACATATTATGCATTTGAGAACATGTGTAATGCGGGAAACATCAAGTGTTGGGTTCTCAAGAAGTATCTTTTTGATGCATTGGTGACATTGATTCTTCTTTATGGAGTTGAAGTGTGGGGCGGGAGCATCTCAAAGTCTACTTGGAAAGAGTTTGAGAATGTCCAAAAGCGTTCTCTCACAAACTTTCTCCAAATTAAGACACAAACACCATATATGCTCCTACTTCTTGAATCGGGATCTCTTCCAATTGAGGGCATGGAAAGGGTTGTGGAGTACATAATAAAGATGCGTCAAACCCCCTCACATCGACTTCCTACAATTGCATGGGAAGCAAGCAAAAAAGTTCAAAAGACGCATAAAAGTAAGATCTTGAGCACGGGATGCATGCAAAAAATAAAGAAGTGGTTTGGGAGATGGGATGCATTACACTTGCTACATGATGCTTCAATTGACTCCCAAGTGAATGAAGCTTTCCTACACATCAATGTATTACGGCTTGTGAGAAATCCGGTGGGTCGCGCTTCATACATTACACCACCCATATTGCCCCCAACTACAAAACCATGTTCTTCGCTGAAAGACGAAACCGTACTCACACTTACATGCTTGAGCCTATCCCCTTGTCGGCTATACACACTATCGTAGCCTTTCGGCTTAGCTCCCATTTCCTTCGATGCAAGACAGGCGTTGGGGCAATGGAGAAGAGTCAAATCGACTGTGCACATTATGCTCACTGCGAGTTCGAGAGTCTGAGTACCACACACTACTAGAGTACTCAGCTTTTGGTCACATCCGAACTTGCTTCTCTCACATTTTCAGCCATGACATAGACCTACAAACTTTCCTCTCCCAGCCACAGTGTGGGCTCTCCATTTCGACTCTCATCACCACAATGTTGGAGCATCGAGAGTCACTCATCAACCATACACATACTACATCACATGTAACTTTGGTCTCATAGGTCATATTTGACCTGCGAGAACGATAATAAAATCTCTCTCTCTGAAACCGGCCCGTGGGGCGGTAGGCCTTGGCTTTCACCCGAAATTCTTTACATTAGACACACACAGAGTACTTTGCAAAGGTAACCTGTAACGGAGATTAACACCTAAGTACACACACGGCTCGGAAGCTAGAATGCTCCGAGCAGACGCCGACAACCTGTAGGCCCCAAAATTGGCGCCCCTTTCGGTATTTCTTTATTCTTTAACAGAGGGAATAAAACCTGTGATCTCCTACAAGCTGCCCCGCACATCTAGGCTAAGAAACACCTGTTCTGGCCCGATTTCTGCAACATAATTGTACTAGGAGGCTTCACAATCAGTATCCCCACGCAATAGGTGACTTTACACGCATACGGACACTTTGCAAAACCTGGCAAGAATCTGCAGCACGCTGAATTCTCTGTTTTCTGCCCCGAAAATGCGCCAATTCAACTGTACAGCGGTCCCCTCGCGTCCCCGAACCTGCTGGGGGTATTAGGGTCCGTTTAGGGCCGAAACCCTAAACCTGCAAAAATACACAGCAGACTGTAATTCCCTGTTTTGGGCTCCGTTTCGCGTGCCGGTCGCATTTGTAGCAAGACCTCAAACTCCCGCACCTGTAGGGCTACTTGCCCTTTGAATCGGACGATATTTCTGACATGAAACCTCTCCGAATTCACCTCTACCTGCGAGGGATTAGCCGCTAGCTAATCCAGTACCTGTGCAAGAGACTCTTGCCTCGGCAATCGCGCATGAACCCACATAACTGTACATTGGTCAAATGAAAAGCCCACTAGTGGGGCATAACATATTGCTCGTAGGGGAGAGAGAGAGCAGTGCGTAGCGTGCAGGGTATCACTCCTGGCACCGCACTGTACATAAGGGGGAAAGGAAACACTCCATAGCTCTTAACCTGTGCAAATTGCAAATGAAGCCCCTTCCCTGCATATAATTCAGCGCTTTTTTTTCTGCATGAGGCAGGTTCATGAAAAAATGACACTTGGCACGTTTACAAGCATTTAACCGTTTCGGGTTTGCCGCTTAAAAGTATCCCGATTGGTCGCCCAGTTGACTTCGCGGCAGAGTTGGAAAGTGTTCCCCTAGTCATACCGGAGGTAATGACGCAAACACATTTCACGGCCCAAAATAGCAGTGCCCTAAATTTTAGGAAATGATTCTGTTGGACCGCATCTAAAAGTGCAATGTGGCCCAACTGTCGGATACTTTCTGTTGGTAGTCACACCTTGACTTTAGGCCTTTATTGAGTTCACTTCCTAGTATCCACCAACTTGCTAAGTGCGACCGGGGGGACATATATGATCTTGCTCTGAGCCTAGACATCCTCTTACCATACGAATGCCAGTGCCGACCACTACCCATCTGCGGGTGAAACTACCGTTCACTTTGGCCATACAATGTCCGATCGTTTGCTACTTCAAGAAGAGGGTCTCAAAAAATAAAACAAAACCCATTGGAAAGAAACCAACAACTAAAGTTAGCAGTTGCCACGTCCTTATCACATAGTTAACAGTTGCCACGTCCCCGCGACATACCCCCCTCTTGAAATCGCAAACGTCCTCCATTGCATACCATAAATACACGCCACTGATGATCTTGTGCTATTAACACTCTTTTATCATCGCATGTATCCGCAAGAAAGGTCATAACACATAGATACAAATGACTTAATGAGGCCTTCATACTTTTGTCATTTCCATCTATTACACTGAATTCATATGTACATTTGATGTACTAGCTCTATCATTACCCCTCCTTTGCACACGTTGGGTTGGGGCATAAGTAGGCTGTAACCCAAAGGCTTCAAGGTAAAGCTGCAATACATTTGGTGACTCTGGTAGTTCATGCTCTTCCATCCACATTGCATCCATAGGCGGATAGTTCTTGAACTTCACCAAATAGCGTCTTGCAAATTGTCCTTTAACTTTTCTGTCCTTATGTGCCAAAACTTGCTCAGGTACCAGGATCTCATCAAGTTACTCAACTTCTGGCTCATCCTCATCTGGCATATCTTCTAGCACATCACCCACGAAGGATCTTAGAAGACTCACGTGAAACGCATTATGAATCTTCCATGCATCAGGCAATTTCAGCCTGTAAGCCACATCGTTGATCTTGTCAAGCACTTAAAAAGGCCCATAGTAACGCATGCTGAGCTTAGGAAACAGCCATTCCTTGCCCTTCATCTTCTTTAACCTTGCCTTTTCGAACCTTAACAGAACCCAATCACCAGGTGATAACAACAATTCACGACGGTGACAATCAGCAGCCTTTTTCTGCTTTGCGTGAGTCTTCTCCAAGGCAACTTTAATCTTCTTATACATCTCATCCATGTTCTCAACATATCGATTTGCCTCAAAGATCTTGTCTTTTGTATGCAGTATGGGAGGAACCTTTTTGCCGCCTTCAACAATCTCAAAAGGTGCTTTGCCAGTAGACGAATGCACCTTATTATTGTACGCATACTCAAGCATAGGCAAGTATTGTTCCCACTTGCTCTTATTATCTGATACATAGCATTTCAACAGATCTAAGACAGTAGAATTAGCCTCTTCTGACTGTCCATCAGTTTGTGGATGAAATGAAGACGAGAACTTGAGCGTAGTGCCCATGTTCTCAAATAATCCTCTCCAGAACAAACTGGTCATGCGAGGATCACGATCACTGATAATCGATTGTGGCATACCATGGTACTTAAACACATTGTACATGAACAAGCGTGTCATCTGATCAGATTTTATCTTCTTCCTGACAGGGATAAATGGGCCTACTTGCTGAACATGCAGATAATGGTCCATATACCATCATTCCATGTTGGCGTCCTTGGAAGATCAAAGATAAAGTCCATAGCAATACTTTCCCATGACTTATCCGGAATCGGCAGTGGTTGTAACAACCCTGGTGCCTTTTGCCTGTCAAACTTGACCTTTTGGCAAACTATGCATGCTCGCACAAAGGCATCCACATCTCTCCTCAAGGTAGGCTAATAGAAGAATGTCTCTATCGCTTTGACTGTTGCATCAATGCCACGATGCCTTGCATACGGTGGGACATGACTCTCTTCCATGACCTTATGTCGCAGTGGCCTAGTGACACAAAGTCTACCATGCACCATCATAAAACCATCTCTGAGGAGGTAGTATCGTGATGTTGCCCCTCTTGTAACTGTTCAAGGATCCTTACAAAATCTTCATCAGCAGTATATTGTTCCTTCATGTCATCTAACTCATGATGATAAGGAATTGACACAGCTAAAATTTGTGGCTTTCTTGATAACGCATCAACCACAACATTCTTCTTGCCTTCCACATACATAATCTGGAAGTGTAACATGGAAAGAATGTTTGCCCATCGCATATGCTTTTCAGATAACTTTGACTGTGTCAAGAAGTATCGCAAGGTCTGATGATCTGTTTGGACAACAAATTCAGCACCTAAGAGGTAGTGCTTCCAGCTAGAAAGCGCATGAATCACGGCCAAGAGCTCTTTCTCATAGACTTGCATAGTCCTCTCTGGCCCTTGCAAAATTCAGCTTTCATAAGCTACTACCCGTCCATCTTGCATTAGCACTGCTCCAATGCTACTGCCACCCGCGTCACACTGGACCACAAATGACTTCCTGAGTTCTAGCAAAACAATAACTGGATCTGAAGTCAACTTTTCCTTTAAGAGACTAAAAGCTGAAATCTCTTTTTGGGTCCATCTGAAAGTGACCTCTTTCTTTTGCAAAGCATGAAGAGGTGATGCTATCTCTGCAAAATTTCTGATAAACCTTCTATAGTAGGAAAACAATCCCAAGAAGCTTCTGACATCGTGCACAGTCTTCAAGTTTGGCCATGTCTTGATAGCTTCGACCTTTGCGGGATCCATTCTGACACCATCCTTTGAGACTATGTGGCCAAGAAAGTGGATCTCTTCGAGGAAGAATTCACTTTTCTTAGGATTGACAGACTGCGCAGCTCTTCGAACACAATGGTCAAGTGACGCCTATGCTCCTCTTCATTCTTCGAATACACTATCATGTCATCGAAGAACGTCCCAACAAACTATTGATGCGAGCGGAAAATCCGGTCCATCATTCTGTTGAACGTGGCACGCGCATTTGTTAGCCCAAACGGCATCACTAGAAACTCATAAAGACCAAATGTCGTTCTAAACGCAATCTTGTGCACATCCTCTGGCCTTATACGAATCTGATGGTACCCACTCTTAAGGTCTATTGTCACAAATGGGAGCGCATACGAATAATCAGCAAGATGAAAATAAATAATATTTCAACTAAACAAAGTTGAGGGAGAAGTTCGACACAGTATTTGGGACCAGAAGATGGGTTGGTCCCCCCTCCTTAAAGAGAATAGGGAGAATCTTTTTACAAGCACGAAAACCCCTCCGTTCTAAATCTTTGACTCATTGGTCGTTCCTTCCCGTAAGGGAAATCCGAGAGACAAGCTCTAAATCCTTTTTTCCGTCTGTACTCGGAGTCGAGACTCCGCAGACAATTTCCGAATTCCGTTCCCAGAATTCCCAAGCGTAGGCTGAAGCTTTCTCACTTCTCCTTCGCGATGAAGTACCTGCAAACACACACACAAACACGCGATAACAATTCGTATGGCGAATCCACAATAAATACATGTCGCTCTTGCGCAGAGCGACTTCCGTGCTTCGTAGTCTCGCGATCTCTTGCGTTATCTGGCGGCAGAGTCTTCTCTTGCTGACGTTGGTAACCCCCTTTCAGTGAGGGCATGTGGTGCTTTTATAGCTCCTTGGCCACGGCACAAATAGCTGCTCGCGTAGAGCTCGAGGCCGTTTTTTTTTTTTTTTTTGGCTGTTCTACCAGAAATAGGGAGAGAGAATTCGCTGGCTGGATTTGTTGCTTTATTTTCTAAGTGGCTGCCCACTTGTTAAGTGGGCGGCCGACATATTTTAAAATTGGTCTGAACCTGCCCAAAAACTCAATAAAACCTTATAAGTTAAAAACAATGCCTTTCACAACACGTCCCAGGCGTCCCTGGATGCAACCACATGCACGAATGTAATGCAAACATAGGTTCCTCGCGGGAAAGCGTCTGCTCTTCCCGGAAAACTCGTTAAAATATTCCGCTTTTTAAGAAAAGCTTCTCAAAATCCATCTTTATTCTTGTGCTTGCGTCTTTACGCGTATTCCTCTTTCCAATTCTGGTTTCCTGTCAGACCAACGAGATATTCCCTTTCCGATGCTCCCGTCACCCCATCACGTGACGCATCAGGAATATTCGTTTCCTGGTCTCTCCCACCGAACTAACGGTAAAACCCCTTCGCGATGCTTAATGTCACCCATCATATGACGCATCAGAGTTTTCGGTTCCTGATGGCTTTTAATAATTCCAATAGATCTACAGTTCCTAACCTTACGGTTCAAGTGCACATCTTTAAATATCCTAATTTCAATAAAAAGAAATTACTCGAGAAAATAAGAAAATAAGTCCATTTAGCAACATCCCTCTGGCTTCTAAACAGTTGTGCTCAACTGTAGTGCTTGTACATATCCTTCCAGAATCTCGGGATAGGGTGCTAATTCCTGCTCGGTCATCCACTGAGCATCTAGAGTAGAATAATTCTTAAACTTGACCAAATACTTCCGTGTAATCTTCCCAGACTTAAGTGGCCGCTCCTGATGATGAATGATCTGTTCCAGTTGGAGTATTTCTTCCGTTTCCTCAACCTCGGGAGATTCCTCAGCAATAGGCTGACTTGGAGACGGTCCCACATATGGCCGGAGTAAACTAACATGGAAAGCATTGTGGATCTTCCAATTAGATGGTAAGTCTAATTGGAACGTCACATCGTTCACTTGGTCAATTATCTTAAACGGCCCATAATAGCGATTGGAAAGTTTTACCACTTTCCCTTTATGAGTCGCTTGTTTCTTTAGTCTTGCCTTCTCAAACTTGAGTAAGACTAATTGACCGATTGTTAAGTCCAGATTCCTTCTGTGCTTGTCCGTAGCTTTCTTATGTTTTTCCTGAGAGCGCAAAATTACTCTCTTAACTTGCCCGTAGGCCGTGTCCAAATCCCGGACAAACTCATCTGCTACGAAAATCTTATCCTTAGTGACAAGGATCGGTGGAAGCAAAGGCTTACCATAGAGAATCTCAAAAGGTGCTTTCCCCATAGACGAATCCACGGTATTGTTATATGCGTACTCAACAAGGGGCAAATACTTCTCCCAGTCAAATTGTCTTTCTGATACATAAGATTTCAGCATATCCAATACTCTGGAATTAGCGATCACACTCTGCCCATCGTTTGAGGATGATATGCAGAAGAAAAATTCAACTTCGTGCCAAGGTTATCAAACAAGGCACGCCAAAAGTTGCCTGTCATGCGAGGATCTCGATCACTCACAATAGACTTGGGCAGCCCATGATGCTTAAATATCTGTGCTAGAAAAATTCTAGCCATATGGTCTGCTTTGATTGTTTTCTTAATTGGAATAAAGTGAGCTTGCTTGCTAAATCCGTCCACGATAGGCCAGATCGCATCATTTCCAGTTTGAGTCTTTGGGAGATCCATAACAAAATTTATGGCAATACTCTCCCAGGGTTGATAAGGCACAGGTAAAGGTTGAAGTAACCGAGGCATCTTGTGCCGATCATACTTTACTTTTTGGCAAACCAAGCATTCCCTGACATATTGATCAATGTCTGCTTTAAGGCTTGGCCAAAAGAAATATCTTTCCAATGCTAAGGTCGTAGGGAGAATTCCCTGATGATCTGCATTGGTGAAGCATGTGCTTCTTCCATGATTTTCTTTCTCAATGGTTCTGCCACGCAAATTGCTTGGTGGTGATAGAGATAACCATCCCGAATAGAATAGGGATATTCATCCTGTCCGTTCTGTAATTTATTCCAAGTGGAGGAGAAGTCTGGGTCATTTGGATACAACTCTGGAGGTGATTCCAATTCTTGGTGATACACAGAAGTAACTGCGTTCAGCCTAGGCCGTCTAGACAATGTGTCTGCAGCCACATTCTTACTCCCAGTCGTATGGAGGATCTGGACGTGAAACATGGACAAAAAATTGACCCATCTCATTTGCTTCTCAGATAATTTCCGTTGCGTAAGAAAATACCGCAAACTCTAGTGATCGGTTTTGATCACAAAATCCGCTCCTACAAAATAATGCTTCCAGGTAGACAAGGTGTGGATCACAGCCATAAGTTCCTTCTCGTAGATCGAGGCATGCAATTCTGCATCCTTAAGTCGTCTACTTTCATAAGCCACTGCATGGGCTTCTTGGTTAAGCACTGCACCGATGCAATCACCTGAAGCATCGCACTAACCCTCGAATGGTTTCCTTAAGTCTAGCACTATCAAAATAGGTCCATGGCTTAATAAGTACTTTAGCCTACCAAAGGCACCTTGTTGTCTCGATCCCCACCTGAAAGGAATCTTTTTCCTTGTTAGGTCATGAAGTGGTCCTGCTACTTGAGCAAAGCCTCGGATAAACCTCCGATAGTAAGAACACAATCCCAGAAAACTTCGTACATCATGTACCGTAGTGGGAGTTGGCCAATCTTACACGACTTGGATCTTTGCGGGATCCATTTTCACTTGGTTGTGTGAGACTATATGGCCGAGATAGTGTATCTCAGTGAGGAAGAACTCACTCTTCTTTGCATTCACATGCAACTCATGCTTTCACAATTCCTGAAACACTATATCCAAGTGCTTCCGATGTTCCTCCTCGGTCTTTGAAAAGATGAGTATGTCATCAAAGAACACTCCTCTGAAAGCTCGGTGTGGGCTGAAAATTCGGTCCATCATTCGATTGAATGTGGCAAGAGCATTGGTCAAGCCAAACGGCATTACCAAAAAGTCATAAAGTCCAAAAGTTGTGCGAAAGGCAGTCTTATGGACATCTTCAGGGGCTATGCGTGTCTGATGATACCCGCTTTTTAAGTCAATGCGACTAAAGATGCTTGCTCCCTGCACCTTATCGAGAATATCATCAATCCGGGGTATCGGAAAGCGATTCTTGATAGTGATCTTGTTTAGAGATCGATAATCTATGCACATTCGAAACGTGCCGTCTTTCTTCTGCACCAGTAGAACTGGAGAGCAGTACGGCGAAGTACTTGGTCGTACTAGACCTTTTTCCAGAAGCTCGTTGACTTGCTTCAAAATTTCCTCTTGCTGAGCAAGACTAACCCGATCAGGGGGTAGGTTTGGGGGAGAGCTACCTGGTACGAGATCAATGCGATGATCTTCCGGACGTTCCGGAGGTAGCTTGTCTAGTAGAGTATCCGTGAAACAATCTTTATACTTTTCAAGAAATTGAAAACATTTAATTTCCAAACTAGAGAGCGAACCCTCATTAGTTTTATCTCTTTCACGTGCGAAAATCAAGTAAGCAGAAACGCACTTCTTTATTTCCTTCTTAATGGAGATATGGCTTACAATAGGGAATAGCCAATCCCCTGCATCGGCAAAAATTTTAATGTTCTTGCCCTCATGCTCAAAAGCGAGGGTCTTTTCTACATAATCTGGGACCGGTTGCATATGGTAATGCCATGGCATACCCAAGATGATATCACATCCCTCAATAGGTGCCATCAAAAAGCATTCGCGGTCCTTGTATTCACCAATCCGGAGATTGAGTTGTCCTTGCACGGGAGTTGCATTGGTGGTCAACCCCTCAAATGCTGATCCGGAAGTGACTGGAGTTCCAAGCTGAGCCAAACGTTCTGCAGTTTCCAGTGAGATGAAGTTGTCCATCGATCCAGGGTCGTAGAGGATCAACACCCGCTGGTTATTCACAGATCCCCGGCCTTTAAGGAGCTGGCGCTTCCCTTTCTCGGTTTCTGTATTCCCTTGCACATCAGGAATGGAATTCAAGCTCGGTGGTGCGGCTTCCTTCTTCGATTGTTCCTTCTTCGAAGATGCTTGTTCCTGCCGTTGCTGCCGAACAGGGCAGTCGGGCTGCACATGTCCTTTTTCACCACAGTAGAAGCACCTTCCTTGCTCTTTGAAGGTTTGTACTTAGTTCGGCGTGAGATACTTAAGCCGTTTTCCGGTACCCTCTGGCTTCTTAGGCTCATCCGGATCCTCTGGGGAACACTTTTTGCCTTGGTTGCCATGTCATCATAGACCGCTCTTTGCCTTGCACGGTATGTGCTATGTTCCATCCGTCTGGGGGTACCAGTGGAATGTAAATCCTCAGCAATGATTGCCGACTCCATCATCCGCTGAAGGGTGTCATATGGGTACACCTTCATGCTCTTCCGAAGTGGTGGTTGAAGACCTGCTTCAAACTTTCGCATCTTTTCTTCGTCGGAAATCTTCATAAAAGGCGTAACTTTTAGAAGAACCGACCAAAACTTGTCAACATAAGCCGTGACTTTCTCTTGTTCCTTCTGGGCATGCCAGTCCCATTCCTTCCAAATGTCCTTCTCGAATTCAGGTGGAAGAAATTGTTCATAGAATTCAGCTTTGAATTGAGTCCAGGTTCTAGCTTGAGTACCTTCCAAAATTTTGGCTAGCCACCAGTTGCTTGCAGTCTCCTTGAGATGCATCCAAACATGACGCAACTTGGATTTTTTAGTGAAGTTTCCGTTGGCAAAAGCAACTTCAAATTGCCTGATGAAAGACAGTGCCTTGGAGATATCTCTCCGTCCTGTGTAGTTATCAAACTTCACATCCTTGTCACCGGATTTGAAAATCCGCATCTTGCGGTGACGTCTGCGGTTATCCCTCTTGAACTGAGGCTTCTCTTTAGTAGCATGTAGGGAAGTAGTAGGAGTTTTCTTCTTGGGAGAAGATTTAGATACTGTATGAGAAGTAGATGTAGTAGTATAACCAGAAGAGTATGATGGAGAAGAGATAGAGACATCCTTGCTTTCATTAAGCAGAGAAAGTTCTTTTTCCTGGCCCTTGCTCTTGGAAGGCCGTTTGTCCTGATCCGGAGATCCCTTGTGCGTTTCGGCACCTTTTTCCGCACCATCCACCTGCGGGTTGCTTCTATTAGCAGGATTTTCTTGACGCCCATCGGCATCCATTCATTGCGGCTTCTTGATTCCGTCCAAAGCCTTTTGGACAGCCGGCAACGAAATAAGTTGTTGCAATTCCGCGAGTTGGGCTCGCACTTGCTCAAGTTCGTCTTCAGCGGTTCTTCCGTGGCTTGTCATGGTTCTTCCCGTTCCTTCTCGGAATCGTCCTTCTTTGCAGAGAAAGAGAGGAATCCGAGCTCTGATACCATTGTCACAAACGGGAGCGCACACAAATAATCAACAAGATGAAAATAAATAATCTTTCAACTAAACAAAGTTGAGGGAGAAGTTCGACACAGTATTTGGGACCAGAAGATGGGCTGGTCCCCCCCCTTAAAGAGAATCCTTTATTAGGGACTCGGGAGAATCTTTTTACAAGCACAAGAACAGGAGAAAACCCCTCCGTTCTAAATCTCTGACTCAATGGTCGTTCCTTCCCGTAAGGGAAATCCGAGAGACGAGCTCTCAATCCTTTTTCTGTCTGTACTCGGAATTGAGACTCCACAGACAATTTTCGAATTCCATTCCCGAAATTCCCAAGCGTAGGACGAAGCCTTCTCGCTTCTCCTTCGCGATGAAGTACCTGCAAACACACACACAAACACGCGACAACAATTCGTATGGTGAATCCACAATAGATACCTGTCGCTCTTGCGCGGGAAAAGCGACTTCTGTGCTTCGTAGTCTCGCGATCTCTTGCGTTATCTGGCGGCAGAGTCTTCTCTTACTGACATTGGTAACCCCCTTTGAGTGAGTGCATGTGGTGCTTTTATAGCTCCTTGGCCACGGCACGAATAGTTGCTCGCGTAGCGATCGCGGCCGTTTTTCTTTTTTGTTGTTCTACCCGAAATAGGGAGAGAGAATTCGCTGGCTGGTTTTGTTGCTTTATTTTCTAAGTGGCTGCCCACTTATTAAGTGGACGGCCGGCATATTTTAAAATTGGTCTGAACCTGCCCAAAAACTCAATAAAACCTTATAAGTTAAAAACAATGCCTTTCACAACACTTCCCAGAAGTCCCTAGATGCAACCACATGCACGAATGTAATGCAAACATAGATTCCTCGCGGGAAAGCGTCTGTTCTTCCCGGAAAACTCGTTAAAATATTCCGCTTTTTAAGAAAATCTTCTCAAAACCCATCTTTATTCTTGTGCTTGCGTCTTTACGCGTATTCCTCTTTCTAGTTTGGGTTTCCTGCCAGACCAACGAGATATTCCCTTTCCGATGCTCCCGTCACCCCATCACGTGACACATCAAGAATATTCGTTTCTCGGTCTCTCCCACCGAACTAACGGTAAAACCCCTTCGCGATGCTTAATGTCACCCATCATATGACGCATCAGAGTTTTCTGTTCCTGATGGCTTTTAATAATTCCAGTAGATCTACAGTTCCTAACCTTACGGTTCAAGTGCACATCTTTAAATATCCTAATTTCAATAAAAAGAAATTACTCGAGAAAATAAGAAAATAAGAAAATAGTACATTTAGCAACATCTATCCTGCTGAAAATTGCAGCACCCTCTAAACGATCGAGAATATCATCAATTCTAGGAATAGGAAACCTATTCTTGATGGTATTCTTATTCAACGCAGGGTAATCAATACACATGCGCCATGAGCCATCCTTCTTTTGCACTAGGAGCACTAGGGAGCAAAAGGGTGAAGAACTAGGCTGAATCAGCCCCTTCTCTAATAACTCCTCAACCTGGCCCATAATCTCTTTCTGTTGCGCCGCACTAACCATGTAGGGAGGTCTATTTGGTGGGCTACACCCTGACACCAAATCTATCCGATGGTCCTCAGGTCTCTCTGGCGGCAATTGCGGCGGTAATGAATCAGAAAAACAGTCATAAACTTTTGCAAAAATGCTGACCTTTCTTTATCTAACACAGATAAATTTGATTGATCACTATCTAAGACATCACGTGCAAAAATCAAGTACACAGAAAGATGATTCTTTATTACAGAAGTGATAGCAGAAGCAAATACAATAGGGACTGACTCTCCTTTAAGCTTTACATCCAAGATGTGAGTTTTGCCCCTATGCTGTACAGTGATCTTTTTGTTGTAGGCATCCAAGACGCCATGCACTCAGAACATCCATTGGAATCTCAATAAGGCGTCACAACCTTCCAGCGGCATGATGTAGAACTCTTCTGTGTCCACATATGACTGGATATGCAGACGCTGTTTTCCAATGATGGGAGTAACACACTCTGAGTCGCCAGGACATGCCAACCCTGCCTCTGCTGTTCAGCTCTAATGCCCAGCTTCATACTTAACTCTGGTGAGATAAATTTGGCTTTGGCACCTGGATCAAAGAAGATGAGTGCCGTCCGATCCCTAACTTGACCCCATGCCCTGCATAACTGACTGGCATCTGTGCTGGGCCTGTCACCCATCATGTCTGGCACTAAACCTGCCGTGGGTTTAGGCTTCTTGCCTTTTTGGTCTCCTTTATCCTCTGACTCAGCTGGTCTTTTCCTTTGTGGACAATTGATAGAAAAGTGACCAGGCTGCTCGCATATAAAGCATTTGTTCTCAGCCATTAGGACCTTCTTTTCCTCGAGCGACTTGCACACAAAAGGCTTCCTTTTCTGTTTCTTTGCCTACGCTCCAGAAGTCCCGGCTGAATCCTTGTCTTTGGTGGCCTTTTCTGACCCCTGTGACGCATCAGGAGCCGTTTTCACAAAGGGCTTCTTCGCTGAATTTTTCTTTTGCTGTCCTCCTTTGTCGTTGCTCGGAAATCCACTGTCCTCTCCTTTCAACAAGACAATACCAGTGTTCGCAACTTCCATAAGCTAAGTGAGGGTAGCCACTTTGTTCTTTGTACAGTAATCGCCAAGCCCTTTAGGCAGCCCACAACAGTACTTATCTATCTGCTCTGTCAATGGCACAAATCTGTAGGTCACTAAGAGTAACGCTTTACAAAACCTCCTATTGTACTCCAGCAAGCTCTTGCACGAAGCTGAAGTAAGCTGGTGCCAATCTGTCATGACGTCGGCTTCAAATTCATTTGATAGCCAAGCAGATGCAAACATTTGCTTGAAGTAAACCCAAGTGGCGGGTGCCTCTCCTTGCATTAACAATGTCGTCCACCATGTAAGCGCATTGTCCTTTAAGAAAGTGGCGGCTTTCCTGACCTTCGAGGCCTCTGTAAAATTCCCTCCCGCATAAGCTATATCAAACTGCTGGAGGAAAGTGAGGGCCTTTGTCTTATCCTCGAAACCACTGAAGGTACTGATCTTTACAGCTACACCACCTTCTTTGTAAGCTTTCGGCTTCTCTAGTGCCCCCAAGTTGTCATATGGAATGGTCTGCAACATGGGCATTGTAGTAGGCATGATCGGCACATCTTGGCCATTCACATTTTGCGTCAGAGGTGAGATATCTGGCTGCTGTCCAGAAAAACCAGCCATGCCAAAATGACCCTGTGGCACCCCAAACTGGCCGTGGTTGCTCTGAAAACCATGCTGCATGCCGATACTACCATACATGGGCTTTGGCATGATGCCTTGCATACCCCCAAACACTGTTCCTAGCATGTACGGCTGACTTCCAGGCGCATAACCTCTATGTCACCCATCCTATGACGCATCAGAGATGTCCGTTCCCGGACGGTCAGATACTTCTTCCCGATGCTCCCTGTCACCCATCCAATGTGACGCATCAGAAGTACTCGGTCCTGGTGGCCTTACAGATATTCCCTTTCACAGTGCTCCCGTTATTACTCTGAATGACGCACTAGGAATATTCTGTACTCGGATGTCTCCAGTGAGAAAAACCCTCTCACTTAAAATTCCAATAATTCATTTAGAATTATTTTTATGTCAGATAAAGCCAATTTAGCAACAGTTGCATTGGTGGCGCTTGCAAGAACTCCATAAACCTTGGATTCTGCACCAGCTGCGAAAAGACATTCACCGCGGCAACTAACTGAGTCTTGAACGCATCATCCTCAAGTTGCCCAATCATAAAGCCCTGTACTACAGGAGGGACATTCATGTTGACAAGAGGTACAGACTGACGTGGCCGTGAGCTCTAGCCAATTATCACAAAGTGATGACGTGGCTACGAAGAGCAAAACCCCTAATTTCTGCCAGAAACCCTAAAATTCTTGCAAACCCTAATTTTTGCCAAAAACCCTAATTTCCAAAAATCGCAGAGGCTTTTTTTTTTTTTTTAATGATGAGCGACGCAAATCTTGCTTTTTCTCTACCCAATGAGAAAGAGAGAGAATGCTTTTGCTTTCAAGTTTTGACTCTCTGTGAGAGAGAGAGAGCAGTTGCTTTTGATTTGAAGCTTTTCGGGCTCTACTTTTGGGCATCCCTTGTAACCTTTAAATTAGTGGTGAGGGCCTCACTTCTCAGAGCATATGGATGCAGAGGCTGAGAGTGAATCCCGACCCACTCTCTTGTACTTTGAACTGAGTTATATAAAAAGAAATACCGAAAGGGGCACCAGTCTTTGGGGCCAATATCTCTAGGCACGGAACTCCGTCGGGCCAGTGCAAATCTTTTGTGATCTGTGAATTGTTGAAGTAGTTATTTGGTGCTGTCACGATTGATTCTTGACTTGCAGTGTCCAAGTCTGTTACACTGGTATCAGAGAACGGCCAATTTCTCTTCTACGGGAAATCCAAGCTCAATTTTTTTCCGCGGCACCTATGGCTTCACGCAAGGATCAGTCGACTCCCTCTGCATCTGGAGATGCGCACAGGGATCACAACGAAGATTCGGACAGAGAATATGGCCCGCCTCGGCCTACTCAGACAGAGCAAAGAGAGATGACGCGTCGTCAAATTATCGGCGATGCAACAAAGATGATGCTCAGTTTTGCGAAGGATCCGAATTTGGTAAAATATATGAGCGAGACTTCTTTTCAGGAAGTGCATGCGCAGTGGCAGAAAACCACTACACCACCCCTGAAACCCGCTCTCAAGAAACCTACTGATCACAAACAGTACTCAGAGAAGGAATTACAAGAGGTGGTTGATCCACGGATTGCTCAGCTTTTTGACGCGCAAAAGAAAGCCAAAAACAACGGCAAAAAGCAAAAGAAAAGCACTGACTTCCCGGGATATTTGGGTCGTCAGTCAACTTTTGATAAGGCAAAGAAACAGAAGAAGCGTGTTCGATTTGAAGGAGTACCCAGTTCTTCTTCTTCTTCTTCTTCTTCTTCTTCTTCTTCTGACAGTTCTTCTAGCTCTTCAGATTCAAGCGAAGAAGACAGAAAAGGTTAAAAGCGAAGCAAGAAACAAAGCTTCGGAAAGGGCAAGAAAAAGGCAAAGAAGGCTAAATCTCGCCCACAGCCTGACAGTTCTACTGAGGACTCGTCTACAAACAGCTCAGATTCTGAATATTGAAACTTCTATGCGAACAAGAAGAATTTTTACAAAGCCGACCAGTATGAATTTCTCCAAGATAAAAGCAAGAAAGTCCGAGAGTTTAAGGAAGGTGGCCACTCGATCAAGTTTGATACTTTTTCAAGATACTCAGATGCTTCGAAGGCTGTCTTTTATACAGCAGTTTGACATCGCTTTCGCAGGAGGACGCTATTCAGAGCACTCCAAGATTCGGAGAGCTACCTCTTACCTTAAGGGGAATGCTCGTACTTGGTGGTCCACGCTTCTTTTAAACAAGACTGCTCCAGTTAAATGGCTGAAATTTAAAAAGCTTTTTATTTCTTCTTGGTTGACGCAAGAATATGAACGAGATACACGAGCTGCTTGGAACCATCTTCGGATGATTAAGAAAGATACAATCAATGCTTATTGTAAAAGATTCTAGAGCTCTTTTCTACCCGCCTCTTCATTCAAGAAGATCTCGTTCAGAGAACAGATTGAGCGGTTAACCTTGGGTCTACCTACAGAGATCCGAGATCACTTCTTGGAACAGAAGTCGGCTTCTATTCAGGAGTTGATGAGTCATGCGAAGCGGGGCTTTGCCATTCACTCTGGCAGTCTGACCTACCCCACAGATGAGGCCATGACACAACGAGCCGAACAGACTTTTGGGAATGAAAGTAGAAAGAAAAAGAGCAACCCAGAGAAAAAGGATGCACGACCCAAGCTTACTCCCGAGGAGAGAGCTCGCTTTATCAGAGAGGGGAAGTGCTTTCAATGCGGGGAACAGGGACATATCTCTGCGAAGTGCCCTAAAAAGGCAAAGAAAGCACAGAATGATAAAGATGACGACAGGCCTGAGAGTTCGAGAGCAGCTGAGGAACGTGGCAGAAAAGGCAAATAGAAAAGCAGAACTGGTACCACATGGCGTGGGACCTGCACTGAATCTAATGAATGAAAGTACAAACTTTGGCGCTTTTGGGGCAAAGTGAAGGATTAGGAAGCTCTTTTGAAGGAGCCAAGGCCAACTTCTTTTCACTTGGAATTGGCGGCTCGATTTGGAAATTACGCCCGACAGACTGACGCCACAGGCGAAGGTAGTTCGACTGGCACCCGGATGGGATGTTGCCAATACACCGAGCATTGGCAAACTTCGTTTGCAATGACAGGGGTGTTCAGGGCACGCGAGTGACGTTCTACTCGGGATCCCTTGGTACCACAAGAACTACGCCGTGGTTGACTACCGGGCAAGAAAGCGACTTTGACAAATGAAGGGCTCAGAGATTGTACTTGATGATTTCTTTACTCATTCTTATGGGAGAGACCTGAACGATGGATAAAGGTTATATTATGGAATGAAAATATTATGGACCCAGTGAAAGACCTCTTGGAAAAGGGTCTTGTCCAGCATAGTACTTCACCGTATTGCTCTCCACTGTTGTTGGATTTGAAGAAAGACGGATCTTGGAGAATGTGCATTGATTATAGAGCTCTCAACAAAATCACCATCAAGAACAGATTTCCGATTCCTAGGATCGATGATATACTCGACAGGTTACAGGGATCCTCGTGCTTTAGCAGGATTGATCTGAAGAGTGGATATCATGAGATCCAAATCGCGACGGGAGACGTCTACAAGACAGCCTTCCGGACTACTTTTGGATTATTTGAGTTTTTTTGGTGATGCCTTTTGGCTTAACCAATGCTCCTGTGACATTTAACCGGATGATGGACGGGATTTTTCGAGAGTACAGGCTATTTGTTGGCACTTTCTTTGATGATATCATTGGTTTCTCCAAGAATGAAGCAGAACACAGAGATCATATGCTTCAGAGATACATTTTTTTTGGGACACTTTGTCTTAGCAACACGAGTGCAAATGGATCCGGCCAAGATAGACACGGCCCGATTTGAAGAATGTCCATGAAGTTGAAAGCTTCTTGGGACTGTGTTCGTACTACAGACGGTTCATTCGAAAGTTTGCAGAGGTTCCTTCCCCTTTGCATATCTTGATACAGAAAGGAGTCCCTTTCTTGTGGGGATCCACAGAGGTGACTGCCTTTCAGACATTGAAAGAGAAATTGACTACAGGACCAGATTTGACTTTGCCGGACTTGCAAAAGTCATTTGAAGTATTTTGTGATGCTTATGGTCGTAGTCTGGGTGAGGTCTTCATGCAAGAAGGCCATGTCATTGCTTACGAGAGCCGATTGTTCTCTAGGCCGGAGATGACAGCACAGATATACGAGAAGGAGCTTTTGGCGATTATCCATGCTCTTACTCAGTGGCGGCATTACCTACTCGGAGCAGATTTTACAGGCCATCAGAGTTTGCGCTACTTCTTGTCACAGAAGCAGCTTTCGGAAAAGCAGATGCGGTGGGTGAACATCTTGTCACAGTTTCACTTCCAGATTGTCCATGTGCGGGGACAGAAGAATGTGGTGGCGGATGCTTTGTCTCGAAAGCCGTTGGTTCTCGCTATTCCACGATACATCATAAGAGCTTCGAGGATATGGTCGATCAGTATGCCACAGATACAAATTTTGCGAATATTTTCACACGGATACGGGATGGGGAGACAGTAGCTGGATACTCCCTTCGGGAAGGCTACTTGATGAGAAGGACTATGTTGGGCGTTACACAGCCGTTGTGGGAAAAGGTTATGACTGAATGCCATCGTCCACCTTTTATGGGTCACTACGGCATTGCTACCACCATAAAGGGGTAGAGAGATACTTCTTTTGGCCGAGACTCAAAAATGATGTGGAAGAGTTTGTGCGCAGTATGCCAGAAGGTCAAGTTTGATAGGCATAAGGCACAGGAATTGTTACAGCCTTTACCCATACCCACCCGCCCCTTGGGAAATATTGAAATGGATTTCATTTTTGATCTCCCGAGAACACAGAATGATCACGATGATTTTCCGATTACACAGCACGTCTGAGACGATAGTCTCCTACAGAGACCCCAGATTTATGAGTTTGTTTTGGAAGGAAATTTGGGAGAACATTGGCACGCGGTTGCAGTTCTCGTCAACGTTCCACTTGCAGACTGAGTTTGTTTTGGAAGGAAATTTGGGAGAACATTGGCACGCGGTTGCAGTTCTCGTCAACGTTCCACTTGCAGACTGACGGGCAATCTGAGATTGCCAATTCAGTGGTTTTAGATTTATTGAAGTCTTGTATCTCGGATCAGAAGACTCAATGGGAAAAGAACTTACCTTTGGTGGAATTTGCCTACAATAACAAGATACACTCTTCAACCGGGAAGACGCCATTTGAGATTGTTGAAAGTGCTGCAAAGGTTCCATCCTTCCTGAGCACGAAAGACTAGATATTTGAAGCGGATGAATATTCACGAGATTTGGATTCGGCTTTTGCCAAGGTTCGCGAGACTTTGCAGAAGTCTCAAGAACGATAGAAAAAGGCAGCGGATCGCCATCGTTGCGACTTGAAATTGAAGGAGGATGATTGGGTGCTCTTACGTTTTGAGAAGGCACGCCTAAGAAAGAAAAAGGGAAAGGAGAGGCTTCTTTTCTAAAGCTTAGTATGTGATCCTACGGACCTTTCCAGATTACTGAAAAGATAAATGATGTCTCCTTCCGATTGAAACTGCCAGATACTTGGAGGATTCACAATGCATTGCATGTGAGTCTCTTGAAACCTGTTAAGGGTGATGTGCCTGATGATGGGGAGCCTGATGAGCAACCCGCAGTGGAAGAAAACGAGGAGACCCTTGTTCCTGAACAGATTTTGGCACATACGGATACGAAGAAAGGTAAAGTCCGAAGGCGGTTCTTGGTTAAATTCAAGAACTTTCCTGCATTTGATGGGAAGTGGATGGAGGAGGAGGACCTAGCAGATACTCCTCGGATTGTGAAACTTTACCTCGATGTTTTGGTTTAGCATAGTCAACTCCCAAACGGAACCCAGAAATTTAGCTTGGCCGAAGATCTGGTGCAAAGGGATGCACAAGAGAAGAGTTACTCAGCTCCTTTGTCAACAGATGCCTTGATTTTGATACTAAAGTCACTGATGTCTCTTTGCGCTTCAGGGATACTGAGAGCTGACAGTATTCTGTTGGAATACTTTATGAAATGGAATTCCTGATAATGATACTGATTTGTTCTTGACTTCTTTTGAGTGCAGGAACTGATAGACGAAATGACTGCAGCATTTTGGTCTGATTGATCTCAAATAGACATGGTTGCAATAGGGGTTAGTCAATCGGACATCGATGAGGTCCCGATTGGACCTAGATGTGATTGCTAGCTACATTGCCGATAAATCATGGTCTAAGATCCGAATGAATGTTGAATGTCATGTGATGTCCTATGATGTCTGGTGATGTCCTGTGATGTCGTGTGATGTGACTATCGATTTTGTACATGTGCTAGAAGTGTGTTCCTAGTACGTAGGTACTAACAGTCAGTGTCTGCTAAGACGGATTATGGCTTTTGTCGGTTTTGCAGCGTAATCGCGGTCGATTACAATGCTTTCAAGAGGGGGGTATGTCACAAAGTGATGACGTGGCTACGGACAGCACAACCCCTAAAATTCCTACAACCCCTAATTTTTGCCAAAAACCCTAATTTCCAGAAATCGCGGAGGCTTTATATATATATATATATAATTTTTTTTTTTTAATGATGAGCGACGCAAATCTTGCTTTTTCTCTACGCAATGAGAAAGAGAGAGAGAGAGAATGCTTTTGCTCTCAAGTTTTGACTCTCTGTGAGAGAGAGAGAGCAGTTGCTTTTGATTTGAAGCTTTTGGGACTCTGCTTTTGGGCATCCCTTGTAACCTTTAAATTAGTGGTGAGGGCCTCACTTCTCAGAGCATCTGGACGCAGAGTCTGAGAGTGAATCCCGACCCACTCTCTTGTACTTTGAACTGATTGAAATACCGAAAGGGGGGTCAGTCTTTGGGGCCAATATCTCTAGGCACAGAACTCCGCCGGGCCAGTGCAAATCTATTGTGATCTGTGAATTGTTTAAGGTGGTTATTTGGTGCTGTCGCGATTGATTCTTGACTTGGAGTGTCCAAGTCTGTTACACCAATCTCAAAAACCATAGGGATCTCATGTCTGTCCTTTGAAGAGGAACCCTCTTCCATAATGGCCTTCCCCTTGTCGGCCACAGTGTAATCCCCGCGTTCCTGCATTGTGTGTCTTTACCCAAAACAACCGAGGCTCACTCTTTGAGGAAAAAGTGATTGATGTCCCAGCAATGGAACCTTGAAACCGGCCCGTGGGGCGGTAGGCGTTGGCTCACACCCAAAATTCTTTACTTTAGACACACACAGAGTACTTTGCAAAGGTAACCTGTAACGGGGATTAACACCTAAGTACACACACGGCTCGGAAGCTAGAATGCTCCGAGCAGACGCCGACAACCTGTAGGCCCCAAAATAGGCGCCCCTTTAGGTATTTCTTTATTCTTTAACAGAGGGAATAAAACCTGTGATCTCCTACAAGCTGCCCCGCACAATCTAGGCTAAGAAACACCTGTTCTGGCCCGATTTCAACAGCACAAATGTACTAGGACGCTTCACAGTCAGTATCCCCACGCAATAGGTGACTTTCCCGACGCATACGGACACTTTGCAAAACCTGGCAAGAATCTGCAGCACGCTGAATTCTCTGTTTTCTGCCCCGAAAATGCGCCAGTTCACCTGTACAGCCGTCCCCTCGCATCCCCGAACCTGCTGGGGGTATTAGGGTCCATTTAGGGCTGAAACCCTAAACCTGCAAAAATACACAGCAGACTGTAATTCCCTGTTTTGGGCTCCGTTTCGCGTGTCGGTCACATCTGTAGCAAGACCTCGAGCTCCCGCACCTGTAGGGCTACTTGCCCTTTGAATCGGACGAGATTTCTGACGTGAAACCTCTCCGAATTCACCTGTACCTGCGAGGGACTAGCCGCTAGCTAATCCAGTACCTGTGCAAGAGGCTCTTGCCTCGGCAATCGCGCATGAACCCACATAACTGTACATTGGTCAAATGAAAAGCCCACTAGTGGGGCATAACATACTGCTCGTAGAGGAGAGAGAGAGAGAGCAGTGCGTAGCGTGCACGGCATCACTCCTGGCACCACACTGTACATAAGGGGGAAAGGAAGCACTCAGATTGCAAATGAAGCCCCTTCCCTGCATAAAATTCAGCGCCCTTTTTTTCTGCATGAGGCAGGTTCATGAAAAAATGACACTTGGCACGTTTACAAGCATTTGCCCATTTTGGGTTTGCCGCTTAAAAATACCCCGACTGGTCGCCCATTTGACTTCGCGGCAGAGTTGGAAAGTGTTCCCCTAGTCATACCGGAGGTAATGACACGAACACATTTCACGGCCCAAAATAGTAGTTCCCTAAATTTTAGAAAATGATTCCGTTGGGCTCCCCGTGGTCATCTGACCATCTATCCTCATTGGGACCGCATCCAAAAGTGCAATGTGGCCCAACTGTCGGATACTTTCTGTTGGTAGTCAAACCTTGACTTTAGGCCTTTATTGAGTTCACTTCCTAGTATCCACCAACTTGCTAAGTGCCACAGGGGGACCTATATGATCTTGCTCAGAGCCTAGACATCCTCTTACCATACGAATTCCAGTGCCGACCACTACCCATCTACGGGTGAAACTACCGTTCACTTTGGCCATACAATGTCCGACCGTTTGCTACTTCAAGAAGAGGGTCTCAAAAATAAAACAAAACCCATTGGAAAGAAACCAACAACTAAAGTTAGCAGTTGCCATGTCCTCGTCACATAGTTAACAGTTGCCACGTCCACGTGACTCTCTCTCTCTCTCTCTCTCTCTCTCTCTCTCTCTCTCTCTCTCTCTCTCTCTCAATTGAATTCAATTTCTCTTTTGAAGTGAAGTAAAGCAACCTTGTGTTTGTGCGGAGTACTAGATCCGAGCTAAATCCTAAAACACTTTCGCTGCACCTGACAAATACCACACCGGCAACGGTGTGGAGGCCTAAGGGCCCTTGAGAGGGTAGGTTGGGACCCCATCCAGTGTTAATTCTCCATTTTACTCTCTCCCCCCCTCTACACATCTCTACCTCTCTCATTCTCTCTCTACAAGAAGAAAATAAAAGGAACCATCATTTGTGCTAAGTAGCACCCATTCAAGCAAGGAAAGAAGAAGATTTGTGGAAGTGTAAAGTCTAAATCTTGTCACCATTTCAATTCTGTTGCACGTGGCATTGGTATCAGAGCTTTGAAGCTTTTGCACTAATCCGCTAATTCCCAAATTGTTTTTTTTTTCTCTCGTGTTTGAGGTTGTGTTTTGCATTGTTTCGGGATACTCCTCCCACCCTTGGAACAGTAGACCTGCTGCCATTGCACATAGGATCGTCCACCTTGAGCATCTAGAAATAGCAATTAATTGTATATTGGGTGTTGCATGCGGGGTGCACTGATGAGGGGGTATATAGCTATCCTGAAGATAAGTATGCGACCTTCCTTGAGCACAAGAGAGGAAATCCTTTGGTCAAGACTCGTAGCGATATGGAGACCAAATTCCTCCTCTGGATCCTCCAAGTAGCCCTCCCCATCCTCCAAGTAGTCCTCCCCCTACCCCTCCACCCTTGCGGATGATGATGGAGATGATGATGCGGCAACAAAAGGCATGCCGATAAGAGCGTGTGGAAGCGGAGGAGCCACGGAGACGAGCATGTGGAAGCAGCAGAGCGAGAGGAACGTCGATTGGCAGCCAAAGCCAAGGCTCGTAGGCAAGAGAGAGCAGCCATGCGTAATCTCATAACATCTCTCGTGGTTCAATCCGATTCCTCCTCGGATCCGGATTATGAGAAGCTTGCCAAGACCATCGTGGAGGTGACCAATTCTATACGGAACATCGACGAACCAATTCCCGAGAAGATTACGTTCAATTAGTATAACGGCAAGACGGATGCGATTTTCATCTACTCTTGGCTGCATCAATTTACATCTTATTTTGTTGTTGTTCAAAAGTCTAATAATAACAAAGTTCTCTTGGCTTCCATGCATCTCACAGGTGATGCTATCACCTAGAAGGATGAGTGGATAGAGGAAAAGGACGATGCTATGGGCATGTTAATGGTCAAAAATTCGTTGTGTTATTTGATTAGCACACAAGAAATAATTCGTTGCGGGGTAGCACACAAGAAATAATTAGTGAGGAAGTGATGACACATTCCCGTCTCCCGTCCATTCCTATTTCCACCTACCCGGTGATGGGATTCTCGGACGGCATATGTCACAAACCAGTGACATGGCAGCCCGGATACACACACTTACACCCCGGCTGGCTGAAGAATCCCGTAAAACACGTTGCAGTGTTGACGTGGCAGCAGTGTATGGACCCCCGAAAAATGCGGCGCAGATTGCGGCGGAAACAAAACGGCAGCTGTACGGAACTGCTGACGTGGCAAAAGCATACAGACTTCCAGCTTTTTGGCTACGCAATGCTTGAGAGAGAGAGAGCTTTTGAATAGTTGCTTTATTTTTAATGCTTTTCAGAGTATGGCAGCTTTTGGCATCCCTTGTATGAATAAATAAGTGGTTTGGGCTCCAACTTCTCAGAGCATCTGGACGCAGAGTCTGAGAGTGAGACCCCTCCCACTCCTTGTACTTTGAGTTGCAGATTAATACAAAAAGAAATACCAAAAGGGGTGCCAGTCTTTCGGGCCAATATCTCTAGGCACAGAACTCCGCCGGGCCGTGTCGAATCAATTGTGAACTGTCAACTGTTTTGAAGTGAATCTCTGTTGTGTCGCAGTAGAATCTTGACTTGGAGTGTCCAAGTTTGTTACAGTGGTATCAAAGCACGGCCAATTTCTCTTCTACCGAGAAATCCGATCCTTTTCTCACGACACTTATGGATTCAAACAAAGATCGGTCGACTTTCTCTGCATATGGGGATGCAGGAACAGATCACGAAGAAGATTCTAACGAGTATGACCCGCCTCGGCCTACTCAGGCGGAGATTGAAGAGATAAAGCGTCGACAATTGGTTAACGATGCGACAAAGATGATGACCAACATTGCGAAGGATCCCAAATTTGCAAAATTTTTGACGCAGACATCCTTCGACGAAGTGCACTCTCAGTGGTGGAAGGCCACAGAACCACCCCTCAAACCGGCACTCAAGGAACCTCCTACTCCAAGGATGTTTACAGAGCAAGAATTACAAGAGGTGGTTGATACACGGGTTACCCAGCTTTTTGACGCAACCAACAAAGCCAAAAAGCACGACAAAAAGCAGAAGAAAGGAATTGACTTCCGGGCTATTTGGGTCGTCAATCTGCTTTTGCCTCGACAAGAAAACAGAAGAAGCATGTCAGATTTGAAGGAGTATCCAGTTCTTCTTCTTCTTCTGACAGTTCTTCTAGCTCTTCTGACTCGAGCGAAGAAGACAGGAAAGGGAAAAAGCGAAGCAAAAAGCAAAGCTTCGGAAAGGGAAAGAAAAAGGCAAAGAAGCCTAAATTTCGCCCAGTTTCTGATAGTTCTACAGAGGACTCGTCTTCAGATAGTTCGGACTCCGATGATCGTAGATTTTTTGCAAAGAAGAAGAATTTTTATAAAGCCAACCAGTATGACTTTCTGGAGCATAAAAGCAAGAAAGTTCGAGAATTTAAAGAAGGTGGACCGTCAATCAAATTTGACACTTTCTCTGGATTCCGAGATGCTTCGAGGGCTTTGGCCTTCATAGAGCAGTTTGATATAGCTTTCTCTGGAGGACATTACTCAGAGCACTCCAAGATTCGGAGGGCTAACTCTTACTTCAAGGGGATTGCTCGAACATGGTGGTCCACTCTTCTATTGAACAAGAAAGCGCCAGTTAAATGGCTGAAATTTAAAAGGCTTTTTATTTCTTCTTGGTTGACTCGGGAGTATGAACGCGACATACGAACTGCTTGGAACCATCTCCGAATGACCAAGAAAGATACCTTGGACGCATATTGCGAGAGATTTTGAAGCTCTTTTCTACCCGCTTCTTCATTTAAGAAGATCTCGTTTAAAAAATAGATTGAGCGGTTTACCTGAGGACTTCCTACGGAGATCCGAGATCACTGCTTAGAGCAAAAGTCAGATTCTATTCCAAAACCGATGAGTCATGCGAAACGGGGCTTTGCCATACACTCAAGCAGTCTGACTTACCACACAGATGAGATCATGACGCAGAAAACCGAGCAGACTTCTAAAAATGAAAGTAGAGAGAAGAAGAGCCCCCAAGATCAAAAAGATAAGGATGCACGACCCCGGCTCACTCCGCAAGAGAGAGCCAACTACATTAAAGAGGGGAAGTGTTTGGGATCTAGGGAACAAGGACACATCTCCGAAAAGTGCCCTAAAAAGGCACAGAAAGATCAAGATGAAGAAAGGCTAGAGAGTTCAAATGCATTTGAGGAATGTGGACGGAAAGGCAAGATGAAAGCAGGACTCATTCCAGATTGCATGGGTACTCACCCAAGCACGATTGATGAGAGTGCACAAGTTTTCCGAGCTTGGGGTAAAGTGAAAGATCAAGAAGCCCTGATTTTCTTTGATGGAGGAGCCAAGGCCAACTTCATTTCACCTGAATTGGCGACACGACTTGAGATTACACCCGATCGGATGGGACCACTAGCAAAGGTAGTTCTAGCGGTAGGGACGTAGCCATTACACCTATCATTGGCAAACTTCGGTTGCATTGTCAAGGGTATTTGGGGCAAGGACTTCTACATAATGCCCTTGGAAGGTTGTGATGTCCTCCTCGGAATTCCCAGGTACAATAAGAATAACGCCGTGGTCGACTATCGGGCGAGAGAAGCGACTTTGACTACAAAAAAGGGCCGAACCATTGTACTTGATGTAAAACTTAAGGGCGAATCTGTCCCTATTGTATCGACTTCGCCCGTTTTAAAATTAATGAAATCCAGTCTGTTTGTTTACTCGATCTTTTTGAAAGAGTTAAACGATGATCATAGGACAAATATGTTGGATCTAGAAAAAGAACGCCAAGATTTTCTCCACACTCATGCCGATTGCTTTTCTAAGGGCCTACCAAGCGAGTTGCCACCAGCTCGTCCTAAGGATCATACCATTGATCTGATACTTGGAAGCACACCACCGAACCGGCCACCTTACCGTGTGAGCCAAGCCCAGAATGAAAAGATTATGAACCAAGTAAAAGACCTCTTGGAAAAGGGTCTTATCCAGCCCAGTACTTCACCTTACTGCTCTCCGGTGTTGTTGGTTTTGAAGAAAGACGGATCTAGGAGAATGTGCATTGATTATAGAGCTCTCAACAAAATCACCATCAAGAACAGATTTCTGATTCTTAGGATCGATGATATTCTAGACCAACTAGAGGGCTTCTGAATACTTATATGGCTAGTATGCCCCAAGCAGGCCACCCATGCATTGCATGAAGGCTCCATCAGGTCAACCAGCTTGGCAGGTCATACTCTTTTTTGGACCTTGCTACATCACTCTACTGATTCATCTTAGGTCTTCTGAATACTTATGTGGCTAGTATGCCCCAAGTAGGCCACCCATGCATTGCATGAAGGCTCCATCAAGTCAACCAGTTTGGCGGGTCATATTCTTTTTGGACCTTGAACCCCATTTGATGGATATCCCCTATTTTAGGGATTTTGATTCCTGGCTGGATACAGCATGTGGGAGAGGTGCCTATTGCCACCTATATACCCCTTACAGTGCACGCTTGGTGGCCCCCCCCCAAGGGGCTGCACCTTGGTCATGTGATGCACAGCATGCCCTTTGTTTCTCAGCATGCCCTTTGTTTCTCAGGCAATCTCTCTCTTAACTCCTTTTCTTGGCTTCTGCTACCACTCTGACAAGGCCATCTACCAAGTCACCCTCTTATATCCAAATTGGTTCGCACCACCAAGCCTATCGTCACTTGGCCCACTTCTGCAAAAGTTCATATAGATCTTCTTTTTTCCGAGAAAAAGATCCTTTCATTAGTTAATAAAATTGCTCATAGGGCTACAAAACCACCTCTACTAGAGAGGGCTATATCAAAAGCATGGGAAGACTCTCCCAGTGAGTAAACAAAATATGTACAATGAGGGCTAAATCACAAAATGGGAGGAGCCATCTAGGCGCACCCTGGACCATGGTAAAGAAAAACACTGGGCGCCAGAGTCGCAGGAAAGCCTCTCTACGCTCTCGCATCCAGTCGGAGCTGCCTTGAAGTCTCTCGAACTGACCCCTGAGAGTGTGAATCAACTCCAACCAAAAGTCACAAATAGTCTCTAGTGGGACAGGGCGAGCTTCGAAGATGCAAAAGCAGTGGGCCCGCCAAATGAACCAGAAGAATAGTGTCAAGCAAAAGACAAGCTCCCAACACAACTCTCTCACTGCACGACTCCTAAGAGGTAAGCTCTGTGGCAAGCTGGAGTGTAGAACCTAGGTCAATCCCCCTGGATCACTATCATCTTGCTGGTGCAAGCCAAGTCAAAATGGAGCGCAAGGCCCGTGAGAGTGGACCAGGTTGTAGCCCCCCAAGTGTACTGTCGAGCTGTGAAAAGAGTTGGCATCAACCGAAAAACTCGAAGCCAAACCTATTGTGCCATGTGACAGTCCCACAGACAGTGACGCTGACTCTCCAAAGGATGGTCACAAGCTACACAAGCTATCGAGAAGCCACTCTGTACTAGCCAACTCCCAAGTATTGTAGGTCTGTGTACAACTAGCCACTGAAATATAGTAACTCTCCTCGGCTGCCTGCAGTCCCACAACCACTCCCAAAAACCTGACAAGAACTCAGCAGTGAGACCCTCCTCCTGCCAATGAAGTGCTGCAGCACAACAAACCTCTCTCTGTGCTGCCAATATGTGGCGCCCCAGTCAAAATGTGTACTGGGAAAACGGGGTCCCAGGGTGATCGGCACAGGAGAAGGGATCTCTCCAGAACCACTCTCCAAGGTCCCATTGTACTCATGCCATAGGGAAGCTTCAAGCTCTCCCAAGCCCAAAGCCGACAGTGGCCTGTCTCAAGATCTACTACGTCAGGATCTATGACATAAGTCCTCCCACAAATGCCCACAACTCATGTCCTCTGAAAGCAACACTCTGCAACCTGTGGAGCCTCTATCGAGACTCTGTGAAGGCAGCTCTCTCCCTGAACCTCAAAGAACATGCGGGATACAAAGATCTTCAATTTCAAAATTCCTTAAATTCCAATAACCTCCTAAGCGTGCCACCACATGGCATATAAAAATCATCAACCGAATTGACCATCCTTTCCAAACTAGACTTCTTATTAACTCAAAAATGGTCATAAATTATAAGAAGTGCACCTCAATAATATTGTTTTGAGTCCTTCCGGAAGTAATCCCATAGATGATGCCATCCCTCTTGGATACAAACCAAGTATCATCCCATGCATGTGTGTCAAGTGGCATAAATCACCCTTCTTGGATAGTTATTCACCCTCAAGTTTAAAGCCTGCAGTTATTTTTTGTCAGTTTCGTTTATTGTCAAGTTGAGACAATCAGGAAAAGGTTGTTTTTCTCGAACATAGAGCCAAAATATCCAACTTGAATCTAATTACCTGGACTAAATGAGGATACTTTCATGAACTAATAAGGTCAATAATACTTACACATGAGCATTTAGACCCGCCACCACTGGCACATCCAAATGTTTCAAAAATGTACAGGCGTATGTACATTTCCTTAGCACACAATAACTATTATTTGGAACAACTCAACTGTGCACCACGTGTGGCCTAACAGAAGCAAGAGCGAACTGTTCGCTTATGCTTTTTCTTCTTTTTTTAAACACAAAACACACATGCATGCACACCCCTCCACACGCGCACACGCATGCAGAAAGAAAGAAACCTGATCTTGCCAGTCTTCTTTGAAAATGACTGTTGCGCATTGTATCCAGGATCGAATAAGCTAAATCAAAATTTCCTTCAGCAAGTGCTGCATCAATTAGCTTAGAGCAATCATCACCCGAAAGAGTCCCTCCTGGACCAATGCATTTCTGCGACAGTATGGCGGTCGCACATTCTGCATTCTCAGCCAATGCTAAACACCTCAAGAGCTCCTCATCTGCAAATAAGGAAGCTTCAGCATTTTCTTGCTTCATGTCCTGAACGCCTGGCTCAGCTGAGCTTTGTGCAGCACTGGTTGTCACATCCCAATCATCAGTTTCCACGCTCACAGCATCATCTTTCATGAGATTGCTGGCATCTACCTGCTGTTTGCTTGCTGCTTGAGCATAAGTGGTACAACACCTTTCGCTTGATCGACAAACTCTTATCAGGTGAAGCTTTGTGAATACAACCACGAAAGAGAATATTGTTCCCACTCGTGCATGTCTCTGTATCCTTGTTAGCGAAGAGATTGATGCTGTTGAATTGGAAAGACACACAACGGGTTCCTCCAAAAAATGGATTCCGACTGGCTTCATGAAGCTCAGGAAAACTGAGGGTCTTCCAGCATGAAGAAGCAAGCTCGCTTTCTTCTTGGAAGTGATGCCGAGCAGATTCCCAAGGCATGCAACGGTGCATGCATTGCGGAGAGAACTGCTCTTGTGAGAGCATGAAGCGAATGCAGCCCCAGCGCTCGAAGTTGCCACAGAGGTGGCTGCGGACTGCGAGGTCACGGAAGAGTCCATGACCAGAAGTTAATCACGAGCATCGACAGGCTCCAAAGCCAGCTTGCACGGGAAATTGGCTATGGTACTCTCTGGCTGCGATCCGCGGCCTTCAATCCATTCATTATCCTTCATTTTGGATAACATACTCTAGTATTATGGTGCCACCAGCTACATAAGTTTTATCAAAAGTGTAACATTATTATATATGTAATATGTAATATGTAATACCAACGTTGAAGACTGACGGATCGGGCTATAGAGCACACCATTGGAGCTGGCCAGAGCAAGGAGAATGTGCCATGTGTCAAGGGGAAGGGAGCCGGAATCCCTCCTCCCATTATAGATAGTATAGATACATCAGCTCTATGCAATGTACAAACCACTCCACAGCTAAGCTCTTCCTAAGAGCATCAGCAAGGTTGTCATTTGTATACACCTTGATGAGTTTGACCTTCTTTTCTACCCATCCAATATGAATTGATAGCTCTTTGTGTTTCGTTTTGGAGTGAAACAAAGATTCTTTTGTCAAAGCAACGGTACTCTGACTATCACCATACAACATTGGAATCTACTAACCCTTGTTCAAATTTCCCACTAAGTGTGCCAACCACAGTGCTTCCTTACTGGCCTCTTTGATGCTGAAACATACTCAATCTCTATAAGTGGAAGCGGATATACAATTCTAAAGACACGATCTCCAAGAAATAGCACCTCTAGCAAATATGAAAATATAGCAAGATGTAGACTTCCTGTTGTCTACACTCCCTGCATAATCTACATCTATGTATCCAACCATGGATGTGTCACTATTCTCGAATTGTAAGAACTTGCTTGTTGTACCTTTCAAGTATCTGAGGATATGTTTCACTACATCCCAATGCTTCTTGGCAGGGTTCACCATGTAACGGCTCACCACTCCCACCGCAATGTAATGTTTGGCCTCATAGCCACCATAGCACACATGAAACTGCCCAATGTTGAGTAATACAGAATCTTATCCATCTTGGCCTTTCAACATTAGACTTAGGAGAATCATTCTTGCTAAGTTTCAAATATGATGGCATCGGGGGTACTTGATGCCTTCCCCCCTTGCATATATGAAACACTGCAAGACCTCTTGTATGTATGACCCTAGAGAAATCTCAAGAATACCCTTTGACCTATCACGCTTGATATGCATACCAACAAAGTGACTAGCTTCTCCCAAATCCTTCATGGCAAAAGTATGACTCAACATTTGCTTCAAAATTGCAATCTCATGAATGTTTTTCCCAATGATTAGCATGTCATCAACATATAAACTAGAAGAATAAGTGATCCATCGCTAAGCTTCTTTATAAATAAGAAGTTATCTTGGGGGATTCACTCTGTATAAAAAATGGAATGCCACCTACAAGTAGCCAAACTGGGAAAACCCCCTATTTACAACTTGTATAAGGTAAATATAGTCCCCTTTCTTAAGCTTATACAGTTTTCAACTTTAAAAAATATCATACCCTTGGCTTATTATATAAGATTTGAATTCAAGTGACCTTACTTATATAACAAGATGAATCAAAGAGAGAGTCCTTCAACAATAAAATATTTATAACCATATTTTTCACAAAGGCATGGTTTTCTGGACGAAACAAGACAATTATTTGAAAAACCGTGTACTTAACAAGAACACCTTTTGGGAAACAACCAACACAAGTACAAAGTGGCACTAGTGCCTTTTGTATCTATATAATAATTTTCACACAAGTTGGAGGATAGGGGTGTTGCTCAAGTGGGCCGCCATTCTAATGAGACACAATAGTTCCCTTCCTTACAACACTAGCGTTTTTAAGCTTAACCACCTCCTCCCTTATTCTTAACTTTACGTGGTACGATAAGTTTTCTATGGTTGATCCCTCTGGGCAGTGATCCTTGTTATTTTGTTTATATCCACCATGAGACTACATGAAAGTATTGAATTTCTGATGCCATTGTCTCAAACCTTACCTAAAGCCATAAAGTGCTTTTTTGAGTCTGCACACAAGTTATTCTTTGTTTGGCTTAACAAACCATTCAAGTTGCTTCATGTGCACATCTTCCTCAAGATCTGTGTGAAGGAAAGTCATCTTCACATCCATTCGGACTAGCTTCAAGTCCTCTATAGCGACTAGTCCAAGCACCATAAACAAAGTAGTCATCTTGACCATAGGTGAGAAGACTTCATCAAAGTCTACACCTTTCTACTACTTGAAACCTTTAGCTACAAGTTTGGCCTTCTTCTTAGGCTTTGGATCTTTGACGTACACTTTTTCTTATCAACTTATTTGCAAGGTAATGATGTCCTGCTTGCATGCACTTTAACTAGCTCCCATGTCTCATTTTGCTCAATCGAGTTTATCTCTGATTGCATTCCTTGCTCCCACTTATTCTTATCATCGATTTGCATGGCTTCTTGGAAACAAGACAGTTGCCCACAGTCAATCAAAATAAGGTGATCTAGAAGTGGCTAAAAACGCTAAGGCATACTTGAGGCTCGACTAGAGTGTCTCAAACCTTGACTACCGCTCTCAGCTCTCTATGGAATGTTGCTAGTGGAAGGATCCTCGCTATTCTTTTTTGAGTTTTGACCAACTATTAAAGAGTGCACAGATGCATGTGCACACGGTGTGGGGAAGGGAAGAGGAGAGCATGCACGGTGTGTGGATGGAGCGAGCCTCTCAAGAGAAGAAATGAGATTGCTCTTTATTCATGTACATGTATAATGAATAAGGGTAAGTGTGGCCAATGGGCAACCGGGCATCGTATGTTCGGCCCTGGGTAAAGGCACGTCACCTTTACCCCAAGAAACTTAATGATGGATAGCTAAACTACTAGTATGTACAAGAAAATAGGTGAGAGACTCTCTCAACCTACACCATTGGCTCGCTCACTCGATCTACATGCAACTATATCGGTTCTAATGATAGATGGATGTGTGTATCTACACGAAAATTTTGCAAACAACTCTGCATAGTCTGAAAAGCTCCACAATGCATCATGCTAGTGTCATTCATTGTATGACTGACAATCCCTGTTGCTCAATGAAGCTACTAGGGTCTGGCCTTGACACTAGTAGGTTGTACATTAGATGCCCGACTGCAAACAAAATCTGCACAAACATGTCTATACTAGCCTCCTCACAGTGCTATATGCATGCATTGCATCATCAAGACTACTCATCACGTATGGATGTATCATCACCAAAACTAGGATGGCTATGTCCTCTCATCCATAGGCAAAACTATGTGTCCTAGCATCAACTCATCAATCTCTAGCATGAGCATATCAAAGAACTCCATGTCCATCTTCTCTGTCTGTGTCTCTAGAGAGCAGACCCACTCTACCATTGTCCACATAGATTTTGACAACACTTGTTGTGTCTCACTAGAGCATTGTCACTCTACCTTTGACTCTAAAGAGTCTACTGACATATCCTGCACAACTACATGCTCTGTCTCATGAGCATACTAGAACTCACTAGCAAAGGAGACACTTGTGGTCTCTCACTCAACCCATACCAATAAAACTGAGACTATGCAGTCTCATACCTTAGATATATGCATAGGATATACTAAGCCACTCTGGCTCCCTTGGCAATCACTAGTGATCTGTAATGCATCTAAAAAGACCGCTCTCTAAGAAATATCTAACACCCACAATCTCCTAATTGTTTTACTAAGATCAAACTCTGTCTCAACTGAGGAACATATCACACATGTCGTAGCGTATATGATGCACCACTAAGCAATGACAAGAAAACATCTCCTACACCTCAATGTCAAACGTCGAACCATCAGCCAAGTGCACACAACCAAAGCTCCCACTAGAGAAAGTGCTAAACCACTCATGATATGGTGTGATGTGGAGAACTTCATCCTCATCTACCAATCAATGGGGAGAAGTGCCACCTCTCATAGACATGTAGGCAAGAGGAACGCTAAAGGTGAACGTGATATTACCGTCACTAGCATATGAAGCCACTGCTCTAGCATGTGTCAAAACCTCATCTACCTCATATGTTTGAAACAATGGCGCCTAACGTGACCTGTGTGACCACAATGCCAACATCACCTATATCGGCAACTACGAGACCTTCGTCTCTCTCACGAGTCAACACTGTCGACTCTGAACTGTCACATGTCAATAAACCAAAACTATGGTGAGAAATCCTAGGAGAAATCTAACAAAATCTCCCTTGAAAAATGAGCAAAATCTTAACCATAAACCATGCCAAAATACAACAAAGTGGGAGATCACTCGACCACTACACAATCATAACCATGATCAGCCACATCAATAATTGATGCTCGAATACGTGTAAAACGGCTCTACGATAAGTATATAGTGTAAAGTCCACAATCTGCATGCATAAACAATGTCATTAAACCAAGTGAGCCTAAGTTGGGACAAACAACTCAACCAAGCGTAAAGAGAATAACCATATATGCAAGTAGTGAGCAAACACGATGCTCAAAACGCATCCCACAAGAAAACTACCTGCAAAGATCTGACAATGTTCCAAAATTCTGTAGAACCTTTGATTGCCCATAATCTGTAGCCACTTGAGCATATGCAACTCTCACTCCTACGAGAGTGGGTACAAGAACACTAAATCCATGTCTAAACTGACAATACTGGTCAAAGTGAGAGTAAAAACTTGATCACTATCAAAGTGGGAGTCACGCTTGACCACTAAACCATCACAGAGTAAACTATAGATACGCAAAAGGCATGGTAAGAATTTGGCAGCGTTTTCCTTAAAATTTGAGCAAAATCTCAAAATTCTCACTAAAATGCATGAAGCATGAACAGACAGTGTCTCATTAGCAAAACCACATATGGTATACATAAACAGCCAAAAGCCTAGCAATGTAGCTCAGCCCTAAAACGAGCGGCTCTATGGACAACTACACATGTCCAAAATCCCTATAAACCTGTGGATCTGCCACTAGCTCATGTTGTATTTGCATATGCATATATAGCATAAAATCGTGCTAAAAATACTCTCCGAAGTGACCCACACAATCATAAATGAGCACAATACCTTTTCTACATAATCTGCACTGAAAAGAATGTGCAACTTGTGAGCAAAATGCTAAAATCTAGAACACTACCTCATCCGTCGGAAGCTCCGATCAGAAATTCGTCGACCAAAAATTAGACACATAGAAGAATCAACAGCCTGTGGTCGTAAATGCCATTTGGTAGGCAAACTCACCCGTGGGAAATCCGCTCGAAAATGGTCCACTGAAGCCGTATGTGTCGGATGAGTTTTGTTGAACTAAGAGAAGTGAGAACCATTGAAGCTGAAATTGCCAAGGAGACAACATCAGAGCCAAGCCATCCCGGATGCGGGCTAGAGGGGAGCCGTTGCCGTGCTCTCTCGATGGTAAGTCAATGTTGGGAAGACTCCGTTGAAGAAAAACTTCTCTAGAAACGGAAGAGAGCCGATGGTGAGGATATGCCGAAGGAGGGTAGCCAATGTTGAGGCTATGCCAAAGGAGAGCCAAAAAATGCTCTCGCTATGTCAAAGTCAAGAAGAACATGCCAATGCCATCTTTCACTGTCGGACATAACTGCTCACTGTTGATGTCGTCTTCTGCCATCCAATGGAAGCTCACAAAATCTATGATGTCAAAGCTTGAATGCCAAGAAGAGCGCCAAAAAATTGGTAGTCAATGCCATAGAGAGTGTGCTCATTGATGCTGGAATAGAGCCAAATCCAAAATTGTAGTTGATGTCGGATGATGCTAGAGGAGAGACAATGTGATCTCTATCTTACTCTCTAAGCCGAGGTCTTTGAAGCCTGTGTGTGTGTGTGTGTGTTTTGTATTACACACAATCTGAGAGCTTAACATGCTCTCTATCTCTCCTCGCTCTGTGTCAAAAAACCGGGCGTGTGCATATATGCGCACACACTCTTTGTTATTTTCTCGAATGCCAGAGTAGGAGAACCAACCAACTCTCCACTGCTTGCTTTCTTTATCTATCTCTTCCACTCCTCTCTTTTTCCATGGGCTTCTCTCTCTTTGTAGAGAGTGTGTGTGTATGTGTGTCACACACACACAACCTTTTGTAGCACTAGAGAGGCCCTGCAATTCAACGTTGGCCTTTGTTAATTGACCACAACTCTACCTTGGTTTTCCATTGGTTTTTGCTCTAAGGCTTCAAGCATGCGTGTGCTTTCCTCAGTGCTACTATTTGCCCATTTTATTTCCTTGCTTCTTGTTTTAAATGTTACGCTACTCTCTCAATTGACCGTCTAGCGTTTTTCATTTGCTATTCAATGATCTCTATTGTAAGGGTCCCAATTTGATTCCCTTTCTCCCCAAGCTCTCCTCTCCTCACTATAAATTTCAATTCCCTACTATTTTTTATTCCATGTAGAGATCAAAGATCTCCCTTAAGATTCTCTCTTGAGTACAAGATGAGCTTCACACAATCAAGTTCTACAGATCCCCTTGTGATGCTTTTTCCAAAGCTACTCCAAGCTTCCAATGATTCCCCATTTCTTTGTTGGCTCCATATGTAGAACTTCCTATTGCCCCCATTATCTACATAGATGCCATATCCTTAAGATCCCATTAAATCTCCAAGCGAAGCTACACACGTTGTGTGGGGAGGGGGGGAGCTACCAGGTTTGAGATTGAAACACCCAAGCTTTGATACCAGTTGAAGAGTATGTGGATGCATGTGTGCGGATGCAAGGATGGAAAGAGGAGAGCATGCACAGTGTGTGGTTGGAGCAAGTCTCTCCAGAGAAGAAGTGAGAATTCTCTTTATTCATGTATATGTATAATGAATAAGGGTAAGTGTGGTCAATGGCTGTCGGGCACTTGATGTCCATCCCCAAGCAAAGGCATGTTGCCTTACCCTAACAAATATGAGGCAACATCCTCAAATGTGACTCTCACATCTTTGATAGGTTTCTTATGCATCTTGGACTCATTGAAAATGACATCCGAACTTCTAATGATCTTACAAGATTTCGGGTGCTAGAGATGATACCCCATCTCTTTATCTGCACACCATAACCAATGAAGATACATTTGTGTGACTTTGGTTCAAGATTATGTCTAAGCTCTTTTGGCACATGGGCATATGCCTCGCAACTAGAAACGTGTAAATGATCATAGTGCGGTTTCTTGCTTGACCACAACTCCTCTAAAATTTGGTTATTCAAGAGCATACTAGGTAATCTATTAACAATGTGAATCGCTATCAAAATAGTTTAGGCCCAAAAACCTTGAGTCAAGTTTGCCATAGAAAACATAGCTGTGATCCTTTCCTGAATTGTGTGATTTATACTTTTAAAAACTCCATTTTGGGCAAGTGTGTAAGGTGCAATAAAGTGTTGTCAAATCCCAATTCTAGCACAAAAGTCAGCAACCTCCTCGGAGACATATCCTTCTTCATTATCAATCCTTAAGCTTTTGAGTTTCTTGCATGACTGATTTTCATTTAATGCAAGAAATTTCTAAACTATAGAGAAGCCCTCAACCTTATGTTTCAAAGGATATGCTCTCACCTTCCTATTAGATTCATATGTGAATGTCACAAAATAGGAGTTAGGATATGGAGAGAGCTTGTCAAATCGAGCTTTGGAGCAAGAATTTTTTTTTGGGAGGGGGAGCCACCAGTGCACCACCATTGCCACCCTCGTTGGCCACCAAAGCTATCAGCTCTTCCTCTCCTCCTCCACCACCTCCTCGGCCACCACTATTGCCACCCTCCTTGGCTACTTAAGCCACCCTCTCCTCTTTCACCACCTCCACATATCCCCTCTCATCCTCCCTATCCTCTGCTCTCTCTTCCTCTCCCTGCTTCCACTCTCCTGATCTCTCTTCCTCTCCCTGCCTCCACACCTCTCTCTCACTAACTTCTCTCTCTCTCTCTCTCTCTCTCTCTCTCTCTCTCTCTCTCTCTCTCTCTCTCTCTCTCTCTCTCTCTCTCTCTCTCTCTCTCGGATGTGTTGTGATTCACTTGTTGTTATGGCAATATTCCCCATGCATATACTGGAATGCATACATGAATGGCAACTTCTACCGAGCCGTTTGTATCTACGGCACTGTTTTTTTACTCACCTTTTGAGTTTAGGAAATACTTTCAATTTGTTGACTTATCATAAGCATGTACATGAGCACCCTTTTGGTGTCTGCAACTTTGGTTTTGTGATTCCCTTTCGAGTTTAGGGATATTTGCCAATGCATATATATGGTCTTGTCATAGGCATGTTAAAAAAATCATTGTAAGATGGTATCCTCTTTCAATACTGGTTAAATGTTGCCTTGAATACCTTTTTGCTTAAAAGTAATGATAGAGGTTCTTCTTATTACTGCCGTCTTAGTGTTGTGTATATAGATCCTTTATATAACTGCTCAACTTGGCCAAATATGGTTATAAATGGTTGGTGTGAAAAGGGTTAAGATTGATTGTGGCTGCATATGGTTATGTGAGGTTGTGGAATATGGTAGATATGGTTGTTAATGGGCTGTTAATGATTGCTTATTACATCAAAGTTTGGGATGTGGTGGCTCACTCTCCTGATTTTTTGGAACAAATGTGGAACTATGGAATATCCCTTCTATATACTATATGATTTAGGGGATTAGCACTCATACTTACTACCTTACATGTGGTTTCGACTCCGTCTAAGGTGGTGTAGGACTTACTTACTAACATCTTTTTATGTTACAGGTGACTCCAAAGTATAGATTGACTGCACGTATGAGCACTGTCACTGACCCTAAAAAAATAGCGGCAATTAATGCCAAACTATGTAAAGTCAAGAAACAGGTATATGTGACCAACTTTGAGGTTAAATTGCCTCATAAAACTCATCTCCGACCTTATCTCATGAGAGCTTGCAAAGCAAAAGGGGTTCCAAGTGTGTTTGTTTCCCCTTGTAAATGAAACCATCTTTGAATATATGAGTAACTTTACCTTTCTTATTATTTATCTTTGAAATCAATTTAGCTGGGTGACATCTATAACATGTGGGATACCCATGCATCACCTGCATACGATGCCATTCCTAACTGAAAGTTGTGTTGTCTCCATGGGTGCAGGTGAGGGTTACCTTCTCAACTCTGGTTTTCAAAGGTCCTTGGCTTGTACGCTTTAAAATTCCCATGTTTGTACCTGTGCTCGCCCAAACCCTTACTCTATTCACTTTGTCAAAATCTCGTCCCAGTCCAAGGAAACGGTGATAGACTTCAACCCTTATGTACCATCTCTTATTCTTCGTCTTTGATCCTTTTGCATCTCCGTACTTGACCTTGTTGTAATAACTGATCCCCTTCTTATTTCCTGCTTATGGTCCTTCTTTATGCCTTAATCCTTAATTTGTACCTAATGTTGATCTATGTACTTGCTATTGTTGTACTCAATCCTTCTGCATCCACTTTTTATGACCCTAAATAATGATCTTCTTTATGCCTCTCCAATACTGAGAGGGAAAAATATCAAGGTTCTACGCTTCTTCCACATTCCTTCTTGCTCTTATACCCTTCTTGATGCTCGTAATGTCCTTAAGACCATCCTGAATGATCTCTTGTGATGCCCTTTAAAGCTGCGAAATCAAAATATGGAGACTTGATTATGGCAGTGATATCAAGGAGTTGGCTACTTAACATGAGAGAGAGAGATGGCTATGGCGATGGGAGCGAAAATACCACTGGAGGCTTGAAACAACATGAGAAAGAGAGAGAGATGGCTATGGCGGTCTCAAAGCACAAAGCTATGGATTTTATTTGAGAATACATATGAGAGCTCACGATGGGAGCTTGGGATATGGAGGCTTTGCACCCAAGAGTGAGCTTGTCAGCTTTTTGATATGGTTTCCGACTTCCCCCAAATTCTGAGAGCGCGCCCAGATGCATAAGAGCCTCCCTTTTTTTGCATGCTAATACACCTTCTAATTATAGCTCCCCTACCACTAGCACTTCCGCTAGTGGTCGACATGGGGATGGGCTCCTGATGATGTGGCAAAGGTCCTCACGACCTGCACCAAGTTCACTGTCAGAGGCACCAAAATGGAGCGCACAATGCTGCTGATCATTTTTGTCTTCTACGGCGGCACCATTCGATTTTCCTATCACTCAGGGGGTTCACCGTTCAGTACCCCCTATATACCGTGCATTCACGGGGTATTAAAAAAACCCCTCTTTTAACATGTCTAAATGAATAAAATGACCACATATTTTAGGATTTTGTTTTTTGAAATTGAATATAAAACCCCCTTATTTTAATGTATCTAAGCCCTATCACCCCACGCGAGCATCTTCCCCCCTTTGCGCCAACTTGTTGCTACCGCCCTCCATGCTCCCTCTTTTGTTTTTCCTTGTTCACATTAAAGCCTTCCCCTTCCAACCCATTGGGCGGCCACCGCATTTTTGGTGCCTTTTATTTTAGGCCCCATCATACGGGGGTCCCATAACTTGCTAGGAGTTAGGATTTTAATGGGCCACTCGGCGAGAATTTGTAAGTTGGTGAGAAATTCGTCTTCTTCTGCTTTTGCTAGTGTTTAGGCCCCTCGGCTAGGATCTACAGGTTGGCTAGGGTTTTTTGGGCGGCCAGCTCCCCTTGTATGGCCATGGCCCTCAAAGTGCTCCACATTTGGCATACATACCAACCAAGCAAAACTTGTTTCACCAATAGCCTAGCGGCATACAATTTGGTCCAAAGCACTGCCAAGCACAACATCTTTTCCCTAAAATTTCCCGACCACACCCTTACTCCATGCATTTTGAATGATGACATTGAAAAGAGATACCCCATCTAGAACTTTATTGCTTTCGTAAAAGCATCATAAATGGCATGTTGATAGTCAAAGCAATCCCAGCTTGTTCTGCCCAAATATCAACTAAATCCATCTCAAGCACAACCTCGACTGCTTCAACATATTTTTCCCGCTCATAGATGTCTGAAACTGCATAGCAAACCGAATCGGCCATAACTTTAGCACTGAATGCCCGATTCGATCACAGTAAAGCACATACTCTAGCCCATGCTAGATGTTATCAAAGGGAGCCATGTCAAGTTGAAATAGATCACTCGAGCACGTATCCCAACTTTGGTCTAAAGATAGCGGATCTGAACCCTGGAAAATACTAAATTGCCCATAACTTTTCCATCCGGACTCCAATCGACGAGTTGTAAAGACATGCTTGTAGAGCATTCCAAGTACTACAACCTTGTCCTATAAAACTTCATTTTAACAGGCTTGGCTTGTAGGCATTAATCTTCATTTCTTGGCCCCAAAACTCATAATAAGTATACATATCAGTCAATCCTGCTATCATATCAAATTCTCACATTAGTGATAAGTTTGGCAAAAATTGAAAAATGCTTGCGAATCCTCCTCTTTCATCCACCTCCTCTAAACCACACATCCTCCTCCGGCATGTGCCAACCATTATCTAAAACAGGTATGCACACAAGAGCAACTCCTCCCTTCTGCCGACAAACATAAGATCCGTATCACAATCAGTAACAAGGGGAATACAATAAAAAATCCGTATTGCATATCTCATAATTTAAAAAAGATAGCAAGCATTCTTTGAAACTAATCCCATTCTCACATCATCCCCTTTAGCACATGGAATCTTAGCAACATTCGCCACATCAATAAATTTTGGAACATCGCTCACACATATAGACTTGTCTATGCATACCTCCTCTACATGATCATCTTTGAACATATCTGTGCCTGTTGGAAACCCATCCTCCCTGTGTAAAACCTACACCCCCTCTATATAGGCATTCCCGTCAGAAGAAGCATCATCACATGTTAGACCATATGCATGTAAGTCACTTACGAAAGCATCAATGATGACATCCTCATCCTGTTCAACAACATCTCCATTTGCATGAACTTCTTCCTCAATAGACATAGGTATATCCATGGTAACATGTGCATTTTTCTTATCATGATAGGCATCTCCTTTCAGATTCAAAGACTCGTCACATACCTGTAAATAGTCTGCATGCATAGTGTCCCTCTGTGAGTTGATCATGGAACAATCAACATCTTCATTAATAGATTCACCTAGGTTTCTAATGGCATAGCTATTAGCTTTAGGTAGATTTGAAAACTTTGCATTACTTTTAATATTTGGCCCTTCAATTTGTGCAACATCTCCCAAAGCATCTTGCTCTGCTGCTAATTTTGCACAAACTTGTTTCCAAAATTCTTCGTAGTTTAGTGCCTGCCCATCATCGTACTCCATTTCCCTTGCCATATATTCATTACTGGTATGAAAAATTACTTCTTTAAAGTACTCCCAACAATCTGCATATCCCCTGGCAAGATCTTTAAATTGTGTAGTCAAACTTGGAATAACCAACCGCTCAAATGATTTCACCATAAGCTCCTCTAGAACTTGGCGAGCCCGCATTTCCATCTCGTAGTAGGAAAGGTATCCCAGTGGATCATAGCACTCGAACATATTTCACGCAACATATATAGCGGCTAATGCCTCTTCCACATCATCTTCTAATTTATTCGCCTTCAGTTCATGTGTTCGTACATCGATTGATAATGCTTCAATCATCTCCATCAATTTTTCAAAATTTGGTGTATTCTGTACCTCTTTAAGGAAGTACATCATGCAGATTCTTGTAAGTTTTTGTAAAACCACTTGCACCTCTTGCTACGACTCCATCTTCACTCTCTCACCCGGTCAAGTTTCACGTCGAGGGTTCACCAAAAATATCGGAGTGTATTTCGTGTAGCCGAGAACACACGGGGTGCTTGGGCTATGAGAGCGTATATTGTAGAAATGGCATAAATGGAGAAGAGAGTAGCAAAGAGATTTATCACGCCTGAAGAGGAGAGAGGCGAGTAGAAGCACCAATACACCAGGAGACACAATTCCAACACTATTTATGTCCAAATCGTTTACAAAACCTTGTGTTCAATATCTTTTCTCTTCATGAAAGAGAGCTATGGAGATATGATTGTCAATTTTCTAATGAAGGCAAGGCAAAAGAAAGAGAGAGAGAGAGAGAGAGAGAGAGAGAGAGAGAGAGATAAACTATGGGTTAAAGTTAATGAAGCTTACGAGCTTGGCTATGACTATTTTAAAAGAGAGAGAGCTAGATTTTAGAATTTAGGCTATGGGGTTTTGAACCCAAGAACTCGATTAAATAAGGGCCATTTAAAATCAACTAAGAGCCCGAGTTCTCCTCAACGCCCTCCTCAACCTTTGACAACCTCCTCAACCCTGTTTAATCCTTTTGCAATTTCTGCTGATCCCTTTTGCTTTGGCCCTTCTTCTCACGGCTCTTTGTGGCTCCTATTTTGCTTGCAGACCTCTTGGCGGCCCCACTTTAGCATGCTCCTCTCGGCCTTCTCTCCCGACCACTTCTCTCTTTGCGACAGCTCGTGGCCCTGTTTATGGTGCCCAAAGGCCCCTCATCCCTTTCTGATGATGCTCCTTGGTGCCCCTCATCCCTTCCTTGATGATGCTCCCTTTCTCGACACACTTTACTGCTCCCCAACCTTTTCACAGAAGGGCTCTTCAACCTCCAGCACGTCGGCCAACCCCTCCTTTGCAGCTAACGACACCACCTCTCTTTAACTAGCGCCTTTGCACCGACTCCCTAGGCCCCCCCATAGGGATTAGCCTCCTCTTTCGATCCTCTTTTGACCGCAATTGATGGCTTCTTCTCGTGCTTCTGGCCCTGCTCTCATGCACCTCAAGGCTACTGTAGATGCCGCATTGGCCTTGCTCTCAAGCGCCTTGTCTGCAGCTCTCCAAGGCAACTGCACCCTTTTGTTCACCATGAAGGTTCCGGCCTTGCCTGCTACCAAATGCAGCTGACTCCATGCTCTATACCGTGTTGCTACAGGTTTCCTCTTTTCGCTGCTACCCGATTATCCCCATGCCAACTCCCTTCCACTCCGCCTCTGCATGGCAAACCCCCCATGCATCAGATAGTAGACGTAGATAGTGGTTCCTAATGCCAACTGAGAGCAACGCTACCTTTCACCAGCTTTATTCTCTTTTAAAAAAATAACTCCGGCTAGCCTTGTTTCACACGCCCCAACAACCTTTGATTGCCGATGCTAAAAAAATTCCTTCGATCCATGCCATCAACTTTATATGGTCACTTGCCTTCAAGATGCAAACATAGATGACAGCTTTTGAAGAAAGCTCCTTCCCTTCAAAGCCAGTATATACTGCAATCAAGGCATTATAAGTGATGACATTTTGGATGAGAAGCCCATCAAGACTTTTGTAAGAGCACCACATTAGGAATTTATGTTGATTAGCATTGTCAAGCATAGCATTCCCGATCTTAACCTAGCTACCTGCTAAACATATCTTGCAAATCGGCTTGATCTGCATGTTTTGGCCCTATTTCCCATCGTGAAAGCACAGCGACACGACAACGCGCGTGAGTGCCCTATACACACTATTTGTAAAAAAAAGTTTTACTTTTTTTTTACTTGTTCAAATCTCTCTCTCTCTCTCTCTCACACACACACACACACACACACACACACACACACATTCTCTCTCTCTCTCTCTCTCTCTCTCTCTCTCTCTCTCTCCCCACACCCCCCACCCCCCTCTCTTTTCACTCCCCTCCTTGGTGTTGCTACTCTCTCTCTCTCTCTCTCTCTCTCTCTCTCTGTGTGTGTGTGTGTGTGTGTGTGTGTGTGTGTGTGTGTGTGTGTGTGTGGCTCTGGCACACGCCAACACCATATTCCTCCGTCCCTTGTCCACTATCCTCTCTCTTTGGTCCCCTCCCACCCCATACTCCTCTATCTTTCCCTCCCTTCTCTCTCTCTCTCTCTCTCTCTCTCTCTCTCTCTCACACACACACACACACACACACACACACACACACACACCCCAATGTGTTTTGGCTTTGACAAAATCCAACGTGCTACGTTGCATACATTACATCACCCATATTGCCACCAATTACAAAACCATGTTCTTTGCTAAAAACGGAAATCGTACTACTCCTTCTAATATGTTTAAGACTATCCCCATTGTGAATGATACACACTATCTCAATCATTTGGCTCGGCCCCCACTCCGCTCGATGATGCAAGACGGGACATTGGGGCAATGGAAAAGAGTCACGTCAAATTATGTATATTATGCTCACTGCAAGTTTGAGAGTATTATAAGTGCCACACACTATGAGAGTCATATACTTTTGCATTACATGATAGAATATGAAAGGCTATGAAAAGGGATGCAATGTGTCAAATGCTCAAGCTCATTGCATATCCACCCCCTTCAATGCAAAATAATGTGTGTGTGTGTGTGTGTGTGTGTGTGTGTGTGTGAGAGAGAGAGAGAGAGAGAGAGAGAGAGAGAGAGAGAGAGAGAGGGAGGTTACATAAGAAAGTATGGAAAGACATGGAGATGGATAAATGGAGATGGTTCTCAATATAGGAGAGAGAGAGAGAGAGAGAGAGAGAGAGAGAGAGAGAGTTTCATAGGAGGGATAGAGTGTGTGTGTGTGTGTGTGTGTGTGTGTGTGTGTTTTGGGGGGTGGCGGGTGTTGCATTTTTTTTGGGACAAGTGCATCGTTTATATCATAGTACCACCGCATGAATTTTTGATATGCACATCTATTGCAGTACCGCCGTCTTGCATTCGTTTGCATCCATCTCGTATCCATCTACACTATTTATGCTAAAACTGATGTATTTATCTTGGTCGAGAAAGGGGTTTCCGCTTTGCAATTACAAAGAATTTTGAAGTCGAAGACGTCGCCCAATAGTTTGCAAGCATGCGAAGGCATCACGACCCGTGCCGATAGAAGGAGATGCGAAACATTTTCTGTGGTTCACATTTTGATCAGAGTTCAAGCGTTTAGTCAATTTACAAAATTATAAGATGGAGTCTTTTTTAGAATAGGCATGATTTAAAAAAATAAAATGAAAGGGTGTCTTTTGGGAATGGTGACTGCTCGTGAGGGAGAAGAGGGGAAGGGGGTTCCATTTGCAAGGGCCGGTTGCTAATGAAACAAGCTCTGTGTGTGTGTGTGTGTATGTTGTGAGCACCATTGCGTGTATGTGTATGTGTGCGAGTCCATTCCTGTTTGCGCAATCCAATAGATAGAACCTCCCTTCACTGCTTGTCGAGGTTGAAGGAAACGAGAGTAGAGAGGGAGAATTTGCTCTACAAAGGAGAGTCAAAGAGAGAACGCCTCTCTACAGTCTGTGAGGATTCAAAGACACACACACACACACACACTTATCTTGACGACAGTGTCTTGGCCCAATTGGGATCTTGCTTTTTCGGGTGGCACGCTCCTTACCAACCCACCTCCTAAATCCCTTGGAGGCTTCAATGCATATCAAACACAAATGGACAATAACCGGTTTTGCACATGCAGTGTCTTAAGTGTGTTGCATTGGCTCACATGCAATATTTTTACTGCAAAGCAAGATCTCTCTCTCTCTCTCTCTCTCTCTCTCTCTCTTTGTCTCTCTCTCCCCTTAGATGTAGATAAGGTCGAAAGACTCCCTTATCACATAAAACGTGGCTCATATTGTTTCTATCGAGCGGTCTCTATCTCTCGCTTTCTCTATCGGGTACGCAGACACTCACAGCGCCCTGGGATCTGCAATACCGATTTCCTCCATCTGGTCGCCTGCCACCGCTGCTCTAGTAATAATGGAGAGCTTGTGCTCGCAGGTTCTCTCTCTCTCTCTCTCTCTCTCTCTCTCTCTCTCTCTCTCTCTCTCTCTCTCACTCACACACACACACACACACACACACACACACACACACACAAGGGAATGGCGCTCTACCTTGCGAGATTGGAGCTCTCTGATTTACTGGCTTTATCAGCAGTATTGGGCTTCGGAAACTCTTCTGTCTCTATGGCTCAATGGACGACATGTTGGCTGTGTTGAAAGACAACCATACTCGGCAGCCCATCTGAGGGACGAGATGTGCTCCTTTCTCTTCTCTTTTTGCTCGCGGATCCCTATCGAGGATTAGCTGTGTGAGTTAATCCTATGCTCATCAATTTTTTGCTACGAAGATTCTTTGATTGCTATCTTTATCTGTGTATTGGCTCTATGTGTATGCATACACTGTATCTCTCTCTCTCTCTCTCTCTCTCTCTCTCTCTCTCTCTCTCTCTCTCTCTCTCTCACACACACACACACACACACACACACACACACTCCTAGGTGGCAACCACTTCAGAGAAATTGGTTTATGCGGGTCTGTTCATTGATAGTGCCCTCTTCCGCAATAGGCCTCAATGGAAACTCGGATCAGGGAGTCAATTTTGTTACAGAATACAAAGTCAACTTAATGGGGCAGGATGCATACCATAGGTAGGTGCCCTGGCACCTGCTTAGAATTTGGACATGAGTATATCAATAATTTTTATGGGTTTTCTTCAATCTATTTTTGAAACATCAAGCTTGATTTAACAAATAAAATAAACTATAACTTATGTCTTAGAATTTTCAATCTCTTTTAAGGACATTTTGTGATTGTTGAAATGCCATATTATAAATTCAGAGATTGTACTGTTGGTTGGGATGGTATTAGTGTATATTCATGATGGTACAAACTATACTAATAGACTATTAAAAAGCATTGCCTATCGAGGATGTTTTGGAAGCATAACGAGCATGTTTTGGAATGCCTATTTAAACATTTTGTAAAGTAGCCTGTATGTTTCAATGCATTGAGAAAACTAATGTTTAAAGACTCTCTCTTTCAAACACTAAGAGCGAGTGGGTATATGCCATGAATGGTAAGCCGTAAACCTCCTGTGGAGGATCTCACTAGGAGATGGCACAAAGTGGAATTTTTGAAAATGTGTTCAATTTACAAACAAGACGATGCCCAATTTTCTTGCCATACAAGTAAAGTTAACCTTATCAAATTGTTGTCCCTTTTATTCAAGTTGGTAGTGACATTATGACTCCTAGAAAGATCGAAGAAATCTTGCCTCAATCAGTAGATACCGTTTTTAATGATTGTATGCAGGAATTACATGGACAATTGTAGCTAAAGACAAAGAACTAATGAAATTTGCCTACATGAAACCAATTGATGAGTTGAAAAAAACCATCGAAGTCTTCTACTTAGAATAAAACATTGAAGTCTTCTGCTTTGTATGGTAAGGTAACTTGGGAGCTTTGTAAGGCAAGGTAATTTGGACTTTTATAAGCATCATAATAAGGTAACTTGGACCTTAATCCTCCTGTGAGGGTCTCTTGGTGAGATGGTATAGTTTGTTGGAGAGTTTTGAAACTTTATTTGGAATACAAGGGAGATGCTGCCAAATTTTCATAAATTACGAACTTGCAAAATTAATAGTTAATATGACATAAGTCCGGATAACATGGGAGTAGACATTGACGGCAAATTATGTTAGGAGAATGCTCAAATTGGGTAGAATTGACATATTGATATATTCATTTATTGCATTATGTTTTGACAAGCTTCTACTTCATGAATAATGTAGCTGATGAATTACTCATCAAAGAAAACCTTGAGAATACCGTATTTTTTAAGCTACTATCCAAGGTAAGGGATAGTATTTATCTTTGCGAATGGACATAGTCTTACAGGGTATTTATGATACTACAAGTGTTTGTATTCTTGGTGTCGGTTATCATTGCATATAAACATATTAAGAATTGGGGATATGTTTTTTCAAATCCTTTTTTAGATACAAACAAGGTGTTAATCTCTAATATGTTTTGAGGATGCTACCATATTTTAGAGATAGTAACATGGGATATACTGCCAGTTTTTTATACATGGGATATGTTTTAGTTCTTGAAGTCGTAAACCTCCTGTGGAGGGTCTCGTGGGGAGATGGCATAAACTGAGTTTTTTGAAATACTACTCCAAATACAAAGGAGGTGCTGTCCAATTTTTTGCCAGGCGTTCTACATTGATCGATAACCCAGAAATACATAGGTATTTGCATCAAATATGGTAATCGACACTAGTGGTTTTTTGAGAGAGCTCGACGAGTATCGAGGTAGACATACATATACATTCAGAGGTTATCTTACTTGAAATTTGAACTTAATAGTCAATCCTAAGGGTAAGCTGTAAACTAGGTCTACAGGTGTGACATGGATGACAATTGGATCCAGTGTCGACACCTGCAAAATGCACAAACATAGCCAGTTCTAATTGAATGTTTTTGTATGGATGCAAGTAACAATTGGATCCTTCTCCATGTAGATGTAGTGGAAGCTCAGCCCAAAGGGTGGACGCACACAGATACAACATTAAGATATCAATTTGTAATGATCAGAGATTGGATTTCTGATCTAAATAACTGTATTATCCATTAGATACAGAATGTTGTATTGATGTATATGAAATGGTAATTGAGTTGTATGACATATTGTTTTAAAATTTGTTATTTAATATATTATTTAATACAATTGTCTAAGTATGGTTCAAATCTGAAGGGATTTTTTTACTTAAACACACACACACACACACACACAGAATCTCCCTCTGCATAAAATCAGGGAGAGAGTGGTTTGCTTCGGGCTGCCAAGGGCGACATAGGGGGACAAAAGATCCTTGAGAGGGCTGCCTTGAAAACATGGGAGGAAGAGGGCTTTGCCCTACTGTGAATCGAAGAGAAGGAGAGCTCGGTAGGTTGCCGAGAGTGAAGAATAAGAAAGAGTGGGAGGGGCTTTTCCCTCTATACAGTGCTGAGGGGAGAGAGAACCATCTGTAGAGGCTGCCAAGAGCCGAGTAGAGAGAGGGTCGACTCTCTGTGTAGCAGGCCATAGCCGAGAGAGAGAGAGAGAGAGAGAGAGAGAGAGAGAGAGAGAGAGAGAGAGAGAGAGAGAGAGAGAGAGCTTCTGCAAGGGCTTTGCCCTGTAGCATATCGAAAAGAGAAAGAGAGAGAGAGAGAAAGAGAGAGAGAGAGAGAGAGAGAGAGAGAGAGAGAGAGAGAGAGAGAACCTCTCTGATTAGGCGAGCAAGAGGAGAGAGAGCTTGGCTCTCTGTATAGAATCGAAGAGAAAGAGATAGCAGGGTCGGCTAGCTTTGAAGACTCGAAACAGAAAGAGAAAGAGGGAATCTCCCCGAGCGCGTTAAAAAAGAGAAAGAGAGATAGAGTAAATCACTTATTGAAGGAAAGAGAGAGAGAGAGAGAGAGAGAGAGAGAGAGAGAGAGAGAGAGAGAGAGAGAGAGAGGCAGGGCGGTTACATTCGAACCAAAAGGGAGAGAGTGGCTCACCACCAAATGGTGAGAGGTGCTCTCCTTCTTGGCGTACTTTTATTGCTGCAGACTTCAAGTTCCAGTACAAAAGCGGACACCGAAGTCGCGACTACCATCAAACCTCAGAAGTGACGGTAGGACAACAATACCAAAGCAAAGATTTTCTACCTCTAGCTATTTACATGCTTCACACACTTTTGCTTCCATATACCCACTCATAGCAATTTTCGTGAAGTTTGTAAATTTATCAAAAATATTGAAGCTTTGTAAAATTCACCCTTTAAGGGAGGTCATGAGGGTCCCTCCTAGCCTTGCCATCAAATTTTAATCTTGATGGTTTAGTTTTGAGCTAAGTTTTCTCCTCTCCCCCCATTTTGATATAAATACATCTAAAGTTACATCTATAAAAGCGGCTTGCGCTCATACATCATAATACAAACGCAAATTCGGGCCTATTTCCATTGTGTTGACTCTTGTAAGCACAGTCTACATCATTTTGTTATCTATCATCACCATATTTGTGCTCGTACTATGTTTTCATTTGCGCATTATCTTTTCTCTAGGTCCATTCTACCTTTCTCATTAGGCTTTGGGGTTTCTATTGCACTTTCTATCCTATCTTTGTTGGGTATTTGGGGATTCTTTGGGTCTTTGTCCTCTTTGCCTTGTTCGTCCAGGTATTTACCAGACAGGGGGAGAGAGAAAGAGGGATGGATAGAGAGAGAGAGAGAGAGAGAGAGAGAGAGAGAGAGAGAGAGAGAGAGAGTTTTGGGGGAGGGATAGTGTGTGTGTGTGTGTGTGTGTGTGTGGAGGGGAGGGAGAGGGGGGATAGACAAAGGGGGTGAGAAAGGAGAAATAGAGAAAGGAAAGGTAGGAAAGAGAAATCTAGAGACATAGAGAGAGAGAGAGAGAGAGAGAGAGAGAGAGAGAGAGAGAGAGAGAGAGAGAGAGAGAGAGAGAGAGAGAGGCTACCTACTAAGAAAATGTTGGAATTAGGGTTGCAAGAAAAGACACACAAGACGAAGGAAGCTCAAGGCACACAACAAATGTGCGTACATGAATGAGTGAGAGCTCCTTATTCTTTGTATGTATAAAGAATAAGGAGATAAATGTGGGCAGCCTCAGACACTAGTCGGCAGACACGGCCAAAGCACGGTGAGGCTCACCGCCTTTACCTAACATTCTCCCACTAAAGGCTGTGTGCCGATAAGTGGCAAGAAGACTAGCCTACAACTAGTATATACAAGAGGTGAGAGAAGACGGCTCTCAACCTATGCCCACTGGCTCACTCTGTGACCGCTCTAGTGTAGATGCAACATGCATACCACTAGGGCTAGAGCTACGATGCCAAGACTCCTGATGCAGGTAGCGAGTGATGACTTGCATGACTCCACAATGCACAATGCCAATGTTAGTCAACGCATGACTGACAACTCCCACTACTAATGTACCAACCGCAGAAGCAAGATCAGGTCTCGACACCAAAACCTCAGTGCCATAATGCATCCTCATAAGGAACTACCTGACTATGCATCACCATGTCAGCATCGTCTGGCGAAGGCATATCTGCTGAGAATGACTACAAAACTGAAAAATCACCACCATTGCAATCACACATAGCTGTCTGAAGGACACTTTCGCCCTCAAAAGTATCAGACGCATCATAGGACAATGCATTGGTCTCTGGCTCAACTGATGTCACCTAAACTGATGACTGACAAAGCTGTGCATGCCCAGAGATACCACTGTCTGCGTGAACATCACCACAAGATAAATGCACAACCTGCTCTCCATGCAGCACATCCGCAAAGGAGACATGCCTCGTCTCTCGCTCCAAACATGGTTGCAAATACACCTAGACTACACGACATCGTGTGTTAGGAATATGCAAAGGGTATACCAAACTCCTCCTAGCACCTCTGGCTATCACCAGTGATTCACTATGCATCTGAAATGACCGCTCTCCAAGCAGATCACAATGTCCACTACTCTGCAAACTGACGCACTGAAATGAGACTTTGGATGAGTCCTGGTACATAACGTACATCTTGTAGCGTAAGCAATGCACCGCTAGGTAAAGACATGCATACATCTCCAGCACCCTCTATGTCATATGCTAAACCATCAGCAAACTGCACACAACCAAGTCTCCCACTAGAGAAAGAGAAAAACAAATCACAACATGGCATCACGTGAAAAACTACATGCTCGTCTAGTAGAAAATGCGTAGACAATGTGCTATCCCAAGACACAAAGTAGCCTGAAGGCAAAAGCTAGACTCAAAAATGACATGTCCGTCACATGCATACTCTCTAGCATCTATCCTCATAGTAGCACCATGCATCTGCCTCTTCCGCTGCCTCATACACCTGAAGCAACGACGTCTAATATGCCTTCTGTGACCACAATGCCAAGAACGCAAGTATTGGCAAGAACGAGACCGCCGTCTCTTAAAAGTCACCGTAGTGGACTCACTATCACACATATCTACAACCATAAGTGAATGGCTAAGAACCAACCCTGTGAGAGTGGGTACAAGAACACCAAACTGTGTCCAAAGTGACAAAACTTATCAAAAGTGAGAGTAAATACTCGATCACTGTCAAAGTGGGAATATATTGACCACTGTACAAGATGGCATAACATTGCAAACTTTTATGGCAAGAAGATGGGGAAAAACGAACAGAATTTCCTTTGAAAAATGAGTCAAAACTCAACGCAAATTGCAAACCCAAAAAACTGCATATAACTGCCAGAGTGGGAGTCAACTCGACCACTAAACCATCAGAGAGTAAACTACGAATACGCATAAACCATGGAGTGAAATCTTGGGAAAAATCCGACAGTTTCCCCTAAAAACTGAGCAAAAACTCAAAAAATCTCACCAAATACGCGTGACAATAGAAACTATTTCAGTAGCAAAATCCACAAATGGCCTACATGCAATGCCAAAAGGCTGGCAAACAGGCTTACTCTTGATCGAGTAGCTCTATGGAGTGTACCTGTCCAAAAGCACTACAAACCTGTAAACCTGCTATCTACGAGCTATGGCTAGCTCAAACTGCATCCGCATAATGCATGTATAGCATGAAACTGCACAAAACCGTGCTAAAAAAGCTCTCTGAAATGCCCCCCACAGTCAAACAATGTGCATAAAACCGCATTGAATGTGTAACAATCCGAAAGTCACATCCCAAAGCACCACTTGCATACGCAAAAACAAGGTGAATTATCTCTTAAATAGCACCACAGTGTGCCATACATAGCCAAAGATGCAAACGACATCACTCTCTACACTGTAGGAATCAAACTGCAAAACCACCTCGATCTGTCAAGATTGTTGACAGGCTGCTGCAAAAATTCAGCGCTCAGAATTTCAAAATTTTGATATGAACAACGCGTCTAGAATGTGCCAAAACCTCAGGGTAGACTCCTACATCACATGTGTCCGAGTCCAGGTGTGAGAGATATGTCAAAAACCTCCGTTTTCGACCCAAAAACGCAGCATAAACTTGTTGTTGTTGCACCTGCTGTAATTCAGAGTAGAATTTCAGAAAACGGGTATCATCATCGCGTCCGGAATGTGCCAAAACCCCAACCTATGCACCTGGATCATATCCATCCGACTTCGTGTGACGAAGATATGAAAAACAATGTTTCGAGAGCCAAAAACAACAAAAACGAACTGCAACACTTCTTATTCCTGCTGTTTTTTTGCAAAATTCAGCAATGGCTTGCTACACAAGCTTTACACAAGCTGAATATACATGCCTAAGTTGAGATTTGACACCGTCGAGCCGTATCCACCTCCCCTGAGCTCCGTCGCTTCCGTCTCGCCGGGAAGCCGTCGCCAAAGCTCTGATACCCCAATTGTGAGTGTGTGACCCCAATTGTGAGTGTGCGAATGCGGTGCGTTTGCAAAGAGTGAGAAGGGGGGAGAGAGAGAGTACACAGGATGTGGGTGGAGCTCCCAAATCTCACTGTAAGAGCACAATGCGAGAATGAGTGAGAGCTCCTTATTCTTTGTATGTATAAAGAATAAGGAGATAAATGTGGGCGGTCGGACACTGACTCGCAGATACGAGAAAATCATGGTGAGGCACACCGCCTTTACCTTACACAAAGAGTATATAACTTAGTGTGCAATGGAAAGATAAGTTAGCCCTAAAGTGATGGGTGTATTTACAATGCTCGAGGCAAAAAAATTCCTAGTGAGGGGAAAAATGCCCTGACGGTCCTAAGTGTGTTTACACACATCACTACCACATGTATATGGTAACAAATCCCCCCTGGGAGTGATGCGATGACAAGAGCTGGCACATAGAGCATAGGGAAGTGCCATGCCGTGAGGACATGATCGATCCACAAAGGGGAGTAAGCCCAAAGCATTGCGAAAAGCTTCGAACTTCTCACGAGACAATGCCTTTGTGAAAAGATTTGCAAGGTTGTCATGTGTTGGCACATAAGCCAAGATGATCTTTCCTGCTGAGAGTCTCTCCCTGACATAGTGGTAATGACCTCAATGTGCATTGTGCGAGCATGAAAAACTGGGTTCCGCGCAAACACTAATGCGCTCTAACTGTCAGTGTAGATAGTGTTGTCAGTGTGATGTCCAACACCCAAATCATCCATAAGGCATTTGAGCCATACACACTCAATTGTAGTTGTGAAGACTATCCTATACTCAGCCTCACAACTGGAAGTGGCCATAGTAGGTTGCTTCTTCTCAACAATGATGTGCATGAGCTGCCAAGCATGAAATAAAAACCACTAAAGGACACTCGTGTGTCAAAACAACCAGCCCAATCTAAGTCCAAAAAAGCATGTAAATTTGGTGGCAATGATACCCCCTTGGGATAAAACAATCCAAGATATAAAGCTCCACTAAAGTAGCAAAAAATCCTCTTAACAGCCTACCAATCCTTAGACCGTGGGCTATGCATGAATTTGCTGACCTGTGAGATTGCAAACTGAATACCAGGCCTCGTGTTGCATACATAAATGAGGCATCCAATAGCACTTTGGTGAAGAGTGACAACGGCAGGATCACCAGCATCATGAAGACTCATCTTCAAACCTGTTTCAATGGGAGTGGCAATAGGTTTGCAATACTCAAGTCCAAACGTACATAGCAATGTCTCTATGTAACTTTTCTGACACAAGGCAATACCACCATCACATTGCTTAAACTGTATACCCAAGTAACGATGCAATAGCCCCAAATCTTTCATCTTGAAAGTAGCATTCAATCTCTCATTGGTCTAGTGATCAACAAATTATCCACATAGAGAACCACAATGAGAAGTACATCACCCTCACGCTTTACATACAATGTGCTTTTTGTTGGAATGTTATGAAAGCCTTGTTTGACCAAATGAGTGTCACCTTTCGTATACTAAGTATGAGAAGATTGCTTCAACCCATACAAAGCTTTCTTACATGTGCACACTTTATCCTCTTGTCCTTTCCTGACAAAACCGCGAGGCTGCTGCATTACATAAACTTCCTCAAATATGTCACCATTCAAGAAAGCAGTAACAATGTCTGACTGATGTACATCCCAACCAAAATGAGATGCCAATGCACATAGAAAACGCACAATAGTCATACGGCAAGTGGGAGCAAAAGTCTCTTCATAATCTATCCCTTTCTACTGTGCATAACCTTTTGCAACAAGTCAAGCCTTATAACGATCAATCTCACCATCCGTCTTGCGTTTCAACTAGTAAACCCACTTCGTACCAATGGCCTTTTTGCAAGGAGATAAATCACATAAATTCCATGTGTCATTTTCTATAAGTACACAATATTCTGATTGCATGGCAGCCATCCAGTTTTTTGAATTCTGTGCTTCATCAACAGATAGAGGTTCGTCAACATCATGTAAGCTAGACACAGCCAAAGCATAACAAGATGATGCATAAGATGCATGGTAAGAACCTGAACGAGTACGACTAGACAAAGGTGCATCCAATTTACTGTCGTGCAAAGTATGCACCAACCATTTAGGCATACCTCTAGCCTGCTCATTCTCAGCCCTTTCCTCATCAAGTACATCATGTACATCTGCATCAATAATAGGCTGATCTGTAATATTTTCAGAAACCCCCATAGGTTGTACATTTGCCTCATTGGAATTTACATTTGAGCTTACACCATTGAAAAGAGGCAACAAAGTGTCATAAATGTCATGTGAGCTTACATTACTACCTCTAGTACATGACAATAAGGGCTGAACAAATCTTCCACAAACACAAAATCCCCTAAGACCAAGATACACTTTCTTTGTGGATGATACAGTCTGAAACCTTTTCTTTCAGCACTATAACCAACAAAAATACATTTGACAGCCTTACCATCCAATTTCCTGCGCTACGTTTGTGGCACCAAAGCATATATGCCCAACAACCAAAAACACGCATGTGCTCAATAGAAGGCTTTCTATGATGCCATGCTTCATATGGAGCCATAGACTCCCCATAGATTGCAAAGCTTTTGTAGGACACCTGTTTAGTACATAAGTGGCACACATGATGGCCTCAAGCCAAAACGAACGTGGCAAAGCTTGATTCTTGACCATACATCGTGCCATTTTTGTAAGTGACCTATATTTTCTCTCAGTAATACCATTTTGATGAGGCATTTAAGGCACTATACATTGGTGTTTTATCCCACGACTAGCCATAAATGCATTAAACTCATGAGACATATACTCCCCCCTTGATCGGAATGGAGGGTGCCCATAGTACATTTTGAGACAATTTTAGCCATAGCCAGAAATTGTTTGAAGCACATAAATACTTCGGACTTTGCTTTAAGCGGATATACCCATGCATGCCTGGAGTAATCATCAATGAAAGTCACAAAGTAAAGGTAACTGCCCAAGGACGGAGTTTGCATGGGCCCACAAACATCACTATGCACAAGTTGCAACCTACATGTGGCCCTAACTGAACCATCCTTTGGAAACTTTGAACGCTACATCTTACTCAAAATACATCCTTCACAAACATGTTTGATAGGTTCTTCAAGAGGCAGCAAAGAAGCAACCATATTAGATTTTTGCAAACGCAGCAAATAGCAAAATTCAGATGCCCAAAACGTGCATGCCAAAGTTTTGCATATGAAATAGCCTTAGAATCCACAATCGCATTTGCAAAATTTTGCCCACACTTGTCATATAAAGTGAGCTTATACAAATTACATCATAAAATTCCAGATGCAACTATTTCATCACCAAAACTGAGATAATATATTGTACATCTGTCATCCACAAATTTGACTACAATACCAAGTCTAGCAAGTGCATATACAGACATTTTTTTTTCTTGATCCTAGGTACATACAATGCATCAACAAGTGTGAAATACCTCCATTTGTAGCAATAAGCACAATCTTTCCAGCTCCCTTGATTGGATAAGAGGCATTGTTGACACAAGTGACTGAATTCCTACGAGGGACATCCTCATGAAAGGTAAACAAGTCACGATGACAGGTAATGTGCTTTGTAGCACCACTATCAAAGTACCACACTTGAGCATCTGCAGCAAATGACAAACATGCATCATGGACAAAAGGATCATAAATGCACTCTGCACTAAAATCCCATTCTACATCAACATCAACATCATAATCTCCTTTCACAGAAGACTCAACAATAACTGTATTTGTAGTGGAACTAGCATTAGTAGTTGAACCAGCCTCTTTCTTCTTAGCCTCTCTCACCTTCAACTTCAAACACTGCTTGATCAAATGATCATTAGCTTTACAATAATGGCAACACATCTTCTTTTTGCCCTTATCACCAGAATTCCTAGACAAATTGTTTCCAGCAAAAGCATTAGGAACATGTGATTTACCACTCTCGCAGAAGAATCATGAGAAGTGGCTACATTGTTGTTACCACCTTTTCTTTGAGCAGCAATAAAGGCATGTTCAACTGCACACTGTCTAGTCCTATTTTTCTAGAAAGTGAATCTTGCAACAACAATGTGCATAATGCCTCAAACTTGACAACTTCAGGCTTTTCTTGGGTCATAAGTCTCTAAGTACTAGCAAAAGTCTCGTAAGAATTTGACGAGGCATCAAGAACAGTCTGCATAAGGGAACTGTCTGAAATGACTTTATCTGCAAAAATAAGTTCCTCATTGTTATCCTTGACACCAACAAAGAAAGTTTCCATGTCATCTTTCTCATGCATAATCTTCGACTCTAGCTCTTTATGCAACAATTCAATTTTTGCCTTATTGCGACTTGCATAAAGACCAGCTAGAATATCCCAAGCCTGTTTTGTAGATTTTGCTAAATAAATGCGCAATCAATGCATGAGCATACGCATCTTTTACATCCCAACGAGCTTGCTCAACCGTAGGCAAAACAGCTCTAGTAGCAGCAACCATGCCACCAAAACCTGCAACATCCTCAACATCACCTACATATTGAGAACCAGGATGCACATCAATGCCCTGCACAATGTTCCAAACACCCTTGACACAAGGACATGTTGTCATGTAAGCCCTCAGGGCAATTGTCCTTATCCAGACTATCCTCAACAACAAACAACACATCTATGTTGTTGTCAGCCATGGTGAATGCTGCACCTAATGTGAAAACTGGCCAAAAAGATGAGAAATAGAGTGGAAACAACACCCGCTATATAGCACAAACCGTAGAAGATGGTACAAGATCATTATGCAAAAAACGGCACTAACAAAAATTCTGCACAAAATGACAAAATAGCATGTGCAGTACCGCCTATAGTGAAAATGGAGGCCGAAATGAGAACAAATAAAAAATATGAGCAGACCGGGCTCTAGAAGCTCACCCAGAATATTTGTCAACGTGCAAACACTCACCAAAGCTCACAAAAATCGGAGAAAGTGAGCAAGCATGTGCTGGAGCTACTGGCGACTAAGCCTGGGAGGACACAACCTGCTTTGATACCAATTGTTGGAATTAGGGTTGCAGGAAAACACACAGATCTTGGAGAAGATGAAGGAAGCTCAAGGCACACAACAAATAGTATATTTCTTAGTGTGCAATGGAAAGATAAGTTAGCCCTAGAGTGATGGGCGTATATACAATGCACGGGGAAAAAAACCTCCTAGTGAGGAAAAAAAAGTGCCTCGACGGTCCTCAGTGTGTTCACACACATCACTACCACATGTATATGGTAACAAAAAAACAGGGCGAGAGAGGAAGATGGATAGATTAATAATGTGCTATATATTATATATATATATAAGCTAGCCCCTTCTAGAGACTTGGTTGACATATGACAACTTATCTCACTATGTACAAGTTCTAGTGGCTCAAGATGCTTTCTATCCAATGGCAAGTGTAAAGACCTAGTTTTTTTTGCCATAAATACAATACTCACACACAAAAAATTATTAAAACTCAACACAAGTAAGTAACCAAAACATGCTAGAGTCTTTATTCCCTTTTGGCTCATATGGCCTACCTAGCTATGCCACAACTCACTAGACAATAGCTTGCTATAGAGATAAAATCATCTTTTACATAAGACATATACATGGAGTAAAGAGTATCATGCTTATGACCTTTGAGAACCACAAGATTACAATCCTTGATTACCCAATATTTGTTCCCAAAAGCTGTAGTGTGCCCCACATTATTTAGCTATCCAACTCTTTGCTAGTTCAAGTACATGTCTAACATTGTGTAGCATAACATTTCTGCCATTATTCTACACCAACTTGATGTCAATTGAATGAAAACTACATTGAACTGATTGAAGTGTCCACAAACTATGCCACTGTTGAAAGGTCAACCTTTCAACAACGCTTCCACAAAGATTCCATAAAGATTCCTCAAAGATTCTCTAAAGATTCCAAATAAAGATGCTAATGAAGTGATGAAGACGAAGATGGATGCTGTAATGTGAAGATACAAGCTCATGGACATCATCGAATATCTCGTTATTATTATTTGGTTCTTCAGTGAGTGGAAAATCGCATGTTTCTAATGCTTCTACTGGCAGAAATTCATTTGGAAATTCTGGTGATAAGGGCAAAAACTTAGATGTGTTGCTTGTAAAGCTAATGATCACTTGATCAAGCAGTGTCCTAAGTTGAAGGCCAAAGAGGCTAAGAAGAAAGAGGATGGTTCCACTGCAAATGCTGGTTCCACTACAAATGCAGCCATTGTTGAATTGTCTATGAAAGGAAACTGTGATATTGATGTTGATGCAGAATGGGATTTTAGTGCTGAGTGCACTTACAATCCTGCTGTCCATGATGCATGCATGTCAGTTGCTGCAGATTCACATGTGTGGCATTTTGACAGTGGTGCTACAAAGAACATTTCCTCACATCGTGAATTGTTCACCTCTCTTGAGTCTGTCCCTCATGGGAATTCAGTGACTTGTGCCAACAATGCCTCTTATCTGGTTCAGGGAGTTGGAAATATTATTCTTACTGTTGTAAATGGCAGTTCTTTCACACTTGTTGATGCACTTTATGTACATGGGATCAAGAAAAATCTTTTGTCTGCATCTGCACTTACTAGATTGGGACTTGTAGTCAAGGTTGTGGATGACAGATATACAGTCCATGATCTCAATTTTGGTGATGAAATTGTTGCATCTGGCATATTATGTCCTGGGCTATATAAGCTCACTTTGTATGACAAGTGTGGGTAGAATTTTGCAAATGCAGTTGTAGATTCTAAGCTATTTCACATGCAAAACTTTGGCATGCACGTTTTGGGCATCTGAATTTTGTCAGTTTACTGCGTTTGCAAAAATCTGATATGGTTGCTTCTTTGCCACCTCCCTGGGGGATTCACTGTATATACAAAATAGAACACGACCTACGCGAGCGGACAACTTTGATAAAATCCCTATATACAACTCATATTAGGGAATACAACCCCCCTTTCTACGCTTATACAACAATCAATGAAGAAAACTATCATACCCCTATCTTACATATAAAATTTAGGCCTCACATGATCTAATGGAGTAAATCTAGTCAATGAGTGTGTAGCATAGTGACTGGCAATGTACTAAGAAACCACTTCTATTGATAGCTAGATATACCCTCAATGTGTCTTAGTTTGACTTTCAAACTATGTGCCCGATTAGCTTGCACTCTGGTTACTCTCCCATTTTGACCCATCCAAAGCTCGTGTAAATCAACCCTTGACCTGCTCCAAATCAGCCCTTATCTATGACCATCTTGATGCAAAATTTGATGTGTGAGCTGATTAAAAAAATTTCCCTAAATTCATCCACCGAGTTCTAGTGCACATTGATGAACAATCATTACAAGTAATAAACCTAGGTCAGTCCTCCCCCCCCCCCCCCCCCCCCCCCCCCCCCAAATATGATACCCCTCTTCCTTGTTTTCAGCTTGGGAGATAAATTATTGGTTGCCTACCCCTAACTTATACGCTTATGTAACTTGTTGAAAAAAACCCCTCCCCTGCACTTACATGGTGCGGTAAGTTTTCCATGGTGAATCCCCCGGGGCCACCTCTTGAAGCACCTGTCAAACATGTTTATTAAGACTGTATTTTGGATAAGATGCAGCGTTGTAAGTTTCCAAAGGATGGCTCAATTAGGGCCACATGCAAGTTACGGCTTGTGCATAGTGATGTTTGTGGGCCCATGCAAACTCCATCCTTGGGAAATTACCTTTACTTCGTGACTTTCATTGATGATTACTCTAGGCATGCATGGGTATTTCCGCTTAAAGAGAAGTCCAAAGTATTTATGTGCTTCAATTTTTTTTTGGTTATGGCTGAGAATGTCTCAAAATAGACTATGGGCACCCTCCGTTTTGATCGAGGCGGGGAGTATATATCTCATGAATTTAATGCATTTCTGGCTAGTCGTGGGACAAAACACCAATGTACAATGCCTTATACGCCTCAACAAAATGGTGTTGTTGAGAGGAAAAATAGGTCGCTTATAGAAATGGTACGATGTATGGTCAAAAGTCAAGCTTTTTTGCCACATTCTTTTTGGCTTCAGGCCATCATGTGTGCCACTTATGTACTAAACAGGTGTCCTACAAAAGCTTTTCACTCTATTACTCCATATGAAGCATGGCATGATATAAAGCTTTCTATTGAGCACATGCATGTTTTTGGCTATTTGACATAGCTTTGGTGCCACAAACGCAACGCATAAGGTCGGCAAGTCACGGTCCAGGGGAATGGGTGCCATGCCTTCTGATCAATCCAACAATGATGAGTGAAGCAGTGATTATGAAGATTATGATCCAGATGAGGATGTCCTCGAGCCACCTCTCGAGTGCTGTCGCAAGTCAAAATTGTATAGGAAGCCGCAATAAGCACGTCCACAAGGAGCTCAGAGGCCCCCACAATGCCAACCTCAAAGAGCACGATGGTTTTGTCGAGCATTTGCTGAAATTCGACATTACCAGAAGACAACAAACCTGCTTATAAGGAAAACACCATTTGCACAGACATGTAAGGAAGTGCTACAAAGCTAAATCACAGAGCTTCGGATGTCTAGAGTTGCCATCAAATCAATTCAGGAGGCTGTAGAGGCATATTTGGCCAGTCTCTTTGAGGACACATTCTTATGTGTTTTCCATGCCAAGCGTGTAACAAGCATGGCCAAGGACATGCAACTTGCACGTCACTTAAGGCATGAGTGATACCCTCTGACGTCAAAACCTCTTTTTGTAACTAACTGTTGTATTGGAATCAAGTTTGCTTTGGAACCCTTGTACTAGATTCAAGTTTTCTTGGGAACTTAATGTATTTGCACTTTGCAACAAATACAATCACGTCTCTTTTTGTCGCTCTATGTAAACTTAATATCCACATTTAATTTCTATATTTGTATACATTTATTTTGTTAAATGGTTTAAGGTGAGATGATAATTAACTGTACAAAAGGTTCATTAGGTAAAAAATTTGCTATGCATTTGCAAAAAATGGCAATATTGGCCAAATTGGTTGTGTCCACAAGGCAGCGAGATTTGGTCAGATAGTAGGCTTGAAGGGCCATTTCTCGTTGCCTTGTGGACACATCCAATTTGGCCTAAATGGCCACATTCAGGGCACCTCTAGTACAAAAATGTAATTTAAATGCCAATTTTTCGACAAATTTTTTTCAATGTATAAAATCAACATTCAAATAGTTAATACATATTACAAATGGGTAGAATTTCACAGATTGCCTTGTCACTTAACATGATCAAATCAGTAAGTTGAACTTTGCAAAAGATCATGGACAAAATGGCCGTTGGGGGAGAAATCCTTGTGTATGATGCACACATCCTGCATTGGTAGTTTGCCGATGTAGTGTGCAAGGGCTGCTTGAGGCCCAAACACCGTGTGCTCCCCCCCCTTCCGGCTAGCCCACAGGTCCATGTCCAAAACATCTTGCAAAAATGGAATTAACCAAAAGCAAAGAAGAAAGGTTGAATTATCAACGTACAAGATGCTTAGTATTACCTCTTGCTACTTATCCTCACCATCCATAGTTGGTGTGGCTTCAAGGTTGATAGAGGATTGTCTCTCATCAACCTTGTGGGGGCTCCGCGAACCAGGCGAGTCGAGGCAAATAGGAGCTTGGTTGGCAAAAACCCTGGCTTGTGTTGCAACAAACTCCTGGTCCGTGACTTCACTCTGCTCTGCACCGAGAATATCTACTGTCACTAGTGCAATTGTGTCAGCAACAGAGTCCCCCAATGGAAGCAGCTTGTCATCTGTAGCTTTTGGTGTACAATCAAGGGGGAACTCCATCTTGGTGCATATGAGGCTAAGACACTCATCTAGCTGAAAACCAAAAGCCTTTTCTAGATCGTGTAAGAATAAATTCTCTTCATCTTCTATAATTATGCTACTGAGACAGCTACTCTCCACTTTGGGAATTGCATCAGGGTTACGGATCTCAGGATCGGGCACCTCGGAGGTGCCAACAATCTTCTCTCTCACTGCAACTGTCCCTTCCAAGCCATGGGAATATTCGGCGGTTTGCAATCTTCGCTCACTCTGGACATCTATAGGGGCGGGCTTGGGATCTTTACGATCGAGTAGCACCCCACCCAATGCCATATGTGGGATCTCCATCTCCTCCAAGGAGGTCTCCTCATTGACAAGGAAGAAGAGAGTGGAAATGTTGGTCAAGAAAGATTGCCCAATTTTGAGCTTCTTGAAGGAGTCTGCAAATTCCTTTGTCACTTGGGGGAAGTGGTTTGCCTCTTTTGCAATCACCTCAAAGAGGGCTAGTCTCTTTGAAAATGCAGTGTCACCCTTGTGGATGTAGTGAAGATAAATGATGATGGATTTAGTATGTTGTTTGTCACGCAAATCAAAGACAAGGTTCAAAAAAATATGCATATTTCACCTATTCTACAGGTGGACAAGGCAAAGGGATCTCAATTAGATGTATTACAAAAGTTGAAGCATTTATTCGCGTCTAGTACTTGTGCATGGGCCTTTCCAAATTGCAATGATACATGGATGATTGGATCACCCAAAGAATGTGATTTTATCCTAGCCAGCACCCAAAGAATGTAATTTTATCCTAGCCAGCATTGAAGATGATGATTTCAATTTGATCCTTGATCTAAATGGTCTTCTCATTCACAAAGGGGTTCCAAAAGAATCTTTTTTTCCCCCATCTTGGAATCTTGAATATGACCACGTTTTGGTGGAAAAGCCAAGAAGGCTTTACTTCCTCATGTACCCTGTTGTGGGCAAGCACACACTTCAAGGTCTCCATATGGAGCTCATGCATAGGATGCAATCTGGTGGTGTGTTTTTCTGAGTGCTTTCTAGATTTATGAGGCATGATTGCAAGATTCATTGCATAGGGTCCATGTGGTGTCTTGAAGGACATTTTGTTGCATCATGCATGGCAAAAAACTTGTGTTTTTCAAGCACCCGGATTATTTTTGGAGCAAATCTTGGGATGAGTTTGGTTGATGATACCCTATATAAGTGATTTTTTAATCTCAACAGCACTTGTTGCATTATGCCAAAGTTTGGCCATCAATTAATACAAGGCGTGCACCATTTCTAATCCACAAGCCCATGGCTATGAAACTAAAGGATAAAATTAAGTTTTTTGGGATAGAAGATGTGTTTTCACATGGAGCAATGAAGAAGATGTTAGTATTCTTACGCTCATTGAACATTATGGTTTAAAAAAATTGAAGTGATGTGGTGGTGTCAAATTTGGTTGCATAGTAGAAAAGACCTCAAACGAGCTTGAGAAGGAGAAAGATGAAAACGCAGGGGATGAGCAGGAACAAAAAGAGGCGTTCAAGGTGGTATGTAGCAAACCAATGTATAAATGAGCAGGGCAGACCTGATTAGGCAATTTTGTTGTGCAAATATCTGGCCATGAGCTTTTGATGTAGTAATGGCATGTGATGTAACGTTTTGTATTTTAGCTTGTGAGCAAAAGTATTGCAATCCAATATCAAGATGTATTATGATATTTTGTGGCTCTTGCTCTATTAGCAACATAATTGTGTATTATTTTTGTATTGGACATTCATTTCCAAGTATTTTTTTAATTGAAATCGGTTCAAGTTCCATATCTCTGGTAGCAAGACCTTTGCAACATTATGAATGGACTTTACAATAGGACAATTTGTGCTAGTTGAGAGCTTCTTAAAACCACAGGATCTGGATACATTGTAGTTGAATATTGCAGGAATATTATTGATGAATCCTTAAGCTCTTTTGTTGAGCTAAATAAACCTGCAATTTTTTTAGTTTTTGGTGATAACATGTACTAACATCCCTAGGAATAAATATGTGTCTAATAGCTATGAGGTTGCTACTACTAGGAATTATTGGTTAGATCGGACCCTAATAGCTAGCTATTAGCTACATAAATATGTGATAGATATTTGCTAGCTAATAGAAAACTATAATCTAGTGATTGCATATAAGTATGTAATTGACTTTGTCTAGCTATCAACATACAACTATGCTTGTGATAGCTATCTAGTAGCTACCAATTCTAGCATTTGACATTAGGAAAAATATGAACCCCAAAAGGGCCCTTTAGCTTAAGGGGTGATTAAGCATGGACCAATAGGAAGAGGGTGGTGGCCATTGGAATTGAAAGCTAGTCTTGGGATTTCTTAAATGGGAAGGAAAGGACCATCGAGTCTAAGATCTAGAACAAAGAAATTACTCTAGTTGTGCTTGTGAAAATATTCTCCCTGAATAAAGATCCTCTGTAAGGGGGAGACTAGACCATCTTCTGTTCCCCAATATTGTGTCCATCTTCTCCCTACCCTCTCAAAAGGTAGGGTAGTAGGGGGCATGGGGGCCTATTTGTTCCCCTAGAAAGAGAGAGAAGGGGGAAAAGGGGGGGGGGGGGGGGGGGGGGGGCTTTCTCTCCATTTTCATGCGCGACCATAAAGTAACCCTATATTTTTTTATTTTATTTTTTTAAATCTCAAAATCTCACTTTTCACTCTCCAAAAGCTCTCCTAACCAAATACATGGTCGAAAAACTATTTTCTTTGACCAAAATTTGCATTTCTCAGCAGTACCTTCTATTCTACATCTTCTCTCTCCCCTTTAGCCTCCAAGCTTTCCATAGCTGCAGCACATAGCAAAGATTTCCGTAGATGCACCACTTGTCTCCCCCTTTCATCCACACCATCCCTTTGAACTAGTTCTTCTCCCCTTACTCCCCATTGAACCACTTCTCCCCCTCCCTTCAAGCTTTCCATAGCTGCACCACCTGTTTCCCCCTTTCACCACACCATCCATTTGAACTACTTCTTCTTAGCTTGTTTCCCATTCAACCACTTCTCCTCCTCACTTCATTCCTGAAGCAACAGGCTTCTCTCTCTAACACCACAACTCTTCTTCTTATGGTGCTACCATGTCAACCCCCTCCACTTCAAAGAAGCCAAAGGATGAGATAGAGGTGGTTTGCTTGCATAACACTAGGGATTCTGATCGGGAATGTGTGCCGCAAGTGTTTTCAAAAGGATCTTGGGTCTTCATGCAGCCTGCAGCTATCGGGACTCATCAAGTTTGAAACCGTGGTAACCTTGAAGGACATTGGAAGAAGAGACTTCTTGGTTTCAAGAACCATATAGTTAATGGCACAATGGCCATTTTTCAACACGCGTACTCTTGGCGTTCCATGCGCTTGAGAAATCAAAGCTCAAGAGATTTCCCAATACATTATAAGTCGTAAAACATTGTTGGTTGCGGATTGTAAACGCTTGTTATTTGTTTTTGACTGGATAGTTTTTGGTGTTGTCATAGATATATTCCCATCCAACTTTGTTGAGGAGCAACCAATCAAGAGTCTCACAAAAACCTTCAAAGCTCTTCATGCCGACATTGGTGTTATGATGATGCGTCCAACTTGCCACCTTCGATTCTGCTGCAACGCAGAATCTTCTTCTACTCACACACGTATGTAGTGCTGGCCTCGAAGGATGGATATGGTAAGATCATTGTTGTTGACAAAGTTTCATTACTGAGCCTGGAATGACCACAACCCGATGCGTGGTCACTCTTCTCAGTGAAGGAGAAGATGCTTTCTAATATTTTCTCTTCATTAAAATTTGGGAAGGCTTCCATATTAGTAGGGCTCAATTGGTGCTTCCCCGTGCATGTTTTTGTACACTTGTTCAAAACATTGCCATTCAATGTCACACCTACTATGTTTTGTAGCAAGAATGTTATGTATGAAGCACTAAAATTGGTATTTGGAGATAATAGGGGAATGGTTGAGGGAGTGCACCAAGGAGATAAATACAAGTGTAACATGGATGCTTCAGGTATAGGGATACAATATTTGAAAGTGCACACTACTTTGTACCTACGTTTCCACTATGAGCGTTGAATGTGTAATAGGGGAAAGTGGATACCCTCACAATCCACAGTTGCTAATTTTGTGACATTTGCCATGCCCTTTACTTTGTCAAATGGTGTTTTTGAGATTGTGCAAGTTAGTGAACGCTGGACTCTCACCAACATATGGGAACACTTGATTATCTTGGGATACAAAGATATCAAAGATGCTTACTTTCTTCTCAATCGGCAAAAGGTCAGTTCAAATTTTATGTTGTCTACATGTGCCAATTTTTAGTCTTATTAAAAGCATTTTTGTTGTTTCAGATTGGTAGGGAGATGGAGGTAGCCATGAAAGTGCAAGAGGAGTGGAGAGTTGGCAGCGCACTGTCTTTAAGTTGATTTGATAGACCAATGTAACCAACTCTAATGCCACGTTGTAAATCATTTTGTTTAATGGAAATTTTTACTTTTTTTTGCCGTTATAGTATCACCTTCATTAATTAAGTTTTTTTCATTTTGTTTGGGTTTTGTGTGCGCACCCATGTGTGTTTGTATGTATATCAAAGAGCTTTGGGATGGTATCTTTTTCTGCAGTGGGCCGTGCGGGGGGGGGGGGGGTATATAAAGGGGGGGGAGCTTCTTATTTGTCTTCCAACGCTTGAGAGTGAGACTGCACAGACAAGGCATCCTATATTAGACAACAAAGTTGTCATGATATGCAATACAACATTTGAAAGAAACAATTATGAAACGTTTCACAAATAAGTCTGACGAGAGAGAGAGAGAGAGAGAAGGGGGGAAATCGGGTTGTTATGTGTCCATTCAAAATGAATGTTTTTGAAATATTTGACCTCTTAAGTTTTTACACAGCTTCTATACTCTCCAAAGAGGGGGATTTAACATTTGAGAGTTTTTCATTTCATGTTTTTTTTTGACAATTTCAACAAATTTTTGAGTTTTTTTAACCAAACATGTTTCATAGCATAAAGTATCTATTTAATGTAATTTTCAATCATCATAAGACTCCATATATGTGTGGTTGACTAAGAGAGAAAGTATAAATTCTAGAGAGATAATATCTATGCACGTTACCATTGGAAGAAGAGATTATAGACCCTAGAGAGAGAAAATGACTTCTCTTCTAAAATCTTTAGAGAGATGAAGTAAAATTCTAGAGTTGTATGTCACTATGCACACCAATTCAAAGCTTATATAACTTTCGACTACCAAAATAAACCCTAAACCTTGACTATATAACTTTCGACTACCCAAATAAACCCTAAACCTTGACTACATTGGTAAGCTAACAAAATTCCGGCAGCATAAGGACGTGAAAATGAAAAAAAAATCCCCATTCCATACTTGCTTCCGTGCAGCAGTCCAATGCTCTTGGGACGAAGAAAATACACACACAAAAGAATATGTGTTGGTATATCATTGTGCACACCAATCCAAATCTTGCCTAACTTTCATTTAGCTTTGTAAACATGAAACTATGATTACTTTTCCAAACATGATCAACACCAGAAAACATGATTATATTGACAAGCTATCAAAATTTCGGCAGCATAACGGCGTGAAAATGCAAACAAAAAAATCCCAATTCCATACTTGCTTCCGTGCAGCAGTCCAATGCTCACGAGAAGAAGAAATTACATATGCAAAAATATTTGTGTTGGTATATTACTTTGGTAAATCCAAAGCTCCCACCTAACTTTTGTCTAGCATAATAAAGATGAACTCATGATTGCATTGATAAAGATGGTCAACACCAACAACATGTCTTCAATCAAACCAAAAAAGTGGCACCCAAACACCATAGTCATACGTGGTCCCATACATATCATAGACTAGAAAACACCATAGACAATACCAATGTAGATGTCAATCAAGGGTAATGTGATCCGGTCTATATTGTTGCCAGTCGGTCTTCTCGCCTCTATTTGCATCAACTACTGGAATAGAACTTGCACATCGAGCCTTGAGCGTGATAGATGCTGTTGAAATACCCGTGGATCACTATCTATGCAGAGACAATGTTTAGACAACTCATCATAGACATAGCCCAAGCCACCGCATCTAGAAAAGATATCAACAACGTAGGTGTGTTCCGTAGTAAATGTCCGCACGAGTCAGCTGAAAAAAGAAAAAAAACATGCACTTTTTTACTTTATGTAACATAGTCTAACAAGATATAGTAGGAAGCATATCTTCTTACCAAAAGAATTCAAGGCTATGCACGGTGGCACCTCTAAGAGCACGTCCTCCAATATACTCTCCGTCAGCACGCTCCTCTAGTATTTCGGACTTGGCATCGAAAGAGTTGTTGTCCATGCTCTCTCCATCTCATCGATCGTAGATAGGATGTTGACCCTTATGATAAAACAATCCTAGCAATAGTGTTTCCACTTACAAATTACAATTAGAATGTGATCTAATTGAAGAAAACTATGAGCATGCTTTTTCAATCAGCAAATAACTTTAGTTACTCTCTCAATCTCAATGGTCTTTTGCACATAACCAACGGGGATCAAAATAAGGATGGTGTGCATCATTTTGAATCCCACCTCAATAGCATGGCCAGAAACAATGCTAAAGTGATTAGTGGAGCTTAAGGTGATGTACCACCCATTGTCTGCCACATACTTAGAAGCTATTATGGTCACTTTCTTACTCAATATTTTAGAGAATTGATTTCATGGAGGGACGTGCTTATTACACATTGTTAATTTATTTAAAGCTCCAAAAATGTCATAGACTAGAGGTGCCAATTGAGGTTTTGAAGAATGCATACCTCGTTCTCCGAAAATTTCTCAACTTAAAAAATTATTGGAAAACCCGCAATGAAAAATCTACAAACAAAAGAGAGGCCACTGCATTACTCTTTTCCCCATCAACATTGGCTGAATGTAGAAAATCCAAGATCTTGCATACAATCAAACATATGTATTTCAAACATTCACACCACACACCACATAGTCAATCTTTCTTCTCACATGTATTTACCATTTCTCATCAGCGAGAGAAATTTTGTAAACATATGTCATGTTGCCAATAACAATCACATCATAATCTATGGAGGGCACTACATAATCTAAAAATAAAATATTTCATCAAGACTTGTTGAGTAGACAGAAAGTGATAGCTAGATATCTTTACAAGCAAGGTTACTTGTGGAACGTTGAGCACCTATTTTGTTCTTTTTGGGGGACTTCTTGGGCTTCTTGGATTTAACAAAGTCCAATCGTTTCCTTACAGAGGAGATTGTACTAGTGTTTACTCTTTTTGAGAGGTGGATTTTTTGGAAGCCGAACCAATCTCTCAATACCCTCTTCTTTTCTTTCAAGAACGTACTCTAATGTAAACAAGAATATGTTTCTCTCACAAACTTAGTCTAAATAATATGAGCACTTGGTCGCGTGGATAGGTGCCTCGAGTGTAATCTAAACACCAAGGGAAATACTCAATTTCCCAAGCAATCAAACCATGATCTCTCATCCATAGTGGATACATACACTCCTTAGAAGAGAGATCCCTCCAACTTTCAACAACAATTGGCCAACAAAATTTGATCATAAAGCTAAATCAACCATCTACATAAAATGCATTTAAGTTTCTTTGAGCTCCTTTACATAGTGACTTATTTATTATACAAACTCTAAGTGCAAAATAGAATATCAACCATAAAGATATCAATTGTATTACCTGAATAAAACTCTCCTCGAAGATTCCATATCTGGAATTTTTTCATCCGACTCTTTTGTGTTGAGAGCTTACTCCAAAGCTCCATAAAAGCTTTATCAATGTGCTCCCTCAACCGATGATGAAACCATGCTTCAAAGCCTCCGGAAGTTCATCAATCATTTTCCCTTTGACCTTAAGCATTGCTTCAAGATACTTCCCCAATACCATTCTTTATGCAAGTACATTCTAAATTTCATGGCACTAATACAACACTTAGAAGTAGCATCATCTACATGGCAATGCATCAAAGAGTGCAACATTTCCTTTTCCCTATAAAGAAAACAATAAACAAACCATAAATGCATTGATTCATTTGATGATTTCATGTGCATTTCTGGGCCAACGATTATTACCTCTCCGATGATATTTTAGAAGTTGCCAAAGAGTAGACCTTGTCTCTTATAAGGCTCACCTGGTCCTTTTCTCTTACCCAATTGAAGTTAATAACAAAGAGAAGAACCCTTGGCCATTGGAGGGGTTGGAAATAGCCAACATCTATGTTGCATTTGCACCAACTAGAACAGCTAGTATGATGAGGAATGCTGCGAGACTAGAGCTAGACTTCAGAGGGAGGTGCTTGTGGGGGACATCACTCACAGACATTCATAGATTGACTTTCTGCGCAAAAGAAGAGGGCATTTTTGGCTTGCCTAGAGCAGGACCTATACCAGCTATTCTTGAGTCAGGACTCACGTGAGGCATGGTGGCTCTTTCATGAGACCCCCCCCCCCCCCCTTTTTCCATTACCTCTACAGAGGCATGGGGCCAGTTTGCGTCATCTCTGTATACAGTTCCTAGACAGCCGCCCCTCTCCAACCCCCCCATCCATGTCCCCACACATTTGCTTTTTTCACCGCTAAGATGGTGAGGAAGGTCATTGACAAGATGAAGACTGGGAGAGCATATGATCATGATGGCTTTGTGGCTGAGCACTTCATGCAGGCAGAGATCTACCTAGCAGAGCTTCTAGCAATTTATGTTTAACCGTACCATGTCTGAGGGCTTGCTTGATACTTGAAGCCTATCTACTATTGTACCTATCTTCAAGTCAAGAGACCCTATGGAGCCTGGGAATTATCACACTATCATGATCGGACACACACAAGCACGGTTGTACGCATCCATTCTTAAGCAGCAGCTGAACAGATGTGCAGAGAGAGAGAGGATACGGGCAGCCGGGTAGGCAGGGTTTAGGAGAGGCTTTTCTACTCTTGACCGTATCTTGACACTCAGATCCATCATTGAGGAGGGTAGATCACATCGGAGACGGATCTATTGTAGCTTTGTGGACTTCCACAAAGCATTTGACACAGTATCCAGAGCTAGATTGATGCACAGATTACAGGAGATGGGAGTACCCACAAAGCTCATTTGGGGAGTCATGGAATTATACAGGTCAGTAGTGGGGCATGTACGCACCCTAGAGGGCCTTTCTACAGCGGTTCACTCCACTATTGGGGTGAAGCAGGATTGCCTGCTCTCTCCTACTCTATTTGGTATGTATGTGGGTGAGGTTTCTTACTACATTGAGAGAGCTGGTGATAGAGGTGCATAGCTGGCAAGGACATGGATTCCACTATTGTTATATGCTGATAATATTTTGTTGATCTCCAACTCTCTGGAGGGGATGCAACGTCACTTGGATGCTTTGCATAGGTTCGCCCAAGAAAGTGGTTTGTCTGTCAACCTTGGTTAAACCAAGGTCATGGTATTTTCTACCACCCCGTAGTGGATCAACAGGTCAGTGCCCGCATTCACATATGACCAGGAGACAGTGGAGCATACAAATGCTTACACTTACCTTGGAGTGGTGTTCAGTGGACCAGCATTTTCATTGAGGAGAGCAGTAGAGACTAGACTGACCAGAGCCCACGCAGCATTGGGTAGATTGGAGAGGATGTGTTCATGTTCAGTTTCAGAAGCCTCGGATGAAGCTCTGACTCTTTGACACTTTGGTGGCTTCTGCATTGCTCTATGGAGCTGAGATTTGGGGACCGTCATTGGACCATCACGAGAGGACAAATCCCCTAATTCTTTCAAGATAAATATTAAAACACGAAGCAAAGGTTTCAATTAATACATCCACGAAAATATATAAGCTTTGTTTAGTGCATCATATAATTAAAATAAGTTGTTTACAACATTAGGCGTATGCATCAAACTTGAAAGTATAATTTATTGATTGCTAGTGTATAATTATTTAAATATATTAGTTAAGAATAAATCTCTCCTCAATCTTCCACCACATTAGAGCCAGAGATATCCACCAAATTGATAGTACATTTACACATGAGAAGATGGTCAATCTCACCCTGCAAAACGGCTCTCCGCGTGTTGTCATTGTAGCCCCATGTCTCCCACACTGCTAGAGCACTTTTCATTGTCTCATTGCCTTGATCGAGTTCCTGGTCTCCAATGTTGCAAGCACGGTTTAGATGGTTGAACATTCTAATGGCTTTGTTTGTGTCATGCTCCCTCTGCTTCTTCTTTTCTTCAAGGGGTGCATTGGGGGGAAGTTTATGAAGCTCTTCGTGGATTTTTTCAACGACCTCATTCCCGGTAGTTGCATACCCTGTAGGCAATGTGATAAGAAGAGGGAAAATAAAGAAATCTCTCTTGATTGGCACAATAGAGTCAATTGTGTTGCATATGCTGCCTGACTCTATATCATTTATATAAGTTGAAGCAGCATGGTCTCAAAAAGCATCTGATAGTGCCATGAGTGGCGCAAGGTCTCGCAGGCATGTGTTAGTGCCATGAGGGGTCACAATTCGCAAAAATCATATGCTAGTGCCATGAGTAGTTCCAAATTGCATCTACTAGTGCCATGAGTGACCACCACTAACTGCTTTAGTGTAGTGTGCAAGAATATATGCTTGATATATGCACTATGAATATTATGTTCCTATCATTGCACAAATGACCTTTCAACTATTGTGCAAATGATTTTCTCTCTTGGCTGCTCTCTCTCTCTCTCTCTCTCTCTCTCTCTCTCTCTCTCTCTCTCTCTCTTTGTCGTTGTCGTTGTCGTTGTCGATAGTCTCACACCCCTATCCTATCTCTATTCCACAAGTATGTTTTTCTCTCTCCATCTAATCCTTCTTCTCTCCCCTTCCCTCAGTACTTATTTCACCTACCTCAATGCCACCATAGAGAGCGTACATATGAGAGAGCTCCATGCTTATATAAAATCAAAAAATCATAAGCTTTAGCCAAAAAACACGAATTGATTAACTCGCAAATAAAATTAATTCTCCAAATAGTTGTGTCTCAAAGATAACTTTTTTATCCACCCACTCATGCTTCCACCCAACTATTATTGTATGTCCAAGCAAACAATTGTAATCATTATTGAGCATTGAATGAAATTTTTATATAAATACATGCAAGAGGTAAATGCTCACTTTTGCACGAGGAAGTTTGTACCGGCCTAGTGATGTTTGCATATCTTCTTCTTGTATGTCCCCTCCTCTCTCTTGCACAAGTAGCACTCCTTTTTAGGAGGTACTTATGTACATGCTCTCATGTTCTCTCTATCTTGATCTCCAAATGTGTATCACATCCGATCTCGTGTATGTATGATTTGCCAAGTATGTATGTTGATGATTTTATTGTCTATCTGCATGCTATTTTTTGTATTTGCAGAGTTACCATGCTACTGTCTTTTGTAATGGTATCAAAACCCATATAACACTCTTGGTAATGTGAATGCTACAAATACAAAGATTTTTACAAGCTATAGCATACGTTGCTCTTGATAAGCTTTAATCACTCATAATCAAGTCAAAATCTTGTTAATTTTTCACTGCAAAATTGTTTGCAATGAGCATCTTTTGCATGCGATAGAGTTTGTGAAACATGAGTAGGAAGAGATGCATGGCCAAAGTATAAGCAGTGTCATAATAACTAATATATAATTCTCTGAAATGATTTTCTCATGTTAAACTGATCATTTAATATGGGGAAGTGCCAGGGGAGAAAAAGCTAGAATATTGGTTAAGCTGCTAGACCAGCCACAGTAGAGATCCAAAGGAGGGAAAATAGGGATCCAAAGGGGGGCCATCTGCAAAAGAGCAATGTGCAACAATGGGATTTAAAGACCCTAAGGTTCAGCCCATTAAGACTTCCAAATTGCTAAGGTTCCAAAATTCAAAGGTTGTGTTCAAAGGTCAAAGCTTGGGAAAATTGGATGCTTTGTATGTGTACAAAAATTCTTCAATGAGTCCTACATAGGAGGGGCCGAGCCCTGGAAGTAGGGGATGAGAGAGAAACACACACACACTCACAAGCTTCCTTTACACAAAGGGAATGAGGGACACATGTCAGCTCCCTAGCCCAGATGCCCACAAGGTGTACTCAAATCCTATTGGATGGCCATCAAGGTGGACCAATGAGAATTAGGCTAGAGTAAATCTAGTTTAATTAATTTAAAAACACTTAATAAAAGAACCAATAAGGATTAATCTCTCTAGAAGACTATTGGACAGTTCCCAAGGGGTCCAATGAGCATTCAACAGCCCAATGGCTTGCCTGATTCCTATTGGCCAGGAGACAAAGGGTCAAATGAGAGTTTAGTTGCATTAATTAAGTACCTAAGTCTCTCACAAAAGGGGAAAGGGAGACACATGTCAGAAGGCTATCACTTATGCTCCTAAAATCCTATTGGCTAAGCTTGGAGAGGTCCAATGGGGTGTCAGGAAGAGGAAATAGCATGAGGGGTTGACCAAGAGAGAGAGGGGGACTGATTTTCTCAAGTCATTATTCCACAAACACTCACACAAGCTCATGTGTGAAGCAAGAAGACTTTCTCTCTCCTTCTCAAGCTTTAATGGAAAGCTTATCACCTACTCCAAGCTTGCGAGAAGGGAGGCCTACACCAACAACTCTTGGCTTTGTGATGCAAATCCAACCAAGAGCCAAGCTTCAATGCATGCTCATCTCCTCTACCATGCTGATTACTAAGCTATGCTATGCTGATATGAGTGATTATGTGAGGAGATGTACATCTTTCTTGTAAGACTACTCCTTCCTCTCAATTTACTCTCATACCCCGCTAGCTCTCACCATCTTCGAAGGTGTGTGAGGTCTTGGGCCTGAGACTGTGAGGGAAGTGATGTTGTGGTTTATAAGTGTTTTGCTTAGCGCTTGAAGCTTCCATCTTCATTGCACTAGCTAGTATTGAAGGAACACAAATAATTGTATTGTAAAATGTCTCTCTTGATGGGAGAAACCTATAATACAAAGCCTTTTGGAGGGGGGACTGGCTCCATGTAAATCCGGTCCTCAACTATTGTCCATAGCTTAATTTCTCTCTCTTTTGAAGTATTTTCCATGCTATCTAACTAGGTGTTATGCTTTTTGTTGCTCTCTCCACCCAAGCACTCTTGTTATGCTCATTAGGAATCTATTCTAATGAAATGCTCACTATGTTCATGCTATTTTTTGCTACACACAAGTTACTAGGCCATTAAATGTCACAAGCAGATCCTTTGAATTAAGTCTTGAAAGGAGTATAGTTGGTTTCTTGTAGTAGGCATGTTTAGCATGCATAGATAACACTAGCATGCTACACGTCATGGTAAGAGGAAGACATAGGAGAAGAATAAGAAAAGGAGAGAAATTTTTAGGTCGTAGGACCAAGCTCAGTAAGTAGTAGGAGATTTTAATGTTGTAGGATCAATCTTAGGAGATAGTCAAGATCTCCCCTTGTTTTTAGATGTGAGACAAAAAAGCAAAGATGTGCAAAAGGAGCTTAAGCATGAGGCTAAACTAAAAGAAGAGGATCAATCAAAGGGCATGGGAAGGATAAGAGACAAAAAAAAAAAATATTTTATTTTTGATTAATTTCAAGGGGTATCAAATTCATTGCACCCTAAGAGAGAAAAACCATGAAGAGGGTGCAGGAGTAGCACATACATCCTAACGTGCAAGGGTGGCTAATTGCAACACTTAGCTGCCATCTAGCAAGTGCTCTTGGCAAATAACATCGCCAAACCATTCTCAACAAGGAACCAACAATTTTACCTTCACCTACAACCAATTTTAACTTCACCTACAACCAATTTCAGCATACAACTAGAGACCCAAATTAAATGCCCAATTTTTACTACCTAAAATGAGAGGGAGAGAGAGTAGGTCCTAGACACTATCACCCTCTTTGAAACATGCAAATTTACCATTTTTTTTTTTTAGTTGGAAAGAGGAAGATGGAAAATGATCTAGATATACATAGGAACCGTGATGAAGAGGCCAATCAATGAGATGGCCTACCAACTCAAGCTGCCCAGCCATTGGCTCATACACAATGATTTTCATGTGAGCCTACTAAAGCCTTACAAAGGAGAGCCACCTCAAGAACCAACTATTGAAGACCCACCGGAGATCGAGGACCAAGAAGAGGTGTTGCAGCTCGAGTCCATTCTCCGACATGAAGACATGGTATTAAGAGGCGGTAAGACTATCCGACGATATCTTATTAAGTTTAAGAATCATCCTTTTGAAAATGCTAGGGATGCAAGGCATACAATTAAAGGATAACCTAAACCTTGTCAACGTTTACAATGCTTCCCTAGAGTAAGCAAATGTACAAATGTTTAAAATGAACAAAGTGTTTGTCTTATAAGACTCTCTTTTTCTTTATTGTGCACAAATGTTAAGTACCATGGATGCTTAGATCAAGTTTGTGGAGACGACGTCTCCCAAACACCAAGTAGAGCTTGTCACTCTACTATGGACGATTGATAGGACTAATGTGCAGACATGCTTGCGGCAACTTAGGCTCTCAAGTGCCAAATGGATTAGTCATCCATTCTGGAACGATGTCGTAGGGTAACATAGGGATCCTCTACCCGTTAGGAAAAGGACTAATGAATAGGCTTTATCTTCTCCTACCCCATAGTCGAGGAAGACTATATTTTCAAGAGAGAGGTAATGACATAATAACTAATATCCAATTCTCGTAATGATTTTGTTAAACTGATCATTTAATATGGAGAAGTGCCAGGGGAGAAAAAGCTAGAATATTGGTTAAGCTGGCAGATCGGCCATAGTAGGGATCCAAAGGAGGGAAAATAGGGATCCAAAGGGGGGCCCATCTACAAAAGAGCAATGTGCAACAATGGGCTTTAAAGACCCTAAGGTTCATCCCATTAAAACTTCCAAAATGCTAAGGTTCTAAAATTTAAAGGTTGTGTCCAAAGGTCAAAGCTTAGGAAAATTGGATGCTTTGTATGTGTACAAAAAGTCTTCAATGAGTCCTACATAGGAGGGGGCGAGCCCTCGAAGTAGGGGATGAGGAGGTAAAGAGAGTTGTGAGTGAGATAGCTAAAAAGCATTTCATTCTTAGATTTTCTCATTTCTTTCACAGTGCTATATCATTTTTTGTTTGGACTTTTTTTTGTATGTTTTGTTCGATGAAGGTCTTAAGGATTTCTTATATCTTCTTGTGTTATCTGTTTTTATCTAGATTCTCCTGTTGGATCCCTTAATTTTCAATGTTTGGTTGGCATAGTCATGCACGACACTAGCGATTGTAAGCCATGGTTTGCCTAAAAGCATCCCATATGCTCCTTGTACATCTAGAACTAAGAAGTTGGTCTTGAATTTCTCCTTCCCTACTCTGATTTGCATGTTCTTAATTAGTCATGTGGCCTAGACTACCATATGGTCAGCCATTCTAACTCTAAATGGTACTAGCTCAAATTGTGGATCCCTAGTTTCTACCTTAGATGCTCACCTAGGATGTTGACCCCAGATCCCCCATCCAGTATTACTCTTGATAACGGTTCCCACTACTTCCTTAGCTTAAAATCAACCTGAATGAATGTACCTCATCATCCATGATGGCTGCCAAGTCCACTGCTCTTGATTCAACCTCTACCTTTCTTTTATGTCTAATGAACTTTGCAACTTCTGGTAATGTGCGTCTGATATCATCTAGTTTTACGGTAAACTTTTTAATCCTTTCACAAACCTTCACACATATTTTGTCATGTTCATACTAGAGCTACAATCTGAATTGGAAGTTTTCTCCTCTTGGCTGTCTTCACAATTCTACTAGGCTAACTTCCCTTGTCCAGTTTTTGGATGACCATGTGATAAGACTTTCTGACTGGTCCTTCATCAGTTTGTTACCTCTCTCTCCTTTGTCATAAGTTCTCTTCCTGTGCCCTTGAAGGTTGAGGCTTTAGTTTTTGAATTTTCCAGGTATTTGAACACTTTGGCTGTTCCAACATCTTGTTTGCCAGATTCTTTGTAATCTTGGTTGCCAGCTTTTGTTATTCTTGCCATTCATCAACTACCTTCTCTTTGCCTTTTGCCTTCCATATGGTTTTTGGGTGCTCCCATTTGTTGGTCTCAACAATTTTCTTCTTTTCAGGTTCATCTGGAATTTCTTCAATTACAACCACTTTACTTTTGGTCACCACCTTTACTAGCACTGGCTCAAGTGCCTTCTGTTCAAGTCCGCCTGGTTTGGCAGCTTCCGAGCATTAAGCTACAAAGTGACCATATTTCCCACATGTATAATAGTTTAAGATTCTTTTTTAAAAGTCGCCTCTACCCTGGCCAGTAGCCCCCTCGTACTTGCCTTTGCCCCGGCCAGTACCCCCTGATATCTGCCTCTGTCTCATTTTCTTTGGAACCACTTGCTTCATATGCTTTCACTGCTTCAAGATTTGTTAGTGAAATCATTGATAAATTGTTTCCCTTCTTGAAATGATGAATCCTAATGCCACAATTATTCCATACATGCCCATAAGACTTGTAATGTGTACACTATGAGCATTCATCAAATCTGCGATCTCTTGATTTACATTTTGAACACTAGATCTCCATCTATTTGATTGAAGGCCTTGTCTTAGCTATTTCAGCAATTTGCTTCAATGTTTCTTCCAGCTTTCTAGTCCACAATCCCTTCTTCTTGGCTTTACCTTTTTCATGTGAGTCACTCTCAGATGAACTGGAAGTAGTGCTAGACTCTGACTCTTTAGTTGATGACTCATTGTCACTGGATTGTGTTTTCTTTTGGCCCTTCTCCTGTTTGTCTTATTGCTCCAGTTTCAATGCTCTTTGAGCCAGATTATTAAAATTCTTTATGGGTGTTGGAACCTCTTGTTCCCTTAACTTCTTGCTTCTAAAACCATTAAGGAACCAAGCTGGCATCCTTTTTTTGTGGATGCTCCTACACTTGTCTGATAAATTCCATAATCTTCTCCACATAGCTTTTGACCAAAAATTTTCCTTGCTTGATTTTATCTAGTTTGCATAATATGTCCTTATCATGCCATAATATCTGAATGCTCCAAGAAAAAAGCTTTAATCAACTAATTGTAGGATCTGTGCTAGCAAGCTAGATAATGGTAGTATCATTTTCTAGTTGCCTCTTTTAGTGCTTGAGGAAAATATTCCCCCCATTTTTCCTCATCTATGCCCTCGAGTTCAGTATATTGTTCGAAGGCTTGGATTTGTACATCTAGGTCATCTTTCTTTCCTCTTTTGAAAGAGGGAAATTAAATTTTTAGGTCAGTAGAACATTTCTGGTGAGACCATATCTAATTTTGTGAACTGGCTTTCTATCTTTGGATCATCTCTTAGCATAAGGATATGTATCAACTTCCGAGTCATGGTTATCATCAATCTCAGTCACTGTGTCCTCTTCAAGTTGCTTTGATGATTTATGTCTTGTTGATCGATGACTTTGCTTGCTACCCTCACTTTGCTCAATATGTTTCTTGCTTCATTGAGATCCATGAGATTGGGTGTCTCTCCGCTCTCTCCACATGTCTTCACATAAAATGTTGAGAATCCCTTGATTCATCAATTGTTCTTGGAACTTTAGGAACATCTATCTCATTCCGAGGTTCTCTCTCAGTATCAGAGCCTTGCTCTGACTCTTCTTGGATTAGATTGACACGGTCCAGATCATACATGAATCTGGTAGCTAGCCTCTTGCGACGTGCAACTCGTCTGGGATGCATGGTTGATGTTTGATAGCTCTAACACCAATTAGGAGATTTCTTGTATGTCAAGAGAAACTAAGTTCAAGGAACTGTGATCGCCAAAATGGAATGATTTGTACACTTATGATAGCTATTCTAGGTTGTTCAGTTAGAGTTAGTTCATATCAGGTTACGACTTCAGATAAAACAAGACTGGAATGAAATGCAAAGGCTAGAATTGAAATATAGACTGAACTAGAAATTGAGATTGAACATTGATATTGGAGACTAGAACTTGAATATATTCACATTAATATAGGCATAGTACAACCATATGAGCCACGCCTGCTATGGGCTTAATGATTAGAGTCACAAAGATACAAGAGCATGAAGAGCTGTAAGATAAGTGATAAGTCTCAGAAATCCCAATGATTCCTCTCATAAAACTGAGTAGTGATCCCTATTTTTAGCCCTCATACTAGGCCTCTGATCGACTATGCATTGTATCAGTTATCATAGTAAATGGCCTTGGTAATTACCAGTCCAACAGGCTCAGATCCCATCTAAATCTTTATTTGGGGTTGTTCCCACCATTTACAACTACCAAACTAGCTATTACCAAATGATTAAGAAACAAAAGAATGGAATTTGGATTCGAAGATAGATTCTAAGGTAATAAAGATTATTAAGCATATAAAATTGAAGATAAAAGAAAAAGTGAGACAACTATTTTAGAAATATCATAATGTCCTTGCTTAGGAGCATACGGATCTAAAAGGTGTCTACCCAGAAGTATGCTAGCATCGAATACCACTGAAACCAAATGCATGACCATATGATTCTAGATAGAAGATGAATCTAAATTATGCAAAGAAAGTTAAGAAAGAAATTGACAACGTACTAACGGCGAGGTTCATCATTGAAGTAGCAAGCAGTGACTAGTTATTTGTATTGTCTACAAGAAATTGAATGCTTAGACAATAAAAGACCCATTTCCACTCCCATTTATAGACATGATGTTGGATGAGATTGTTGGACACGAAATGTACAGTTTTTTGGATGGGTACAATGGGTATGTTAGTTAAAGATAGCACCATAAGATTGAGCAAAAACAACATTCATTACTGAATGGGGAGCTTTCATGTATCTAGTGATTCCATTTGGTCTATGTAATGGTTTAGGAACCTTTCAAAGATGTATGATGTAATTTTTTGGTGAGTTCTTGCATAAGTTTCTAGCAATTTTTGTGGATGACTTCACAATTTTGTCATCTGAAGACATGCATATCCTATTTTTGGAGATGGTATTCGAAAGATACAAAGAGAAGAGGATCTATTTAAATCCCTTTAAGTCAGTATTCATGGTCTAGTAGGGACAACTACACTAGGACATACGTCCAAAAATAGTATTGAGATGGCTCAAGATAAGATCCAAAGTGTCCACAAGGCAAGAGCACCAATGAATGTATTAGAATTAAGTTCATTTCTAGCGTACATCAATTTCTATCAAAGATTTATTCATATGCTTGCAATGAAGTCCATTCCAAATGAATTAACCCAAAAAGGAGTGAAGTGTATTTGGATTCCTGAATGTGAAGCCAGTTTCTAATCTATGAAGGAAGCCATCAGCATGAAACCAATTCTTTGCCATCCAAATTGGTATATCAACATGGGTATTCAACCACAAAAAGAGAAGCATTGGGAACGGTATTCAATGCCACAAAGTTTAGACATTATTTTTTGGGGGAGCTATTTCATTTCTATGTTGATCGTCAGGCTTTACTTTATTTGATTTATAAGGTTTTCATCCAAGGAAGAGTAATCATATGGATGATGTCTCTCTTGGAATTTGATTTCAAGATCTTCCATAAGCTTGGCAAGACTCATTGCAGGGTAGATTTCCTATCCAAAAGTACGAAAGGTATCTCATTGACATCTTGAGAGATGAACTAGTAGATGCCGAATTATTTTAAACGATGACAACTAAGAAACCACATCCACAGTGGAGGGATGTGTATGAATTCTTGCAGTATGGTGGAATATCAAAAGACTTGTCTCGGTCCATTAAAAAGGCTCTCATTATCAGAAATCTAAATTTTACAATTAGAGCTGGATCTTTATTCACACTTGACATTGATGGAGTATTGAGAAGATGTGTACCTATGCAAGCAATCACTAAGGCAATCAGTCTAAATAATAACCCAAACTACGTGTTTGAAAAAATAATTAGTATGCTATTGGCCAAAGCCTTGAAGAGAAAATGCCCAATTAATTTGAGTACCATTCAACACCACAACCTGGTGACACATACAACAACAGTGAAAACCCAACATCTATTCAAAGGCTAGTACATCTGGCAATATTTTTACTAGGTTACCTACGTACCAGAACATGTAAATGTCAAGAATATCACTTTGAGATTGACATAGCCAGAAGCTTAGAAAGGCCAAACATTTGCTTTAGAAGCACTGAAAGAAAAAATTGAAATGGAAACACAAGTGACCAAGAAGCATGGTCGATAAAAGTGCAACAGAGGCTTCTAAAAAGATCCTACGAAACAAAAATTGACAAAAGACTTTTGGGATCAGCTTTGAAAAGGCTTCTAAGAAACAAAAGAATTTGGGATTAGCTCAATGCCAAGACCAAAAAGATAACTAGAGTGCTTGGTTAGCCACAGAGTCCGAGGGTAAGAGAAAACAAGAACCTCTAGAATACAAAAACTTGGGGGACAGGGAGAGAGAGGGAGAGAGAGAGAGAGAGAGAGAGAGAGAGAGAGAGAGAGAGAGAGAGAGAGAGAGAGAGAGAGGTATATTTTTTATTATCATCTTGGATGGACAAATGTGACATGTAGGACCAAAGGTACATGTGATTTTTTATTATCGTTTTGGGTGGTAAATATGATGTATGGGACCAAAAGATACATGTGATGAACTATATGGATAAGTGACTCTCAATGCTCAAGGATTATGTGACGAGACATAGTGGAGAGCCCACGCTATGGCTGGAGCGGAATGTATGTAGGTATAGGTCATGGCTAAAAATGTGAGAAGCAGTTTCAAAATTCGAAGGTGAATTCTTTCCAATCTAATTCATCACAAATATGAATGTGTTCATGATGCTCGATAAAAAGTCTACCAAATACTACAAACCATCAAGTTTGCAATTTTGGAGGACAGTATTGGTCATTGAATTTTGGATTATTTGCCTTCAATTGCATAAGAGCTTCTATACCACTCTTGAACTTGTGAGGAGCTTCTCCCAGAACGTGTACATCCCAGCCTCTTTTTAGGACATTCCAGTCATTCTATTTCACAATGTCCCAACAAAACTAACTCTTCAAGACTGCATTGCAGACCCAAATCAAAGTGAAACAATCAACAACGACAATTCCTATTGATCGTGTCTTGGCTCTTAAGGTGTTTGCACGGATGCATTAAGACCCACATTGAAATCTTAGCAAGCTCTTTCAAACCAAAAGGCAGTTGTAGATATTTGGTAATCACTAGGTACCTCATAGAGATTCATAGTTACATGCATACGCCCCCCTCCAGATGCCAGTGAGGCATCCTCTCCTTGTTGTAGTAACTCTTCTAAATCTTTCTCGAGCAAAATATTGAAAACTATATATGCCATTTCAAAATTTCTCAAGTAAAAAAATTTATGAAAGGATGAGAGAGAGAGAGAAAGAGAGAGAGAGAGAGAGAGAGAGAGAGAGAGAGAGAGAGAGAAAGAGAGAGAGAGAGAGAGAGGCCACCGATTGTCGTGGTTCAAAGGTGTACCTCGAAAGAATGAGAGATCGATCATAGTGCTTCAGAGGGGTACCTTGCAGAAAACCACGAGGAGGGTTAGAGGTTTGTCAAGCTCAATGTTCGTAATCATACAAGATGTCAATGTTATATTAATTGTTTGTTGTTCCAATTTTTATGTTTCAAAAAAAAAACAAAACATGTAAGTTTCCTTGCACGGGGGAGTTTGCACAATCCTCCCCAATTTTTATAATACAGGGAACGTGCCATTCCCACGGCAGCGTGCAATTCTCAGTGTGTTCATTAACTGCATTCGCAGTGTCAAAAATGTCAAAAATCACAGAATGATAATGCTTACTCACCCCGCGATTGAATGTCTGTCATCGATGCACCTTGCATCAACGATGTTGGGCATCTCCTGCTCTTAACCCGCTGCAAGAGACGACAATGGAGGATAAAGGAGATAAGCTTGTGACTATTTGGGTGGAGGAACTTTAGGAAGAAGCGGGAATTTTTATATTTCAGCTTGTGTCAATTCAAAGCCTATCAAAATTCACTCGTCGCTTCATACGTCCAAATCTGGTGGAAGCAAGAATGATGGTGCTCAACTGTGAAAGGCACTTTGCATTTGATGAAAACAGCCAAGCACTTCTTGGCCCTGATCTTGTTGGGCATATCCTGCAACCAATGCATTCCAAGAGACTGCATCCCGGACATAAAGCTCATCAAGAACTTGTTGTGCTTCGGAAAGTACACTACACTTGGCATACATGTCAACCAAAGCATTACCAAGCACGACATTTTTGTTGAACAGTCCCCGACTAACAAGCTCATCATGAATTTGTTTTCCTATGTCGACGTCTTTCAAAGTGCCACATGCCTTCAAAATGCAAGCATAGGTGACTGCATCTGGAGAGAAGCCCTCGCTTCGCATCCGCTGGAAACATCCCAATGCTTCTTGGCCCTGCCCCTGTTGGGCATAACCTGCAATCAATGCATTCCAAGAGACTGCATCTCGATCAGGAATCTCGTCAAGAACTTTTTGAGCTTTCAAAAGTACACCACACTTGGCATACATGTCAACCAAATAATTGCCAAGCATGACAGTTCTTTACAACAGCCCCTGATTGACAATCTCATCGTGAATTTGTTTGCCCATACAATGTCTCACATAATGCCACATGCCTTCAAAATGCAAGCATAGGTGACTGCATCTGGAGAGAAACCCTCACTTCGCATACAATGGAAACAATTCAAAGCTTTCTGGCCCTGGCCTTGTTGGGCATATACTGCAATTAATGCAGTCCAAGAGATGATATCTCGATTGGGAAGCTCGTCCAGAACTTGTTGTGCTTTCCAAAATACACCACAATTAGCATACATGTATACCAACGCATTGCCAAGCACGACATTCTTCTCCAACAACCTATGACTAGCAATCTCGTCATGAATTGTTTACCCAGATTTGTTGGGGTATAAAGCCCAATGTGGTCGCCCAGGTAAGTGGGCGGGCCGCTAGGTATGTACACATATTCTTTTGTAAAAACCTAATAAGAACTCACTATGCTCTACACATTACAGTAGAGCGAGTTCACCATATCGTCGTGCTCTTCTTCTCGCACTCTCTCTCTTGCGTCGCACTTCCGCTCGTACTCCTTGAACTGGTATCAGAGCTCAGATCGAGGCTCGGGACAACACTGCAGGAGGCTAGAGTCACCAACTCAGATTGGAGTGAAATTCGATAGGGAGCACCCAAAGGGCTTGGTGTTCTCAGAATTTCATTCTGAGGTCATCTCGGCCACCGTTCGGCTTCGACAAAGGTCTACGCAGGCCATTTTCGACTACGTGGTCTCGACGGGTGCAGATCCGACTCTGCAAATTTGGGGTTTTCGGCCTACGAATGCAGGTGCTGAGGATATCGACACTTCCAGAGTGTTGATTTGTGGCTGTCTACACATCGAAGGACAGCTCACAGTTCTTGGAGGCGTGTCACATACGACACGGGCGCATCTACACACAGACTGTAGGCGACATCCACTAGTTCATCAGGTAGTTTGTGTTTGCTGCTTGATATTCCAGATTTCATCCTGACATTGCAGGTACTTCCACATGGGATGTATTGTCAGAGATGATGTATGTTTGTTGAGGGTTTGCTGGCTGTGAGTCACGCAGCAAACAACCGCCGTAGCGGTTACAGCATATAGTGGGAAATTTGTGGATGTATGACTTTGTGGGAAGTCTATGTACTGTCAAATTTACTGCAGCCTTTGTTGAGGGTCGAGTGAGGTTTTATTGAGCTGGGGGATTCTCGAATGTTGAGATCCTTTCGGTGATACAAGTCTTGGAGCGATCCCTCGAGCACCCTTAGATAGGCAGCTAGGATGTATTGACTGTGAGTTAGATAGTTGGGATTGCATCTTTGCTTTACTGCCGTTGAGGCATTGTCGCAGTCTATGCTTACAGGACAGTGACAGGACAGTCAGAGACAGTACAAGTGCAAGACAGGTTTACCCACAGCTTACAGTGTTAGAGAGACAGCGGTTTTTTGACCTGTTTTTTGGTCTCTTTTTAGTACACCAGAGCCATTTAACAAAGGAGACTCTGCCAAAATTTCTGCAGAATCTGAAGCTTTCTTGGTTCATTTGATAGGTTGATATTGGTTCAGAGGTCAGTTTACAGGGGAAACTCTGCCGGATTTTTCCCAGGAAAGTAAACTACTGTGAAGCGTAGCTATGGCTGGATCACAGGACACTGCTCTTTACAATATCAAGAAGCTGAATGGAACCAATTTCCCATTGTGGAAGAAGCAGATTTGGCACGTGTTGGTACAAAAGAAGCAGATAAAACCTATAAAGCTCAAGGGGATAAAACCAGAAGATATGGACGAAGATGAATGGAGCGAAATGGATGAATTGGCACTTTCTACCATTATGCTGACTTTGGCAGAAAGCGTTTACTTCAATGTAGCAGACGAGATGTCGGCTTATCAAGCATGGTTAAAGCTGAGTGATCTTTATGAGAAGCAGAGTGCAGCTTCACAGGTATACTGGCTTAAGAAGCTTGTTGACTTGAAGATGAAAGAAGGGACACCTATGTCCAATCATCTGAATGAATTCAACACAATCTACAATCAGTTGTCAGCTCCAGGTGTCAAGTTTGATGAACCTGTTAGAGCTATGTTCCTGTTGATCACATTGCTGGAAAGTTGGGACACTTTTCGCACAACTTTGAGTAATTCAGCACCTCCAGATGGTTTGAACATAGCAGGTGTAGAAGGAAGTCTGCTTACTGAAGAAACCAATAGAAAGATAATGGACAAAGGCAAAGGAACAGCCTTAGTTGTCAGGGGAAGGACCAAAGAAAAGTACAAAGGTGGAAAGAGGAATCAGTCTCGTAGCAAGTCCCGCACTGCTAAAGGCAAGAGTGACATAGAATGCTACCATTGTGGCAAGAAGGGTCACATGAAAAGAGACTGCAGAGAATGCAAAGCAGAAAAAGGCAAAGAGAAAGCTGAAGACCATGGTGAGAAGAACAAGTCCTCAGTGAAGATTCAAGAAACAAATGTGACAAACACTGTTGCACAGGATGACAGTCTAGTGTCAGGAGACATCTACTTCTTGAAGAATACAATGGACTCAGCTCTTCTTACAGCATCTGATGGAAATGCACTGAGTGACTGGATTATAGACTCAGGGGCATCACTTTATGTGTCTCCAAACAAGGAGTGGTTTACCTCTTATGTGACCACTAAAGATCATGTTCGGCTAGGCAATGGGCAGACATGTGAGATCTTAGGTGTTGGAGATGTTCAATTGAAGTTTCAGAATGGCTCTTCTTTCACGCTGAAGAATGTGAGACATGTTCCCGCAATTACAAAGAGCTTGATCAGCACAGGTTTACTTGATGATGCTGGCTACGTCACCACTTTTGGACAGAACATGTGGAAGATATCCAAGGGTTCTATGACAGTAGCACATGGAGTAAAGTCTGGAGGACTTTACATGATTTATGTATCAAATGTCTCTAAAAATGTAATCAATGTAACCGAGCAGCCGAACGTTTATTTGTGGCATAGCCGGTTAGGACATATGTCCAAGAAGGGAATGGAAATCTTGTCTCGTTCTGGTTATTTGCCTGGCTTTTCATTTAATGATTTTGAATTCTGTGAACATTGTCTGTATGGTAAGCAAACACAGCAGCCACATAAGCATAGAAGCAATAGAAGAGATACACAGTTGGCACTTGTTCATAGTGATTTGTGTGGACCTATGCCTAACCTATCTCTAGGGGGAGCTTCTTACTTTATGACATTTATAGATGATTACTCGAGGAAAGTATGGGTTTACTTTCTCAAGCACAAGGACGAAGCGTTTAGTGTTTTCAAAACGTTTGTGACACTTGTGGAGAATCAGAGTGGCAAGAAGCTTAAATGCTTACGCACTGACAATGGTGGAGAGTATGTTTCAAAGGCCTTTCAGGTCTTTTGTAAGTCAAAAGGTATAAAACGTGAACTTACTGCTCCTTACAATCCTCCTCAAAATGGTGTTGCTGAGAGGATGAATAGGACCATACAAGAGAAGGTCAGAAGTATGTTGTCTAATGCACAGCTGCCAAATGGGTTTTGGGCTGAAGCTGTATCAACAGTTGTTCATCTTGTAAATAGATCTCCTAGCAAGGTTTTGCAGAAGGATTCAGTGCCAGAGATGGTATGGTCAGGCAGAATGCCCTCATACAAGCATCTCAGAGTCTTTGGCTGTGAGGCATATACTCACGTTCCAAAGGAATTTAGGAACAAACTTGAGCCAAAGAGTAGAAAGTGCATCTTTCTAAGCTATGGTAATTCTGGTGAGATGGGGTACAGACTTTGGGATCCCGAATCCAGAAAGGTTGTCCGCAGCAATGATGTTCACTTTAATGAATCCAAATATCATTCTAAACCAGAGAGGGTTGAGGAGATTAGAAGAGTTGTCTTCCAAGAAGATGGACCTGCACGTGCAAGACAAAATGTCAGGGCTCAAGAGGAGCAAGGACAGGATAGAGTGAAACCACAGGTTGTGACTGAGCCTGAGCCACCTATTGTGCGTAGATCTGGACGTGTCACGCGACCTCCTGATAGGTTTGTTCCATCTATGAACTATGTCATGTTGACTGATTGCAATGAGCCTTCATGTTACAAGGAAGCAGTGCAAATGAAGGACTCCGGGAATTGGCAATTGGCCATGCAGTCAGAGATGACAGCTCTGCATAAAAACAAGACATGGAAGCTAGTTAAATTACCACAGGGCAAAAAGGCTCTACCTTGTAAATGGGTTTACAGGTATAAGATCACCGCTCATGATAGTCAGCCAAAGTACAAAGCAAGGCTTGTTGCCAAGGGCTTTAAGCAAGAACAAGGCATTGACTTTGATGAAGTCTTCTCTCCGGTGGTCAAGATGACTACATTGAGATGCTTTCTTGCATTGGTTGCCATATTAGATTTGGTGTTGCACCAAATGGATGTCAAGACAGCGTTCTTGCATGGTGATTTAGATGTGGAAATTTACATGCAGCAGCCAGAAGGGTTTGTTGAGAAAGGCAAGGAAGATTGGGTATGCCAGTTGTTAAAGAGTCTTTATGGCTTAAAACAATCACCGAGGGCATGGTACCATAAATTCCACAAGTTTATGCTTTCTCAAGGCTACAAACGTAGTGAGTTCGATCACTGTCTATATACAAAGAAGGCTAAGGATGGTAGTCTGCTGATCCTTATTTTGTATGTGGATGACATGTTGATTGTTGGCAAGCACTTGGAAGAAATTTCAGCTTTGAAGTCAAAGATGGCAAAATCGTTTGACATGAAAGACATGGGTGAGGCAAGTCATATACTTGGTATGCGCATTGAGAGATACAGATCAAAGAAGTTGATTTGGTTATCTCAAACAGAGTATATTGACAAGGTCTTGCAACGTTTCAATATGGAGAAGGGAAAGGCACTGAGTGTTCCATTGCCACCATATGTGAAACTTAGCAAACAAGATTGTCCTGTGTCTGAGGAAGAACAGGCTGAAATGGATAAGATTCCATATGCGTCTGTAGTGGGTAGTTTGATGTATGCAATGATTGCTACTCGCCCAGACATTGCATTTGCAGTGGGAGTAGTAAGTCGATACATGTCAAACCCAGGCAAGAAACATTGGGAGGCAGTGAAAGGAATATTGAGATACTTGAAAGCTACAAAGAGTATGCGTATATGCTATGGGAGTCAGGAGCTAAGTGTAAAGGGTTTTACAGACTCAGATTATGCAGGTGACTTAGACAACGGAAGGTCTACGTCAGGGTTTGTCTTTACATTGGCTGATGGAGCAGTATCATGGCGTTCTAGATTACAAGATTGTGTTACTCAATCTACTACAAAGGCTGAATATGTTGCAGCATCAGAGGCATGCAAAGAATCAATTTGGCTTAATCGACTAGTAACAGATTTGGGAATCAAAGAAGAGATGCCTGTGTTATATTGTGATAGTCAAAGTGCTATACAATTGGCTCGCAATCCAGTTTATCACTCAAAGACAAAGCATGTGGATGTGAAGTATCATTTCATCAGGGAAATGCTCGAGGATAAGCAACTTCAGCTTGTCAAAGTTCACACCACAGAAAATCCTGCTGATCTACTTACAAAAGGACTTCCCTGAGAGAGCTTTGCGCATTTTCGCAAGCAGTTAGGTGTAGGGTAGTACATCACTTCTCTACATCTCTTGTATATTAGCTTGTATAGTAGCTTCTCTCACATTTAAAGTACCACATTGGACTTTAAGTGGGAGGTTGTTGGGGTATAAAGCCCAATGTGGTCGCCCAGGTAAGTGGGCGGGCCGCCAGGTATGTACACATATTCTTTTGTAAAAACCTAATAAGAACTCACTATGCTCTACACATTACAGTAGAGCGAGTTCACCATATCGTCGTGCTCTTCTTCTCGCACTCTCTCTCTCGCGTCGCACTTCCGCTCGTACTCCTTCAAGATTAACGTCTTGAATAATACCACATGCCTTCAAGGCACAAGCCTATATAGGTGATCGCATCCGGAGAGAGGCCCTCGCTTCGCAAGATTTGAAAACAACCCAGAGCTTCGTGACCCTGCCCATGTCGGGCATATCCTGCAATAAGTGCAGTCCGAGCGACGACATCCCGGACTGGAAGCTCATCAACAAATTGTTGTGCCCTAACAAGTGCACCGCACTTAACATACATACTGGCCAACAAGCTCTGTAACCTACGAACTGATTGTGGAGAAGATCGAATTGCTCCTGAGTGTGCCATGTGGGTTACTGAGAGGCCAGGGATGCGATTTCCAAAACTTGTTGTGCTTTCCAAAGTACACCACAATTAGCATACATGTATACCAACGCATTGCCAAGCACTACATTCTTCTCCAACAACCTCAATCATCGTTTTTACTCTCTCTGGAAGGAGAAAATTCCACCTGTAAATATATTGCACTTAATTAAGTAAACAACGAACACGGACCAACTTCTTTGTATTGCTTTCCATCACCAGATCGGGATCCATGAGGTCGAACAGGGGAAACCCCCCGCACCCAAGCTCAAGCAAGTCCCCGCTCTATCGACTCCTACAAAGATGTTTCTTTCTCTCCTTCAGGCAACCTTCAATGAAGCAGCGCAACTGCTCTGAGAGCAGAGAACGGTGGCAATGGATTCTCATCTTCCAGGCTTCTGTGACGACAATGAACCCATTTGCACTCACTTTCTCTGCGTGCATCAGCCTACAAAGGCTATACTCTATATGTGGTTCCGTTTCCATGGTTTTCGGCTTTGCTTCACAAGAACAGGGGCTGTGAGGGCCCGACATGAGTGCGCTAAGGGAGACCATCTACCCCCTTGTACACACATGCGCCACCAAGAAAGACCTCCGTTCTGGCTGCCGACAGCTTCTCACCCAGATGCTCTACAATGGCCTCAACACGGTGTCGGCATTAGCTGATCAGCTCATCCATCGTTTCGCTACATGTGGTACCTTGTGGAGAAGATCAAATTGCTCCTGAGAGCAACGAGAGGTTGATCGGAGGCTGCACGAGGGCCGAGTTATTCCGGGAGAGCTTTCTTTTGCCTGCGTTAAAAAAAGCTTGAGAATCAGCCACGTGGATGAACGTGCTTCCCGATTTGCGATTTTTCCCACTACGCTAACGAAGTAAACAGGACATCGATAGAAAAGCTATCTGAAGTAACCACTACACATATTGTGAGAACGTCTGAAGCCACCACCATAGTACTACCATGTACTACCCCAAAGACACTACTATCAATTTGCAAAAGATTCCAAATCTGATAACTGATGAACTAGGAACAACTGGACGGGCCACTACAGGTACAAGACAAGCCACAATAGTCACCACAACGATAGTCCAAGGGCACCGGATTGACTATAGGCCCTTCAAAAGAACAAACTAATGGGTGATTTGATTATTAATAAGTGCAGATGAATGGCAGAGCCATACAACATCCAGTGACGAGATATGAAACTGAAAGTACCGATGTAGATACCATCAGAGATGGCTGTGTAGCCACATTTCAAACTGGTTGGAATACAATTGTCAATGTTATTGGACAAATGATGGAGGCTCCAACTAGTATTCAAAGTTCTGACATAGCTTGCCTCCAACAACAGTTGGAACGGGAGACAATCAATGTTGACAAGTATAGAATAGATGTTTTTAAACTAAAAGAAATTTTGATTGAAGAATAATATGAAAGAGAACAACATATCAAAACCATTAAAGAATTGAAACAACAAACAAAATAGCAGAAGTTGCTCAACCCCAACCTCAATGCTAAGAAGTGGAAACTCATCAAAGGGTTCTGAGTAAGCATAAGTATTTATTGGAACAAAAACAAGCAACCAATGACATCCTGAAGGAGGTCCACATTGTACTAAAGCAGTCAATTAGGGACAATTATCTTTACCAATCCTTTGTGGACATTACTGATTTGAAACATAACCTCACACTCAACTTGGAAGATCCATAAAACTTATTCGCACAAACATAAAAGAAGATTAAGAGGACAAAATAACTAGATACACCACAACATTGACCAATTAGGCACTATTAGAGCACATTAAAGCTAGCCAAGACAACAATGAGGAAGAGGAAGATGATGAGAAAGATGATGACCAAGAGGATGATACCAAAGAGAGGGAAAATCTAGATTCAAGGAAAGATGATGATCCTACAGATGCTCCAAACCAAATCAAGGGAGGGGTTCAAGTTGAAGCGCCCGATCAATCACGATAGCCACCTGGCCAGACCCTAAACAATAAACAAAATCAGACACCTAGGAGCCAGGAAGATCAAACACTAGACTAGGAAACAAAGCTTCATCAATAGAAAATGGTCTTTACATGAAGGACAAGGGGAAAGCCGCCTAGGAAGAGCCAAACTCAGATCACACATCCGACTTTTCCAATCAAAATACAAGTCTAAGCAAAAGCTTAAGGAAAGAAAAAGAAGGAACATATTTGAACTTTTCTTCAGAATGACGATGTATATATGCATCCGGAGAGGTATCATATACTTTATGTGGGGATCAAGAGGATGATTAAGCACTGGAAAGCTATTGACTACCATTAGAAACAAACATGGAGACTACCCTCTCATCCAAATTTCATCCAGGTGCTTGATTGCATATGTGAGCACATTCTCACACAGGATGATATTGTAGTCAACCCTCTGACACAAAAGCTAATGATATCCTTATATCTACACTTCTAATGAAAGAGGATGAATTGCTTAAGTTCTATCCAACTTTACACCCAGTCTACAACAAACTTGCCGATCAAGTGAGATATATCTAGATTGTGGACCAGATACAGGAGTGGTATGAACAAAGCAAGGCCCTATGGGTACCATAGAAATATGTCCTCAACAACCCTGAGCTAAAAAGTACGGTTACAGAGCTCAAGAATGACCGGATCAAATTCAAAGGAATGATGGTTCAATGGAAGTCCTAGATAAGCCTTTTGATTAAGTACACAAATGAGCTACTACAACTATCAGTGTAAGCTTCGAAGATTCTTGAAAAGGAACTTGCCAACAAAGCCAGCTCTAAACCACAATTCAGAGAGATGGCAGAGGTTTTATTCAAAGTCAAAATTAAAAGCTAATTAATTGGATCCAGCTAGATTGATATATACGATGCCCATCTTACATAAGCTAGCTTGGGAAAGGCTAACCAAAGAAAAGAAGACTCTATATGACCTGACACAAAAACCTGGCACGCCTTAACACTTTACAAGGTGGTGATGTTAATTGAGAGAAGGGAGTTATTGGATCAAGAGGCCATTTACATGATTATCTAGAAGGAGAATTCTACCAACACTCCTGAGCTAGTCAACAAGTGCAAAGGACTTAAAAGAAGAAAACTCCAAACAAGAGGAAAGCGAAGCAAAAGTGATGAAGCAAGACTGGATGTTTGCAATTTTGTACATGAAAAAATTCAAGAAAGGGGAGGAGGATGTAGGAGTTGGGAATTGACTCCATGAATACCTTGCACAAGGATTTATATGGACAAGTTACTTGGCAAAGTTATTGGCAATTATCAGACCTTGTATGATTGTGCAGCCGGTCAGACCCCAATGTGGGTACCTATAAATAGGACCCATTATTTCCATTTTGGGGAATCAATAGATTGGAACTCTTTGTATCTCTTGTCACTCTAGTTGTTATGCGTTTTATAGAGCTTTTGAGCACGAAGTGCTATACTACCCGTACTTCTGAACTTTGTACTTTTAACCAGCTTATAAATCTAAATCTATATCTCTATTTGTCTCAGTTCATATCATATGAAGTCTTTTATTTCAGTTCAGATGTTTGTCTGAATTCTCAATTTGGTCTTCTAAAGTCTAATTCTATTCATCCAATTTGACATGGCATCTAGCATCTGACACTAAATTTCTAACTTTGGAATAATTGTCAAGTGACCACCTTATTCCACCATTCTTAGAGCTTTATTTCTCAAATTGTAATTGTGGATGTAAAAGCTACCCTAGTCGAAAACTACATTTTAAAGTAAAATTCCAAGGTTCAAATACCATCTCAACGAAACTCATGTACCTCAGTGTTCTCTCTTTTCCTTTTACATAATAGAAGATAAATCCATGCATACATCAGCATTTATCAATCATTTTTTTTTGAAGGTTTGCAACTATAGTTTCTGTTTTTCCTTAAACATTATTCCTTAAGAAGATGGAAAACTATCATGACATAACAAGTTAGCGGATTAGCAGCTCCTCATTCATAGTTTGGCAAATTGGCCTGCCATAATTCTTTTTTTTTTTTTGCAAATCTCACAATAGGTGGGTGAGTGTATTATATAGAAATAAAAAAATTTACATGGAAATCCATGCTCAACTCGAGCCACGAATGCACAAAGACAAGCTAATATGGGAGCCACCCGCATGCAACATGTAACCACCATTGAGCAATAACACCTAGAGGATGCCACTGATCTTCCGTGATATGCCACCTCAAACAAGATCACCCTCATATGGAAAAACCAAAACATTACACTGGTTGATTAGGGAGCCACCCTTCATGACCGATACTCTGCAAGCAAAACAGGGAATAACACTAGCAAAAAAATAAGGCAAAACAGGGGCCCTTGCCCATTACTGAGAGATCAAGAATCCGAGGTAGAAATGCCGCATACGAGGGGAGCAACAAGATCCATCACCATTTGAGGCTCCATTCAGCAGAACCACCCCGGGCGGAGCTGAGCTCGAGCTGAAGAAGCAACACCATAGGCTATTAAAGGCGAGCCACGTGCCATCTTCAAGAATAAGGAGCAGATATGCAAGGCCGCCACAAAATGGAAATCTGTTGCCACTAAAGCTCCACTCCTCCTTGAGCATCCGCACCCAACCGCCTCAATAATCCGCTAGTTGCTCCCTAGGATGGGGAGAGGAGGGCGGCCACCCTCTGCCCCCAAAAAAAGGGTAGGGCACGTGCGAAGACAACTCCTAATGATCGGACTATAGGGGCCTTTCCCCGAAAGATGCACCCAACCCGCTCGAGACGAGCCTCCACAAGGAGCAACCCCACCAACTCATGCAAAGCACGCAAATGCCCTATCGTAGGGAAACTCGGGCCTCCATGCCCCTTTGCTCCTCGTAGGCTGCATCCGCACGGCCACAAAGCTCCCTCAAAAAAAGTTTTACATCACTAGGAAGGGAAGGTTCAAGGCATCACTATAGTTTGACATTAAAGAAACCATATTCCTTGGCCCTTTATGGGGAAAAAAAAAAGCACTTACACCCTTGGCTCCTCGTAAATGCCCACTACCCTTATACATCCAATCACGAATTTCAAATCTTTTTGAAATTTTTCCTATTTTTTAGCCAGCCAAAAAGAGAAGGCATATTTATGCTCTTTGACATTTGGGCAAGCAAAAGAACTAAGGCTATGGTCACGCGAGGCTTAGTTTCCACAGACAACGGCCGACCAAGCTTGACAGCATGCAGCTTTCCATCAGCATAGTGTTGTGAAAACTTATGACTATGCCTTTTTTGGTGTAGTTTTCAAATTAAGCTCGTTGTGTATCGATGAGTTCTCCTTTTCTCTCTCCTATCTACGCCTCACACTCCCTTCTCACTACAGGTTGCTCCCTGTCACCCTCTGAGTTGTCGTACCTGCTGTGGTCAGAATCTATCGCGAATTATTAAAAACTAAGCCTCGCGTGACCATGCCCTAATTCAGTGACTCCTTTTTGTCTTATTTAAAGGCGTATAATATTTTCACTTACATTTGTGACACCTTTGTCTTCTTGGTATGTATAATGAAAGAGATTGGAGAAAAGAATGAAAGAGGTTGGAAAAAGAGTGCACCAGTATGTATATATATATATATACTAGTATGTGACCCGCGCGTTGCTGCGGCCAAGGAAACAATGCCTCTATTCTCATAGGGCTATCTTCTCTTTCAAGTGGAACACTATCAATACTCTCTTCTTACACGTATAGTCTATCGCATTTATAAAAGTGATGCATGACACGACCTCTTAATAAATGTTGCAAATCATTCTTTGATACCAAGATTGGAATCTTCTCATAGACATTATTTTCATGAGGTGCTAGCCCTTGTTCAACAAACTTAGGAGTGCTCTAATTCTATTAAGGGACGTGTGTGTGTATAGAGAGAGAGAGAGAGAGAGAGAGAGAGAGAGAGAGAGAGAGATTCCTCCTTTTGGTCTACCTCGATCTAACAATGCTACCAAGCTTGATTATAGAGATTAGATAAGTTAGCATGGTGTGACGAGATGAAAGATAAGAGAAGGTAATGTAATAATATTATATATATATATATAAATGGAGTGGGTTCTAGAATTGGTTTCAATGATAGGAACGCAATTGGATTCAATGTCTCTGCTCCACTCTCTTACTTGCTTCTGTCCTTGTACATATGTATGGATGTATGTATATCTATATGTACACATAGTACACCCACCCACCCACACATGTCTATATATATATGCTTGAAGCGAAGATTTGTCACTAGGCCTTGAGGCATCTTGATATGTTCCAATTATGTCTATATTTACACATAGTACGCGCGCGTGCACACACACACACACATATATATATATATATGCTTGAAGGAAAGATTTGTCACATAGATCTTGAGGCATCTTGCTACTGTTCCAATACAGTAACTATGACATTCAAAGTTTCTATGCTCCCTCGCCCCCCCCCCCTCCCGCCAAACCCTCTAGTTGAAGTGACGATCCCAGGTGGACATTTAAAAAGAAAAAGCGAACTCCTTTTTCTCATTTTTTTGAAAAGAACAATATAGATGGCTATGATTGGTCTCTCTCTCTCTCTACCATCATCGAATAGATCTTTGAGATCTCATTGGATGTTCCTAAAACATTTCAAATTCTTCTTTTATCAAGACCTGTGTGTGTGTGTGTGTGTGAGAGAGAGAGAGAGAGAGAGAGAGAGAGAGAGAGAATATGAAACAAAATTAACTTTATTTTTACCCATGTTGTGAGATATATCTTTTGGGATTGTTCCGATGGCATTAAAAATTTTCCTCTTTTTTATTCTCTCTCTCTCTCTCTCCTCTTCCTCCTCCTCCTCCCCATAGATATTCACTTTTGTTGAAGACTTGTCTTATAACTTTTAAAGTCACTTTAGATTGTTCCTACATGCAATCATTTTTTCATGTCTTCTTCTCTACTCCTGCGTCATTTGTTGGACTTTGCATTTCAACACATTAAATACAGTACTAAAAAATTGTCCTCTCTCTCTCTCTCTCTCTCTCTCTCTTTGATTTTAAATTGGCACCCTTGCTTGCCAAAATTAAAGGAATTTATAGATTTTTAAGCATGGCCCACATGTTAACTCTTAAAAATAAAAAGGACAAAATATCCAAGAATTGGTAAAAGGTCCATCAACAACTGGGAAATCTTTCTACCCATTTGGGGTGTTCTCTCTTGTTGATTTTAGATAGGCACCATTGCCTACCAAAATTTAAGGATTTTATAGAGTTTTAAGCATGGCCCACATGTTAACTCTTTAAAATAAAAATAAAAAAAATATCCAAGAATTGATAAAAGGTCCGGCCACAGAGAAATCTCTCTACCGATTTGGGGTGTTAATGTGAGGGTTGGTCTTTGTCGGGTATTTAATACATTTTCTCAAGTGAAAAACTTTAGCTATATGTCAAAAAATAATATTTTGAAAATTTGAAAAGTATGTGAGCTCAACGGTAAAATCTTTCTCTCTCTATCCCCCTCATAAGTGTACATGTGTATGCACAGAGGCAATGTGATGGTCTCTCTCTCTCTCTCACACACACAATCATGGTCAATAATGTGGATAACGACCCCTACATTTGTATGCCATGCATGTCCTCAAAGCAAGACAACCCCAAGTCTGACCTTAGGGGAGCTTTTTTCTTTTTCTTAAGATCTTTAAAGAAATACATACTTCCAAAATTTTCTAAAACATATCAATATTGGTCTTGAAAAAATCCCCTTGAAAAGATAAAGCCAAATATATCTTCAAAAATCCGTAAAAATTTTCTTTTTTTGTTATATCTTCAAAAAGTGAATTCGCAATAACTAACAAAACCTCCACTAATGTTATCCCCTTTTTGTTATGAGCAATCAAACTTCAACATGTATTTTATGTAGAATAGAAAGTCTTTTGACTTTACATTTGAAAAGGCTTGTCAGCTCTTACATTCTTACATTTTGCAAAGGCTGTCATTTCTTACAATCTTACCCTTTACTTTTGCATTTTAGATTAGATGTTTGTCAGGTGTTTTTTGAAATGAACCAAGGAGTGACATGTGGATGCCTTCTCCTTCTTTGAAAATTTTAAGCTGCATTATAAAGAGTGTGTATATATATATATATATATATATATATATATATATATATATATATATATATATAGAGAGAGAGAGAGAGAGAGAGATAGATTTCTTTTTTGAAATCTTTTCGTTAGATACCAAAAGGTGCTTGTTAGGACATGTTCAGAGAGAGAGAGAGAGAGAGAGAGAGAGAGAGAGAGAGTTCTTTTCGATAGAAACCAAAAAGTGCTTGCTAGGAAATGTTCACCAAATAGTATCCCTCTCAAACACATTACCATTTGTGTCTTTAGAATAAACTAGTACGGTTGGCGGGCTTCGCCCACCTCTCTCTCTCTCTCTCTCTCTCTCTCTCTCTCTCTCTATTCGTTGTGTGCCTGGAGGTTGCAAGACACACTCCCAGAGACAGCAGCTTTTGACGCGTGTTGGGAGGGATCCCCCCCCCCTTTTATAATAGTATAGATGCTCATAATAGAAGCTCATTAGGACTGGGTCACACCAGAGGCTAGTAGTGTTAGTATGGCAATGAAAAGGTTTCAAAGGAAAGCTGGGTGCATCCCATTATGAGAGGGAAGTGATGCCTAAAAATCAAGAAAACATCGTTCAATTCTATTGGCCGAGAGGTGAGAAAGCATTCTCCTTTCATGTTCTCCTAACAAATTTTGCATGGGTTTTCAAAAAAACGATGAGATTCTTTCATGAATATCTGCTCGCTACCCCCACCACTTCAAGGTGCAACGCGATGTTTAGAACAAATGATAAGTTTCACAATGGAGTTAAATTAGTAATGGCATCTTCAATAAATCTAAAGCTAAGTAAACATTAAAATGGACTAGTACGAACAATGACCTCCAGCTGCTTCTCTCTCTCTCTCTCTCTCTCTCTCTCTCTCTCAACGCACTCGGTTGTAGGCGACAGTGTCGGAGGTGGCCGGATCAAGGAGCTCGTGCACGTGTCATTAGGGGGGACGGAATCCCTCCCCCTTTTAAAGTAGTTAAGATTGTCTTAAGAAAGAAAGAAAAAACCAAAACAAAATATTATAAAAGTTTCCCATTAATTAATGGGTCTAAGTTGGTTTCATTCATTAATTTCTTCAGGAGATTCGCCTTGACCTTAAGTGTTAAATCCAATGCCTCACTTGGATCCGGTGCACACGCGAGGTCGCCTGCAAGGGAGCTCCTGCGACCTCTGCTCCCTGCGACCCGTCTCCCCCTCCTGCACGCGCCCCTCCCTGCAGTACCGCCATACCCCTTGCGTCTCTTTCTTCCTCCGCTGCTCTGCGCTGCATGTGGCTGCATTCCAACAAACTCCACCTACCTGCAAACAGACACACACACACACACACTGTCCGCGTACTCCTACCCTTCCACACCCTACGTGCTCTGCACGACGACAACAGCACCGCGACCATTGAGAGCTGCAAGTTTCTCTCTCTCTCTCTCTCTCTCTCTCAACCATGTCCCCCCTTCCATGCGGCGAGCATGCCTTTTCTGTTTAGACGATGGCAGAGTGCGAGCCAGGAGCTATGATCGCCCCTCCATTTCTGAGGTCCTCGAGGTAGCAATCAGACTCACAATGAGTTGAACTCCATCTCTTGCTCCATCTGATTGTTGGGAGACTAGTTGATATTACACACTTGAAGGCATCGAAGGGAACTCTCGGTCCTGTCGTCGATAATCCTGCAACCAGCCGCCGCGAGATACACACACACACACACACACACACACACACATTCCTTGTTTCTCACTCGCAGCAGTGCCCTGCAGCGCTCCTTGCGTTTTCTTCTCCAATAGGGTACGCACGTACTTGGCTTCTCACACACAAAAGATCTCCGACCTGCTCCTCATGATGATGGAATCTCTCTCTCTCTCTCTCTCTCTCTCTTCGTATTTCACTTGACGCATAGCAACGCTCTCTCTGTCTCTTTCTCCACGTGCAATCTAACGGATTTTCCTCATCAAAGCTAAGGAGCATCTTTGTAGATTCTCCTTAACTAGACCTGCTTGCAAAATTAGAGCAACATACTCACAAGAAGTAACCTCTCTCTCTCTCTCTCTCTCCCCCCCCCACACACACACACACAACAACAACAACAACAAAGAAAAGGAAACTCATGAACAAATGAAAAAGACCTAATTTTTTATAAACTTAATTTGAGAATAAAACTAATTGATTAAGATCTGGAAAAAAAAAAAACAAAAAAGACATACCTATTGTCGAACCCTAGCCTGCTCTGCATCTCGATGGCTCTGGCAACACCGCATGAGCGGGGATGCTCTCGGTGGGTCTGTCCAGGGGTTGACGTTGTGGGGGCTGGTTGGGGCGAGTCCGAAGGTGACAGATCGCCTCGCGCGAGATCCAGATGTGGTGTGCAAAGAGTTGGGGTTGCTTCGGGTGGGGGGCACTTGGTGGCTCGTGCTGGATCTCCTCCGGAGCTTCGACATTCGCATGTTTTTGCTTACGGGGCTGGGTGGCGCCCCCCTCCACCTCGTGAGAAGACTGCTGCTCGTCTGATCATGTTGTGGCGGTGGGTGGAAGGCAGCACTTGCTTCCTGGTGACGGCAGGGGTTCGTGATGGCACCCCTTTCTCTCACCTGCCTTCTGAGGTTTGCATCTGTTGGTCACGGGTTTTGATGGTTTTGGTCGGCATGGTTCTGTCTAGTGCATTGTTCTATTGCGGGACTACAACGTGTGGCACTTCCGGGCATGGTATGGATGGGATTGGCTCCCACAAAGTCAAGGTCTGCATTTTTGTTGTCTCGACTGGCAAGGTGGACTTGTTGCTTGGAGGGGACAAGTCTGCTCTACTTGGTGGCTTCCCCGAGGGATGGCGGTTTGGGGATACTTTGGTATGGTTGCTGATATTGAGGGATGGAGTTGCATTGGCTGAGTGGCGGGGAGCCCATGCAAGGTGGTCTCTCATATTTGTTTTTTTTTTGTTTGTTTGTGACAGTTAAAGCTTGTTTGTTGGTATGGCCCATGGGCAATGTATGGTTGGGTTACGGCTCCCTGTAAAATCTCGGTGAACTTGTAGTTTCTCTTGGGACTCGGGGCACGGTTTGTGCCTGAGCAATTGTTGTATTTTTTGGTCTGTATAAAGTTATCACTCACTTAAAGTGAGTTTTGCAAAAAAAAAAGATCTGGAAAAACTAGTTGAAAAAGGTTTGAAAATAAATGTCACTCACTTTCTTTGCATAAGGTAATCGAGTCTTATACAATCGTGCAAACCTTATCATTGATTTGAGCCAAGAATAAAGTCGGGAAAGATAACATATCATCGTGAGAACCAATAGGAAAAATACAAAACTTTTTTTCTTTTTCTTTTGCCATACTCACAAATTGTGAGTGGAGATATGAAATTATATCTTATCTTGAGTTAAAGACAACACCTCAAATAAAACAAGTGAAAGGGTCACGATGGCTTTCTAAGAAAATAAGAAAGTGATAAAGTCATTAGGTCTTGGAATCGGTGTCTGGGAAAGGATTGCCTCAGCTTAGCCTTGAGTCGAGTGGAAATTGAGACTAACCGGTTGCAGACCATGGTAAAGGAAAGTAAAACGGTGAAATATGTGAGAAAATAATTCAAAAATCTTACAAATTTATAATAGTATTTCCGGTTCGCTTCTTTGTGATGAGGAGGAAATTCGGCTAACGATCGCCTAATAAAAGAGACTTTCTTGAAAATTCATTAGAATTAATTCATAAAATGCAAGAAAAGTCAAGCCATGTGAGGCTGTGAAATGAAATGTGAAATAAAAAGAACTCATCAATATGTGACTGTGTCTATAGAAATTACTAAAATTATGCGAGGTAAAGTTTCACTTTAGGATGTGAAATGAAGGGTGAAACAAAAGGATCCATTTACTATTTTAAAACTGAAATAACATTTAAGGCAAGTCTCAATCATCACTGAAAACATTGAAAGTATGTCTAACCACACACTCCTCTAAGGCTTCTTTTAGAAAGCCAACAACTGCACTGCTAGTCTATACTCAAATTGTCAGATACTGTTTCTTTAGTGTGACGCCCCAGTTTCTGGGCGCGTCGGGAAGGGGACCTTCAAGGGCCCGGCGGGGATTTATACCCGCGCGCGGCGGAGGGGACTCCTGTCTTCAAGGGCCCGGCGGGGATTTATACCCGCGCGTGGCGGAGGGGACTTCTGTCTTCAAGGGCCCGACGGGGATTTATACCCGCGCGCGGCGGAGGGGACTTCTGTCTTCAAGGGGTCCTGGCGCAGACGGCATCGGCTCAGGAGGGCCCGGCTCGGACGGGACCGGCTCGGGCGTGGTTGCGTTCCATGGGTCGACGGTCGTTTGCGTTTCGCGGGTCTTCGCGGGTCTTGCGTTCCGGGTCCCTAGCCCCACGTAGCCTCAGGCTCCGCCGCACCGCCGACGGGTCATAGCGTGCCCCGGGGAACCTTGCGTGGAGTCCCCACGGTGCGCGAGTGCGTGGAGTGAGGCTACAGTGTCTAGGTGGGGGGTCCCCTCCCGTGGCCGTTCTCGGGAGGCTCATACCCCTTATATACATCCCCGTTTGAAGAGAGTTCGACGACTGCGTCGAACGTGGAAAAAGAGTGCTTGGCTATGCATGAGGCCGTGGGGACAAAGGGGTGCATATAAGTGCAAGTGATCAAAACTGTTCCCAAATGCAAGTAAGTAGGCATGCTTTGTTTTTGTCATTTTTGGAGATGAGTATGTGTGTATTTTTGGGGTTTTGGCAGAAGGCTGAAAAGATATGCTTTGAACACCCAAGTAGAATTCCCCGTACTTGAGCGTTCCCCGAATAGGTAACCCAGTGTGCGCGGAGCCACCTGCTGCGTTGGCCCGCGCGGAGGCTTCTTGAAAGCCGAATCTGAAAGAGCGTTCCGTCGCAATGCAGCACTTGCGAGTTGGTCCCTGTTTGGACGTCGTTTGGAGGGCATAGCTCGGGGCCCTGCGGTCTCTTTGTAGACTTGAATGGGTCTTCAGCTCAGCATGGGCCACAAAAGTGGCCGGGGCGCGACGAACACCGTTGGCTTGGTTCGTCGCGTTTTTGGTGGTTTCCTGTTTTTGATATAAAGAGCCCTGTCTGGCTCGCATCTGCCTTTTTCTCATGTGGAGAGCCCTGTCTGGCTCGCATCTTTGCTTTTTGTGTCATGGAGGTGCCCGGCTCGGATCGGGGCCGGCGCGGGTCACGGGTGACGGCCCGGTGTCTGGACGCGTCACGGAGAGCCCTGTCTGGCTCGCATCGTTCCTTTTTCTCATGGAGGTGCCCGGCTCGGATCGGGGCCGGCGCGGGTCACGGGTGACGGCCCGGTGTTCAGGGAACGCGTCACGGGGCGGAGGGCGTGTGGTTGCTTTCTGGAGCTCTCTTCACCAAGATTTTGACGACCCGGGCCATTGCGGTTGGAGTCGTCGTGAGGATCGTGCGCGTCGGGCACGTCGGTCTTCGGCTCGTCTTCCAGGAGCTCGTTTCTGGAGCTCTGATACTAAGTGTGACGCCCCAGTTTCTGGGCGCGTCGGGGAGGGGACCTTCAAGGGCCCGGCGGGGATTTATACCCGCGCGCGGCGGAGGGGACTTCTGTCTTCAAGGGGTCCTGGCGCGGACGGCACCGGCTCAGGAGGGCCCGGCTCGGATGGGACCGGCTCGGGCGTGGTTGCGTTCCATGGGTCGACGGCCGTTTGTGTTTCGCGGGTCTTCGCGGGTCTTGCGTTTCGGGTCCCTAGCCCCACGTAGCCTCAGGCTCCGCCGCACCGCCGACGGGTCATAGCGTGCCCCGGGGAACCTTGCGTGGAGTCCCCACGGTGCGCGAGTGCGTGGAGTGAGGCTACAGTGTCTAGGTGGGGGGTCCCCTCCCGTGGCCGTTCTCGGGAGGCTCATACCCCTTATATTTAGTAACCTTTGGAAGGCCAGGAACCATTGAGTTTTGACAGTGACCTAATTGTGGCTAGCTTTTCAGAGATGGTACAAGAAAATAAGGAAATAATACTTGCGGTGGGAAAAAGACAAAACTCAAATGATTGGATTAGAACGAATCTCGCCATCCGATCGAACTGTCATGTATAAAGGTTAGTTATTAGTTCGATATGTGGTACGACTGATTAGGTTCTAATGTAACTATTTGTCAGTGAAGGCTCGGCATGAGTTTGAGGTGGATTTGTATATTTCTTGAAGGAATTCTTTTTTTTTTCTTTCTATAGCAAAACTCACAATTGTGAGTGAATTATATTGAACAGCCCAAAAAATTACAAGGTCTTGTCATGTTCATGTTAAGCCATGACAACATCCAAGGACCATAATTACATCGGCTATCAGGGCAACCACCCCTACCGACCAACCACCTCATCCTTGAGAACTCACAATTGTGAGTTTTGCAAAAAGGACAACACCTCAAATAAAAAAAACTCATCATACTATCATACTTAACCAAATTCAACCTCGCTCACGTAGTCCTTCCTTGAGAACGCCAAAAAATATTAATTGGACATCTGAATTGCTAAATAACCTTGAATAGTTCAATGATAGAGGGACTAAACCAACCAAAGGAGATACAATTCAAGAAGGGAGGGAGGCTTCTAAACACAAATAGGGTTTTCGTCTCTCTCTCTCTCTCTCTCTCTCTCTCTCTCTCACACACACACACACGCGCGTGTGCGCGCACATTGTCCAATTGTATGTGTCCAACCACCTCATAAATCTATACTAAGTATAATGGGGGAAGGGATTCCTATCCCCCCTCCCTACCACATGTCAAAATCTCTTTCAAGCAACAGGTGTGGCTTGCAGTTTCGGGAGCACAACGATGGGGGGGGGGGAGAGAGAGAGAGAGAGAGACGATCGAAGGCCACCAACCGCACTAGTGTATATAATTTGTAGCAAGACCAAAGTATTTCTTGTAAATATCACACAAATCTCCTCTTGAGATTATCATTATCAAATACTTAAAAAAATTCTACACATTTCCAAAATATGTCTTGGAATTGTGAGTTAAGCAAATCAAGAAGGGCCTCCACTTCCAAGGAGCTTTGTATGCTTAGAAAAAATGTTTCTAAAAGCATTGCTCACTTAAGAATTCAAGGCAAACATTGACATTAAAAACTTGAATTAAAAAAAAAAGTCATAAAAGGCGACACTTATCAAATATATATATATATATATATATATTTGGCAAGAGATGAGGCAACATGCAACTAGAGGACAATTATGATCCAAACTTTGTCATGGATGATGGGTGAGAGAGGACGAAAAGAAAGGAACACTGAAAATGCACATGGTTTGTTCTTTTGCAAAAAAAGAGAAAAAACAAAGATAAATAGCAAGTGGGACAGTAGACAAGGTATGTGCAAACGATTTTGGATTGAGTGTTGGTCAGGGTGAGATGCCCCCCCCCCCCCCCTCTTTTGTAATGAAGTGGCGTAAAGTGAGGAGCGCAAGGCAAGTGACAGGTCGAGTCAAGTACATCGAGGAGGAAGAGGCAACCACAATCATAGGCTTAGCCCAAACGACTTGTTCCAGTTCGAATTTGATAGCTACATAGCATTCCGATTTTGAGAGGTCGAGGGCCAGATGGCTTGCAAGTAAAGGTGGATTCACAATCTTATAGAGCCCATGGCTCCTCGTGGGAGGGCCATGCATGTAAGTGATGCAACCTACAAGTTTCTTCATATAAGGGAGCTTTCGCAAATCCTCGTTGAAGGTGGCGTCATCCAATTCTGCCGACGCTTGCAAAAGAGTGCTACAACGGAAGCGTAGCTTGTCGCGATCTGTAGAACGAAGCCTGAATGGAGCCAACTCTGCCAAAAATGGCAGAGTTAGCTCTCAAAGGCTTTGTTGTGTGGTGGCGACAGATCAAACAACAGACGCAACAGCTTTTGCAACTCACATATGGACAAGGTGGTTGAGTTTAGCGAAACTCAACCTCCTCCTTCATGTGAAACCCTTCTAAGGTAGTGGTCACACGATGCATAGTTATCAATAACGTTTTGAAGTAAGTCTGCCTCATGCATGGTCACATGTGCACCAATTATTCTTCATATAGGTAGGGGTCACGTGATGCATAGTTATTAGTTACGTTTTGAAGTAACTATGCTTCATGCATCGTCACACGTGCACCAGCTATTTGTCTTACATGCAACTCCGCAAGGCCTTTGTAACTATGGTGATGTTGGCATAGTTGCATCAGTAACATCTTAATGGTAAATATGTGCCGCGTCTCCACATCCTAAGTACTATCACAAAGATGCCTTAGGCCTAAGATGAGAGAGAGAGAGAGAGAGAGAGAGAGAGAGAGAGAGTGCCATGCTAAAGTACATAATCCCCACACAAAAAATTAGTCTGAGCAATTGGCCTGCAATGGCATGTTTACATTGTTGGCCTTAGTATGAGAAAGGGTAGTTGATCAAATGAGACCTTGAACCTTCTAGAAAACGTTGCTCTCTATGGCATAGAAACTTTATAATGTTTCATCCTAGTGGGCATTGGCATTTTGTTGTCAAGATTGACTTCTGATGACAATTTGAAGTTTAGGTCATCGCCGACAACATGGAAACAGTTGACAAGGGCGAAACATAAACAGAGAAACAAGTTTTCTTTTTAAAATATAGGATGAAAGAGGAATTTCAGGATGGGTTGACTTCATGTTTCTTTTCTGTTGCAATCTGATGCTTCGTATCAACTAGTTTTACAGGATTGTGCCCACATCTGCATGTCGCAAGGGTTGAAACCATTGCGAGCACGTTTAAAGCTCTTTTCTTGTACCGCTAGGCCAACTCCCCTTGAGAATGGTTGGCTCACATGTCAAAGACAAACCTTGGTTTGGGTCTAGGGTTTCTTTTTGGCAGGCATTTTACTCATTTTGGGGTACTTTCCCCATTTTAATGGATGAAAATGTGAGCTACCCTTCAAAAAATATACTAAGGTGACTATAATTTTACATAATCTTGAAAATTTGAAGGGCAACGGCGGCCACCAAAAATCACACCTCTTGGGTCATTACTCACCCAAAAGCAATTTTATCTAAAAAATATAAAATATTAGGGATATCCCTACTCCCTTCCCCACACTAATTATAAAAAACACTAAAATAACTTATTTTTCTTGGCCCATGGGACAAGAACGAAGTTTATAAATCTTTCTCTCATCAAAACATTAGTAGGTTTTGCAATAAGGTAAATAAAAACTTGTTGATTTTCTTTAAGGCTAGCTTGAAATCTTGCCGACCCTTTCCACACCCCCATGGTAGAAATTACATCCTGGCTGGATTCTATTGGTTGTCGGTATTTGAAGGCTACTAAGTGCCTATTCAAAGGTTTTACACTTGAGAAGGAATGAAGCGATTTTGCATCTTAGGGGGGCATGCCAGAACCCTACTCCTTAAAAAAAAAATATATATGCAATAGCGAGATACCCCCTTTATTCCACATCACCCCATTCTGTCATGCACCTTGCTCCCATCCCCTATGTCGTTACTCTCTCTGCTCACACGACATAGAGATAGAGAGAAGGTTGTCACGAGCATAGAAATATACAAGTGGGTGTGGATACTTTCCCCTCTATCTGCATGTAGAGCCCTCCTCTCTCCTTCTCCACCCTAGAGCCCTCCTCTCCCTCCCCGCTCACCTCTCGCTTGCTGCACGCAACTTGTCCACATGCACGACTTGGTGGCTACTTGTAAACTTGTAACGAGAGGGGATTGTCTACGTATTGCAGGCTTGCTGCTCATCCCTCTAGACTGCAACAACGACGTAGATGGAGGCATGTGGTATCTATGTCAGCAAGAGATGAAACATAGTTCTCACCACTTGCAGGACTGCAACAATGAGAGAGAGAGAGAGAGAGAGAGAGAGAGAGAGAGAGAGAGAGAGAGAGAGAGAGAGAGAGAGAGAGAGAAGCATTTGGAGTGCTCAGTACATGGGAGAGCAGTTCTCCTTTGCTTTGAGAAACAAAGCCATGAGTGATGAAAGCACGAAATCAAGAGAGGTAGCATCTCAAAAGATGCTCTCAAGTTTCCCTTTTCTCAAAAACGTGTCGACATGTAGAATCTACTATCCCCTTCTTGCACCAAGCCTCTTTCACGTTCAACAAATTCTGCCCACACATGATAGTATGTTAAAGGAAACCCATACCTAGTCTGCCAATGGCCTTCAACAGAGTTTCCTTCAAAATTCTTGTAGCATCACTCCCGTTCCAGCACAGTCTGCTCATACGGGATTGACGTTGTTGATGCTAAGAATTGAATGCAAGGGATAAACTAACATGGTAGCAAGAATTCCCCTCCTTTCAAAAGCGAATCACATGTAAAGCAAATTTGTCGATGTGAGCGAATTTTCGAGACGAGTAGGGGATATACTTCTCGATGTGTCAATTCCGTAGAAGTAGGGTTTGTGCGCAGTTTGCTGCTCCTCTCTAATTGTGTCAGTATTATACAAAGGGCATGTGCGAGAAGAGAGGGTGCGTGAGCTTTGGGGTTTCATTTTCGAAGCTCCATTATTTCTTATAGTTTCTCTTGGAGTTTTGGTGGGAGAGGGGATTTTAGAAAATGTGAGAACATGTGAGAGTGGGATTTGATTTTGAAAAAGGAAGCGAATGGGAAGATGACACGTTGAGGTGGTGAAGGGTTCCTCCAAATTTGGGAGACCTCTAAAGTTGGTAGATAGGTAGAGTTGGGACACAATAATGGAGGGAAAAGTCCTCGAGAATGTGCAGAGTGACGAGGCCATTTGTAAAGCAAGGGAAGCTTTTCTCTTTACCGCCCTCGTGCCCACTGTTTATTGGGGCATACTACTAATAAGGGCAGAGCGCGTGCATTTGTATGTGCGTTGTGTGTGAAGAAACCAGCGCGCGGCAGGCACCCCTCCGCCATAGCCTCAGCTTTGCCTCCCTGCGTTTCCTTCCTCTCTCTCCCTCCTTTCGCCGCCTTTCCTTCTCGCCCCCGCCATGGCTCCCTCCTCCAAACCCCGCATCGTTATCATCGGCGCTGGCATGGCTGGCCTCTCCGCCGCTCACCATCTCCGTCTCCACTCCCCTCCCGACAGTTTCAACCTGCTCCTCTTGGAAGCTTCTTCCCGCATTGGCGGCCGCATCTTCACCACCTCCATCGCCGGCGACCAGGTGGAGCTAGGTGCCACATGGATTCACGGCATTGAAGGAAGTCCCATCTATGCCATTGCAGAGAGAATCGGGGCCTTTGATGGAGATAATGTGAAGAAGCCATGGGAGCGTCAGGACGGTTTTCCCCGACAAGCAACCTTCCTTGCAGAAGGAGGCCTGGTGGTGCCTGAGGCAACCGTTGTGGCAGCAGTTGAAGCTTATGAGAAGGCTATCACAGAGGTAAAGGGAAGAGGTTCATGGAAAGAGAACAAAACGCATTTCCTTGAAGGGTCTGTAGGCTCCTTTGTCCAAAAAGGAAGAGATTATTTTTTGTCTCAGCAAGGGATGCAAGATCTTGGTCTGCAAAATTGTGAGGCAGGTTTAGGATGTGGATGGGATGTGCGCTCGCTGCAAGAAGCTGTGTTTCACATGCAGGAGGATATGGAACGCATTGACTCAGCTTGTAATTCACTTTTCGATCAGGATTTGCAATCAGAAAAGGAGTATGAAGAGTTTCCTGGTGTTCACATAACCATCCCTGGAGGCTACACAAGCGTGCTCCAAGAAATGGCAAACTCATTGCCCTCAGGAACTCTTCAGCTGAAGAAGAAGGTGAATAAGGTGTTCTGGAATCACTTCCACCCTTTTTCTGCTTCCCCTGTCGTGATCTGTTGCGAAGATGGCTCTGTCATTGAAGCTGACCATGTCATCATTACAGCGTCCTTGGGGTACTTAAAGACGGTAACGTCATCGATCTCTACATTGCCCATTAATGTGTGCAGATCTGTTGATGAATTGAGAGGTTCCTTGCCTAATAAAGATAATATATGTCAACTCTTTGAGCCTGCATTACCAGATTGGAAGCTTGAGTCAATTTCGCGCTTAGGCTTTGGTCTGGTAGACAAACTCTTTCTCCAGGTTGACTCCTCTGCAGAGGAGCGAGTTCGATCTTATGTTGAGTTGATTTATCGAAGAGGTGCAGCTGCACACGCATCCTTGGTTCCATGGTGGATGCGGCGAACGTTCTCGTTTGAGCCCATTTATGAAGGTTCATTTGTGATGGTTTGCTGGTTTGCTGGGGCCGAAGCTTTAGAGATGGAGGGGCTGTCAGATGAAGCCATCATTGATGGGGTAGTTGAGACCATGGCAAGCTTTGGACTGCATCGTGGACTGGGTGATGTGAGAAGTGATGCAGAAGAAAAGCAAAGTTTGCGGGGGCTCTTTCGTGGTATTCTCAGAAGTAAGTGGGGTACAGAACCCTTTTCTAAGGGCTCCTATACATATGTTGCCACGGGTGCAAGCGGAATTGACATTGACTCACTTGCAGAGCCACTACCTAGAAAATCCCAGTCTCATACATTCTTGCAATCAGATTGTTCTTTAGTGGCATTGCCGCCCATCTCAAGATCCTCATCAACTTCTTTGGTCTCCTCACTTTCTTTAGCTTCATCGTCATACGCATCCTCATTGTCATCGGATCGTGATGAACAGGATTTGGATGATTTATTTGGGATTGCAGCTGCAGAAGAGAAGCCTTTGCAGCTGATGTTTGCTGGTGAGGCAACCCACAGAACGTTATACACAACTACACATGGGGCTTTTCTGAGTGGTGTGCGGGAAGCTGATCGGCTACTGCGACATTATAATTATGCCAAGTGATGCTATTTACATGACACACTTTCAAAGTGATTGTTGCCCTGGTTGTGAAGGGTGCGGCTAGTTCTCTTTGGGGAATGTCTGCACAGAAGCAAGGGATGGCATTGCAATGCCCAAATGAGGTGCAATTAGCTCCTCTTATTACGAAGAAGGAGAGTAATTGCCTCGTTTGAGGAGTTAATGCCTTCATTGGGATCATTCTGATGCAGATATTGTAATCATGGCAAACATAAGATCTTTTTGTTTCTTCCTAATTGAAAAGTGTGCGGTGTTCTCATGGTAAGGATCTAATCAAGGCAAATGGTTGGGCAAAAGGGCATTTTTCGTTTGAAAGTGTGGGGTGTGTGAGTGTCAGCATTGCATCAAGTCACAAGGTCAAACCTTTTACATTCCGTTCTTTGACAATCTAAAGGTGTTAAAAGAAGGTTTGTTTGAATGAACTTTGAATCAAGGAATATGCGCATAACATGGTATGGAAAAGGGGGGGAGGTGGTGCTTGCCGCACTTATAGTAGCTTAGCCTTGTCTCACACTCAAAAAGGTTGAAAGGGTAGGTGTCTGTTTCGTGTCTCCACTCTTTAGCTTTTCTCCACACGCAAAGATCTTCAACTGTTCAAAGTTTGTTTTTTTTAATGCAATTTTGAATCAAATCCGCCCACATGACATTTCGTCAACACCCAAGAATCTGATATAATTTTATCTCATCTCTTCCAACAGAGAAAGTAAGGTGTCCATTTTGTCTTGTGTGGAAGCCATGGCAAGTTTTGTCTTTGTTTGGAAGCCATGGCAAGTCTCTTTGCACTTTTTAAGCATAAAACCATGGTTCTCTCTCTAGACTCACTGAAAAACTTTTATAGGTAGATGTTACATCTTGCAATTAAATAAACTTAATATCAACAAATCTTGTGATTGAAGGAGAAGTGGAAGACCACTTCTCGGCAAAAAGTGGGTTGTTACTTCACCTATTAATCCATGAAGTTTGCATAAGCATGAAAGAACAAAGTAAAAGTTGAGTGGGTTACACTTTCCTATTATTCTTTGAGTTCACATAAGCATGCAAGGAAAGAGGAAAAGTTCTTTAAAATATACTACTTAAATATTAGTAGTCACACCACTAATCTTATTGGTCTATGAGTTCACATAAGCATGCAAAAAGTTTTGATAAAAAAATCATTAAAATACTGGCAGTCACACCAATAATCTTATTTTTATAATTCTGAAGGGGCACACTCGATCATAACAAAATCCTTACTTTTCAAATGAATTGAGGGGGAGTATTATTCCGACTGACATAAGTTTTCAGTTTAATTTTACGCCTCAAGAACCTCAGGTGGTTCTACTGTGAGTGATGTTAGCTAATGGTTACACAAGTTTTCTCATGGGCTAGTTGAGTGATGAATGATTGAGGGGACAAATAGATATCTCAATCTATTATAGCAATAATAGATTGTCCTAATAAAAACAAGGTAAGGAGTCACGATGAAGGTAAGGGGGGACGAGAGTTAATTTTGTCATGCTTTCCGACTAAGGAGCTTGAGGTGCTTGTGAGAACACTACCCAAGTTTGAGATGCTTTGTCGTGCTTACTGACTAAGGTGCTTGTGTTCCAAAGGTCAACAATATCCCTACAAGAGGGGGCGAGTCCTAAAGCTAGGGGGATGAGAGAGAAAACACATACACACACACACACACACACACACACAAGGTAAGCCCAAGCCTCAAGAGGCAGCAAGGACACATGTCAAGCCCCTACCCATGTTGCCCTCATGTTGTGCCTAAAGTCTATTGGTTGGCTCCCAAGGAGTCCAATGATAAATTAGTTAATTTAATCAATTGTTTTTGCATTTATCAAGTCCTCCCTCTCAAAGGGGAAAGGTGGACACTTATTCCAAGGCTATCCTTGTTGCTTGATATACCTCTTGCATGTGATTGGCTAGGCCTCGAGGGGTCCAATGAGCTTCAAGCATGAGCTACAAGGGGGGGTCGACCAAAGCAAGAAGGGGGGTTGCTCGGGGGGTATACTCTCCAACAGACACTCACACACTCTCATTGTGGGAAGTGCAAATTACAAGAGCTCCATCTCCTTCTCCAAGGTAGTAGAGAAGTTGAGAGCCTACACCAACACTCTTGGCTATGGAATGCAAATCCAACCAAGAGCCATGCTTCAATGCTTAAGCTTACCATCTTTTTCATCTTCATTACTATGCTATTATGTATGATAGAAGAAGAGCGATGATAAGTGAGGAACTAGTTCTTTCTCCTATGGAATGTTTCTTCTTCCTCTTGCCTACCCTCATTCCCCGCTAGCTCTCTTCACCGTCGAAGGTGTTTGAAGCCTTGGGATAGTTAATGTTTTTTGCAAAGTTGATGTTATGCTCGTCGTGATGCTTGAATCTTTCCATCTTCATTGCATCACCTAGGTCACAAGGAACACAAAGATTGTATTGTACCAAGTCTCTCCTAATGAGAGAATCTATAATACAAATGCCATTAGAGGGGGATCGCTGGCTCCACATAAATCCGGTCCTCAATTGTTGTCAACTTCTCTAAACTCTCTCTCTTGTAAAAGTATTGTTCATGCTAAGTTAATTAAGTACTATGTCTATGTTGCTACCATCAATTAAGTTCACCCTCTATGCTCACAAAGTATTCTCACAAAAGTGCTTGATTTAATTTCCTAATTCTGCTACTCTCAAAGTTAATAGGCCATTTCCATTATATTGGTATCAGAGCATTTGGTTTCTCTTTTTTTGCTTAAGAAGAGAGGTCCTTAAGTAGCCTATAAATAGTTGATTTTGTTAATTATATTAGGATAAGTGGGATTGAGATCTATTATCGGTTTTGTTGAGCCCACTATGTGGGATATGGTGAACAACTCGGGAGCTTTGGACTTAATAATAGGGTCTTTTTAGACTTGCCTACGGCTTTACCATTATTGAGCCATAAGAAGTCCGAAAGGAGCTAGCGCTCAGCAATTTTTGCAATATTAGACCCACTTGAAAGGCTAAGAGGAGTAGCAACTAAGGTTTTGAATTGCCAAAGAATACACTAAGCAAACACACAAATTCTGTTAACATGGCTGACAATAACCAACATAGTAGAATGAACATTGATAACTTTGATTTTGCACATAAAGGTGCTAATGATGATGCCCCCATGTTTGTCAATTATCTTGTTACTAGGTTGCAGCAACCTATGGGCAATTCTGCTTTGCAAGCCGAAGTTACTCAACAACTTCACGCATATGGGATTTCCCTTCCTCTCTAAGAGGAGAGAGAGCTTACGAAGTCTCTTGAAGAGACCCCCAAAAGAAGACTCTCTCCCATACAAGAGGAGGAATCCAAAGAGCAAGAAAGTAATGAATCTGTAAGTTCCTCTGAAGATGTGGGTCCACAAAGACGGCAGTCTAGATGATCGCCAACTCCTCGCAAGAGGACACAATCAACCCACAGTCCTTCTCCTCGTCACTCCAAAAGTGAAGAGAGGAAACAAAGGAAGAAAAGAGCAAGAAAGAGGTCACCCTCTTCTCCTTCTTCTTCACCTTCCTCCTCTTTTGACGAAATCTATGGCTATTCTCCTAGAGAATAGAAGAGGGGAGGACATCGCAAATCTTACCCTGCATGGCGAAGGTCACAAAAGCTCAAGAAGTTCAAAGAGGGAGGAAAGAGTATCTCTTTTCTCACCTATGATGGAATCTTTGGTGCTACCGACAAAGTATTGGCCTTCATCCAGCAATTTGATGTGGCCTTTGGAGATGAGGGCTTCACGTAGTCCTCCAAGCTGCACCATGTAGCTATGCACTTCCAGAGATCGACTCGTCAATGGTGGGCTAGCCTCCGTGGCAACGGAGAAGCTTCAAAGACATGGAAAACTCTACGAGTTTCCATCATGAAGCAATTCCTTGCAAGTGATACAAAGAATAAAGTGCTTGCAATTTAAAGCTTCTCTCTCATGAGTCTATCCACATATATATAGACAAGTTTTGGGATTTACATCTAAAGGCTACCGTCTTTCAAAAGATAGACTTCGTCGAGCAAAAGCAACAAAGAAGGGCATGGCATAGCATATGAGAGTCGAAGGCTCTCATATGTTATGGCATATGAGAGGTCCAATGTGATGCTTATGGCGATTGCCTTGGAGCAGTCTTGCTTCAAGAAGGGAATGCCATAGCATATGAGAGCCGAAGGCTCAATATGGATGAATGGGTCTTGGGCATTTATGAGAAAGAGCTTTTAGCTGTTCTACATGCCCTAGACACATGGAAGCACTATTTATTGGGGACTCCATTTATTCTATGAACAGACCATCAAAGTCTCAAGTACTTCATGACGCAAACCAAGATTTCCAACAAACAAATGAGGCGAAAAAATTTTCTTTCGCAATTTTATTTTCATATTGCTCACATTGTTGGTAAGCACAATCAAGTGGCCGATGCACTTTCACGACAACCAAAAGTTAATGCGGTGTCTACAACTCACAATGATCTATCTTCTATGATAGATGAGTATGCTATTGACCCTGACTTTAGAGACATAATGTCAGCCCTTGCTTTGGGAAAGAAAGAGGAACCATGCACCTTGCAAGATGGGTATCTTCTTCATGGAAATAGTCTATGTATTACCCACTCCCTTCTGAGGAAGTCATGTATGAATCCCATGCTCCTCCATATGCGGGACATAGAGATATTCAACCTACACTCCAAGGAGTAGAGACATATTTCTATTGGCCTACCATGAAAGTGGACATACAAGAGTATATTTCAAAATGTGTGGTATGCCAAAAGACCAAATATGATAGAGGGAAGCAGCCTGGATTACTCAGTCATTGCCTATCCCAAATTCACCATGGGAGAGTATATCCATGGATTTTATCTTTGGATTACCCAAGTCTATCCATGGGAATACGAATATATGGACAATAGTTGACAGGTTTAGCAAGCAAGCACACTTATTCTTGTCAAAAAGACTATTAAGGCACACCAAATGGCAACTCTCTTCATATCTTAGATTTTCAAACACCATGGATTACCAACATCCATCGTGTTAGATAGAGATCCTATAATGACTAGTAATTTTTGGAAAGGTCTCTTCCAAGGCCTATCACCCACAAACGGATGGCCAAAGTGAGATAGCCAATCTTACGATAGTCGATCTACTAAAGTCTTATGTTACAGAAGTAGATCAACGCTCACAATGGGAAAAGTACTTACCTCTTGTAGAGTATGCGTACAATAATACTGTCCATACTTCTACGGGAAAAGCACCTTTTGAAATCATTGAAGGAAGACCTAAAAGTCCCTTGCTACTTAAAGTACATGGGAAGATTTTCACTGTCGATGAGTATAGCCGTGACCTATAAGAATCTTTTCAAAAGATTAAGGAGGCTATATCCATCTCTCAACAAAGGCAAAAGGCTTCTGCTAACAGGCACAGAAGTGCCTTAACGTTCAAAGAAAATGATTGGGTCTTACTCAAGTTTCCCAAGGCTCGATTGAGACAAACGACAGGCAAAATTCTACATGCCATCAAAAGTATTATGCTAAATTAGCAAAGACATACTAGGTCCTTTTTAAATATTGAAGCCCATTAATGAGATGGCTTATCAACTCAAGTTGCCCAACCATTGGCTCATACACAATGATTTTCATGTGAGCCTACTTAAGCCCTACAAAGGAGAGCCACCAAGTGAACCAATTATTGAAGACCCTCCCGAAATCGAAGACCAAGAAGAGGTGCTACAACCCGAAGCTATCTTTCGGCATGTAGACAAGGTACTACGACATGGCAAAATTATTTGATGGTATCTTATTAAGTTCAAAAATTATCCTTTTGAAGATGCTAGATGGATGCAAGGATACAACTTGAGGATAGTATGAACCTTGTCAATGCTTACAATGCTACATTAGAGTAAGTAAATTTACAAATTTCTTTCAAATAACCAATATTTTTGTCTTGTAAGATTAATTCTCTTTTCATTGTGCACAAATTTAAATAGTATGCATGCTTAGAATCATGTTTGTGATGAGAACATCTCTCAAACACGAAGAAGAATTTGTCAGTCTACTTGGGAGAATGAAATAAACTAAAGAGCAGACTTGCTTGCAACAGCTATGTCTCCCAAGCACCAAATGGATTAGTCATCCATCTTGAAAAGACGTCGTAGAGTAAAAAGGGATCCTCTACGTGCTAAGAAACATTGATAATGATTAAGGCTTTATCTCTTCCACCTCATAGTCGAGGACGACTATGATTTCAAGAGAGAGGTAATGTCATAAAATCTAATATCTAACCAACCCAAATGATTTTTTCATATTCAACTAGTCATTTAATGTGGGAGAATAAATGGGAACAAGGGTTAGAATATAGACATGTGCTTACAGATTTATCTCCACACGGGGCTAATGGTAAAGGTGTCCAAAAGAGGGACGATTTGTCAAAGAGCAAGGCTAGCCAATGGAGCTTAAAGACCTTAGGGTTAGCTTCATTGAAGACCTCAAAAGGTTAGTCTTATAAGTCCTTTGACCTTAGGAAAGCTAGGGCCCAGCTTGAGTTGGGAACCTTGCCCAAGCTTGAGGTGCTTGATGACTAAGGTGCTTGAGGTGCTTGTAGGCTAAGATGCTTGAGGTGCTTGTCGTGCTTGCCGACTAGGGAAATCGAGGTGTTTGTCGGAATACTACCCAAGCTTGAGGTGCTTTGTCATGCTTGTTGACTAAGGTGTTTGTAATGGAAATGGCCTATGAACTTTCAGAGTAGCGGAATTAGGAAATTATGTGAGATTACTTTGTGAGCATAGTGGGTGAACTTAATTGATGGTAGCAGCATAAACATGGTACTTACTTAACTTGGCATGAACAATACTTTTACAAGAGAGAGAGTTTAGAGAACATGACAATAGTTGAAGACCGGATTCATATGGAGCTGCCCCCCCCTCCAATAGGCATTTGTATTATAGTTTCTCCCATCAAGAGAGACTTGGTACAATACAATCTTTGTGTTCCTTGTGACCTAGGTGGTGATGCAATGAAAATGGAAAGATTCATGCATCACAAACATAACATAAACTTTGTAGAAAGCATTAACTATCCCAAGCCTCAGTCCCAAGGCCTCAAACACCTTCGAAGGTGGAGAGAGCTAGAGGGGAATGAGGATAGGAAAGAGGACGAAGAGAACATTCCATAGGAGAAAGAAATAGTTCCTCACTTATCATTACTCTCCTTGCTAGCATACATAATAGCATAGTAAGGCAGATGGAGAAGATGACAAGCTTAAGCATTGAAGCATGGCTCTTGGTTGGATTTGCATTCCATAGCCAAGAGTGTCGGTGTAGGCTCTCACTTCTCACAAGCTTGGAGAAGGAGGTGGAGTTTCTCAACTTTCACCAAGTGAGAATGAATCCCAAAATGAGTGTGTGTGTGTGTGGTGTATATCCCCCTAGCACCCCCTTGCTTGCTTGGGGTGAGTTGTAGCTTTTACACATGTTTCAAGCTCATTGGACCCCTCTCCCCCTAGCCAATCACATGCAACATGTAGTCAAGTACATGGGTAGTCTTTTGACAAGTGTCCTCCTTACCCCTTAGAGAGAGAGAGAGAGAGAGAGAGAGAGAGAGAGAGAGCTTGAAAATATCTAGATATTTGTTGGATGGAACTAGAATCTCATTGGACCCCTCTTTAGCCCAACCAATAGCATTCAAGCACACCATGTGGTTAAGCTTAGTGAGAGTATGACATGTGTGCCATGTGCTCTTTTAGAAAAGGGGTGCCCTTTGGGTGAGTGGAAGGATAGGTCAAAGATTCCCCTAACTTTGGGACTTTAATGCATAGGAAGATTCTCAAGCAACTTCCTCATTAAGTGTGTAGGGCCTCTTTTTGACTCAAGCATCTTACTCCCCATGCATAGGAAGCTTCTCAAGCAACTTCCTCATTAAGTGTGTAGGGTCTCTTTTTGACCCAAGCATCTTCCTCATTAAGTATGACAAGTACCTCAAGTACCTTAGTCATCAAGCATGACAAGCACCTTAGGTGGAGTTCCCACCTCAAGCTTAGCGCTAGCTTTTTCCTAAGGTCAAAGGCAAGTTTAGGTCGGGTTCCCACCTCAAGCTCAGCCCTAGCTTGCCTAAGGTCAAAGGTAAGTTTAGGATGGGTTCCCACCTCAAGCTCAGCCCTAGCTTGCCTAAGGTCAAAGGTAAGTTTAGGATGGGTTCCCACCTCAAGCTTCAGCCCTAGCTTGCCTAAGGTCAAAGGTAAGTTTAGGATAGGTTCCCACCTCAATATTAGCCCTAGCTTGCCTAAGGTCAAAGGACTTTTAACACTAACCAATAGAGTTCTTTAATGAAGCTAACCCTAAGGTCTTTTAAGCTCCATTAGATGCAAATTTCTCTTTGATAGACTACGTCCTTTTGGACCCCTATTGAGATATAAACATCTCTCCTCTTGGTTTCCTGCTAAGGTAAGTCTAGAAGCGCTTATTGCACATTGCTCTTTGATAGACCATCTCCTTTTGGACCCTATTGAGATGTAACCATCTCTCCTTTTGGTCCCGTGTTGAGATAGGTATAGAAGCACATGTCTTTATTCTAACTCTTGTTCCCGTTTATTCTGCCACATTAAATGATCAGTTGAATATGAGAAAATCATTTGGTAAAGTTATTTTATGACATTACCTTTCTCTTGAAATCATAGTCGACCTCGACTATATGGTAGAGAAGATAAAGCCTAGTCATTAGTCCATGTTTCTTAGCGGGTAGAGGATCCCTTTTTACCCTACGACATCATTCCAAGATGGATGACTAGTCCATTTGGTGCTTGAGAGATGTAGCTGTCGCAAGCATGTCTGCTCTTTAGTCCATATCATGGTTCCAAAGTAGAGTGACAAGTTCTACTTGGTGTTTGGGAGACGTCGTCACCACAAACATGATTCTAAGCATGCATACTTTTAAATTTGTGCACAATAAAAAGGGAACTAGTCTTATAAGACAAAAACATTTTTCAATTAAAATGCATTTTCATATGCTTACTCTAGTGCAACATTGTAAGCATTGACAAGGTTCATATTATCCTTAAGCTAGGTTCCTTGCATCCATTTAGCATCTTCAAAAGGATACTTCTTTAACTTAATAAGATATCGTCAGATAATCTTACCGTTTCTTAATACCTTGTCTTCATGTCATAGGATGGACTCAGATTGAAGTACTTGATCTCTGATGTTTGGAGGGTCTGCAACCATCTCTCCTTTTGATGGCGCTCCTTTGCAAGGCTTACGTAGGCTCTCATGGAAAACATGGTGCATGAGCCAATGGTTGGGGCAACTTTAATTGATAAGCCATCTCATTGACTGGCTTAAGAATTTTAAGCACCATAGTATCTTTTTGCTAGTTTAGCATCATACTCTTGGTGGTCCGTAGGACTCTTGCCCGTAGTATGCCTCAAATGAGCCTTGAGGAACTTTAGCAAGACCCAATCATTTTCCTTAAAGGCTAAGGCTCTTCTGTGCTTATTAGCAGCAGCCCTTGTTGCCTTTCTTGTGAGATGGATATAACCTCTTTAATCTTTGGAAAATATTGTTGTGAGTCTTGGCTATATTCATCAGCACGCGAAGATCTTTCCATGTACTTTAAGTAGTAAGGGTCTTTTGGATCTTCCCTCTTTAACCTCAAAAGGTGATTTCCCCATAGAAGTATGTACAATGTAATTGTACGCATACTCTATAAGAGGTAGGTACGTCTATCATTGAGAACGTTAATCTACTTCCATGACATAGGCTTTTAGTAGATTCAAGAATCTTTAGATCAGTTATTTCACTTTGGTCATCCGTTTGTGGATGATAGGCCAAAAGAGAAATTTAATCTACTTTCTAGATTCTCAAAGAGATCCTTCTAAAAATTAATGTTCATTGTAGCATCTTTGTCCAACACTATGAATGTTGGCAAGCCATGATGCTTAAAAATTTGAGATCTGAAGAGGATTGCCATTTAATGTGCCTTAATAGTCTTTTTGACAGGCATAGAGTGTGTTTTCTTTCCTAGCCCTGTCGACTGAAACAATCCAAGTTGCTTCCCTCGATCAAATTTCAACTTTTGGTATACCACGCATTTTGAAACATACTCTTGTATGTTTACTTTTCATGGTAGACCAACAGAAATACATTTCTACTCCTTGAAGAGTAGATTATGGATTCGCTCTTTGCCCCGCATAAGGAGAAGTATGGGATTCATACATGGCTTTCTGATTGTATGGGTGAGTAACACATAGCCTATTGCCGTTTGGAAGATAACCATCCTTCAAGGTGAATGGTTCTTTTTTTTTCTTCCCTAATGCAAAGGTTGTAATTACATACTTAAAGTCTCGGTCAGTAGCATACTCATCTATCATAAAAGATAGATCATTGTGAGTTGCTATAGACACCACATTTACCCTTGGTCGTTGTGAAAGTGCATCGACCACTTGATTGTGCTTGCCAACAATGTGAGCAATATGAAATTTAAATTGCAAAAGAAAATTTGCCTACCTCATTTGTTTGTCGGAGAGCTTGGTTTGCGTCATGAAGTTCTTGAGGCTTTATGATTCATTCGTAGGATGAATGGAGTCCCCAAGAGAAAGTGTTTCCACATGTTTATGGCATATAGAATAGCTAGTAGCTCTTTTTCGTATTTTCCCAATACTCACTTATCGAAGTTGAGCCTTTGACTCTTATATGCTATGGCATGCCCTTCTTGAAGCAAAATAGCTCCAAGGCAATTACTACAAGCATCACATTGGACCTCAAATGGCTTTGAGAGATCTAATATGTGAGCACATATTGAGAGATAAGATTCTCCTTAAGCTTCTCAAAAGCTTCTTGCACTTTTGTAGTCTATGAATACTTAATGTTTCTTTTTGTTAAGTCATGTAATAGGCCTGCTATTAGTGAGAATTTTTTTTAATGAAGCATCTATAGTATGCACACATACCTATGAAGCTTCGTACCTCATGTAGATTCCTTGGACTACGCCATCCTTTTATTATCTCTAACTTTGTTGGGTCCATACGGGTGCCATCTTTAGAGATAATGTGTCCTAAATATTGAATCTCTTGTAGGAAAAATTCACTTTTCTTTTTATTAATGAAAATTTTATTCTCTCTGACAACTTGAAAGATTACCTGGAGGTGTCGCTTGTACTCTTCAAGAGAATTTGAATGGCCTGAAGATTTTTTTGTCCATCATGAGTTTGAATGCATCTGGAGCATTTGTCAGGCCAAAACTTGTAAATTATCAAATAGATCTTGTACCCGCGGCATGGAAAATCTATGTTTGATAGTGATCTTATTTAGTGCTCTATAGTCGACACACATGTGATATGTGTCGTCTTTATTTTGCACTAAAAGCAATGGTGAACAAAATGGAGAGGAGCTAGGTCTCACCATCCCTTTTTTTTCACCAATTCATGCACTTGCCTCATGATATTCTCTTGTTGAGCCTGTGAAACTTGATAAGGAGGCTTGCTAGGCAGTGAGCTTCTTGGTAGGGGCTCAATTGCATGGTCATCATCCCTCATTTTAGAGGTAGCTCACTAGGGATGTCATCAATGAAAACATCTTGGAATCCATTTAAGAAATTAGACAACTCTAATTCCTCTTGATTCCCTTTATTGCAGGGATATGGTGTTCCCCAACTCATTAGCATCTATGTACATGCTCTTTTCCTTGTAGGTGAAGTAGATTCTCCTTTCAAGGAACTTCATGTTGGAAGCCATGCGGTTAAACCATGGAGCCCCAACGATAACGTTTCTCATGTTTGAGAGGAAAGATGAAGAAATCCTTTTTGTCCACATAGCTTTGGACATGAAGCCTTAATTTTCCAATGAAAGAAGTAACTGATATGTCTTGTCCCTTGATAGCTCCATTGGCTTTCAATGCATCTCCTATCTTGTGGGCTTGTATGCCTAGCTTAGTGGTCAACTCCGTGGATATGAAGTTGTGAGTTGAACTAGGGTCAAACAAAATAAAGGAATCACGTTCTTGCATCTTTTCCCAAGCATAGGAAAGGAGAAATCCTTGGCAATGAGCATCCTCTTTTGGAGCTTTAAACATAGAGGCTCTAGGAGTCTCATTGCGGGTAATTCTCTTGGGGCAAGAACGATAACCATGGCTTTGCTTTCCACACTTAAAACATTTGTGGTCCTTACAAAAATCTTCTAGCTCTTTAGGAGAGAGTTTATATTTACCTTTGTAAACTCCCTTTTCCTTGGACCGATTGTTGTTGTTGTTGTTGGAATAGCCTTGGTAAGAATTTTGGGCATTGGTTTTGTTCTTGGCATCACTTTTGTCTTTGTTTTCCATGGGCTTGACATTCTGTCTAGCCCCTTGTTGTAAATTGATGTGTGAAGCAACCATGGTGTGGTGGATTACTTCGATGATAGAACTAGGTCGTTGAGAGTTGACATACTCGGCCATCTCTTTGGGTAATCCCGCACAGAATTGTTGCTTTTTCTTGGCAAAGTTTATCTTTTGAAAGATAGTAGTCTTGAGATGTAAATCCCAAAACTTGTCCACATATTTGTGGATAGACTCATGAGAGAGAAGCTTTAAACTTCGCCATTTGGTAAGCACTTTGTCCTTTGCATCACTTGCAAGGAATTGCTTCATAATGGAAACTCATAGAGTTTTCCATGTCTTTGAGGCTTCGCCGTTGCCACGAAGGCTATCCCACCAATAACGAGCCAATTTTTGGAAGTGCATAGCTACATGGCATAGCTTGGAGGACTCCGTGAAGCCCTCGTCTCCAAAGGCCCATCAAATTTTTGGATGGAGGCCAATACTTTGTCGGTAGCAGCAAAGGTGCCATCATAGGTGAGAAAAGAGATACTCTTTTCTCCCTCTTTGAACTTCTTTAGCTTTTGTGACCTTTGCCATGCAGGGTAAGATTTACGATGTCCTCCCTTCTTGTATTCTTTAGGAGAATAGCCATAGCTTTCATCGATAGAGGAGAAAGGTGAAGAAGAAGGAGAAGAGGGTGACCTCTTTCTTGCCCTTTTCTTTCTTTGTTTCCTCTCTTCCCTTTTGGAGTGATAAGGAGAAGGACTATGGGTTAATCGTTTCCTACTGGGAGGAGTTGGCGATCGTTTAGACCGCCATCTTCATGGAGCTACATCTTTTGAGGAACTTAGGGAGTCATTACTTTCTCGTTCTTTGGATTCCTCCTCTTGTATGGGAGAGAGTCTTCTTGTATGCAGAGAGGAAAGGAAATCCCATAAGCATGAAGTTGTTGAGTAACTTCGGCTTGCAAAGAGGGGTTTCCCATAGCTTGTTGCAACGTAGTAACAAGATAATTAACAAACATGGGGGCATCATCATTAACACCTTCATGTGCAAAATCAAAGTTATCAATGTTCATTCTACTCTCTTGGTTATTGTCAGCCATGTTAATTAAACTTATGTGTTTACTTAGTGTATGCTTTGGCAATTCAAAACCTTAGTTACTACTACTCTTAGCCTTTGAAAATAGGGACTTAAGCATCTACACCCATGGCTCGAATTGGTTAATTATAGAGAGTAGTGGAGTGAGTCTAACATAGCGAAGCTGTTGAGGGATAGCTCCTTTCGGACTTCTTATGGCTCAATAATGGTAAAGCAGTAGGCAAGTTTAAAAAGACTACATTATTAAGACCAAATCTCCCGAGGTGTGCACCATAGGGCCACATAATGGGCTCAATAAAACCGACAATAGATCCCAGTCCCACTTACCCTAATATAATTAACAAAATCAACCATTAATAGGCTACTTTAGAACCTCTCTTCTTAAGCAAGAAAAGAGAAACCAAATGCTCTGATACCAATGTAATGGAAATGGCCTATGAACTTTGAGAGTAGCAGAATTATGAAATTATGTGAGATTACTTTGTGAGCATAGTGGGTGAACTTAATTGATGGTAGCAACATAAACATGGTACTTAGTTAACTTGGCATGAACAATACTTTTGCAAGAGAGAGATTTTAGAGAACATGACAATAGTTGAGGACCGGATTCATATGGAGATGGTCCCCCATCCAATAAGATAGTTTCTCCCATCAAGAGAGACTTGGTACAATACAATATTTGTGTTACTTGTGACCTAGGTGGTGATGCAATGAAGATGGAAATCTTCATGTATCATAAACATAACATAAATTTTGTAGAAAGCATTAACTATCCCAAGACTCAGTCCCAAGGCCTCAAACACCTTCTAAGGTGGAGAGAGCTAGCGAGGAATGAGGATAGGGAAGACGAAGAAGAAACATTCCATAGGAGAAAGAAATAGTTCCTCACTTATCATTACTCTTCTTGCTAGCATACATAATAGCATAATAAGGCAGATGGAGAAGATGGAAAGCTTAAGCATTGAAGCATGGCTCTTGGTTGGATTTGCATTCCATAGCCAAGAGTGTTGGTGTAGGCTCTCACTTCTCTCAACTTTCACCAAGTGAGAATGAATCCCAAAATGAGTGTATGTGTGGTGTATATCCCCCCAGCACTCCCCTTGCTTGCTTGGGGTAAGTTGTAGCTTTTACACATGTTTCAAGCTCATTGGACCCCTCTCCCCCTAGCCAATCACATGCAGCATGCAGTCAAGTACATGGGTAGTCTTTTGACAAGAGTCCTCCTTACCCCTTAGAGAGAGAGAGAGAGAGAGAGAGAGAGAGAGAGAGAGAGAGAGCTTGAAAATATCTAGATATTTGTTGGATGGAACTAGAAGCTCATTGGAACCCTCTTTAGCCCAACCAATAGCATTCAAGCACACCATGTGGTTAAGCTTAGTGAGAGTCTGACATGTGTCCCATGTGCCCTTTTAGAAAAGGGGTGCCCTTTGGGTGAGTGGAAGGTTAGGTCAAAGATTCCCCTAACTTTGGGACTTTTATGTATAGGAAGCTTCTCAAGAAATTTCCTCATTAAGTGTGTAGGGTCTCTTTTTGACTCAAGCATCTTACCCCCCATGCAAAGGAAGCTTCTCAAGTAGCTTTCTTATTAAGTGTGTAGGGTCTCTTTTTGACTCAAGCATCTTCCTCATCAAGTATGACAAGTACCTCAAGTACCTTAGTCATCAAGCATGACAAGCACCTTAGGTGGAGCTCCCACCTCAAGCTTAGCCCTAGCTTGCCTAAGGTCAAAGGCAAGTTTAGGTTGGGTTCCCACCTCAAGCTGAGCCCTAGCTTGCCTAAGTCAAAGGCAAGTTTAGGTCGGGTTCCCACCTCAAGCTCAGCCCTAGCTTGCCTAAGGTCAAAGAACTTTTAACGCTAACCATTGGAGGTCTTTAATGAAGCTAACCCAAGGTCTTTTAAGCTCCATTAGATGCACATTGCTCTTTGATAGACTACCTCCTTTTGGACCCCTATTGAGATGTAAACATCTCTCCTCTTGGTCCCTTGCTGAGGTAAGTTTAGAAGCGCTTACTCTTTGATAGACCATCTCCTTTTGGACCCCTATTGAGATGTAACCATCTCTCCTTTTGGTCCCGTGTTGAGATAGGTCTAGAAGCACATGTCTCTATTCTAACTCTTGTTCCCGTTTATTTTCCACATTAAATGATCAGTTTAATATGGGAAAATCATTTGGTAAAGTTAGATATTAATATGGTAAAATCATTTGGTAAAGTTAGATATTATATTTTATGATAGTGCTTGTGTTCCAAAAGTCAACAACATCCCTACAAGAGAGGGGGCAAGCCCTAAAGCTAGGGGGATGAGAGAACACACACACACACACACACACACACACACACACACACACACAAGGTAAGCCCAAGCCTCAAGAGGCAGCAAGGACACATGTCAAGCCCCTACCCATGTTGCCCTCATGTTGTGCCTAAAGCCTATTGGTTGGCCTCCCAAGGGGTCCAATGATGAAGTAGTTAATTTAATTAATTGTTTCTGCATTTATCAAGTCCTCGCTCTCAAAGGGGAAAGGGGGACACTTGTCCCAAGGCTACCCTTGTTGCTTGATATGCCTCTTGCATGTGATTGGATAGGCCTCTAGGGGTCCAATGAGCTTCAAGCATGAGCTACAAGGGGGGATCGACCAAAGCAAGAAGGAGGGCTGCTTGGGGGGTATACTCTCCCACACACACTCACACACACTCTCATTGTGGGAAGTGCAAAGTGCAAGAGCTTCATCTCCTTCTCCAAGCTAGTAGAGAAGTTGAGAGCCTACGCCGACACTCTTAACTATGGAATGCAAATCCAACCAAGAGCCATGCTTCAATGCTTAAGCTTGCCATCTTCTCCATCTTCATTACTATGCTATTATGTATGCTAGCAAGAAGAGTGATGATAAGTGACGAACTACTTCTTTTTCCTATGGAATGTTTCTTCTTCCTCTTCCCTACCCTCATTCCCCGCTAGCTCTCTCCACCTTCAAAGGTGTTTGAGGCCTTGGGACTAAGGCTTGGGATAGTTAATGCTTGTTGCAAAGTTTATGTTATGCTCGTGATGCATGAAGCTTTCCATCTTCGTTGCATCACCTAGGTCACAAGGAACACAAAGATTGTATTGTACCAATTCTCTCTTGATGGGAGAAATTATAATACAAATGCCTATTGGAGGGGGGACCGGCTCCACATAAATAGGGTCCAAGTTAACTAAGTACTATGATTATGTTGCTACCGTCAAAATTAAGTTCACCCTCTATGCTCTCAAAGTAGTCTCACAAAAATGTTCTCTTTAATTCTCTTAATTCCGCTATTCTCAAAGTTCATAGGCCATTTCCATTACACATCAAACTTGCTACTTTAAATTGTTTGATTTAAGTCTTATCTTAATTCTTTCTCTCTCTCTCTCTCTCTCTCTCTCTCTCACACACACACACACACACACACACACTCTCTCTCTCTCTCTCTCTCTCTCTCTCACACACACACTCTCTCTCTCCTCTCTCTCTCTCTCTCTCTCACACACACACACACACACACACACATACACACACACACACACACACACACATACACACACACACACACACACACACACACACACACACACGTGTGCTTGGATTTATTTATTGATTAAAATTTGCTTAGTAGATATCTGCTCACCAATTCTCACAATCTAAAATGTTGGTGTCTCTAAGCTGGATGCTTTGCCGTACTTCAGAGACATCTAAGGGTGTTCTTACTAAAAGGGGGCCCTTGGTGCTACATAATGGCTAGTGATTTGATTAACTACCCTACCAATGGATTATTTATTACCCATTTAAGGCTCACCTTTGCACCTACCTGTGCTCGTAAACTTTACTTTAATTGTTTGATACTTCCTTCACAAACATTGCTTTTACATTGGTGGCTCTACCAACTTTGGTGTTGTAGATGAGCTCAATGGGCACTTGCTTGTCTTCGTTGGATATTTCCCTTAATGAAACTTGTACTAAATTGATGCGATGCTCCCTTGAAATTGGGTGCCTTGAGGATCAAAGCGGCATTTATTGCTCTCTCTCTCTCTCTCTCTCTCTCTCTCTCTCTCTCTTTGCCCACTTCTCTCACGCTCTTTTACATGTGATTGTTTGGGTGCTATGTATTCACTTAAGCGTTCCCCCAGCGAGGGACGATCCCAACCGTCCTTCCCTTGGTCTACACTGACAACCTCAAACTTTACACATAGCCAAACTCTCCAAATCCATGCTAAAAATGGCACCCCAAGGCGACAATGGTTGGTCTATGGTTTTACTCCTCTCCTTTTCTGACTAATCGTAGGCTCGTATTTCCATGGCTTGAGACTTTCTCTGAGCATCATCTCTCCTTCCCTTTGCCGAAGATAGTTGAAGGTATTCTTATCTTTTTCTATATGACCTTGATTAAGTTGAAGATGGTTCTACATGATTTTTTTGCTTTATATCTCCTAGCAATTTGGAATTATGTGTTCTACAATCGTGTGCCTGTGTCTTTTGCTATCAAGGGGAACTCCTTGTCCTTGCCTACTTGACTGGAACTTTTTTTTTTTTTTTCAAGGCATGGCCTAACTTGGTGGAGGAGTTGGACGTGTCTTGGCTTGTAGATCATTTCTTCTTTAAAGGTGAGGGATAGAAATCCCTCACTTAGGCTTGTGAATCATTAATCTCTGTCTGCAAAGAGAATGAGAATGTGAATGTGAATGTGCTTGTGGGAGAGGTTCTTGTGGTTGCTAGCATGTTGGGTAACATAAAAGCTTATTAGGATAACATAAAAGCTTAGGCACAGAGTAAAAAGATACTTTTTACATTTTGGGGGTAGGTAGATGATCTACCCCTCGTTTTTTTCTTCGTGTAGAATAGTCTCACTGTCCAATTTTTTGCTTTGTTTTTGCTTTCTGAACGCTCTGGATCTCTTTTGACATAATGTGCAAATCTTGTGATTGAAGGAGAAGTGGAAGACCACTTCTTGGCAAAAAGTGGGTTGTTACTTTACCTATATTAATCCATGGAGTTTGCCTAAGCATGAAACAACAGAGCAAAAGTTGAGTGGGTTACACTTTCCTATTAATCTATGAGTTCACATAAGCATGCAAGGAAAGAGAAAAAGTTCATTAAAAAATACTACTTCAGTATTAGTAGTCACACCACTAATCCTATTAGTCTATGAGTTCAAATAAGCATGCAAATAGTTCGGTCACTAAAATACTACTAGTCACACCACTAATCTGAATTTTTAATTCAAAAGGGGCACATTTGATCATAACAAAAATGTTACTTTTAAAATGAATTGAGGGGGGAGTATTATTTTGACCGACATAAGTTTTGAGTTTAAATTTTCCGCCGCAAGAAACTCAGATGGTTCTATCGTTAGGTAGTGATTCTAGCTTCATTAAAAAATCATCAAACTCTCTCTCTCTCTCTCTCTCTCTCTCTCACACACACACACACACACACACACATACACACACGCTTGGATTTGTCTACTGATTTGAAGGCTAATTGGGTGTAAGGCATTCAGTAGTAAGAGCCTTGAAAACAAAGGCAATTGAATGCTTTGAAGGCTTTTGAAAAGCAACAAATCGGGTTGCATGAGCGCTGGGCTTGAGCAAGCAGGAGTGTGTGTGTGTGTGTGTGTGTTTTTTGTGTGCGCTCGTCAGATTCTGACATTGTGTCAATTCGACAGATTACCAACAGTTATTTCACAACACACTTTGTGTGCAAGGGCCTGCTCCCACCTTTGCCCTCCGACAGTCCCGACTACCCTCCGACATCCTCGACATCCGACCCCGAGCTTGAAACATAGAGAAAGTGGAGCACTCTGTGTGTGTGTGTGTGTGTGTGTGTGAGAGAGAGAGAGAGAGAGAGAGAGAGAGAGAACATGAGTTACCGACTGCGACATTGACGATTAGCCGTTATGACATTGGTTTTGGCACCGTTTCTTGCGACTCGACGACCTCGACACCTTTGAACCAATTGACAACCTAGCTCACGTCTGCTAGCACCTTTGCCCAACGGCGGAGGCACGACACAGACACCAAATTTGACTCCGATTTCTTTCACGACATCTCATGAGCACTCATAGCTCGGAGAATGCTTCCATCTGGCGACGAAAGGCGACACCGACTTTGTCAACTATCTACATCGACCTTTTCTTGGCATGCACGGGTGAGGTACCTCTGTCATAGAGGAGTGACGTCCGCACCTGCATTGACCACTTTTGGTGGCTATTCAACTAGCGCATTTTCATCTCATAGTGGAAATCGGCATGACATGCAGGTTACAAGGGGCTTTTTTGCCCGTTTACACACAATTTCTCCAAATTTCGAGACACAACGCTTTCACATGCGATTTTGGCAATCATTTTGATAGCAGTTTCTCTGCAGATAGATGCATGTTTGTTTTAACACACCATAGTGCTATTGATCTCTTTTGAGAGCAGATATCCCCACAAGGATCACTTTTACTACATGCAGCAGTTCTTGGCGCCTGTTTGAGTGCAGTCACTCATGTACGTTAAGTTACGGATACTGCCTATTGTACTACGTGTGGAGCCATTTTGTGGCTATTTTGACAGTTTTCTCGACCGTTTATGAAACTCGGATTGGAGAGCCCTTTCTGAGACTGTGGCTAGTCGTTTGGTGCCTGCTTTAGCCTTTGAAGGGTCGTTGCATGAGGTTTTCTTTGAGCTGTGGTATTCTCAAATGTTGAGATACCTTCGGTGATACAGGTAGCTAGAGTTCCCCTCTTACGGTACCCTCGCCATAGGATATGTATCTAGACGGTTTCTTATGCTTTTGACACCGAGTTGGTGGTCACACAGCAGTAAAAATGTCATTTTTTTGATGCCCAGTGGTTCTTTTGAGCAGTTTATGTGTTTTTTGAGTTGACTTTCGACTCCTCATACAAAGAAGACCCTGTCTGATTTTTCCCGCGAGTCATGACTTGCATTATTGGCACTTTTGAGCCTATTTTGGTTGAGATTTTGCTCCCGATACAAAGGTTACTCTGCTTAAATTTTTGCAGCTTCTCAGCATAGTTTGGCACCTCTCAAACCCTCTTGTCATCAGTGATGGCTTCTTCTTCAAAAAAGGAGGAATATTTCATCCGCAAGTTTAATGGTAACAACTTCATGTTGTGGAAAGAGCGCAAGAAGGATGCTTTGACTAACAAAGGTCTATCAGAATCACTGAAAGAGTGCAGAGGGGGATGTCTATACGCAGGCTCACTGGGAGCTTTTGGATGTGTTAACCGTCACGGCTCACGGACACCCCATCACCTACGACGGATGTGTATTATGTATTTGGTAGAGTCAGGTACCGAGCTTGTCGGACTAATAAGAAAAGGGTAAGAGTGATCGCCGATGAGAGGCGCACTCTAACTGGGACATTCAAGGGATTAGTTGGCTAAGCATGGGCGCCCAAGTGTGAATGGAGTGAGCTCATATAAAAGCCAACTAAACCTAAAATTCACTCATTCTCTCATTTGTGCAATAGAAGAGTGCTCTTGCTCCATCTCCATCTCCATCTTCTTCTTCTTCACCTCCTTGTGTGTGTGTGTGTGTGTGTGTGTGTGTGTGTGTGTGTGTGTGTGTGTGAGAGAGAGAGAGAGAGAGAGAGTGCAATCGAGCATTGCGGCGGCACGACGGCGGTGAAGCGGTTGAGCGCGACGTAGCGGCATCTCCTTCTTCTTCACGGCGAAGAATCCTCCACGGCAGGAGCATAGAGCGGTGAGAGACACACCATTGCCCTCTTTTGAGCTTACTAGTTAAGCTGGTTGTGTGCTTGGAGCCGTCTGTGGCTCGCACACAGTGTTAGGCAAGTCCCTTGCTTCGACAGTGTGGCAAGGAGCGCACATTTTTGGCGCCGCTGCCGGGGAATCGCCCTGCACTAAGCCCAAGAAACTGAACACTCAAGGCCTAGTACGACCATCTATGGTAATTTATATGAGAGTGAAGAAGATACAAGCGAAGACCTATCAGGCGAGTCGAGTTCAAACATTTATCAAAATCAAAACCTTAACAAGAAACAAAGGTCATATAAGAGACGACGATATCGAGCAAATGTGAGAGCTAGGATAAACAAGGAAAGATCTACTGCAGAATGGCTTAGCTATCTAGGGGCATGTGATGCTTATCGAAAGCTAGTAGACAATTGGGGTGAACATCTCCAGAGTGTCATGTGGTGCAGCCCGCGACCCATTGACCTCGCTCAATTGGAGGTTACAGAGCCGAAATTGAGTCGAACTATAAGAAGACGTCAAAACCGAGAGTTAGCACAACAACAAAAGGAGGCAGAACCAAAAGAAAGGTCTCCGTCAGGACAAGAGCCTGCTGACTTACATACGGCTCCTGAACATTTTAAATATTATACCATGGGGGAGCGAAAGGTTGTGTATGCCAAAGCCCAACGAATACCTACCAATGGAAGAAGTGGAGTCTATGATGGTCCAACGGTAGTTAAAGAGATAGAATTAGCAGAACCAGGTGAGGAGTCTAAACCAATCTTTATTGCTCAAGACCTTACCGAAACTGAAGAGGCTGTACTTAAGGAGCTCCTCAAGGAATACAAGGATATCTTTGCTTGGACATATCATGACATGAAGGGTGTTCCACCTTCTGTGGTGCAACATACAATTCCCATGATCAACACTACTAAACCCGTCCAGCAACGACCATATCCAATAAATCCTAAGTACGCCAAAATTGTACCAGAGGAGATTGAAAAACTTATCCAATGTGGATTCATATACCCTATTGAGCACTCAGAATGGGTTTTTCCAATAGTCATTGTGCCAAAAAAGAATGGGAAACTAAGAGTGTGCGTGGACCTCAAGAAAGTTAATGCAGCCACTAGGAGAGATCATTATCCCTTGCCATATTCAGAACATGTGCTTGAAAGAGTTGCGGGCAAGGAAGCTTATAGCTTTTTAGATGGGTACTCTGGTTACAATCAAATCACAATTGCATTAGAGGACCAAGCTAAAATTGCTTTGAGCACAGAGTTTGGAGTGTTTGCATTTCGTGTTATGACTTTTGGCTTAACAAATGCCCCTGCTACATTCCAACGATTAATAAACACTACGTTTAAAGAATTTCTAAGGGAGTTTTGTGAAGCTTTCCTAGACGACCTTTGTGTTTATTCTTCTTGGGAGAAGCATTTGTTATATCTACGAAAAATATTTGAAAGGTGCAGATTTTATCGCATCTCATTGAACCCTTTCAGATGCCAATTTTGGGTTAAGCATGGAGTCATTCTAGGGCATATAGTGTCCAAGAACGGGATATGCACAGATGAGAGTAAGATTAAAGCCATTGCCAATTTGCCATGTTGGTTATTATCGAAGGTTTATTTTAAAATTTGCCGAGATAGTGCGTCCATTGTACAAGCTTCTTATCGAGTTTCACTGGACGGAAGAATGTCATCAATCTTATGAGTTATTAAAGAAGGCCCTAACAAGTGCTCCAATCCTGCGAACACCTGATTGGAATGTACCTTTTCATGTGCATATTTATGAATCAAACTTTGCTATTGGGTGTGTTCTAACTCAACCAGGAGAACATAAATTGGACTACCCTATTAGCTTTGCAAGTCGCCAATTAAATGATGCCGAGATGAACTACACTACTACAGAGCGCGAAGGTCTAGCTATGATTTACGCAATAAAGAAATTTCGCTATTACCTTCTTGCTACCAAGTTTGTGTTTTATGTGGATCATCAAGCATTACTATATTTGGTAAACAAGCCGTGTTCCACGGGTCGAATTACACGATGGTTGTTAATTCTTCTTGAATTTGACTTCTCCGTTGTTGTGAGGCCTGGGAGGAAACATGTCACGGCGGATCATTTATCTCGTATCCCTAATGGCGAAGCTCCTACGGGGGTTGATGATGAATTGCCTGATACTCCTTTGTTCATTGTTGAGACAATGCCTGAATGGAGTGAAAAGATTGTTAACTTCTTAGTTAATGGTTTTCCACCCAAAGAACTGCGAAAAGATATAGCTCGAAAATTAATCAAGAAATGCGAACCCTATTGCTTACTGGCTGGAACTCTCTATAAGAGAGGAAAAGATGATGTTCTTAGACGCTGTGCCCGCGAGGATGAGTATTTATATATTCTACAAGAGGCACACATGGGCGTAGCTGGTGGTCACTTTTCAAGAAAGTTGACTGCCCGAAAGATCTTACAGTCAGGCTATTGGTGGCCCACTTTGTTTAAGGATGCATCACTTTTTGCAAAGGGATGTGATGAATACCAACGCTTCAAGAAGCCACAAAGAGGGGATAGGATGCCTCTACATCCCATCAAGGTAACCCAACCATTTGAAAAGTGGGGCTTATACTTTGTAGGACCGATTAGTCCGGCTGCACGTAACACGCAATCACGATATATCATTGTGGCTACCGACTATGTAACCAAATGGGCTGAAGCAAAAGCAACACAAAAGGCGGATGCAAAAACAACAGCTAAGTTCCTCTTTGAGAACATTATCACACGTTTTGGATGCCCCTTTGAACTTGTAAGTGACAATGGAACTCATTTTATAAATGAAGTAATAAAAGAACTCACATCAAACTTCATGATATCTCACCACAAGTCTACACCCTATTATCCCCAAGCAAATGGCCAAGCTGAGAGTACCAACAAAACTCTCATCTCCATTTTGACAAAGACAGTTGAGGCTCATCGCACTGATTGGGACCTAAAGCTTACATCAGCTTTATGGGCTTATCGTACTGCGTATAAAGTTGCTATTAATTGCACACAGTTTAAGATGGTGTATGGCCAAGAAGCACTTATGCCATGGGAGTTTGTCATTCCTAGTCTTCGAGTAGCTTCTCAAGAAGGTTGGGATGGTAACCCCTTAGTGGAGCGATTATATATCCTGGAAAGGCTAGATGAAGAGAGGCAATTAGCTGTGCGAAATGCTCTAGTGGAGAAGGACAGGAGAAAGAAGTGGTTTGATAGCCATTTAAAGGATAAAGACATCAAGGTTGGTGATAAAGTTCTTATGTACGGGGTACGTAATGAAAAGAAGAAATTGAAATACGCTGGTAATGGACCATATCGAGTGTGTGAAATTACCCCGCAAGGTACCATTCGTGTGGAGACTCTAGATGGAGTTGAAACCATTGGATTTCTTAATGGGAGTAAATTCAAAAGATATTATGATCCTCTAAGCCAGGAAGAGTTGCAAGACATTCATCAAAAGAAGGCTGCCAAGGAACAAGCAGAGCTTTAAAAAATCCAAGCAAGAGTTGAGGCTCGAGAACGACAACAACGTCTTAGACGCAAATGAGAGGCTAATATGGGAATCATGCAAGCATTTTTCGAGGACACAGATGACGACTCATTAGAATCTGAGCCACCCCTACGATACCTAATTGAGCTAAATAGCCCCTATGGGAAAGTACTATACATTGCCTTATTAGATACGAAAGTTAAACACAATTTGTTATCCTATGGAGTTTGGTGTCAATTAGGGAAACCGACCGTATCCCCGAGTACGATGCAAGTCAAGGGCATTAATAAAAAGAAAACTGCTATTCTTGGAGTCCTTCAGACCCTTGTTGTCTATGAAAATGGAAGCATAGTGCAGAGGTTTCTAGTCATGCCCGCGGGAGCTATGGAAGGCAACGTAAACCTGGGACGCACGTGGATGTTGGCAACCAAATGCACTATTGAGTGGGATACTGATAGTGTCACGACGCGACCACCGACTCTTACCCCTATCATTCAAGCAAAGTCACCTACGTTGCAAACTCTAGCAAAGTTGAAGGATAGCCCACATTCACAAGCCAAGGTGGTTAACTCGTCTTTGCCGGCTACCCATGAACCTAGCACTTCAACACTTGTAGTTGCAACAAGCAGTAATATTGCAAGTACTCAACCTGCACGACCTAAGAGTACATATCAATGGGTCCCCAAGGCCTTACTTCCAACTACCTCAACCCTCCCATCCATTCCAAGAAAAAATTTCCCCGGAAAACCAAGAGCGCGCCCTAGGAGAGTCAAGACCAAATCACAATGGATTCCAAAACAACTATTAGAATCCCAAGGCTACTATGATAGAAATGAGCAAATTTGGGTACCTAAACGTAAAATGTGTCCTTCCATATCGACAACAAACCCATATGAGTCAAACAGTGTAACGCTAAAGCCAATGGCAGAACGTGGGAAGGGAAAGATCACAGAATGCTACACACCTAGTCCAGAGCTAGTTTGGGCTCCAAGGCAAAACCAATTTATTCCACCTAGCTCAGGAAGGGGGGAGTTCCATGAAGCTTCTAGCTCCTCATGTAATACATCCATAGAGGTAAAAGCTTCTACACAGCCTCCATCTATAGTAGTGGACCTCCATGAAGCTACAAAAGAATCCACACCTCCCAGTGTTCAAGAATCACCCGATGAACCACTTCAAGGTCGATCCTGGGAGAGTACCTTACCACCCTTGCAACTTGACGAGACACCTAGGGTAATAGAAAACTACTGGCAAAAATCCTCACCTATTACCAACTGGAACAATTCGTTTCGAAGGGTGAAGACATCATTTCAAACGGTATGATCTACCCAAGGAAGGGGGGAGTGTTTGTGGACATCCATTATTCACTTGCTTCCCTCTCAACCTTTCTCCCTGACCTCTTAATCTCCAATCTTAGGGAATCTATATATAAAGCCTTTTACTCACAAAAACGAGATAAAAAAGTGAAAGAGGAAGAGCCATAACACAAAATCATAAAAACAAATTATGCACAAGAACACGACCCTTGTAATATTTGCACTCTAACCATCATCTATTTGCGTGTACAGATATGGCTAGTACGCTAGAGTCATCCACTCCTGCCTTGGGTGAGAGGTAACCTCGTTAGTTTTCACAAATATTTCACATGGTCTTTCCAGTGCTTGCATGTGAATGGGATTTGATAGGTACGCTAGCATGTGAGAGGAATTTTGAGGAGTTAGAATGGCTGATACGTCTCTTGAACACGTCTGATCCATACTTAGTAGAGAGCGTTTCTCCCATTGCACAAGCCTACCCTTTTGACCAAGATGACTATAGGCGTCTAGTGACCTTCTTAGTAAACATGGGCACCTATGATGAAGAAGAAAATTTACATGACTACACGGATGGCACATATGGTCTCATGGATGATGACTTTGTTTATCTCGACGACGAGGATAGGGGTTTAGCCTTAGGGTTTCCCCCCAACCTCTACAATATCCTATTCCCTTGACTCTCTAGGGGGAGTGCAAATAATTAGGTTAGGGTTCCTTATGTTTTTTGTTGTGTTCAATAAGTGTTGGTACCTTTTCCCACTAATGTGCCTCCTGGAGGTATTCCTTTTGTTTCCTAGTGTGTACAGGAGCGTGTTGCTATTGATAGGATTTGGACCTTTATGGAATATTTATCTCGACTCGCTCTTCAAATCAAGCACGAAATCGACACAAACATGTGTTTCTTGTCCATTACCATTGCCCCTTATCTTTTTTGCATCTATGATTGTCTGCTTTAATTGTGATTGGTAGCCTAATATTCACCGCATTTGTTTAGTATCAAACATTTAATTCAATGTAATTTTTTGTCATAATCACTTGTCTAGGTTTAAAAATCAAGCAGTCCGACTAAGCTAGTTTGACCAAGTTAGGTGTTAGAGATATTCTCTTAATACCATGGGGAATGCCTTCCTAATAATCAATGGTTACTTAGGTTCTTGATCCGATTTAGGCAGCATTGTGTGAAATGTACTAGGGCTTTCTAGTGGGCTTGACCCTATTGACCTTTCGCTTAAGTATTATAAAGGGAGTTTACTAGTGTGATGAGCCTGGGGAGGTGTATCAGTGTTATATGACCCCCCAAAGTTACAAAATTAAAATGCTGAAAATGAACAAACAAAAAATCAAAGTGCCACACTAAAAAATCTTAAGCTGGAAGAGAAATCTCAGCTTGATTTGGTACTTCACTCACATGTATTGCCTATGGTACTAGAGCCCTAGAGGTTCCCAGTGTGGGCGCTTTTCCTTGAAAAGCAAAAAACCCAAGGCATACAAAATAAGCACACACATCAAATTGAATCATTGTGAAAAGACTTTGGGGGGTCAAAGAAAAAGTAATCAGTCAGGCAATGATTTCATGAGAAATTCCTTTTATGGTAGCTTAACTACAAGGTCTTCTAGATATAGCCTCTAGTCAGCCCTCGAACATGAATACTTGGCTCTCGGGATTAAACAACTTAATTGACCACAGAAAATTAAGAAGCTTACCCATGGTATTAATATTCGATCTCTAGTGCCTTTCGACCGTCAAATTAGCGACCCCATACTTGTTTAATTTTTTACCTTTACATCTGTTTATGCATTTGATTGCATTGCAATTTAATGTTCATTGCTGACAAATTGTTTGAAATTCTTTTACCAATCAATTTGTCTACCTAAAATTACATATGCTTTTTAATCACTTATGAGAATGCAATTACTGTGCCAATGTTGTTTGATTTTGCAGTGACTGAAGAAGGCTAAGGACATTCATCTCAAATGCTCTTCCACCTCGACGAACGAGCTTCAACTCAATAGCTTCCGAGGACGGAATCTACATCAGGAAGGGGGGCATGTTAACCCTCACGGCTCACGGACACCCCATCACCTACGACGGACGTGTATTATGTATTTGGTAGAGTCAAGTACCGGGCTTGTCGGACCAATAGGAAAAGGGTAAGAGTGATTGCCGATGAGAGGCGCACTCTAACTGGGACATTCAAGGGATTAGTTGGCTAAGCATGGGCGCCCAAGTGTGAATGGGGTGAGCTCATGTAAAAGCCAACTAAACCTAAAATTCACTCATTCTCTCATTTTTGCAATAGAAGAGTGCTCTTGCTCCATCTCCATCTCCATCTTCTTCTTCTTCACCTCCTTGTGTGTGTGTGTATGAGAGAGAGAGAGAGAGAGAGAGAGAGAGAGAGAGAGTGAGATCAAGCATTGCGGCGGCACGACGGCGGTGAAGCGGTTGAGCGCGACGTAGCGGCGTCTCCTTCTTCTTCGCGGCGAGGAATTCTCCACGGCAGGAGCATAGAGCGGTGATTGACACACCATTGCCCTCTTTTGAGCTTACTAGTTAAGCTAGTTGCTTGCTTGGAGCCGTCTGTGGCTCTCACACAGTGTTAGGCAAGTCCCTTGCTTCGACAGTGCGGCAAGGAGCGCACAGGATGCAAAAGCCATGGCTACGATACGTCTACATCTAGCCGAGTACAGTGTTCTTTATTATCATAGGGAAGACAATAGACAAGGGTCTATGGATAACTTATGTTCAACATGGGAGAGCAAAAGTGCATCCAATAATTTTTTTCACATGAAAAAGCCTATGAAGCTCAACATGAAATGTGGGACGCATGTCTAACCTCATCATCCTATCTTATTGCAGTATTAGCGAGAACCACGATTAAATTATCAATCCATGGGATGAAGCTGACTCAACTAGTGCATAGAGGCTACAAGAGGTTGTCAATATCTCGGAAAACAACTAACAACTCGCATTTAACTCAAGCTACACTTAAGTGACTGAAATCACCAAAAGCCAATCGCTCATCGACAAACAATTCACATCCGTTAAAGCATCAAATGACATCCAAACGTAATGAAACTTTTAGGACATGTTTATAAGACCTAAGCACACATGCTTATGGTTTCAAACCCCGCTTTAGGTCAAGTCTCAAAATCGCGATTATTAACAACAGTGGATTTTTGACCTAAACGTTTTCGACCCAGAATGCATTTAAATGCTTAGCAATGATGCCCCAATACCCCGCCTATACTTAGTTTTTTATTTGAAAGTGTAAATTCCTAGTTATGATGAAATTAAGTTGTGTGTCTGCGACGCCAAACGCTACAAAATACTCTGAACTGCTTATGTCAATACGTAGAGCTCTTACTTGCGGTTGCAATGCAACAAACGCGACTGCAATGTGACAACCAGGGAGGGAGTAGGAAGCGCAAGAAGGAGAGGAGTGAGCACCGTTAGCTTACGCTGTGTATTTCATTATCCAAAACTTGAAAATAACTTACAAACATTGGCTTTTATACTTTAGCCAAGGTTTTTGGTGGTCAAAACTAATAATCTGGGAGTTCTACCAAAGATGGGTAATGACAGGCTGATACAATCTGGAAGCTTGTAGCCCCGGCTCACTAATTACAGAGTTTATCCGAGAAAATAGGAGTTACAATATTCCCAATTTACCAAAAGAATAAGTGTCTTACAATGAGAACTCTGAAAAATGGTATCTATTTTAGCTTGCTGCTAACATTCCCCCCTTCCTCGCCTGTGTCGTCCCTTGACACAGCTTTATGGACTGAAATAGTCTTCAGGCTGGCGGCTAGCGAGGTGGTCTTTAAGCGCATTCAATGCCTTTTGGTATTTGATTTTCCTTTCTTTATCTGGCACTTGCAGAAACTGCATAGTTACTCTGTTCTTCAGCTCCACCACGGAGTACCACCACGGAGTAGCCTACAAACCTTGAGGTTAGATTGTTGATCACTGGGATATCTTCGTTCGCCAAGTGAAGGTAGAAACATACATCTAGCGTAGAAGCCATAGAGCACTTCTTCGGAAGGTTGGCCACTGAGATCATAGCACAAACCTTTATTACCCTCGAGGAATGACATCCTCGGGGCACCTGCTTGCTCTGGCTCATGAAATACTTTGATGCAAGTGAGTAGCATTCTGCAGATTTTATATAGCATTGCACATGATAGATTAGGTAGACTCTTGAAGAATGACATGGTGTCCTTTAAGGTTTTCACCATGTATTCCTCTGTGGCCGGTCCCTTTTCTGGAGCTGGCAATCTCGGATAGTTTAGCCAGGTTGGCCGCTTCTTTGTTAGTGCCTCATGTGCTTGCCAAGTCCTTACTCTTGGTACAGGACAGAAGGTCGGATCTCTTTGCAGGGTTGCAGGTGCTCTCATGAACAAAATCAAATATCTTGGGTTTTTGTTCAACCAGCTCAACCTCCACTTTGGGTGGTCTTTATCTGCGTCCTCGACTTGCATGTCTGCATAAAGCCTTTCTTTTACTTGTAGTAATTCCACTTTTATCAGAGGGTATGGCAGGGACTGTTGATGCCATTGTTCATTGATTTGATTGGGAGTGAGTTGTGTAACGTGACGGAGTGAAGAACTCTCAACTCCCAATCCATCGCTGCCTTCCATTGCTCATCTACCTCTTGTGTGATCTTTTCTTTCAGTGCATCGTCTTCAGCTTTTGAGAGATGGACCATGGGCATTGTGTCTTCATCTATAATGTTTACCTGAAAATATTCCTCACCACTTAGCTCTACTGTGGACTATGTCTCCAGTTCAGCAAATGACACTAAGGGTATATCTATTCGAGGCTGCTCTGAAGTGCCTGCCTCTTCTTGCATTTCCGGCTTTCCTTCTCTCGGCAACTGGTTAACTCTTTTAAGCTCGGCTATTTCTTTTAGCAGCTCTTCTTCTCGTTGCACCCGCATCAAAGCTAGGTCTCTGCGTTGAGACTGCTCTAACTTTAGTTCCAGCTCGAGGTCCTTGTTCTTTTTCTCTAATGTTTTGTACACTTCATCTATGTCTTTGATCGAGGCTATGGCTGGATTCTCTTGTATTTGCCGCATGAAAATTGCCTGATCATCTATTCTTTGTTCTGAGTATTGTAAAGAAGCGTTCGCGACATCCAACTGCACTTGAATTTTCTCAGCTCAAACAGGGTTGTCGTTAGAAGTTCGTTTGTAACTTTAGTCAGCTGTTCATCTTTTGCTTTAAAAGCATCTGACAACTTTGTAAGTAGGTCACCTAGTTCTTCCATCTCCTTCTGATGTCTATCTCTTGCTAGCTTATGTTGTTCAGCTTCAGTTTTCATTTACTGCACTTGCCTCTGAAGATCGGTGATGACATTTAATATGTCTTCTAACTCTCCTTGGAGAGCGTCAATCACCATCTCGAGTTCTTTAGCCTTTGTGCTGCGGCTAAGTGCTGCTGATCGGAGTTTTTCCGTCATATCCTACATTTGCCTTGCATATTTGTTGACTTGCAGGATTACCTCATCATTTGATTTCCAGTATTCATGTCATGCCAACTGGGTTGATGTTTCTGCAGCCTCTTGTGTCTCTCGGCTGCTTCGTGGTGGCTAGTTCTTCTTGCCCTTGAGACTGTGGCTGGCCTTCTTCTGCCTTGTCATCCTGAGGCTTTGTGGATGCCTTGGCCGTTTCATGCTGTGTTGAGGTAGAAGGTGTTGGCTCGGATTTTGTTGTGTCCTCTTGTGCAGCACTTGTTTCCTGTTGTGCACATTCGTCTACCTTTTGTTGTTCAGGCTCTTGTGTAGCTTCGACTGCTTTCTCTTGTTCAGGCTCAACTTCTTTCTCTTTTTGTTGCTCTTGTGTAGATTCTTCTGCTTCTTTTGATTCAAATTCTGTCTCTTTGGTGGGCTCTACTTCTGTGGCGTTTGTTGCTGGTGATGGTGGTGGGCTTGGAATAGGGCTATTTTGTTGTTCCGTAGGCGGTGAAGTGAGTCGGGGAGACTCGTGACCTTGGTCGTTTTGTGCCTCTTCCCTTGCCATTTCCTCGGCTTGTCTCTAGTCCTCAGCCTCTTTTGCTTTCCTTGCCTCTTCTTGGGCTTCTTTCAACTTCAGGGATTTTGCATCTTGATACATTTTTTCCAATGATTCTGTTGGATCTTCAGCCCCTTTCTTGGTGTGATGCGTTGTCCTTGGTCCCTTAAGTCCACTAGGCACCCATTTTTTCGGGTCCTTTCCTTGTTCTTGTCTGCTGCGTTGGTAGGCATGTTTTTCTCTTTCAAAACGGGCTTGCTTTTGCACGGGCTCTTCTTGGTGTGCAGCCACGGATTTTCTCTTCATCTCCTTTCTTCGTGCTCTCTTTTCTCGTTATTTGAGCTTTCACTGCTGTGTCTTTCTGGGGAGCTTTCAACTGAGTCTTCATCTGATTTGTAGGATCTCTTGGCCGATCTTGTAGCTCAAGGAGATGGTTGTGCTGCCAGTATCCAAGCGTTTTGGTCTGGGGCAGGTGGTAGGTTGTCGGCCATGCCGATGGCATGGTACGCAATCCTTGTCAATACCTTTGGTGCACCCACGTAAGTGATCTTTCCTTATTTCTTTGTGCCTTTCAGAGTGATCAAGACGTATTGTGCCTAGTCCACCAATTGCCTGGTTATTGACTTGAGGACTTGCGTGAAAGTGGTGGCAACCACATGATTTGGCGTGGTATACCTTGGTGGTCTTTTAGCTAGGAAGTGGAAGTGTTGGTGGTATAACCTGGCTAGCTCTTCCACCTGCTTGTGAAATTAGATCTACAAAGGTGGTTGCGGCGATTTCTTTAGTGAAAGTGCCTGCCGTTTTCCTGTCCCTTGCCCTCATTGTTGTTCCTTCTGTGGGCAGTCTAAGTGCTTCTGCCACTATTTCCTTGGTTATTACCACTTCGACTTTATTTCCCTACGGGTGAGAAATCTGGGCAGTTCCATCTTCTTTAGTCGTGGATAAAAGCTCGTAAGCTTTTTGGAAATCCACACTGCACGGCTCCTGTTCATAGAAATCTCTAAGTTCTAGCCTGCGGTTGGCTTCTTTGGTCTCAGGCTTCGCGACGATATCATACACTTCTTTCGGTAGGAGTTGCAACTCTACCTGATGTCCCTCCTCACTCTTGAATCTGCCGGTGAACATTGTGGTGTGATGCTCTTCTAGTTGTTCTTTTGAAAGATATGCTGCCTTCGCGGCTTTGACTGAATCTGGATCCAATTGGTATGCCGGCAGCTCTTGCAACTTTTCTTTCTGGTTGAGCTTCTTCTTGGTCCTCTCTATTGCTTGCATGGCTCCTGTTCAGTGAATAGAGTGTCAAAGTTAGCAAATTTGTCGGATTTTTCTCTGAAATGTCCTTAAGTCTAAAATGCTGACAATTTTGGTCCGATTTGCTTCAAATCAATTTTTGAACAAGCATAGATGCATAAAAACATGCAAGGAACAAAATTGTAAGATCCAAACAAAATTTTGCAACCAAAGTAAATAATCGTGATTATTTACAGCTAAGTATTTTTTTCAACATTTTGCAAACTCGGCATCACAGGCTTGAAGTATATACCAAATACATACTCTGAGTGGAATATGGGCTCATTTGGATGCATAGGGTGAAAATGGTACCAGATTTTGGCTTTAGGTCTTTGAAACAGTAGATATAATGGGAATTTGAGATTTTGAGCTCCAAATTGTTTCAAACTTGGCAAGTGGGCTTAACACATCATGTACTTTGGATGTATGATAGCAAAATATCAAAATTCCCCCATTTTGGCTAGAAAGTAAATAATCGCAATTATTAACTTTTCTACCAAAATCAACAATTTGATTCTATGCATTGTATAGACTCTATATATGAGATATGAGGTGATTTGGATCACAAAATGTTGTCCATAACCCAAAAATTGGCTCGCAAAGACTTCTTTGCTTTTTTTTTTGTGGCAATTTTCCAAGTTATAGGTGCTCATTTTGGCTCATACTTGATTTTTGGCATGTAATAGGTGTGTACACATGATAGGTGAGGTGGTGATACAATTTTCAAGCAAAAATAGTGCAAAAGTAAATAATCGTGATTATTTACAGCAGTCACAATTTTTTTGCAAAACTTACAAATTTTGACATAAACACATTCTATACACCTAAAACAAGTCCTAAATTGAATTTGGTTAAGTTTGGTCTTGCGGGCATCACTTTGTGCTTTGTCGACTCTGAAATCACCGATTTCTATGACTATACTGCTTGTTGAGTTGGTCAGTCAATTTTGAGGCTTTGGACTGGTCCGCAACATAGTCGTGAAGCCGCTCATCCAATTCTGGCTCATTTGGAGTCAGCTTGATCCAGTATGTCAAATTTGATGCTTTGTAGCCTTCGAGCCGTTTTCTACTTTTCGAGGGCTTTGCTTGATTGATTTCACTAAACCAATCATATACATTGTATATGAACCTCGTAAGCAAGCTGTCTGTGGAGTCAGATAAGAATTCTGGCATTTGCTAAAAACTTAGCTTTTCTAGTGGGAACCCCCTTGACCCCTGCCGAATGGTCAACTGATGATATAGAAAGGTTCTATTATGTTAGGGCATGCTGTAATTCAAATCCCATATGATTTGATCGAGCTGACATGCCGCTATGGTCAATTTTTGGTCGTAGGTCTTCGTGCACTGCTCGGTTTCTAGAGGTTTTTTCTAGGGATTTAGACTAGCTACTGGCCGTACAAAATCATCATTGACGAGTAAAGAACTTACCCCTCATGTCTCGAGTGAGACGGCGCTGAAAACGGGTGACTGTAGACTCTGAAAAAGATGCGCGAAAGAGGTCAAAAAGCTCTCTCTACAAAGGCCACAAGTGGAAATGAGGTGGTTTTAGCTTACCTTGGATATCTATACTCGGACTTCCCGAACCAATTTTCCCCAGATTCCCGCGTTAGTCCTACTAGGCCGTGAAATCTATATTAGACTCAAAAATTTCCTTGATCGGATTCCTGTAGCTCATTCTGCAAGAAAGTAGGTATGGCTACCTAATTTAGGCTTCCCGCTTCCATCTTCTGATTTCATTGAAAAATCTTGTGCTTGTCCTCTTTGTCTTTATGATCACCGTCGTGTCTTCCGCTTTTCCATATGAGCTTCCTTGCTATTTATTATTAATTTTTGACATGTTTATTGAAAAAATAAAAGAAAATAACAAAATGCTCTAAAGAAGTAAAGTGAAAATGCTCTAAAGAAGTAAAGTGAAAATCCAATAATTTAAAAAATCCCTTGAAAAACACAGCTTTATTGTTTTTTGTTGGAATTTTTCTATTTTTAAGTCTCATTATCAATAAAAATGATAAAAATACCCAAAAAGGACTCTTTTTTGATTATTTTTTGATAGTATATACAGTATTTACACTCATCGGGAAGATGTTATCAATGAATTTTCCCTTGATGATGAATTATAAGGGCATTATTAGGTAATTTTGCAAAAAATCACACGTTAACATCGAACTTTTTCCTCCCCTCTTCAAACATTGCCCTTAATTACTTAGTACTTAGTGCCCTTCCACCCCTAGATGGCGTACTCCGGGACGACTGTATGCATGGTTTGAACCATCGTGTCTATGCATAGCCGTGGTTGGCTCTACCATGCTTTGAAGATCAATGTGTTACGAGACTGGGCACCCTCCTGTTGTAGTAGTTAACTGCAATTGGGATAGCTGGGCGTAATGGTTAATTATGTGCTGTCTATTTATTTTACTAATTGAGTTGATGATGATTTTGTAGAGTGGAATGCGGGGAGTTGATGAAGAGGCGACGGCAATTATTCTTGGCCATTTTATAGTTGCACAGTATCTTAGAATCTCATTTCAATAAGCCACTATGGCTCTGTAAATATTTGTAGTGGGAACTCCCCTTATGGGTCATGCAAGAACTAATGAGCTTCACTCATTTACAAAAGTGAAGTTTTGTAAATGAGTGAAGCTCATTAGTTCTTGCATGACCCATAAGGGGAGTTCCCACTACAAATATTTACAGAGCCATAGTGGCTTATTGAAATGAGATTCTAAGATACTGTGCAACTATAAAATGGCCAAGAATAATTGCCGTCGCCTCTTCATCAACTCCCCGCATTCCACTCTACAAAATCATCATCAACTCAATTAGTAAAATAAATAGACAGCACATAATTAACCATTACGCCCAGCTATCCCAATTGCAGTTAACCACTACAACAGGAGGGTGCCCAGTCTCGTAACACAATGTAATTCAAACTACTATGTTGTGCAAGAGCTGGGTCTTGAGTAATTAACTCAAGGGTTTCTGATGTCGAGGTTTGCTGCTGATGTCTTCCAAACAGCAAATCTTGTAGCTTGTGTGCTCGCTGTTTGATTATACCATCAGGATGCTTCAGCACACTGATTGCTTGAGCTGTTGTTAGCACTTTTGACTGTTGTCGAGCTTTTCCTCACCATTGGTAGCTTGGTTTGCTTGGTGCTGTATGGTGTGGTGGAGTCTTTTGAGACTTAATTTTCCATTGCTTGATTGGTTTTACGGTTTGTGGAGAAGATAAGTGCTCCTTTTTCTTTCAAATCCATTTCAAGTTAAGTTCCTTGCTTGGAGATGCTCGTCTCTGTGTTTTTACCCTTGGAACCTTATTTTGTTTTGTCGGTAAAGTTTTGGACACCCAGGTTTGAATCGGCTTATCCTTAAGCTGTGCTTTTGGTACCCAAATTTGCCTGACTCCTTGTATGCTACTTGTAGCATTTTCTTGTCGAGGGGATGGAGAAGATTGATTACTTCGTGATTTGGTCTGCTGATTGCTTCCTTTCCTTTCCTCCTTACTTGGTGCAATTGGAACAATGAGTTGTCCGCCTTTAGGTGATAGCTTTAGCTGATTTGTATCCCAATCTGGTACTTCTTTGTATGTCCGCATCCAGGGAATTCCAAGAATCATCGTCTCATTCATATGTTCATCTGATAAGTATACAAACTGATGAGGACATGAACATCCATGTACTATCATGTTCAAGTTGACTACTCCCAATGTTGGGTTTGGGTTCTTGTTGCATCCTTTGATTGTCGCTATTCCTGTTGTCAATGCTTAACTTGTTGCCTTTTTGTACATGGGATAACTGACTACATTTACTCTAGCTCCTGTGTCGACCAAAGCATTGGTGCTATGATTGTTGAGTTGTAATTTGATGCGTAGGTCCATTCCATCTAAGTAGTCATCATCTATTAAAACCGCATCTTTCGATAATTCCCATTGTCGGTCATCTATTTCCAGAGTGTTGATGGGAATCGGAATCTGTTGATTCTTGTGAGCAGCTTTCCATTTGAGTACCCAAAGCCGAGCTTTTTCTTGGGCTTCATCATGATAACCTGTTGTTGTTTAATGTTCCTTTGGTTGGCTGCAGGTATTCTTTCTAGCAGCTCATTGGTTAGCGGCAAATTGTATTTCTTTAAACGACATCCACTAATCCAATTAGCCATTGGTTCACCATCAAGGGTGGATAATTTTACAGCTCCACTTGGAGATACATCTTCAATGATAAACGGTCAGTTTCCCTTTTTCTTAAACTTGGGGAATGTGTTGCTTAAGGGAATAGACTAAAACTAAGTCCCCTTTCTTGAAGATTTTTGTGATTAAGTGAGAATCAAAAAACTGTTTTTGTTTCCACTTTTGTGCATAGATGTGAGCTACTGCAGTTAGCCTTTGCTCGTTAGCCTTTGCTCATATGTTGGGATTAAAGCCCAAGTGGCCTCTTATACGGATATGGCCGCCCGCCCGCCTAACTCACTTATCACTAACTCTTTGTATATACTCACTTATACTTTTGTGGATAATAAGGTTTTGGGATATAACCCTTCAACGATACTCTGCGTACTGTGTAAGCTCTCTGTGTATCTCTGTGTGTGTGTGTGTGTGTGTGTGTGAGAGAGAGAGAGTCTATCTACGCTCCGCTCCGCGACTTCAATTGGTATCAAAGCCGAGGTTCAATGCGTTTTTTGCGTAATCGCACGCGCGCGCTTTCGGGCAGATTCTAGATCCAGAGCTTGGAAATTCACACTCGATGTTCCGAGAGCATTTCCATTAGGTGACCTGAGGTTTTACCCCCCTTTCGAAGCCGTTTATGCCCTCAGAATTTCATTCTGAGCACTGCATCAGAAGATAGGTTTCAACCGCAAAGAAACCCGTCTTGTGTAGATTGGCAAGCAGGGGGTGGTCGGCATCAATATCGGCATCGACATACATCATTCATTCGTCTTCAAAGCATCATCTATAGACCAAATACACATATATATCATCAGATATATATATTGTAGTCTGCATTGCTACTTCGTGTGCTTTCCACGTTCCAGGGGAAGTGTGGCCATATGACGGCGTGACACCACTGGCATGTATTGCAGATTGATGTAATGTGATTGTGGGTCTGCTAGTTGTGAGTCACGCTAGCAGACAGATCGTCGCAGTGGTCATAGGATAGTGATTGGTCTATTGTAGGATGTAAGCTAGTTCTAGGCAGTTTGCTGAGCCATCTGAGAGGGTCGTGTGTGAGGTTTTTTGAAGCCAAGCATTGGGGGCTGGGTTACCCAGTGTGAGGTGGATTAGGTTTCTGGAGTTCCCCTCTACACGCATCCTCTTCGGCGACTTTTATCCCATAGGATATATGAATTTGTGTAGACACTGGATTGCATCTTATGCGTCAGGCCGTTGAGGCATTGTTCAGGGTTCAGTCTTGAGACAGATACAGGTTCTATGATCACCCAGACAGGAGACAGTGTATGCTTACAGGACAGCAAATTACAGAGATTTCCAGATTTGTCACTGGGAGCTATTTATGGTTTTTTTAAATCTATCTTTTGGTTTCCAGAGCTCAATTTACAAAGGAGACTCTGTCAAAATTTTTCAAAATACTGACAGTTCTTGAGGAAAGGTGTTCAGCTTGTTGTTTACAGCTTGTTTACTATGTACAGAGGCCAATTTACAGGGGAAACTCTGCCGGATTTTTTCCTGAAGTAAACAGTTTGGCAGATATGGAATCTTCTCAGAGTGAGACTCTTTACAACATAAAGAAGCTGGATGGCACAAACTTTCCATTCTGGAAGAAGCAGATTTGGCAGGTTTTGGTGCAGAAAAAACAAGTGAAGCCATTGAATCTCAAAGGGGAGAGACCAGAAGGTATGGCTGAAGATGAGTGGGAAGAGCTTGACGAGTTAGCTTGTTCCACAATCTTGCTGACACTGGCAGAAAATGTTTACTTCAACGTAGCAGAAGAGACTACAGCGTATGGCATATGGAAAAAGCTATGTGGTATGTACGAGAAACAAAGTGCTGCTTCTCAGATTTACTAGCTCAAGAAATTGGTGGATTTGAAGATGAAGGAAGGGACAGCCATGTCAAATCATCTCAATAAATTTCACACAATTTTTAGTCAGTTAACAGCACAGGAGATAGTCTTTCCAGATTCAGTGAAGGCTATGTTTCTCTTAATCACTTTGCCATACAGTTGGGATACTTTTCGTACAACGTTAAGTAATTCTATCATGCCAGAAGGTCTTACAAGTGCCAATGTAGAAGGCAGCTTGCTCACAGAGGAAGTGAACAGGAAGAACATTGACAAAGGCAAAGGCAATAGTGCTTTGGTCGTTCGAGGGAGACAACAGTCTAAAGAGAAGAAGGGTAAGAAGGCACAAAACCAAAGTAAGTCTCGTGACTCGAAGTCAAAGGATGACATAGGATGCTACCATTGTGGCAAGAAGGGTCACATGAAGCGAGACTGTACGAAGTGGAAACAAGAAAAAGGCAAAACAAAGAGTCATGTATGTTGCAAAAGGGTTCAAGCAAACGAAAGGCATGGATTTTGATGAAATCTTTTCTCCAGTGGTTAAGATGACTACATTGCATCTTATGCTTGGTCTAGTAGCCATTGAGGACTTGGAATTGGTCCAAATGGATGTGAAGACAACACTTTTTCATGGGGATCTTGAATACAACACTTTTTCATGGGTTTGCGATAAAGCCTGAGAAGCCAACACGGGTAGAACTGGTGTGTAGATTCTGAGAAACCTTTGAATGGATTAAAGCAAGGCTCATGGCAATGGTACATCAAGTTTGATAAGTACATTCAATCCCAAGGTTAGGTACGGAGCCAAGAGAATCACTGCTTGTACACAAAGAGGTTGAACAATGGTTCCCTCATTATTCTGATTTTGTACGTGGATGATATGCTCATAGCCAGGAAGTCAAAAGATGAGATTGCACTTCTCAAGGATGCAACACCATATTAGAAAGTTTGAGACTTTAGAGCCATTTTAGGAGTCACCAAAGTCTTGAATATTTGGCCATATGGACAAATTTCAAACTGCTTTTTAAGATCAAAGACATCCACAAGGTAGTACTTGAAATGGTCTTCTGAGGCATTCTCTCAAAACTTTGGCTAAGTCAAATCTTAAGCTTTTTTTGAAAGTGGTAATTGGAAAATTCCCAAAATCACTAATATGGTGTTATGCCTTAAGCAAGCAGTTTTCTATGAAAGATTTGGGTGATGCACATCACTTTCTTGGTATGCATATCAGGAGAGATCGCAAACGTAGTGTACTTGAACTTTCAGAGGAAGAGTATATTCACAAGGTCTTGCAGCGTTTTAATATGCAAGGGGAGAAAGTATTGAGTACCCCAATGCCTGCATACAAAAAACTTAGCAAGCATGATTGTCCCAAATCGGATGTTGAAAAGGCAAAGATTTCAATTGTGCCGTATTCTTTGGCTTTTGGTAATCTCATGTTCGCCATGGTGGTTAGCACACGGTCACACATTGCATATGCATCGGGAGTGGTCAACAGGTGTATGAAAAATCTAGGCAGAAAGCATTGGGAAGCAATGAAGCACATCTTGAGATACATCAAGGGCTCAACTAGCAAGTGCTTACTCTTTGGGAAAAGTGATGCATCCATAGTTGGATACATTGATTCAGATTATGCGGGTTGTGGACACTAGGAAATCCACATCTCGTTATGTTTTCTTGTTCGCTGGAGTGGCAATTTCTTGGAGATCATGTATCCAAAATTGCACTTCTTCTTCCACCAGTGAAGAAGAGTATGTTATAGTTTCTAGATCCAGTAAGGAATTTGTGTGGTTATCTCGTCTAGTGGGAGACCTTGGTATACACCAGACTCCAATATTGCATTGTGACAATCAGAGTGTGATTGCATTAGAAAAGAACCTCGTGTTTCACTCCAGGTCAAAACACATAGAGGACAAGTATCATGTTGTATGGGATATTTTGGCTAGAAAACGCATTGAGTTAGTCAAATTTCACATGGATGAAAACCCAGCGGATGCTCTAACAAAGAGCTTAGCCTTAGAGCAGCTCGCACATTGAATAGAGATGATGGGCGTAGGGTGAAGCTATAGTCATGCTTCAGATTTTGTACAGTTGTACATAATAGCCCCTACATTCTTTTGCAACTTGGGCCACGTTCACCTTCAAGTGGGAGATTGTTGGGTTTGAGGCTCTGTGGCCGGGTTGTGGTCGGCAGGCGCCCGCGCATGATATTCTTGCTTACATAGAAAATAAAAAGAATGAGAAGGGTTCTTCTCACAAGCTCCACCAAATACTGTTTGTGCTCATCCCCTTCCCTTTTTCTCTCCATCCCTCTCTTGCACTCCATAGCTAGTCTCCACATCCTTGTGAACTATCAATCTCCTTCTGCAAAGAGAATGTGAATGTGAGAGGAAGTGGTATGCTTGTGGAAGAGGCTCTTGTGGTTTCTAGCATGATGGGTGTTGATTATTGTGATCTATACTCCTCCCTGGTCAACATAAAAATTATGGAAGGCCCTTCCTCAAAGGTTTCTTTTTAATTCAATGGTTATTGTTTTGTTTTTGTTCTTTTAATAAATGTCCTTTGGTAGTACTTTAGTGTTATTATGTGTTGTTGTGGGTTGTAATTAGCATGAGTTTTTTTGGGTTGCTTCGCTTGAAATACATGGTTTTAATTGAGCAAGGAAATGTTCCCTTCTCATGAAAGGTTCATTCTGCTCTTATTCTCATATTTACCAATAGAAAAGGAAAGCTTTGATTGATGTGGTAAGGAAGGAGCATGATGATGGCCTCAATGATTGCATGATTGGGCTTTTGTGGAGAGTGTTGTTACCTTGAGCTTGAATATTTATTTTGACTCTCACTTATGGACCATTAGGGCCAAAAATGGCTATAAAAGGGTTGTTTGCTAATCAATTGATTAAAGAATAGGAAAATACAATGGTGACACATGTACAAAAATATGACATTCTTGTCTTTTCTAACTCAAGCTTTTCTTAGATGGATTTGGTTAGAAATTTCTAAACGGCCCTCTATTTTGTTAGAAACCCCTAAATCAACTAATAGTTTGGCCATTTTTTAGGATAACATAAAAGCTTGGGCAGAGAGTACAAAGGTATTTTTTACATTTTGGAGAACTAAAAATTGTTTGAGTATTGGATATGATGGTGCTCAAATATACACAATCTTCTACTAAAGGCACTAAAAACTAAACCACAAGGAAAATAAAACAGAGAGGTCTTCTTGAGATTACCCTACATTTTTTCAAATGTTCAGTTTTCTTAACGGGGTTTTCCTCCTCCTTTCTATGTTTCTTGAGTTTCAATGGTTTCTTCGTCCCTCTTAACAGCATCACTTCTTGTATTTTTCACAATATGAGACAAGATGGACTTTGGAAACCTATGTCTTTTCGTGTAGATGACTGGCTAACCATGCTTCCATCTCATAGCGCATAGAGTGAACATAGGACCAGACAAGATGTAGTAAAAACCACTAGAAAGGGCATACCCTTGCAATCAAAAGTGATAGATATTGGGTGTTTGACCAAAGTACAACATGTTATCTAGAACTATTAAACTTAGATCAGTATCCTTACCTAATTCATTCCGTAAGTGTTCTCTCATATTTTGTTCAGTGAGCAAGAATGGTTTTAAGATCCTTCTTTCTTTTTGATTTGCAAATGTCTTTCCATCCATAGCTATGGAGTGGTAGCATTTAGAAAGCTAGAGTATCAACTATTGATGACTTCATAGTGTTTAAATAATCTCTTGATTCATCATAGGTAAGAAATTACAAATAAACTAGGGTGTGCAATTTCAAAGATTGAAATTTTGTTTGTATTCATAGGAATAGGTATACAAGGGTTGAGCTATACATTTACAAACTAGGGCTTTGTGCGCTCCTTGCCGCACTGTCGAAGCAACGGACTTGCCGATACACCGTGTGCGAGCCACAAATGGCTCCAAGCACACAACAAGACTAATCTAGCAAGCTCAAAAGAGCAAAGGGCGTGTCACTCACCGCTCTGCGCTCGCCTTCGTGGTGAATTCCTCACCGCGATGAAGAAGAAGCTGCAGTCGTGCCGCGCTCAACCGCTTCGCCGCCGTCGTGCCTTCATAATGCTCGATCGCACACACACTCTCCCTCTCTCTCTCTCTCTCTCTCACACACACACACACACACACACATACACACACACACAAGGACGTGAAGAAGAAGAAGATGGAGATGGAGATGGAGCAAGAGCACTCTTCTATTGCACAAATGAGAGAATGAATGAATTTTAGGTTTAGTTGGCTTTTATATGAGCTCACCCCATTCACACTTGGGCGCCCATGCTTAGCCAACTAATCCCTTGAATGTCCCAATTAGGGTGCGCCTCTCATCGGCGATCACTCTTACCCTTTTCCTATTGGTCCGACAAGCCCGGTACCTGACTCTACCAAATACATAATACACGTCCGTCGTAGGTGATGGGGTGTCCGTGAGTCGTGAGGGTTAACATGCCCCCCTTCCTGATGTAGATTCCGTCCTCGGAAGCTATTGAGTTGAAGCTCGTTCGTCGAGGTGGAAGAGCATTTGAGATGAATGTCCTTAGCCTTCTTCAGTCACTGCAAAATCAAACAACATTGGCACAATAATTGCATTCTCATAAGTGATCAAAAAGCATATGCAGTTTTAGGTAGACAAATTGATTGGTAAAAGAATTTCAAACAATTTGTCAGCAATGAACATTAAATTGAAATGTAATTAAATGCATAAATAGATGTAAAGGTAAAAAATTAAACAAGTCTGGGGTCGCTAATTTGACGGTCGAAAGGCACCAGAGATCGAATATTAATACCATGGGTAAGCTTCTTAATTTTCTGTGGTCAATTAAGTTGTTTAATCGTGAGAGCCAAGTATTCATGTTCAAGGGCTGACTAGAGGCTATATCAAGAAGACCTTGTAGTTAAGCTACCATAAAAGGAATTTCTCATGAAATCATCGCCTGACTGATTACTTTTTCTTTGACCCCCCAAAGTCTTTTCACAGTGATTCAATTTGATGTGTGTGCTTATTTTGTATGCATTGAGTTTTTTGCTTTTCAAGAAAAAGCGCCCACACTGGGAACCTCTAGGGCTCTAGTACCATAGGCAATACATGTGAGTGAAGTACCAAATCAAGCTGAGATTTCTCTTCCAGCTTAAGATTTTTTAGTGTGGCACTTTGATTTTTTGTTTGTTCATTTTCAGCATTTTAATTTTGTAACTTTGGGGGGTCATATAACACTGATACACCTCCCCAGGCTCATCACACTAGTAAACTCCCTTTATAATACTTAAGCGAAAGGTCAATAGGGTCAAGCCCACTAGAAAGCCCTAGTACATTTCACACAATGCTGCCTAAATCGGATTAAGAACCTAAGTAACCATTGATTATTAGGAAGGCATTCCCCATGGTATTAAGAGAATATCTCTAACACCTAACTTGGTCAAACTAGCTTAGTCGGACTGCTTGATTTTTAAACCTAGACAAGTGATTATGACAAAAAATTACATTGAATTAAATGTTTGATACTAAACAAATGCGGTGAATATTAGGCTACCAATCACAATTAAAGCAGACAATCATAGATGCAAAAAAGATAAGGGGCAATGGTAATGGACAAGAAACACATGTTTGTGTCGATTTCGTGCTTGATTTGAAGAGCGAGTCGAGATAAATATTCCATAAAGGTCCAAATCCTATCAATAGCAACACGCTCCTGTACACACTAGGAAACAAAAGGAATACCTCCAGGAGGCACATTAGTGGGAAAAGGTACCAACACTTATTGAACACAACAAAAAACATAAGGAACCCTAACCTAATTATTTGCACTCCCCCTAGAGAGTCAAGGGAATAGGATATTGTAGAGGTTGGGGGGAAACCCTAAGGCTAAACCCCTATCCTCGTCGTCGAGATAAACAAAGTCATCATCCATGAGACCATATGTGCCATCCGTGTAGTCATGTAAATTTTCTTCTTCATCATAGGTGCCCATGTTTACTAAGAAGGTCACTAGACGCCTATAGTCATCTTGGTCAAAAGGGTAGGCTTGTGCAATGGGAGAAACGCTCTCTACTAAGTATGGATCAGACGTGGTCAAGAGACGTATCAGCCATTCTAACTCCTCAAAATTCCTCTCACATGCTAGCGTACCTATCAAATCCCATTCACATGCAAGCATTGGAAAGACCATGTGAAATATTTGTGAAAAGTAACGAGGGTACCTCTCACCCAAGGCAGGAGTGGATGACTCTAGCGTACTAGCCATATCTATACACGCAAATAGATGATGGTTAGAGTGCAAATATTACAAGGGTCATGTTCTTGTGCATAATTTGTTTTTATGATTTGTGTTATGGCTCTTGCTCTTTTACTTTTTTATCTTGTTTTTGTGAGTATAAGGCTTTATATATACATTCCCTAAGATTGGAGATTAAGAGGTCAGGGAGAAAGGTTGAGAGGGAAGCAAGTGAATGACGGATGTCCACAAACACTCCCCCCTTCCTTGGGTAGATCATACCGTTTGAAATGATGTCGTCGCCCTTTGAAACCAATTGTTCCAGCTGGTAATAGGTGAGGATTTTTGCTATTAGTTTTCTATTACCCTAGGTGCCTCGTCAAGTTGCAAGGGTGGTAAGGTACTCTCCCAGGATCGAACTTGAAGTGGTTCATCAGGTGATTCTTGAACACTGGGAGGTGTGGATTCTTTTGTAGCTTCATGGAGGTCCACTACTATAGATGGAGGCTGTGTAGAAGCTTTTACCTCTATGGATGTATTACATGAGGAGCTAGAAGCTTCATGGAACTCCCCCCTTCCTGAGCTAGGTGGAATAAATTGGTTTTGCCTTGGAGCCCAAACTAGCTCTGGACTAGGTGTGTAGCATTCTGTGATCTTTCCCATCCCACGGTCTACCATTGGCTTTAGCGTTACACTGTTTGACTCATATGGGTTTGTTGTCGATAGGGAAAGACACATTTTACGTTTAGGTACCCAAATTTTCTCATTTCCATCATAGTAGCCTTGGGCTTCTAATAGTTGTTTTGGAATCCATCGTGACTTGGTCTTGACTCTCCTAGGGCGCGCTCTTGGTTTTCCGGGGAAATTTTTTCTTGGAATGGATGGGAGGGTTGAGGTAGTTGGAAGTAAGGCCTTGGGGACCCATTGATATGTACTCTTAGGTCGTGCAGGTTGAGTACTTGCAATATTACTGCTTGTTGCAACTACAAGTGTTGAAGTGCTAGGTTCATGGGTAGCTGGCAAAGACGAGTTAACCACCTTGGCTTGTGAATGTTGGCTATCCTTCAACTTTGCTAGAGTTTGCAACGTAGGTGACTTTGCTTGAATGATAGGGGTAAGAGTCGGTGGTCGCGTCGTGACACTACCAGTATCCCAATCAATAGTGCATTTGGTTGCCAACATCCACGTGCGTCCCAGGTTTACGTTGCCTTCCATAGTTCCTGCGGGCATGACTAGAAACCTCTTCTCTATGCTTCCATTGTCATAGACAACAGGGGTCTGAAGAACTCCAAGAATATCAGTTTTCTTTTTATTAATGCCCTTGACTTGCATCGTACTCGGGGATAGGTTCGGTTTCCCTAATTGACACCAAACTCCATAGGATAACAAATTGTGTTTAGCTCCCGTATCTAATAAGGCATTGTATAGTACTTTCCCATAGGGGCTATTTAGCTCAATTGGGTATCATAGGGGTGGCCCAGATTCTAATGAGTCGTCATCTGTGTCCTCGAAAAATGCTTGCATGATTCCCAGATTAGCCTCTCGTTGGCGTCTAAGACATTGTTGTCGTTCTCGAGCCTCGACTCTTGCTTGGATTTTTTTAAGCTCTGCTTGTTCCTTGGCAGCCTTCTTTTGATGGATGGCTTGCAACTCTTCCTGGCTTAGAGTATCATAATATCTTTTGAATTTACTCCCATTAAGAAATCCAATGGTTTCAACTCCATCTAGAGTCTCCACACGAATGGTACCTTACGGGGTAATTTCACACACTCGATATGGTCCCTTACCAGCGTATTTCAATTTCTTCTTTTCATTACGTACCCCATACATAAGAACTTTATCACCAACCTTGATGTCTTTATCCTTTAAATGGCTATCAAACCACTTCTTTCTCCTATCCTTCTCCACTAGAGCATTTTGCACAACTAATTGCCTCTCTTCATCTAGCCTTTCCAGGATATATAATCGCTCCACTAAGGGGTTACCATCCCAACCTTCTTGAGAAGCTACTCGAAGACTAGGAATGACAAACTCCCATGGCATAACTGCTTCTTGGCCATACACCATCTTAAACGGTGTGCAATTAATAGCAATTTTATACGCAGTACGATAAGCCCAGAAAGCTGATGTAAGCTTTAGGTCCCAATCAGTGCGATGAGCCTCGATTGTCTTTGTCAAAATGGAGATGAGAGTTTTGTTGGTACTCTCAGCTTGGCCATTTTCTTGGGGATGATAGGGTGTAGACTTGTGGTGAGATATCATGAAGTTTGATGTGAGTTCTTTTATTACTTCATTTATAAAATGAGTTCCATTGTCACTCACAAGTTCAAAGGGGCATCCAAAACGTGTGATAATGTTCTCAAAGAGAAACTTAGCTGTTGTTTTTGCATCCGCCTTCCGTGTTGCTTTTGCTTCAACCCATTTGGTTACATAGTCGGTAGCCACAATGATATATCGTGATTGCGTGTTACGTGCAGCCGGACTAATCGGTCCTACAAAGTCTAAGCCCCACTTTTCAAGTGGTTGGGTTACCTTGATGGGATGTAGAGGCATCCTATCCCTTCTTTGTGGCTTGTTGAAGTGTTGGCATTCATCACATCCCTTTGCAAAAAGTGATGCATTTTTAAACAGAGTGGGCCACCAATAGCATGACTGTAAGATCTTTCGGGCAGTCAACTTTCCTGAAAAGTGACCACCAGCTACGCCCATGTGTGCCTCTTGTAGAATATATAAATACTCATCCTCGCGGGCATAGCGTCTAAGAACATCATCTTTTCCTCTCTTATAGAGAGTTCCAGCCAGTAAGCAATAGGGTTCGCATTCCTTGATTAATTTTTGAGCTATATCTTTTCGCAGTTCTTTGGGTGGAAAACCATTAACTAAGAAGTTAACAATCTTTTCACTCCATTCAGGCATTGTCTCAACAATGAGCAAAGGAGTATAAGACAATTCATCATCAACCCCCGTAGGAGCTTCGCCATTAGGGATACGAGATAAATGATCCGCCATGACATGTTTCCTCCCATGCCTCACAACAACGGTGAAGTCAAACCCAAGAAGAATTAACAACCATCGTGTAATTCGACCTGTGGAACACGGCTTGTTTACCAAATATAGCAATGCTTGATGATCCACATAAAACACAAACTTGGTAGCAAGAAGGTAATAGCGAAATTTCTTTACTGCGTAAATCATAGCTAGACCTTCGCGCTCTGTAGTAGTGTAGTTCATCTCGGCATCATTTAATTGGCGACTTGCAAAGCTAATAGGGTAGTCCAATTTATGTTCTCCTGGTTGAGTTAAAACACACCCAATAGCAAAATTTGATGCATCAATATGCACATGAAAAGGTACATTCCAATCAGGTGTTCGCAGGATTGGAGCACTTGTTAGGGCCTTCTTTAATAACTCATAAGATTGATGACATTCTTCCGTCCAGTGAAACTCGATAAGAAGCTTGTACAATGGACGCGCTATCTCGGCAAAGTTTAAAATAAATCTTCGATAATAACCAACATGGCCCATAAATCTTTGAACTCCTTTATAGTTCGTAGGTGGTGGCAAATCGGCAATGGCTTTAATCTTACTCTCATCTGTGGATATGCCGTTCTTGGACACTATATGCCCTAGAAGGACTCCATGCTTAACCCAAAATTGGCATTTGAAAGGGTTCAATGAGATGCGATAAAATCTGCACCTTTCAAATATTTTTCGTGGATATAACAAATGCTTCTCCCAAGAAGAATAAATACAAAGGTCGTCTAGGAAAGCTTCACAAAACTCCCTTAGAAATTCTTTAAATGCAGTGTTTATTAATCGTTGGAATGTAGCAGGGGCATTTGTTAAGCCAAAAGCCATAACACGAAATGCAAACACTCCAAACTCTGTGATAAAAGCAGTTTTAGCTTGGTCCTCTAATGCAATTGTGATTTGATTGTAACCAAAGTACCCATCTAAAAAGCTATAAGCTTCCTTGCCCGCAACTCTTTCAAGCACATGTTCTGAATATGGCAAGGGATAATGATCTCTCCTAGTGGCTGCATTAACTTTCTTGAGGTCCACGCACACTCTTAGTTTCCCATTCTTTTTTGGCACAATGACTATTGGAAAAACCCATTCTAAGTGCTCAATAGGGTATATGAATCCACATTGGATAAGTTTTTCAATCTCCTCTTGTACAATTTTGGCGTACTTAGGATTCATTGGATAGGGTCGTTGTTGGACGGGTTTAGCAGTGTTGATCATGGGAATTGTATGTTGCACCACAGAAGGTGGAACGCCCTTCATGTCATGATATGTCCAAGCAAAGATATCCTTGTATTCCTTGAGGATCTCCTTAAGTACAGCCTCTTCAGTTTCGGTAAGGTCTTGAGCAATAAAGACTGGTTTAGACTCCTCACCTGGTTCTGCTAATTCTATCTCTTTAACTACCGCTGGACCATCATAGACTCCACTGCTTTCATTGGTAGGTATTCGTTGGGCCTTGGCATACACAACCTTTCGCTCCCCCGTGGTATAAGATTTAAAATGTTCAGGAGCCGTATGTAAGTCAGCAGGCTCTTGTCCTGACGGAGACCTTTCTTTTGGTTCTGCCTCCTTTTGTTGTTGTGCTAACTCTCGGTTTTGACGTCTTCTTATAGTTCGACTCAATTTCGGCTCTGTAACCTCTAATTGAGCAAGGTCAATGGGTCGCGGGCTGCACCACATGACACTCTGGAGATGTTCACCCCAATTGTCTACTAGCTTTCGATGAGCATCACATGCCCCTAGATAGCTAAGCCATTCTGCAGTAGATCTTTCCTTGTTTATCCTAGCTCTCACATTTGCTCGATATCGTCGTCTCTTATATGAACTTTGTTTCTTGTTAAGGTTTTGATTTTGGTAAATGTTTGAACTCGACTCGCTTGATAGGTCTTCGCTTGTATCTTCTTCACTCTCATATAAATTACCATAGATGGTCGTACTAGACCTTGAGTGTTCAGTTTCTATACTTGGCTCACTCGATGTTTCTTCAGGTTCTGAATCCATTTCTTCCTGAGATTCCATTTCCGATGTGTATTGGCCTGAAGCCTTTGAGGAATCATTAGTTTCACTCTCAGGTAGGTGTGCCTCTTTCTTATCATCTGATGTTACATGCGCTACACCTAACATGTTTACTGGTGCAATGTGTGGTATCTCTTCCCCATCTGGTGTTATGGAGCTGTAATGGAGCTGAGTGATGGAGCTGAGTGAATTAACAATACTGTAATGGAGCTGAGTGAATTGTTGTGTCTGATCGATTATCAATGATGAATTTATTTCCTAGAGGATACGTTCGACCACTTAAAAGATCAACTCGAATGACAGAGTCTTGGAACTGTAAGTAGACGTGGTTTTTGGACCAGTCATGCACCATTTTTTCTTCCCTCATGAATGGACGCCCTAAGATCATCTCAAATGACATAGGATGCTTGGAAAAATCCATAACAATGAAAGTTTGCCTTACCTTGTGTCCCAAGACCTTGATCCTCAAGCATGTCGACTCCATAGGTGATACTAGGGTCTATGTCCTCTTCGCAATCTACATAAGTACTAGATGACTCGCAACCTATTTGGTTCATAGGTGTAACTCTTGGATGAGGGGGTTGCGGTCCTAGCACTGGAGGTGGCAACGGTGTGGTTTGGACCACATTTTGGGTTCTAGGGACCATGTGTTGTAATGGCAACTGTTGCTCCATGGGTGGGGTAGGCATCAATGCAGGAACTCGAGGTGAGTCTGCCCAAGCTATAGGCGGTCTATTTTCCATGATACGTTTAAGCATTAGGCAATCCTTCGCTTGATGGCCATACCTACCACACGCGTTACAAGTCCCGTTAAACTTTACTCTGAAAGTAGGGCATTCACTCGTAGTATGTGGGCCCAAGCAAATTGAGCACCATTGTTGCTCCCTTCTTGGATACATATGAGTGTTTTGTAGAGCACGATTACCCCTACGGCTTTCTTGGATGGCCTTTGTGAGATCTGCCAAAGTCATCTCAGATATCGTTTGCTCTTTCATGATTGGCTTTATCTTCATTGGCTCATGCCTTGATGCTTGCGAGCTACTTGACTTCGGCTCGGTAGACACTCTTTCTCCTGCAATCATTAAATTATCCTCCAATTGGATTGCATTCATGGTGACTGCTTCCCAAGTAGTGATACCTCTAATGGCTAGGCCATTATAGATACTTTCATGTCGTAGTCCCCTAATGAATCTATCGAGCAATTGGTTGTTGTTGAATCACTCGTTTGGATTGCATCGAGAATTCAAATTCTTTAGGCGACTAATGAAGTCTCTCACGGATTCACCTTCTTCTCGTTGGGCTTTCTGGAGCTGAGAGGCTACACCCCAAAGTACTCCCTCTCGTATGTATTCTTTTAAGAACAGCCTCCTAAGAGTAGAGTAGATCGTTTTCTCTTCTACTCTTAAGGTTCTATACCAATCTCCAGCCTTTCCGCTTAGGGTCAAACTCAAAGCCTTACACTTATGTAGCTCATTGTGCTCTTCCAAGGAATCGCACACATGTTCAAAGACTTCCATATGCTTTCTAGCATCTCCGTCTCCACTGAATTTCTGTGTGAGCTTAGCTACTTGAACTGCCTTGCTCCTAGGCTCTCTATCAGGTGCACTACGCATGTTTTCCGCAATAGAGCGACCGATAGTTTGAGCAAATGCTGCCAAATCTCTTATTTGAGCAGGTATAATGGGTGTATGTGCTCCTGGAACCACATGTGAGATGGGAGTTGGCCTTGGCATACACGCGGCTCTTGGGTCCCATATTTCGTATGGTGGTGTACCAGACGGTGGTCCAAAGTTTACAGGCGTGGCCCTAGGCATAGGGGGTGCGTGATATGGCATGTTATTATTAAATGGCATGGCTCCACTTGGATAAGAGCTTGGATAATTCCATTGTGGATTGTAAGCTCTTCGAATAATCGGAGATGTAGGAGCTACATGAGGCTGAGGTACGACAGGTGCACATGATTGATACATACATGTAGGTATAGTTGGGGGCACTGTGCTACTAGGCATCGGCGCAGTGTTAACAAATGAACTCCATGGTGTACTTCTTGTCATGCTCACCATTGGGATATGCATGGTAGTCGTAGTGTCATTAAGAGAAAGATGAGCTAGATCTGGGAAGGTAAAGCTGCCACTTGTGGGCTCAGATTGTACTGAGGCTCCTGGCGAAACAACATATGGAGGATCAATGGGGCTCACTGAGGGAGTCTCCATTTGTGACAGGGTTGGTTGGTTGGCCTTTCCCGTATCCAAGAATCTCATTAGGCCTGTTGAAGGCATGCTGATCCCTGTGTTCTGTCTTTCTAACTCGACAATCCTATGGAGGACATCACAGACTTTCTATTGTTGCTCATCTATGCTAGTAGCACCCGATGTGGATTGTAGAACATCTAACCAACCGACATGATAGGTGTGTCCTGTGTACCGATCAGTTAAAGCTTCTGCTTGTAGGTCATACTCCCAATTTTCGTTTAGGAATATCCCATCTAGGCCTGGCGTGCTGGAGGTTTCCCTTGAAGTGGAAGCATTATTGCTCCCCATAGCTTGCCCCTCCGTGACTGCTACCTTGGGAGCACTCGGTTGCTCGGCTGGCATGATTGTTGTCATAGGAGCCTTTGCTTTCAGGGCTGGACTTTGTTCTAGCCTTCGTAGGTTCTCAATTTCCCTCTCCCTTGTTGCTTGCATATAGCGTTCGACCTCTTGTACTTTGGCAAGACTCCTACCATCGGGTAGTAAAACCTCAGAGGGAGATAGTCCTAAAGTATCAGGAGGTGCAGTGGATGGAACATTCACATGCACACTCTCAAGAAGCATAGGGTCCATTTTAGGCATGAATGACGAATTTACTTCCCCACTCCCTTCATTTATTTCATTAACCGCATGTTCGGAGCGAGTAGCTCTACTAAGGGTCTCTTTTAAGCGGCTAAATACGTTGGACCCGGGCCGTGGGCCCATGGCATGCATGTCTTGAATTGAACTATCAGGGTTTGGTGTAGGATACCCCTCCATGACTTCGTAGTCAGAGGAAGAATCACTAGACGCGATATGAGGATCATGGGTCGCACTACCTTGAGTCCCGACCGAAGGTCCAGAACCTAGGGTGGAGGAATAATGGGTGCCCGCGTAAATGGAGGCACTACCAATATGCTCGTGCTCTAACACTCGTTAAGAGCGTAGGTTCATATGACTTGGATCCCCTAGAAGTGTCAGTGAGGGCCCGTGAAGGCTGCTCACCTAGTAATTTTGGGTGTTTTGTAACCCAAGTCTTTTCTTATTTATTTATTTTTTGATTTTTTGGTCCTTTTTTTCTGACCCAGCTATAGAATAGAATGTATGATAGCTCAAAACGAGCGTCTCAGTCAGAGGGACATGCCGTGCTTTACAGCCCTCCGTTTGGTCACTTTATGCCCTCGGAATCCCTAAAACTGTCAATTTCTAGTAGGGAACTAGGCCCAAATTAGAAAGTCTAAGGGTGCAAGTGGGAAGAGAAGGGAGGAGAGTGGAGGACTTGCCCCACATGCTCTCATTCCCTCTTGAGGGGATAGGGTATATATATAAGAGTGAGTCTAGTATATATCATAGGACTGAGGCCTGGGCTTGGGCTTGCGCTTGGGCTTGGGGAAATGATCCCGATCCCGATCAAAATTTTAGTGTAGCCCCCCAGAGTCACTCACGCTTAAATATTTTCAGATTTTTTTTTTGAATTTTTTTTAAAATTATTTTTTTGAGGCGACGACCGCGCGCGGTTTGGGTGACCCTTTCTTGGCCACACACACTGTCAACACCTACCTAACCTCTCTGTCAACAGCTCACAGCTCACAGACAGCTCACTACCTTATCTACTTACTAACAGTGCTGCTAACCACTAACTAATCTACTAACTAATATGTTAACTGCTTACTGACAGTGAGCTAACTGTCCACCTACTTCCTCTCTCACTACCTTACTGTGCAAAGACTGTGTGCAGGTAAACCTTGACAGAAAACTGTGTACAGACTGTGTGCAAACAGAAATTGCTAACTGCCTTCCTACTTATTCATTCACTGCAAACAAGCTAATGACTACAAATTGTGCAAAGACTGTGTGCAAACAGAAAACACAACATTATACAAAAATCACAGAACTTGCAGACAACACAGAAATTAACAACTTACAGAAAAACAACTCATTCCTCTTCCTCTTCCTCTTCCTCTTCTTTCCTACTACAAACAACTCATAGGAGAAGCACAAAGTGCCTCTTGGGCTTAGTGCAGGGCGATTCCCCGACAGTGGCGCCAAAAATGTGCGCTCCTTGCCGCACTGTCGAAGCAAGGGACTTGCCGATACACCATGTGCGAGCCACAAATGGCTCCAAGCACACAACAAGACTAATCTAGCAAGCTCAAGAGAGCAAGGGCGTGTCACTCACCGCTCTGCGCTCCCCTTCGTGGTGGATTCCTCACCGCGATGAAAAAGAAGCTGCAGTCGTGCCGCGCTCAACTGCTTCGCCGCCGTCGTGCCTTCGTAATGCTCGATCGCACACACATTCTCCCTCTCTCTCTCTCTCTCTCTCACATACACACACACACAAGGAGGTGAAGAAGAAGAAGATGGAGATGGAGATGGAGCAAGAGCACTCTTCTATTGCACAAATGAGAGAATGAATGAATTTTAGGTTTAGTTGGCTTTTATATGAGCTCACCCCATTCACACTTGGGCGCCCATGCTTAGCCAACTAATCCCTTGAATGTCCCAGTTAGGGTGCACCTCTCATCGGCGATCACTCTTACCCTTTTCCTGTTGGTCCGACAAGCCCGGTACCTGACTCTACCAAATACATAATACACGTCCGTCGTAGGTGATGGGGTGTCCGTGAGCCGTGAGGGTTAACAGGATTCAATAACTAAAAAGTTAGGGTTTCATTACAATAATTAGTGCTTCCTCAGGGAAAATCATACGTGTCTCCTAGCACAATTTCTTGATCTTTTTTGAACTAACTCTTTGTCTTTTTTACTTGGGCTCCTCTAGGGACATAACTAGCTCTTGAGGTGGTGATTGTGGTTGCTCTCGTGACTAGGGATAAGACCCATGAGGTGTTGACATTGGTGCACCCTATTTCTCCTCCTTAGGTGATTTCCAAGGAGACTTCTTGGGTGATTTCTAAGATGACTTCATGGGGGATGTCTTAGGTGATTTCTTTGGTGACTTATTTGCATTGTTTTCTATTTTCTTGGGTGATTTGAAAAGAAACTTGAGAGGTGAGAAAATATTATTCTCCTTCTTTGCAAAATGGGGCTTTTGTAGTTTAAACTTTATTGGTAAATGATATGGTAGGCCCTTGTCTTGGATTCTGATTGGAGTCTTTTGTTTCTTCTTTCCTTTCTCCTTGCTTGGGCTTTGTTTTCTTCCAATATTCTTGCATTTAGGACTCTTAAGAGGTTGATTTCCATTTGAAATCTTTGGAGGTGGCAAAGGAAAATTGAGATCATTGGGAAAAATAGCCTTCTCCAAACCTAAAGAAAATTGCCTTTTTGTTGACCCATCAAACCCAAAACTCAAAATATTAATGCAGCTACAGAATAAATAGAGTGCAACAAATGGTGAGAAACCCTAAAAGCGTTCTATGAAACCATTATAAATTGTTAATTAAATTTGAAATATACAATCAATGTAGAAATTCTAAATTTTGATTCTATAGATCTCCAAGATTTGGCAATCACTGTCCGGCCACAAGAAGTTGAACCGAATTGAAGAGGTAAAGTTTGGTTGAAATATTTAAATGGATGGTGATCGTTCTCTATCTTTAAGTCACTATACTCCTTACTCAAGAAGGCCACAATGAGCTTGCTAACACTACAATAAGAAATAAGAGATTTTAGGCTCCAAGAGTTTTTGAACATATGGATAACTATATAAAGAAAAAGAATAATTATATATTTGATTGTCAATGGATGCCTGGAATTGTATTCATAAACAATGCACATCTCTCCAATAGGTTGAAGATGATAAAATTGCAAGGTCCATTGAATAAACCAAAGTAGATTAGTATTTTGCTCAAACAAATCAAACCAAATAAAAAATGGATATTCTACCTTTCAGCAAAGGGATAAAGGTTTCTTACAATCCAACATTTCAAATCATCCATCGAAAAATAGCTCAAGTTTTCCCTACTTCTTGAAAGACATTGTGTGACCGGTGGATCAAGCACAAATAATTACTTGGAGAACTACTCAGGTAGGTCCCTTACTTCTTAGAAACATTAAACAGAGCAAGAAAAAGAAAACATACATTTAACAATTTGAATGCCATAAAGCAATCACAATACTCACAAAAGAGAACGGTGTCAAAATTGTCTAGATTGACATCAACAAGCATAATTTCATCTTCATGCCATATAGTAGGAGATCTAGCACTTTCCCATAGCAAAGAAATATCCACAATAATTTGCCCTGCAAATCTCTTAAAACTCTTGGAATTAAAAGCTTTAAGAACTTCAATTTTATCACTAAGGATATTGCCTTGATATTTTCTCTCTCTCTTTCTCCTTCATCTTTCACTTCCATTTTGATCACTAAGCAAGTCTAGTGGCGTGTAGAGGCAAAATAGAGGTGCAAATGTTGCAAAAAATGCTTCTTTTCCTTGTCATCTCCACATTTGTGTCCATTGAGATGGACTCCTCTACTTGTGACATGATTGTGTGCATATCTCTTCTCTTGATCCATCTGCAAACTCATCAGGAAAAGATTTGAACAAGAATCTGCTACAACATGCCAAACAAAAAAGTTAAGTGCTATGCCCAAGAGGAGAGCAACCGCAAGGAAGGAAAAAAGCCTCTACTGGTCACTTGATTGTGTGAAGAAAAAAAGGGGGTAGGTAGATCTACTCCCCGTTGTTGCCTCGTGTAGAATAGTCTCACTATCCAGTTTTTGCTTTGTTCTAGCTTTATGAATGCTCTGGCTCTCTTGGTACATTTGTAACTTTGAAATGAAACAAGATTTGAATCTTCTGATATCATCAATGCATTCAAAACACCGAAAAACCCTGGGAATGACATGCCTCATTCGGATACCTAGAGAGGTTGTTACGACAAAAAACCCTGTATATGCCACTGTCCCGAATGAAGTGAATAGACTCACTAGCCTCCTATTTGCTTCGTTCAGGATAATGACCTGTAGAGGATTTTTTGTTGTAACAACCTCTTCAGGTGTCCGAATGAGACATGTAGATAGTCGTTACCCAGAGTTTTTGAGCATTCCAAATGCATTGGTGATGTCAAAAGATTCAGACCTTGTTTTGTTTTCAAGTTATAGATGTACATTATGTCAAGAGAGCCAGAGCGTTTGGAAAGCTAGAACAAAGTAAAAAATGGGACAGTGAGACTATTCTGCACGAAGCAAAAAAGGGGAGTAGGGAGATCTGTAGTCACCCAATCTTTCTTCACATGGGATTTTTTGTAAAGGAACACCATATTGTGCTAGTTGGTGAACACTTACTTGTGCTATATCACACTAAGGAAGAAGGGGTAGTCAGATCCTCAATCACCCCAAATTTTCTTCATTTGGGCTTGTTTTGTGAAGCCACACCCAAGCTTGGTCGGTGCCAAATCTTGCTAGTTTAAGTAGAGAGGAAGGTCAATGGAGTTGTCATTGAATACATGTTATATGTGCATAAGTTTCTTCTACATGCACATGCATTGTCCAATGTTTTGAGCTTTCTCACATCATCTCACCTAGCCAATAGCTTCTCTCGTCTCTTGTGCCTACTCTCACCTCTCTCGATCTATCTTCTAGACCTCTCTTGCCATTTATTGACCACTCTCTTGTACTATCCAACATGATGCAAAAAGGGGGGCAATGAGATCCTCGGTCACTCCATTCTTTCTTCCTTTGGGCTTGTCTTGTGAATATTTTCCTACCTTGCTTGATACCATATGTTGCGTTGGATATGGCGTAGATGGAGAGATGGGCTATCATCTTTGGCACCAAGAATCTAGGAAAGTCATTTGTAGCTCATACGTTATCTTCAATGAGTTAAAATAGACAACCTATCAAAGAGGTTGAGTATTGAAAAGTCCAAAAATCAAGGACGAGGCCTCAAAGAGGTTGAGTATCGCAAGGTCCGAAGAGCCTACCTGCTACCAAGAGGCTATTCAGATGGAAGATAGCATGAAGTAGGAGAAGGCAATGTCATTGAAGTATAGCTCAATTATGGAAAATTAGGCTTGGAAAATGATAGAGTTTCTAGAGGCCAACAAGCCATGCCTTGCATATGGGTGTATAAGACAAGATACATGGCAAAAAATCTTGAGCCTAAGTATAAGGCTAGATTGATTGCTAAAGGATTCAAGTAGAAGAAAGGCATAGATTTTGATGAGATTTTCTTTCCAACAGCCAAGATAACTACATTGCACCTTGTGTTTGGACTAGTAGCACTGAGGACATGGAACTTGTCTAGATGGACATGAAGACGGCTTTCCTTCACGCGGATCCAGAAGAAGACATCTCTATGAAACAACTGAGGGTTTTGAAGCTGAACCTGAAAAGACTACAAAGGCAAAATTGGTATGTTGACTGTGTAAGGCATGTATGGCCTAAAGCAAGGATCAAGGCAGTGGTACCAAAAATTTGACAAGTACATGCAGTCCCAAGGTTATGTATGGAGCCAAGAAGATCAATACTTGTATACCCAGAAGTTGAATGATAGTTCACTTATCATCCCGATACTTTATGTTGATGACATGCTCATTCCTAAGAAGTCTAAAGGCAAGATTTATATCTTGAAGAAATCATTTAGTACAAAGTTTTCTATGAAGTATTTGGGAGATGCAAGCCACTTCGTGGCGTGCATATCAAGAGGGATAGGAAACGTGGAATACTGGAGTTATCTCAAGAAACATATATCCACAAGGTCTTGTTACATTTTGAAAGCCATTTTCTTGCTATGTTTTTTGCCTACATCATGAGACACATTTAACACTGCCATTAATAACTCCCTCCCTAAGGGCAAGCTTGTTTTCAATGATGTAACCAGTGTTTTGCTCATGGAAGAGATTCAAGGTCAGTCTCTTGACACTAGTGAGAATGGTGATCCGTATATGGCAAGTGGAAGTAGCCTGAGGAACAATCAAAGACAAAGATGTTGTGAGATGGAAGATAGTGTAAAGTGGAAACATGTAATGAAGTCTGAGTGTAACTTGATTATGACAAACGAAACTTGGAAATTAATAGAGTTTTTAGAGGGAAAACAAGCCTTACCTTGCAAATGGGTGTACAAGAAGAAGTACACGACAAAGGATCTTGCATCTAAGTACAAGGCTAGATTGATTGCTAAAGGTTTCAAGAAAAACAAAGACGTGGATTTTGATGAAATCTTTTCTTTAGTGGTCAAGATGACTACATTGCATCTTCTGCTAGGACTAGTAGTCATTGAGGACATGGAATTGGTCCAGATGGATGTGAAGACACCATTTCTTTACGGAGATCTTGATGAAGATGTCTACATGAAACAACCAGAGGGTTTGGAAGTCAATTTGGAGAAGCCTATGAAAGCAAAATTCGTGTATAGATTGCATGAGGCATTGTATAGACTAAAACAAGGCTCAAGGCAATGGTACATGAAGTTTGACAAGTACATGCAGTCCCAAGCCTATATGAAAGGATCCAGGAAGATCATTTCTTGTATACCCGAAAGTTGAACGATGGTTCACTTATCATCTTGATACTTTATGTCAATTATATGCTCATTGCTAAGAAGTCTAAAGATGAGATTTCCATCTTGAAAATTTTTCTTAGTACACAATTTTCTATGAAGGATTTGGGAGATGCAAGTTACTTTCTTAGTATGCGTATCAAGAGGATAGAAAGCATGGGATATTGGAGTTGTCTCAAGAGACGTATATCCACAAGGTCTTGCAATGTTTTAATATGCAAGGAGGGAAAGCTTCATTGAGTATCCCAATGAAAATATGTGTAGATCTTAGCAACAATGATGCTCCCAAGTCTGATGGCCAATGTGCCATATTCTTTAAAAGTCAGTAATCTTATGTAATAAGCCAGGGTAGCCATGAGATTGGACATGTCTTTTACAGTGGGAGTGGTTAGCTAATTTATGGAAAATTTTGGTAGAAAGCACTAGGAAGCAGTGAAGCACATCTTGAGATATCAAAAAGTGTACGGTTGACTAATGCTTACGCTTTGGAAATATTGATGCATCCATTGTGGATTACATGGATGCAGATTATGCAAGTTGTGTGGATAATCAAAGATCCACATTTGGATATATATTCATAGAGAGAGAGAGAGAGAGAGAGAGAAAGTACAAAAAAGCACATCACTTTTTTGAAACGAAAAGTGTTTTGTTCTTCACCATGGAAATTTTAGAGGTTATATTAATTTTATCGCCAAAAAAGCCCTAGTATATATGTATATAGCACTCTTAGTCGTGTAGTGATAAAGGAAGTGAAAAATGAACCTAAGCTCTTGCTTCAAGAATATGAGCTTAGCATTGACAAGAAATGTTAGGCCATGATACCTTCATCCATGAATAATTGGAATGTAGCAACATTCATACCAGTCATTAGCACGGCCGATCTGTCTCAAAGGCAAAGTTTTGGAGTCATAGAGAGATAACAAAGGAGACAATCATGTGTACACAAACACAAGCATTCCAAAACATCCACACACCACTTTCCTTCCTTGTCTTTGAACAATACATCCCTAGTATTAGAAAACTTCAAATTCTCCCTGAAGTTTTTGTTGCTCCTTTAGCATTTTGTGACTTGTGTGAATGCCATATTCCCACATCAAATATTCATTAGCATGCATACTTTGTAAGGTAAAACTTTGTATGCTTGTAAAAATACTTTCATTTGCCCAAGATTTTGGAGCATGGCCCTTTTTTTTTTGCCATACTCACAATTGTGAGTAGATGTATTGTATTAAGCCAGGAAGAAACATACAATAACCTCAAGCACATTGGGTGCCTTGAGGAGTCACATCATACACTTTAGATCTACACAACCCTTCGCAGACGAGAACTACAAGATAGATAAATTTTGTGGACTCGTTGATACCAGAACCGTAATGGCTTGGATTGCTTGAGCCCATTCTTTAGACTTCTTGTGGTTTCCAATAGAGACGATAATTTCCCTATTTTCTTGAATTATCTCTTTGAAATAGGCCATCGAGTTGTCATTTTCTAAAACATGTTGGTTCCTAGATTTCCAAACTTGCTTGAAGTAATAGAAGTAGACAATTTGTATGCAGATAAGGATGGCTTGATTTTTCCAGCTCATAACATTGTGTGTATGAGCCATTTGCATTGCGTATAAAATGCATGTATTTCATAAGAGGGATACCAAATGCATTATTAGGATCGTCACATATATGGTGTGACCATAGTGACACAAGGATGACAACCTGGTGTCAAAAAAGTGACGTAAAAGCCCTACCTATACATAAAGCTTGCTAACAGTGTGATAAGTTCCTAACTCTATTGTTGTAACTTAGAAAAGGAACAATTTGCAACAAAACCTAAATGGTATTGATGATTGAAAACCATGTAGTTGTTTTCTTTTGATCTACATAAGGCAACAATTTGTAACAAAACCCATATGGTATTGATGATTGAAAACCATGTATTTGTTGTGTTTTGATCTACATAAGGCCTTATTTAAGCATGGAATTCTTGGGAGCAATTGTGGACAGTTTGATACAATTTTTTTTCCTTCCCATTCCTTGCAAAGAAGGACATTAAGTAAGCATCTACTTATGTATATGCAGGTCTAGCATGAGAATAGGGTCTTCAAATAGCTTTCACCATAGCTATTTGAAGACCCTATTCTCACAAAGTAGGTCACATTAATTTGCAACAAGGCCAACTCACAAGAGTAATCAACTTCCAAGTCGAGTCTAGTTGGCACTTCCCACTGGAGTTGTCACTATTGATAGCGCATGCCCCACACCACCAATGCCTCGGCCTTACAGTGCCACTATCGGAGCGAGAGAGGAGATTTAGCCCTCGGCCTTGCAGTGCCACTATTGGAGCGAGAGAGGAGATTTAGCTGGTGTGTGTGTGTGTGTGTGTGTGGGTGGGGGGGGGGGGGGTGGTTCTCACCACATGGCAAGAAGCTCCTACTGCCTTAAACATATAATATTGGTCGAGATCGACCGGTGTCCATTGCCTTCTACAACAGTTTGTAGCTAAACAAGGCGAGGGAGAGACACATAAGCCAAAATCTTGCCATCAACTTGTCATGCTATGACTACTTGTGTTCTATATGCTTCAAGATGCAAGCATAGGTAATCCCATTTGAAAAAAGGCCCTAGCTTTGATCCAATAAAAATAGCATAGAGTTATTTGGTGTGAAGATGTACAACATATCATGCAATGAGTGCAGTCCAAGAGAGGACATCCTATATCAAAAGCTAGTTAATGGCTTGCTCAATTCAGCATGTGATGGCATGGGTCTTTCTCACACAACCGATGAAGATGGAGGGTTTATACTCCCCTTTGAAAAATCCTACCGGCATCTAATGCATGCAATTAAATGCCTTCAAAACGCAAAGATAGGTGATTGCATTTTGGAAAGTAGCCTCACAGTGCACTCAAAGAAAACAAACCACAACTTCCTGTCCTTGCCCATGTTAGACATAGCCTTGAATAAGTGCAATCAGAGATGACATTCCGGCAAGAATCGGCAAATTTGGTTGTTGGGAATCTATGTGGCTTTGAGGTGTAGCTTGTATACATGCCGGGCCGTTGTTAGAAAAAACCTAGATTTAGTGTTATGCCACCTATAAGTTTTGAAATTTACCTCTAAATTTAAATTTTAAATGTGAGAAACCAACAAAAAAGTGAGAAATTTAGTGTTAAAATCTGCAAACATAGCCCAAATACCTCTAAAATTTCTCCTTTGCAAGTTCTTGGAGAAGTGTTTTTATTGAGAAATACGGGCTCCTGGCTCGAACTCAACGCATGCAAAGAATGCCTTGCGGACCCTACCCTCCAAAGTGTTCTTCAATGGCCGCCATAATGCTCTTCACTCACATGAAGGTAGAATGGCTAGAGACCATGCATGCAACTGTTGGAATGTTGAAGGAGGTCCACCCCACTCATGGCTTGTTCTCACCTATTGCAACCAATCACACAACTCTGCAGATTGCAGCAATATGCTTTTTCGTAGCTATGTGTGAATGCCACAGTGGACTATGCGCGCATTCTCGCTGCTTTGCCTCAGGGCCTCAGGGCCAGACGTCCAGTGTGTTTGGCCACCCACTAACTTCACTGACCACTTCCATTATCCTTTCTACATAAAATAATGGGTCTCACTCACTTTGCAATGAGTACCCCACCCACACAGTCTATCACTCACTTTGCAGTGAGCACTCCACCCACACAGTCTGTCACTCTATAGTCACCGCACGTGCACCCGCACCACACAACTTCTGCATTGGCATGTTCTTGAAGTGGTATAGAGCATGTGGGGAGAAGCAACAAAAACCTTAGACATTGCATCATAGAGAGCAAAGAAAATTCAAGAAAAATAATTTATGTAGCTCATTTTGCTATTTTCGGACTCCGAAACACTGTTTTTTGTATGTCTCCATCACATAGAATCCGATGGATATGATCCAAGAGTTCAGGTTGGGGTTTTGGCTCATTTTAGACGCAATGAAAAATTTCATATTTTGCAATTCTATTCTGTATCACAGTAGATGCAGTAGCAATAGGTTTTCTTTGCATTTTTGAGCCAAAAAATATTGTTTTCGACGTATCTCTCACCCTCGGACTTTGAATCTATATGATCTAAAAGTCTACTCCAGAGTTTCTGAACGTTCCAAATGTGTTGGCAATATCAAAATTTTGAAGTTGTGAACACTGAATTTTATGTGCAACTTAAATTAATTTTTACGCATAGACGCTTTGACAGTTGGACTCCTACACTGCAGAGCATTATGTAGTTCGTGTTTTTGGATATGTATGACACACTATGGAGCTGCTTTTATGTATGCAAGTGCTGATTTGGGATAGGGATTTTTTATTGATACACATCTGGATGCGATTTTGTGCGCATTGAGACTGTGTGGGATTTCAGAGAGGTTGGAGCACTTGGTTTAGTGCTTGTCGATTATGTATACCATATGTGGATACATGTGAGCTAGTTGTAGTTCATAGGTTTCATATTCATAGGTGTACAGCTTGCAGGCAGGTGGAATTTTTTGGAGAGCTACTCGTGGAGGAGTGAGCTCTATTGCCATAGATTTAGTGGTTTATGTATAACTCATGTGGATTTGTGATTTGAGACGATTTTGTCTCTAATAGGTTTATGTGCTTTGTGCAAGTCGGAAATTTGTCTTGCTTCTGTTCATCATGTTTGGAGAGATTTTAGTCAGTTTGACTTGATGTATGACAGATTGTCGATGAGAAATTTGATCTATATTTATGCGCATAGCCTAGTGGGCTTCACAGCTTTTGTGTATGCTTGTTTTTTGTGAGATTTTTTGAGATTTTCCTATACAGGGAAAAAAATACATTATATTTTTCACATTCTTGCCATAGTTTCTATGTATTCACAATTTACTCTCTAATGCTTTAGAGGTTGAGTGTGACTCCCACATTCACAGTGATTGTTTTGACTCTCACTTTGACCAACCTGGTCGCTTTCGAACACGGATTTAGTGTTCTTGTAGACTCTCACAAGAGTGAATTATGGTGTATGCTCATAGTGGCTAGATATTACATAGTATGCACTGTTTTCGATCGATGGATATTCCGATTGTGAGTCTAGTGCTTACAAGTTACAAGGTAGTCACAGGTTACAAGTCTTGCAGGTTTCTTTGGTAGAGCTATGTTGAGCTACAGGTTGCATATGCATTTTTACTCAGTTTATAGGGATACTCTATCATATTTCTCCTAGGATTTCTCCCCATAGTTTGGTTTCTTGACATCAATCTATAGCAAATATGTGTGACATTTTAGAGTCTGTATAGATGACTCGTGAGCGATGGAGGTCTCGTTCATGCCGATACTTGCGTTCTTGGCATTGCGGTCACATAGAGTGCATTAGGCGTTGTTACTTTCGATGTATGATGCAAAGGAAATGATGTATGCAAGATGCAGATGTGGTTTTTACACATGCTAGAGAGTTGGATTTGTATGCGAGTGACAATGATGTCACATTTATCTCTAACATTCCTCATGCTTATATGTCTGGCACAGGTGACATTTCTTCCTATTGGTTGCTAAATGAGGATGCAATCTTCCACATCTCACCATGTTGCGAGTGGTTTTGCACTTTCTCTAGTGGGAGTCTTGGTTGTGTGCACTTGGTCAATGGTTCTAAATTTAACATTGCAAGAGCATGAGATGTACAATTGCCATCACCCAAAGGTGCATCTTTTACACTACAACTTGTGCAATATGTTCCTAAGATCGCGCACACTTTAATCTTGCTGAGATAGCTAGCAGATTGTGGGTGTCAGTTACTGCTTAGAGAGCATTATTTTCAGCGTGATAATTGTGCTTTCAATTGCGTATACAAGCTAGAGATTGGATTACAAGTCATTGATAGAATGTTTGTATGGAAAGGTCAATGTAAGGCATGATATGATTGCAAACCTACACACAAGAAAGGAAAAGGGAGAGACTTATTTCTCTTGTTCAAAAAGGATGAGTACCAACTTGAGGTAAGAGGGCTAGGAATCTTTTCTATTGATATATCTTTAGTGTGGAAGTGTATATTGACCATGGTTGTTTACAACGGATCTCATTTGTCATCAATGGAGAAAATGTAAGTTATATTGCATACAACTAAAATCAAGAAAGAATGTGCCAAGTAAGTGGAAGAAAGATACTCTTTTTTTTTCAAAAACAAGAAAGATTTTGCGATCAAAATCAAATTGAAATTCAAATCAACTTTACCTCCACAAGGGAAGAATTCTATGATACCTTTAGTCTCATGCAATCTGCAATGAATGCCTTTAAATCTTGCATCACTACGACATGTGGGAGCACATGTCAATGGTGTCTCCAATGATGGCTGCAATCATCTTAAACCCACACCATTAGAATCATCTTTTAGAACATTATCTAGCTTTGCAAATGCCACCTCTCAAGGCTTCACTCTTGTAATTCAAGACAAATCTATGTTACATAATCGAATTTAATGAGTCCATCAAGATTGAGTCTAATGATACCCATCTACCAAGTGTCTACTTCATATCCAAGGGAGGAGCCATCCAAACGCAAGCCAATTGAAGCAACACCCACCAAAGAGGCTATTTTATCACTTGGGTCAAGTTTAGCACAACAAAGGCTCTGCAATCAACCTACTTAACAGTGAGCAATGACAATGAAGCATCATCTTCCAAGAAACTACAAAAAGCACCAATAAATCTTCTTCAATCATGGACTAAGCCTACAAGTAAGACACAATGTCAACCCACCATACAGCACCACTTAAGCAACCTAGGCCAATACCTCACTAGCCAAGAGCCCACACCACATTCCCCGAGGGTGAATTTAGAAAGGCACATTGGAAGTTCAAGGGTACTATGAGGGAGTGATGCAACTTTGGATCTTAAACAACCCGTCCACTCACCCATGCCACTATTGTTACCCCTTCTGAGCTATAATACCAAGCCAATAGCTCAAACAAGCAAAATGGCAAGTTAGAAGTGTCACAATGAACAAAAGCACTCGTATTCATGCTTCTAAAATGAACATGCCACTTTTTCAAGAAGCTACAAAAGTTCAACTCACCTTGAGAAGTTTATCTTAATAAAGAATGTTGCAACTCTCACAACCAAAAAACCAAGGTAACCAATACCTAAATTTCCATTCAAAGAAGAAGCTTAATCAACAAAACAAGACTAAGTTAAAAGTGGAGGGAACAACATCCTAAAATCAATAAGAGCTGCCCAAAAATTATGCACATTTCACAATGTGAAGAACGTTGCAACTCACCAACAAGAAAACAAAGACAATCACTAACTAAACCGACAATCACAAAAAAAGCTATCAATTTATAACTCCTATTATTTGGGCCCAACTCTTTTGAAAGGAGTCTAGGTTAGAATCCTGAGAGTCCAATGAGTACGTAAGAGTTCGCCAAAACACGTAACTCCATTAAATATAAGCTGTCTAATTCACTATGAATCTTTGGGTTTATGAATATGATTATGTCCTCAGTTATTTTCCATGTCTTAGTATTTGATCATACCTAAGCTGGGCAAGTTATAGCTACTTAAGTTTCTAAAGCATATGGATGATCATGTGAGGACCAAAAACTAGCATCTAGTGGATGAATATTGCAATGTAAAACTTCACAAAAATGCCCATCAATAGCACCGTCAGTAATTTATCTTGCTCAATGCAAAGATTCACATTAAGCATGTTTGTTGCTCTAATTGAGACATCGACATCCCCAACCTCCAACATCACCACACAAGCAAGCCATTTTCGTACTCAAAAGTGCTCAGAAGTGATTTTGCATGCACATCTTAAGTTTGTTGTACGTTACAGCAAGCTGTCATCGACTTATCCAAGTCATCTTCAAAAAGTCCCACCTTGCTAGTATGGCTCACCATGGTATGTGATTTGATTCGAGGACTGTGCACCACAAAAAAGGACTAAATCTTGTACTGAGCTCCTACGAGATGAAATTTAGACTCTGGTAAATCACTTTGATTCTCCCTCTATTGTAGAAGATTTGTGGTCCTAAGTGGTACAAAGCCTTTTGAGTATACCGTTCACCAATATAGGCTATTAAATTTAAGATCACAATTATAGTATTGTCAAATGAGTATTGAGTTTGTCCCATAGACTTGAATGCCCACCATCTAGAAAGCAATAAGACCACCAAATATTAAATGATATGCAGACGGGACTGGAGCACATTACCTAGAGACCTTTTCAAGCGTCTCAATGAGCATTGAATCATGTACCACCGCTGCACTCAAAACTTCGTGGCGATTCTGCAAGTCTTATGATGCGCACAAACTCTCTTACATTAAGCACACAACCCTTCTGGTGTGCACTACACGAGCAATTGGGTGCAATGACAATAATTCCTAGAGAAACTACTGTAGTCTCCTAAGAGTTTTGTCGAGATAACCATCGCTTGAACTATGTCAAATCAGTCGAGTTGAGTGTATCAGAAGGCCTGCTGTACTCCCAGGACGTTTGTCGGGATTCACAACACTCCACTTTTGAAGGAGCCACCATGTCGCTATCTTGTTCCTCATCACATCATACACATGTTGCATGCACATGGACATAACATCTTTCTTGATGAAATGCCACTTAAGTCAAACATGAACTCAAGAACTAAAAATTCCTCTTCAGTTTTGTGTACATGAGGATCAAGTCGAAATGACAGCAATGTTATACGTGTCAACTGTTGCTTTGTCCAAAACGATTTCTATGTCGATGACTCACATTGAAAGACTTGCCATGCATGCCCTAAACATTGTTCGAAACCCTGTTTGAGTGATGCCCAAGACACCTTCCTTCTAAGCCTTGAAGATAAAGTGGACGTCCACTAGCGCAGAAATCGCTAATTGTAAGAAGAAGATAACTTTTAACGTTGTAGGAACAATCCTGAGTGTTCTAAGAGAAAGTCAACACCACAAAAACGTTCTTTCTAATTACGCTAATGATTCCACAGTAAAGTTTTAACTGGCAACAAAAATGGTTTCACGAGTATCTATTTTATACACATCTGGGCTCGAGCAGTGGACATAAAGAGGAAAAGCTGACTTGACCCACCAGCTCATTCAAACAGTAGAATCCTTGACCCAGTACGAATCATGCAATTCTCCGCGATAAGCTAAATTTTATCGCTTCCTTGTAGTCTTGCTAGGTTTATGGTTTTACCCCTCGTAAAGCAATGGTCACAGCCTTCGTCTTTGGTGGTACCCTGATAATCAAAGCTCACCTTGGAGGCACATACTGCACATTGTTATATTCACAGATGCCCTGGAAAATTGAATACAGGTAGAAATATTAAGTAGCCAGGGGAAAAATGTCTTCTACGGTCAGAAATGCATGCAACAATGAGCACACCTGCATTTCCTCTGAGAGCATCCCTGAGACCGACAATGCATAACATCCAGCAACAAATCTGCCTGCAATGCACAGACCAAGTCACAACAGAGTTCGTTTCTCTACAATTTATTTCATGCTTGCAGAAATGAAGCTTACTAATCCGTAGCCAGCGTGCTGCCCAGCTTGCCGTTGGTTCCATGGAAGATATTAGCCTGCAGAAATTCATCAAATCAGTCCACACAGGGCATACTCTTTGTCCATCCAAGTCAAGCGCAGTGAACTAGAACACAGACGATCTGAAAAGCAGTAAAACTAGCTTCCATGCTGATATTTCCCCATTCATGAGTCCTGACATTGGCACACATGTGGACGTATTCCCTAACCAAATTGTGCACCAATTCACCCCCTAGCTCTCTTGATCTTGAGATGTCTTATCAAAGCAATTGAGCAAACGTTACTATCCATACCTTCTATGGTGATTGAACAACAAACACCATGTCACCCTCTTGATCTAGAAGGTGGATCACTTCCTTGGTCTGACGGACGACTCAAAAAATGTTCACTGGAAAGTTATAGACTCCTCCAAAATAATGATAGAAGTAGTAAGATGGGCGTGGAAGTGGAAGTGGGACAAAGGTGGGCGACCCATAGAAACAGTAAGATGGCCAAAGGGGTGCCCACTTCCACATCTCATCACACAGAGATCATCTGGTTATTGTGTACGGATCTTCTTGCTCTGGTAGTCAGTGGGGGGCTAATCGCCCCCTTTCCCCATATCAGCGTTTTGGTGTCTACTGTCTCTCTCTCTCTCCCCTCTCTCACGCTTCCGCACACGCGCTCTCTCATAGGCCTTGCCAGACTTGCAAAAGAAATTCGACGTTTGCTATGATGCTTGTGGTCGCAATCTGGGAGCAGTCTTAATGCAAGAAGGCCATGTCATTGCTTATGAGAGCAGGATGTTTTCACGTCCTGAAATGGTTGCACAGATTTACGAGAAAGAGCTCTTCACAATGGCAACACTTTCTACTCGGAGCTGATTTTACCGTCTTTACAGACCATCAGAGTTTACGCTACTTCTTGTCGCCGAAGCAGCACATGAGGTGGGCTAACATCCTGTCACAGTTTCATTTCCAGAAAGTCCATGTTCAGGAACAGAAGAATTTACTGGCTATTTCAGTGATAGTTCATCGAAGCTTCGAGGATATGGTAGATCAGTACGCCACAAATCCTGATTTTGCAGATATCTTTCACCACAGTGAAGAGAGAGTTGCAGGCTATTCCATACACGACGGCGGAAAACGATGTGTGTTACACAGCCTTTGAGGGAAAAGGTTTTGACAGAGTGCCATTGTCCACCTTTTTCAAGCCACTGCGGCATGGATACCACCTTGAAGGGTGTTGAGCGTTACTTTTACTGGCCGAGGCTCAAAAAGGATGTAGACGAGTTTGTTCGCAATTGCTTAGTATGCCAAAAGGTCAGGTTTGACAAGCATAAGGCACCAAGACTTCTACAACCTTTTACCCATTTTCTCCCGTCCTTGGGAAAGCATTGCCATGGATTTTTTTTTTAATCTTCCCAAGACTCAAAGTGGGCAAGATGGCATTTGGACAATCATTGACAGATCCAGTAAACAGGCCCACTTCATTCAGTAAAGAAGATAGTTAAGCCCGATCATTTGGGGAAACTGTTTCTCACAGATTTTCCGGTTACATGGGATGCATGAGTCCATTGTTTCAGAAAGAGATCCCCATTTACTAGTTTGTTTTGGAGGGCAATCTGGGAGAACATTGGCACACGGTTGGAGTTCTCGTCCTCGTTCCACCCACAGACAGACGGGCAATTTGAGATAGCCAATTCAGTGGTTTTAAATTTGTTGAAGTCTTACATTTCGGATCAGAAGACTTAATGGGAAAAGTATCCCTCACGGCTTGCCATCACTTGAGAATAACTAAGAGAGATACATTGAATGACTACTGCCAGAGGTTTTGGGATACTTATTTGCCAGTGTCATCGTTTCGGAAGATTACTTTGAGAGACTAGATTGAGCGGTTTTGGTTTGCCAAAAGAGATTCGAGAATATTGTCTAAAGTAAAAATCTGACTCTATTCGGAGACTTACGGAACATGCTGAGCTACGATTTGGAATGAATGCCTGCTCATTGACTTATCCTACAAACAAGATAGTACCACCTCAGCAGGGCAAGAGTCTGACATTGAAGAGAATGAATCACGAGAATCAGATGACAGCTCATCACAGGATTCTCGAAAATCAGATGGTAGCACATCCGAAGGTTCCGACGAACTAAGGGAACCATATGCAAGTTCATCAGAGGATTCCGAAGAAAGGGGATCAGATGATATTGCGACTCAAGGTTCCGATGATTGAGATTGACGTGCCAATGGACCGGGGAAGCTAGCGAAGCTACCCACACGTCCCAGGGCACAAGGAAAGAAAGTTAAAAGGGAATCGGTTGGCAGTTCAGAGAATTCCCCAGACCCAAGATAAGATTTTTGAAGAGGACCAGTATACGAGAGATTTGAACATTGCTTTTGCCAAGGTTCGCGAGGCTCTTGAGAAGTCTCAAGCACGGCATAAGAAGGCAGCCGAAAAGAATCGACGCGACTTGCAGCTGAAGAAAGATGATTGGGTGCTCTTTAGGGAAAGGAGCTACTTTTCCCAAAGCTAAGAATGCGGTACTATAGCCCGTTCCATATTGAAGAGCAGATAAATGATGTATCCTTCGGACTGAAGTTGCCAGATACTTGGAAGATTCACAATGCTTTTCATGTGAGTCTCTTGAAACCTTTCAAGGGTGAGGTGCCAGTCGACAGGGAGCCTGAGGAGAAACCTGAAGTAGAAGAGAGCGAGGATATACTCGTTCTCGAACAGATACTTGCTCACAAGGAAAGGAAAGTGAAAGGTGATACGGCCGTTCTTAGTGAAATTCAAGAACTATCCAGCATTGGTTGCGAAGTGGATGGAGGAGCCTGGAGGACCTAGCAGATAGTACCAGATACTCCTTGAATATTAGAACTTTACCTTCAAGTTTTCGGTCTAGCTTTTATTATTTAGTTTGGCTTTTAGGTATTTATTTTACTTATTTGTCAAAGTCTTCGGTAGGGCAATTTACTGAGCTTGCTATATAAGCAAGCCCTCGCCTCCATTGTATACACAGTCAGTTATTCATTGCCAAGGTTGACTGGTTCAAGAGACTCTCTCTCTCTCTCTCTCTCTCTCTCTCTCTCTCTCTCTCTCTCTCTCTCTCTCTCTCTTAATCACAAAATGTTACAAACAGCCGTGGCATATCCTTTCCAGAGGGTTCTCATCAAAAAGTACATGATAATGCACCCTCCACTTACTCACAATGTTGATTCCTTCTATTAATGAGCTGCCACCAGCAAGTTTCTGATACTTGCTTACAAGGAAAGGAAAGTGAAAGGTGATACGGCCGTTCTTAGTGAAATTCAAGAACTATCCAGCATTGGTTGCGAAGTGGATGGAGGAGGAGGACCTAGCAGATAGTACCAGATACTCCTTGAATATTAGAACTTTACCTTCAAGTTTTCGGTCTAGCTTTTATTATTTAGTTTGGCTTTTAGGTATTTATTTTACTTATTTGTCAAAGTCTTCGGTAGGGCAATTTACTGAGCTTGCTATATAAGCAAGCCCTCGCCTCCATTGTATACACAGTCAGTTATTCATTGCCAAGGTTGACTGGTTCAAGAGACTCTCTCTCTCTCTCTCTCTCTCTCTCTCTCTCTCTCTCTCTCTCTCTCTCAATCACAAAATGTTACAAACAACCGTGGCATATCCTTTCCAGAGGGTTCTCATCAAAAAGTACATGATAATGCACCCTCCACTTACTCACAATGTTGATTCCTTCTATTAATGAGCTACCACCAGCAAGTTTCTAAAACTATGTTAATGTCAAGAGGCTTGCACTTTTTTTGAAAGAGTATCTCATTTCTAGACTGCCACACGGCTCTCAATACTATAGCCCTAACTATACAAATGTTAGTGAGGAGAACCTCATTTTTTATGTATACCAGTACCTCACCTTAGGCAGGAGGGGAGTTAACGTGCACATGGCTTTGTTAAGAGGCTTGCACTTTTTTGAAAGAGTATCTCATTTCTAGACTGCCACACGACTCTCAATACTATAGCCCTAACTATACAAATGTTAGTGAGGAGAACCTCATTTTTTATGTATACCAGTACCTCACCTTAGGCAGGAGGGGAGTTAACGTGCACATGGCTTTGTATGCCAGACATGCTTCATCAACTTTCAGAGCCAGTTTTTCCCTTCTTCCTAAGTAGGAGTGTCTAGAATCCTAGGAGGATTAATACCAACAATTTTGTGACCCAATTTGGAAGACCTCACCGCGGTGACATTCACCATTCGAGTCAGTAGAGTCTGCACTTGAGGTATTGCATGTCTGTACATTCCATTTACAGAATAATCAATCAAAAGCAAACACATCGGCAACGGTATGGAGGGCCTTGAGAGCGTTGGTTGGAACCCCATCGGGTGCTCTCCTGGGAAAAGTAAAAGGAACCATCATATAAGCTAAAAGGAATCACTAACGCAAGGAAAGAAACAAAAGGATTTGTGGAAGTGTAAAACTAAGATCTTCACCATTTCAATTCCGTTGCACCTGACATTACGAATGCTTAAATGGTGCCAATTCTAAGGATAAGTACATAACTAAAATGCATAGCATTCTCCAAGGTAGAAATTGAAAAATGGATATAACTAAAGAACTGAAAAAGGCCCCTCTGCTAAAGAAAGTAAAAAGTGCCCTTGCCACCTCATGAAGAGAGAAGATGGCAACTGCCTGACACACACCAAAAATAATGTGTACAACTATACTCCAAAATTCCAAGATGAACGGAAGGCCACCAGCAGTATCGATGCCTAATCACAATACTCAGATGGCTGCCAAAAGGCAGCTGCTCAAGGCCAAAGCCCAAGAACTAATACCATCTACAACCATGGAGCTGAGGAAGCACGAGAGAAGGGTAACAATCGATGACGAAGATGATCGGTAAGAATCAAATAGCATCACCAAGAAATCTGCCAAGGGAGATCAAAAGGAAGAACCATCGGGGGCACTGAACTGGAGCTGCCTAGGAGAAGAAGGCAGTCCACTAGTATAATAAAGGCATTGTGTACAGATCCATTTGACTAATGGCTTGACTCTGGCTTTTCGTCTTATCTCTCATGCACCGTCTCCCCTTCTCTCTGCTCTACTGGTAAGTTTTGACTTGCATAGTGTATTTCTACCTAAGCAGTCGTAGTATTTCATGTATTGTTACATCCTATACTTAGAGATTCACAAATATCACATTCTGAATTTGAAGCAAGCGTACCCGGAGAATGTAGGTGTCGTACACTCAAGTACTCGATCATGATCATGCTCCATACTGAAAAACTGGCAATTCTCACAACCAACATCTTTGAACTGGAAAATGCACAAAAACCATCTAAAGTTACCGTAAAACTATCAAAAAGAACTATCCAACTTTCCTTAGAGTCCTGACAAAGCTATCAGCGGCAGCCAAAAAATTCACAGGGTAAATGCAAAGAAGTGGTCTAACCAATGTATGAGGGTGGCGAAACAAAAGTGAGTGCTTAAGAAACACGAAAAGAGATTGGAATGCTTTCTTGAGGGTGGATTATCAAGCTCCAAAATGATGATGAATGCTGCTGAGCCCATACGAAAATAGGCATCGTAAGTAGGCTGCTGCAGTGCAAAGACCGCAGCTGTAGAAGATGGACAAATGCAGAGGGGATGGATACTCATGTCCAAGTTATGCTGGATGAAAAGCATTATAAATGCCAAGAAGACCTGCACTAAAGCTAAAATGACTGCGTGAAGCTCTCCCAGAACAACGGTGCAATAATTGCATGATTACAACATGATAGCCATTATGCACGCCTGCTTACCAAAAAAAGTACGTCATTGATTTGCCTGAAGATGCCACTTTAAAAATTAGGGTTTTGAGGGACGGAGTAACTTTTAACGCTGAGACAGTGATAAGAAAAAAAAAAAAGGAACTTGCCTGGTCGTATGTCTTAACAAGTCGGCAGCGTAAGCAGGCTCTGAGTTCTCTTCCGAAGCTAGTTGGGACTTGCGCAGGACCTACTTCCATGGCAGACAGAGAGAGAGAGAGAGAGAGAAGAGAAGAGAAGAGAAGGAGGACGACGAGGAGGAGGAGGAGGAGCAGAACTAGTTTAGAGCTCGACGATGTGTTCAAATTTCTGTTCCTCTTCTTCAAACCTGTGGGGTTGAGGCACCGGTCTCCGGCCAATTTTCTTGCAAACGGGCTTTTTAGTAAGCGCATATGGTATGGAGCACTATCACAGTCATTGAAGGGGTCCTAAAGGCGTTGTTATGAGTCAAGGTTATAAAACATCTAGGATCAAATTGTCTATCGTCCTTTGCAAGCACAAGCACAAGCACAAGCACTAAAATGAATACCTATGACCTTATATAGAACTAGTACAGCGGAGGACGCCTCTCTCTCTCCCCCTCTTTCCCTTTTTATCGCGTGCAAAGGGGCTTGTTTTTGTTTTAGACTTTAGCTTTCAGGTCACAGATTGCGACACCTGTAAAGGGCTCTTCCTTCTGCCATATTATGTTAGTAGATACGGCTCTCCCTCTCTCCCTCTTTATCGCATGCAAAGGGGCTTGTTTTTGTTTTGGACTTTAGCCTTCAAGTCGTAGATTGTGACACCTGTAAAGGGCTCCCCCTTCCGCCATATTATGTTAGTAGATTAGACACATTTTTGCATATAGATACTACAAATTAGGTGAGTTAGGCATACTACACACATCACCATCAAAGGAATGTGCAGATAAAGGTGGTGCTATTCTCTCCTAGTAGCATGGGCAACTCCTGCTCTTAGAAGCTTGGTTTGGGCTTCTACTTTTGGAAGCGAGTTCATGAAGAAATGTGTAAAATAGATGGATGATTACTTCTGTTTGGTACCAAAAACCTTGGACCATAGAATGCATACCTAAATCTCTTCATCTGCTAGACGCATTCTTTGTGGTATAAAAATCTCTAATGAGTATACATAAAGTACCTATAAAACAGAGCAAACTTGAGGATAAACAATTGACAAGATGATTGGACTCACGAGTGGCATTACTCTTCTAGCTTTATCACAAAGTCTTGTGTGAGTCCATCCAATGAAAGCAGATAAGAACTTCTTTGCCCTACTTATGTTGTGAATGTACCATGCAATAAGTGCATTCCAAGAGACAACATGCCCGGCAACAAACCCACCAATCACTTTATATGCTCTAACAAGTTCATCGAAATTTGTATCCACCCTTTCTAACTTGTTCCCATGGTTTTTTGTCTTCTCAATCCCACGCTCGTAGAGTCTTAGTCGGCATCAATGAAACTCCCTTCACTTGTATGTTTGGGGCTGACTTCATCACACTCGTAGAGTCTTAGTCAGCATCAATGAAACTCCCTTTAGTTGCATGTTTGGGGCTAACTTCATCAGTCACTCAAAGAACACTAGAATCACTGGCATCAAAACATAGTCTTCCTCCATGGGACCTTTGGTGTAATAGACCTTGTTCTTAGCTCCATTATCCACTCTAGGAAGCCTCACTCCAACGAAGTCCTTCACTCTGACTTTTCCATTTGAGAACGCCCAATTGACCTCATATCAAGTTTCTTTGGATTGAATTGATATGATAGAACCAATCTTGCTTCTTCAACACTTTGCATCTCATCTTCTTTTCTCCTTTTTTGAGCAATCTCTTTGTCCGGAATATTCTTCTTTCTAGTCTCATATGAGGCTAACAAATCATCCCGTCTCTTTATCCTATTAACATTAAAATCCATATTATAGTTTGAAGTTATTCTTCTTTGTGATCTCATTTAAGGCTAACAAGTCATTTAGTCTTTTTCTCATATTAACATTAAAATCCATATCATACTTTGAAGCTATTCCAAATTGGGAATTACAATTTCTCATGGAACAATAGCCTCAGTCCCATAGACCATCTTGAAAGGTGTATGAATTGTTGTTGTCGCTTTGTAAGCTATTTTATAAGCCTAGAGTGCAATTTGGAGATTCGGATACCATCTCTTCCTCTCTCCCTCTCTCATTCCATGTGGCACCGCCGTTTCCCATGCAATCTCTCCCTCTCTCTCTCTCTCTCTCTCTCTCTGTGTGTGTGCGTGTGTGTGTGTGTGTGTGTGTGTGTGTGTGTCCCCATAAAGTTCGCAAATTTGAAAGTCAAACTCTACTAGAGTGCTCAGCTTTGATTACATTAGAGCTTGGTTTCCCCACACTTTTAGCCATAAGCTATCCCTACACACATTGCTCTCCCAACTACAATGTGGACTCCCTATTGTGGCGCTTATTTCCACATCAATTCTTCAAGAATCAGTTATTAGCTCCACACACCCACACGATATGTTTATTTTGGTTACATCAACCATATTTGACCTTTGAGGGCAATTATGAAATCTCTCTCTCTCTCTCTCTCTCTCTCTCTCTCTCTCTCTCTCTCCCCCATGTGGCCCCTTCATTGCCACCCTCACCCTCTCTCTATTGTGCTAAAAGACTAAAAATACTCTCCAATCTTTGATATAATTTCTTTCTAAGTCATATAAAAATTTATTAAAAAATAATGAATATGCAACACAAGTATGATAACAATACTCACATGTTTTTCACACTCTATCTCATGTGCATTCATGACCATGAACGAATGAAAGACTAAAACACTATAAATACTCTCCAATCTTTACTATCATTTCTTTCCAACTCATATAAAAACTTATTAAAAAATTAATGAATACGCAGCACAATTAGGTCTCCCCAATCTCACAAAAATAAAAGTTATTTCAAAACATATTAAATACATAAGTGAAGGGTGAGTTTAGGAAATGAAAAGACAGATGAAGGTGGAAATCAAAAGACATATGAAAGTGGAAAGTCAAAAGACCTTTTGTGTCTATATAAGAGGCGTTTCTCTTCTCTTTTAGTTTCCTTTTAACGTTTTCTTCTCTTTAAAGTGTCCTCTCTCTCTCTCTCTCTCTCTCTCTCTCTCACACACACACACACACACACACACAAAAACAAACAATGTTGCATCTATCGTTCCTAGCTAATACTATTGCAAATCTATGTGCTTCATCATTGCCTGTTGCTACGTGCTATAGATTAGCTCATTGTTTTTGTTGTTTTTGAGGGAATCTTATGAATTAAGAATACTTTTTAATTCTTTTGAAGCCATTAGGAATGCCTTTTAATTTTATTGTGTATGATAACAAGATACTCATATCTTTTTCACATTCTATCTCATGTGCATTCACAACCATGAATAGACTCATAAGAGAGGTTTCTTGAATCTAATTGGGTAAAACTATAAATGGGTGGTACACTAGCTACTTATTTTTCGACCTAGTAGCTACCACATGGTAGCAAGCTTGAGATTAGAGTTTGTATGATATGCTACTATTTAACCACAAAAAATAGGGTAGCAGCCTATCGTGCACACAGGTACTAAGTCCACCTGCTTCTACTTAGCTCTTAAACAATCTCCCAAAAATCGTGGCATGGTGCGTATTGTAGGGACACATTGGTATTGCTCAATTGTCAAGTAATTTGGTTTTTGATCCTCCTTTGCACCTGACAAATTTAATTGTTTTTTGCATCTAGTATACTTTGTTTTTATCACCTGTATTCGATACACTTCTAAAAAAGAGGAAATCCCCCCTCCCACCCCTCTCTCTCTCTCTCTCTCTCTCTCTCTCTCTCTCTCTCTTTGTCTTTTTAGCAAAACATCAAGCTTCCAAAGACCCAATGCTACAATGTCAAGGCTAGGGACTTGCTACGCGCCGTATGCGAGCCACAAAGGCTCCTAGCACACAGTCATACAACAGACAAGCTCACAAGGAAGAATGGTGTGTCACTCACCTTCCTGCGTAGTTGCGAACGAAGGATTCCCGCGCCACGAAGAAGAGGGAGACGCCGCTACGCCGCGCTCAACCGCCTCGCCGCCGTCGTGCCGTCGCAACGCTCGATCACACACACACTCTCTCTCTCTCTCTCTCTCTCTCTCTCTCTCTCTCTCTCTCTCTCTCTCTCTCTCACTCTCACACGTACACACACACACAAGGAGATGGTGAAGGAGAAGGTGGAGATGGAGCAAGAGCAGCTTCTATTGCACAATGAGAGAATGAGTAAAAATTAGGTTTAGTGGCTTTTATATGAGCTCACCCCATTCACACTTGGGCGCCCATACTTAGCCAACTAACTCCTTGAATATTCCAGTTAGAGTGCGTCTGTCATCGGCGATCACCCTTACCCTGTTCCTATTGGTCCGACAAGCCCGGTACCTGACTCTAAATAATACAACTTTTATAGATCATAGGGTGTCCATGTGCTGTGAGGGTTAACATGCCCCCCTTCGTGATGTAGATTCCGTCCTCGAAAGCTATCCAGTTGAAGCTCGTTCGTCGAGATGGAAGAGTAGTCGACATGGATGTGCGTAGCCTTCTTCAATCACTGCAAAATCAAACAACATTACCACAGTAATTGCATTCTCATATACAATTAAAAATCATATGCAATAGACAGACAAAGTGATTGGTAACATAATTTTAGACAATTTTTCAGCAATAAACATTAAATTGCAATATAATCAAATGCATAAACAGATGTAAAGGTAAAAAATTAAACAAGTCCGAGGTCGCTAATTTAACGGTCAAAAGGCACTAGAGCTCGACTATTAATACCATGGGTAACTTCTCAATTTTTTCTGGTCAATTAAGTTGTTTAATCGCGAGAGCCAAGTATTTGATGTTCGAGGGCTGACTAGAGGCTATACCTAGAAGACCTTGTAGTTAAGCTACGATAAAAGGAATTTCTCATGAAATCATCGCCTGACTGATTACCTTTTCTTTGACCCCCCAAAGTCTTTTCACATTGATTCAATTTTGATGTGTGTGCTTATTTTGTATGCCTTGGGTTTTTTACTTTTCAAGGAAAAGCGCCCACACTGGGAACCTCTAGGGCTCTAGTACCATAGGCGATACATGTGAGTGAAGTACCAATTTAAGCAGGGATTTCTCTTCCAGCTTAAAATTTTACACTGTGGCACTTTGATTTTTTGTTTGTTCATTTTCAGCATTTTAATTTTGTAACTTTGGAGGGTCATATAACACTGTTACCCTCCCCAGGCTCATCACATTAGTAAACTCCCTTTATAATACTTAAGCTAAAGATCAATAGGGTTAAGCCCACTAGAAAGCCCTAGTACATTTTACACAATGCTGCCTAAATCGGATTAAGAACCTAAGTAACCATTGTTTATTAGGAAGGCATTCCCCATGGTATTAAGAGAAGATTTCTAATACCTAGCTTGGTCAAACTAGCTTAGTCGGACTGCTTGATTTTTAAACCTAGACAAGTGATTATGACAAAACATTACATTGAATTAAATGTTTGATACTAAGCAAATGCGTTGAATATTATGCTACCAATCACAATCAAAGCAGACAAACATGGATGCAAAAAGATAAGGGCAATGCTAATGGACATAAAACACATGTTTGTGTTGATGGTCGCGCTTGATTTGAAGTGTGAACGAGAGAAAGGTTCCATGAAGGTCCAAATCCTATCAATAGCAACACGCTCCTGTACACACTAGGAAACAAAAGGAATACCTCCAGAAGGCACATTAGTGGGAAAAGGTACCAACACTTATTGAACACAACAAAAAACATAAGGAACCCTAACCTAATTATTTGCACTCCCCCTAAAGAGTCAAGGGAATAGGATATTGTAGAGGTTGGGGGGAAACCCTAAAGCTAAACCCCTATCCTCGTCGTCGAGATAAACAAAGTCATCATCCATGAGACCATATGTGCCATCCGTGTAGTCATGTAAATTTTCTTCTTCATCATAGGTGCCCATGTTTACTAAAAAGGTCACTAGACGCCTATAGTCATCTTGGTCAAAAGGTTAGGCTTGTGCAATGGGAGAAACGCTCTCTACTAAGTATGGATCAGACGTGGTCAAGAGACGTATCAGCCATTCTAACTCCTCAAAATTCCTCTCACATGCTAGCGTACCTATCAAATCCCATTCACATGCAAGCACTGGAAAGACCATGTGAAATATTTGTGAGAAGTAACGAGGGTACCTCTCACCCAAGGTAGGAGTGGATGACTCTAGTGTACTAGCCATATCTGTACACGCAAATAGATGATGGTTAGAGTGCAAATATTACAAGGGTTGTGTTCTTGTGCATAATTTGTTTATATGATTTGTGTGATGGCTCTTGCTCTTTTACTTTTTTATCTTGTTTTTGTGAGTATAAGGCTTTATATATACATTCCCTAAGATCGGAGATTAAGAGGTCAGGGAGAAAGGTTGAGAGGGAAGCAAGTGAATGATGGATGTCCACAAACACTCCCCCCTTCCTTGGGTAGATCATACCGTTTGAAATGAGCTTGTCACCCTTTGAAACCAATTGTTCCAATTGGTAATAGATGAGGATTTTTGCCATTAGTTTTCTATTACCCTAGGTGCCTCGTCAAGTTGCAAGGGTGGTAAGGTACTCTCCCAGGATCGAACTTGAAGTGGTTTATCAGGTGATTCTTGAACACTGGGAGGTGTGGATTCTTTTGTAGCTTCATTGAGGTCCATTACTATAGATGGGGGCTGTGTAGAAGCTTTTACTTCTATGGATGTATTACATGAGGAGCTAGAAGCTTCATGGAACTCCCCCCTTCCTGAGCTAGGTGGAATAAATTGGGTTTGCCTTGGAGCCCAAACTAGCTCTAGACTAGGTGTGTAGCATTCTGTGATCTTTCCCTTTCCACGGTCTGCCATTGGCTTTAGCGTTACACTGTTTGACTCATATGGGTTTGTTGTCGATAGGGAAGGACACATTTTACGTTTAGGTACCCAAATTTGCTCATTTCCATCATAGTATCCTTGGGCTTTTAATAGTCGTTTAGGAATCCAGCGCCACGTTTTCTTACATTTCTTGGAGCGAGTGGGACGTTTCTTACGAGGCGTCCGTTTTTTAGCATCAGCCATGGTTACTAAAGAAGCTTTAGGGACCCACTTGTACGCTTTCTTTGTTATATTAGGATGGTTCTTGTGTGTCTCAAGCTTTCTTTCAACTACATCAGTTGAAGATCTAGAGAGTTGGGCTATGGGGACGTATGGTTCAACCTCCTGGACATGCAATGTCTTGTGTTTTATTTCCTTAGGCAATATCTCAGGGACTATGGCTTGAGTGGTAGGGATAAGAGTTGGTTTTTGCGTTGTGACACCCCCAGTCCCCCAATCAATAGTGCATTTGGTGGCTATCATCCACGTGCGTCCTAGGTTTATATTACCCTCCATAGTTCCAGCAAGCATGACCAAAAAGTCTTGAGCTACAATTCCATTGTCATAACTGACAGAAGTGTGCCAGATTCCAAAAACCGTAGTTTTTTTCTTGTTGACACCCTTGACTTGGATAATACTCTCAGATAGAGGTGGCTTCCCTAACTGACACCACACCCCATAGGATAGCAGATTATATTTAGCACCCGTGTCCAATAAGGCGTTGTATAGCACTTTTCCATAGGCACTATTTAACTCAATAGGGTATCGTAGAGGTGTGTCAGAGTCCAACCAATCCTCTTCGATTTCCACGTGGAATGCATTTGTGACTCCAAGGTTAGCCTCTCGTTTTTGTCTTATACGTTGTTGTCGCTCCTTAGCCTCAGCTTGAGCTTGTATCTTGTTTAACTCGGTTTGTGCTTTGGCGGCCTTCTTTTGATGAATGGCCCGTAGTTCTTCTTGGCTTAAAGGATCATAATATCTTTTGAATTTACTCCCATTGAGGAATCCAATGGTTTCAACTCCATCAAGAGTTTCCACACGAAGGGTACCTTGTGGGGTAATTTCACATACTCTATATGGTCCTTTACCAGCATATTTCAACTTTTTCTTCTCTTTACGTACTCCATACATAAGGACTTTATCACCAACTTTGATGTCCTTGTCCTTCACATGGCGATCAAACCACTTCTTTCTCCTATCCTTTTCCACAAGAGCATTTTGCACAGCCAACTGTCTCTCTTCGTCTAGTTTTTCTAAGATATACAAACGCTCGGTTAAGGGGTTACCATTCCATCCTTCTTGCGAAGCTACCCTAAGACTAGGAATGACAAACTCCCAAGGCATAACCGCTTCTTGGCCGTATACCATTTTGAATGGCGTACAATTAATAGCCACTTTATAAGCAGTACGATAAGCCCATAGAGTAGATGTCAACTTCAAATCCCAATCAGTGCGATGAGCTTCTACCGTCTTGGTTAAAATAGAGATTAGAGTCTTGTTGGTGCTCTCGGCTTGTCCATTAGCTTGCGGGTAATAAGGTGTAGACTTATGGTGGGATATCATAAAGGTCGTGGTAAGCTCTCTTATTACCTCATTTATAAAATGGGTACCATTATCACTAACAATTTCAAAAGGGCAACCAAATCTTGTGATAATGTTCTCAAAAAGAAACTTAGCTGTTGTCCTCGTGTCAGCTTTTTGTGAAGCCTTAGCTTCAGCCCACTTTGTTACATAGTCCATAGCAACTAGTATATATCGAGATTGAGTGTTGCGAGCTGCGGGACTAATTGGACCTGCAAAGTCTAAGCCCCATTTTTCAAATGGTTGGGTTACTTTAATAGGATGTAAGCGCATTCTGTCTTTGCGCTGTGTGGTCTTGTAACGTTGGCACTCATCACACCCTTTTGTAAAAAGTGATGCATCCTTAAATAAAGTTGGCCACCAATAGCCTGATTGCAGCACCTTTCTAGCAGTCAGGTCTCCTGAAAAATGTCCTCCTGCTATGCCCATATGTGCTTCTTGCAAGATATACAAATATTCATCCTCGCGGGCACAACGCCTAAGAATATTGTCCTTGCCTAATCTATACAGAGTTCCGGCAATCAAACAATAGGGTTCACATTCTTTTACTAGCCTTCGAGCGATATCCTTACGAAGTTCCTTGGGTGGAAAACCATTAACTAAAAAGTTAACAATGTTCTCACTCCTTTCAGGCATAGTCTCAACTATGAATAGGGAAGTATCGGATAATTCATCATCAACTCCTGTAGGGGCTTCACCATTGGGTATGCGAGACAAATGATCAGCCATGACGTGCCTTTTACCGGGTCTCACTACAATCGTGAAATCAAACTCCAGAAGAATTAACAACCATCGTGTGATTCTTCCTGTGGAGCATGGCTTGTTTACCAGATACAGCAACGCTTGATGATCCACATAAAATACAAACTTGTTTGCTAGAAGGTAGTAGCGAAATTTCTTTACTGCATAAACCATTTGCTAAACCTTCTTGCTCTGTAGTGGTGTAGTTCCTTTCAGCATCGTTCAATTGACGGCTTGCAAAGCTAATGGGATAGTCCAATTTATGTTCTCCTGGTTGAGTGAGAACACACCCAATAGCAAAGTTTGATGCATCAATATGCACATGGAAAATGACATCCCAGTTAGGTGTCCTTAAAATCGGAGCACTTGCTAGTGTTTTCTTCAATTGTTCATAGGCCTGGTCACACTCTTCAGTCCATTTAAATTCAATGAGAAGCTTGTACAAAGGACGTGCTATCTCAGCGAAAAATAAAATAAACCGTCGATAATAACCCACGTGTCCCATGAACCTTTGAACTCCCTTGTAATTGGTTGGTGGTGGTAACTCTAGAATCACTTTAATTTTGCTCTCATCGGTTGAGATACCATTCTTAGATACTATATGCCCTAAAATAACTCCATGCTTGACCCATAATTGGCATTTGAACGGGTTCAATGAGATACGATATAACCTACACTTTTCAAACACCTTCCGCAAACATGATAGATGTTCTTTCCAAGAAGAGTAAACACAAAGGTCGTCTAAGAAAGCTTCACAAAACTCTCTCAAATATTCTTTAAAAGCAGTGTTTATTAATCGTTGAAATGTAGCAGGGGCATTTGTTAAGCCAAAAGCCATCACACGAAATGCAAACACGCCAAATTCTGTGATGAAGGCAGTTTTAGCTTGGTCCTCTAGCGCTATCGTGATTTGGTTGTAGCCTGAGTACCCATCTAGAAAGCTATAAGCTTCCTTGCCTGCAACTCTTTCGAGTACATGTTCGGAATATGGTAGGGGGTAATGGTCTCTTCTAGTAGCTGCATTAACTTTTTTGAGGTCCACGCACACCCTGAGTTTCCCATTCTTTTTTGGCACTATAACTATTGGAGACACCCATTCAGAGTGTTCAATAGGATATATGAACCCATATTTGATAAGCTTTTATAGTTCTTCTTGAATGATCCTTGCGTACTTAGGATTCATCGGGTAGGGTCTTTGTTGTACGGGCTTCGCAGTGCTAATCATAGGGATTGTATGTTGGACCACAGAAGGTGGAACACCTTTCATATCATGGTATTTCCAAGCGAATATGTCCTTGAATTCCTTGAGAAGCTCTTTGAGGACCGCCTCTTCAACTTTTGTGAGGTCTTGGGCAATAAAAACAGGTTTTGATTCTTCACCGGGGTCGGCTAATTCTATTTCTTTAACTATTGCCGGACCATCACAGATTCCATTATTCCCATCGATAGGTATTCTTTGGGCTTTTGTGTACACAACCTTTGCTTCCCCTGTGGTGTAAGATTTGAAATGTTCTGGTGCAGGATGCAAGTCTGTGGATTCTGGTTGTGCTTTGGTCTGTGCTTCCATTTCTGCTTTCTTGTGTTGTCGAGCTAACTCTTGGTTTTGACGCCTCCTTGCAGTGCGGCTCAACTTTGGCTTGTCTATGATCTCTAATTGGGCTATGTCATGGGGTCGTGGTCTACACCACATAACATTTTGGAGATATTCATCCCAATCGTCTACCAATTTTCGATGAGCATCACATGCTCCTATATAACTGAGCCATTCTGCTGAGGATCTCTTCTTTTTTATCCTAGCACGTACATTGGCCCGATATCGACGCCTCTTAGAGTTTTTCTTTTTCTTATTTGAGACCTGCTTTTGATTTGCATTTAGATCTGGCTCACTAAAGGAGTCCTCGTTGGTGTCCTCTTCACTCTCGGAGGAGCTATCATCGGTTGATGTGCTCGGTCCTTCCGAATGTTTTGACTCTGAACTTGCTCCACTCTCTAATTCATGAGATTCAGAATCCGTTTCACTCTGGGAGTCAGTGTCTGAGTCGTGTTGGTCAAAGTCTTCTATTGAGCTATCGGTGTCACTGTCAGATTGGTCTACAATTGCCTTGCCCTTAGAAGATGCATGTATGGCACTTATCATGTTCAGAGGTGCAATTTGTGGTACCTCTTCCCCCTCTGGTGTGACCCAAGTGGTTCCTCTATTTCCCCAGGTATCTATGGTTGCAGTTAGGTGTACCCAGTCTACGTTGTCTGATTCCGTCATACTCGGTAACACATCCATGTAAGGAGAATCTTGGCCAATGTCTGTATCCTTCTTACAAGTGTAACAATATTGTAGTGGGACCGAGTGAACTGTGGTGTCAGAGCGATGATCAATAATGGTTTTACTCCCTAAGGGGTGTACCTTACCAGTCACCAAATCCACTCTAAGGACAGAGTCTTGGAATTGCAAATAGACATGATTTTTAGACCAATCATGAACCATTTGCGCTTCCCTCATGAATGGTCGTCCTAAAATCATTTCATATGACATAAGGTGTTTAGAGAAATCCATTACAATGAACGTATGTCGTACCTTGTGTCCTAGAACTTTGATCTTAAGATCCTTGAGCATCCCCATAGGTTTGGCTATGGTACCATTTGCCATCTTTACCACAATGTTAGTAACACTGAGGCGGGGTTTTCCCATGGATTCCCAACAATCTTTTGTAACGATGCTAACTCCCGCACCACCATCAAGAATTCCCTTTATAGTTAATCCCTTGGTAGTGATGGGTAGGGTCTCATTAGACTCGTCGCCTTCAAAATACTGCCCTAATTCGTTAATGGGTACCTCGATCACAGACTCGTGTCCATCTAAGTCAAGTGATTGCACATGATTTTCCTCATCAATCATAATCGAGTCAGGCCTATTTGGTTGCGCAAACTGCGGTAATCCCGTTCGTAGCTCTCCGTTAAGGAATGCTCGAAGTGCAAGGAATAACTCAGGATCTCCATACAGCTTTGCTATGATCGTGGTTCGGACCTGAGAAGACATGAAGTCCACTAGTTTGGCAACATTCATTGGCATTTTGCAGGGTGTAGGTCCTTGACTAGGAACTGGTGAGGATGGAATCTCATATTCCTCAATGGGATCAGGTATTCCTTCGTTAAACATCCTTTCCAACAAGAAAGGTGTATGCTCACTTTCTGATGTCCCGTCCTCACTCCCTTCTTGGATGATACTAGATATGGCTAACGGTCTATGGTTCATGTGGGGTGGATGAACTTGCGTGGGAAACACTGTGTCATGAATTTTGACATGCATGGGTTCTGGTTCTAGTTTCCTTTGAGTCTCCTCCACTAAACCTCTTAGATGTTTCACCTGATCAATCTCGTCTACTGGGTTTGGGTACGTCCCAATCTTCTTTTTACGATTCTTCCCTTTTTGCCCCTGCGGTTTATCTTGAGGGTCTTGGATTGGATTTGGAAACACTTGTGGTGTTTTCAGAGGCTCTTTATGGTTTTCTCTTATTCGGTTTTCATTTGGTTCCATGTTACGGTTTTCTTTGTCGGTCTTTCCCTTTGTGGTATTGGTTCTAGTCTCCATTGTCTCGATTGAATCTGAATCATCCTCGAGGTCATTCATATACACGGGGTCATCTCCTGTTCCTATGTTTGTTTTGGAACTTGGCTTTGAATTTCTCGTATTCTGCGACCTCTTCCTTCGTGTCTTCTTTTTCTTTGCTTGGATAACTGACGCGGTATCTCTCTCTTCGAGGATATGGCCTGGCCCTTGAAGCATGGACCGTGTAATCGCATAAGCGGGTGCGACGGGTGGTATTGGCGATGTCACACTAGCAATTTCGACCAAATTTAGGGGTGTGATTTTAGGTGCATTTGGGTTATAGGGGCATTGGGAAATCAAGTGATCTATGCCACAACGATTACATGTGAGTATTGGCATTGCAGACATGCTCCCTTGATTCATTTGCATCTGTGCAACATTCTTTTGCAGCCTAATAGGGCACTCCGCTGCCTGATGTGGTCCACCACCCTCGTAGCATTGAAGAGGTGGCCTCCTAGCCTGGGTGTTGATATTTTGACCTCTGGATGCGAGAGTAGCAACTTGATAAACCGGCTTGACTTGCCCCCAACAATCTTCCATGTAGTATATAGGACACTCTTCCAATGTATCAAGTCCGTAGGCAATACTAGTGTCTATTTCCTCCTCACAGCCATCTGCATAAGCATTAGATGGCTCGCAACCCACTTGGTTCATAGGGGCGACTCTTGGATGCGGGGGCTGCGGTCCTAGCACAGGAGGTGGTAGCGGTGTAGCTTGTACAACATTTTGAGATCTAGGGACCATGTGTTGCGGTAGTTGCTCAACAGGTGGAGCAGGCATCAATACAGGAGCTCGAGGTGCATCCGTCCAGGCTACAGGTGGTCTATTTGCCATCATACGTTTGAACATTAAACAATCCTTAGCTTGGTGACCATACCTACCACATGCGTTGCAAGTTCCATTAAATTTTACTCTAAACGTAGGGCACTCACTAGTGCTATGGGGACCTAAGCAAATGGAACACCATTGTTGCTCCCTTCTTGGATACATGTGACTATTTTGAGGGGATCGATTATCCTTAAGAGACTCTTGGATTGCCTTGGTGAGGTCTGTCAAGAATGTCTCAAATACCTTTGGCTCATTGGCAATGGGCTTTGCAGTCATGGGTTCATACTCAATGGCTTGTGAGCTAGTGGATCTCGTGTCAGTAGACACCCTCATGCCTGCTATCATCAAGTTGTCCTCTAATTGGATTGCATTGGCAGTGACATCTTCCCAGGTTGTGATACCTCTAATCACTAGTCCATTATAGATTCCTTCATTCCTCAACCCTCGAATGAATTGATCAAGCAGTTGGTTATTGTTGAAGCGCTCATTTACAGGGCAGCGAGAGTTTAAGTGCTTTAGACGACTAATGAAGTCCCTTACTGACTCTCCTTCCTTACGTTCGGCCTTCTGTAGCTGAGATGCTACACCCCAAAGCACACCTTCTCGTATGTACTCCTTTAGAAACAACCTTCGAAGGGTAGGGTAGATTGTTTTCTCGTCCACCCTTAGGGTTCTATACCAATCTCCAGCCTTCCCACTTAATGCCAAGCTTAAGGCATTGCACTTATGTAGTTCGTTGCGTTCCCCTAAGGAATCACATACTTGTTCAAACACTTCAATGTGTTTTCTAGCATCTTTGTCCCCATTGAATTTTTGCGTGAGTTTGGCAATTTGTACTGCCTTACTTCTAGGCTCTCTATCAGATGCATGACGCATATTTTCCGCGATAGATCGACCTATGGTTTGAGCAAACGCTGCCAAGTCACCTATGTGAGGAGGCAGGGCCGGTGGAGGTACTCTTGGAATCATATGTGGGAGAGGGACGGGTACCAGTCTTGGCATATGTGTGGATGATGCAGGATATGGAACATAACCGGGCATAGGTCCACTCGGATAAGGGCTAGGGAGCGGCACTCGAGGAGCATAAACAAGTGGTACAATTGGAGGTGTGGGGGCCATGTGTGCATAAGGGGCTAGAGGCACATACGGTCGAGGCCCCATATTAGGTACTACGACACTAGGTAGTGGCACTGCGCTAACCGTAGATGTCATCGGTACATTCTCTGTCATGCTTATCCCTGGAGTGAGCACTGTGTTTTCCTTAATAGAGGGTTGAGCCAAGTTAGGGAAGCTAAAGTTGTCGCTCGGAGGCTCAGATTGTATAGAGACCCCAGGTGAAATGACGTAAGATGGGTCCATGGGGCTCATTAGAGGAGTCTCCATTTGTGATAGAGTAGGCTGTTGAGCCTTGCTCGTATCCAGAAATCTCATGGGGCCAGTTGAGAGTATATTTACACCTCGGTTTTGCCTTTCTGATTGAATAATGCCATGGATAACATTACAGATCATTTTATGTTGATCTTCGATGCTCGTGGCACTAGAGGTGGATTGTACAATCTCTATCCATCCTACATGGTAGGCGTGGCCAGAGTGTAGATCCGTCAATACCTCAGTGTGGAGGTTGTATGTCCAATGATCATTAATGAACAATCCTTCTAGAGTCGACGTGTTAACGGTTTCTTGTGAGGTAGAAGCAATGTTGCTCCCCGTGGTTTTACTTGTCACCAACGGTACTCTAGAGGGAACTTCTGAAGGAGGCAGCTCAACAGGGCCTTCTTGGTAAGAAGTTGGCAGGATATCCACATGGACACTCTTTGGGGGTGTGGGGTCCACGTGCGATGTGAAAGGAGAGTCCACTTCCCCACCCCCTTCCTGTGCTTCATTTGCATCAGGTTCCGAGCGAGTAGCTCTACCTAATGTTTCCATGAAACGACTAAACATACTAGTACTAGGTTGTGGACCTTCGGGAAGTGCATGGCCTTCTCTCTCAGTGTTTTGGGTAGGGTATGCTTCCATGACTTCTGAGTCAGAGGAGGAATCACTAGCGGCTATTTTAGGGTCTTGGGTGGTGCTACCTTGTGTCCCCGCTGAGGGTCTAGAGCTTATCGTGTATGGGTAATGGGTGTCCGTATGAACAGAGGCACCCTCAATATGCTCGTGTTCTAGCACCCGCCCAGAGCGTAAGTGCATGTGCTTTTGATACCCTAAGGTGTCAAAAAGCTGCTCTAGGAGGCCTTGTGACTAGTTTTTTGCGTGTTTTTTGTTTGTTTTTTTGCTAGATTTTTTAGAGTGTGTCGTGGAATGGGCCATGTGATATCTCGAAACGAGCGTATCGCTAGGAGGGACGCGCTGTGCTTTACAGCCCACCGTTTGGTTCTATTTTGCTCCAGAAAAGCCCGAAACAGTCTTTTTCTAGCTGGGGAACTAGGCTCCAAATAGCAAGTCTAAGGGTGCAAGTGGGAAGAGAAGGGAGGAGAGTGGAGGACTTGTCCCACATGCTCTCATTCCCTCTTGAGGGGGTAGGGTATATATATAAGAGTTAGTCTAGTATATATCATAAAACTGAGGACTGAGGCTTGGGCCTGGGCCTGGGCTTGGGCTTGGGGAAATGATCCCGATTTCGATCAAAATTTTAGTGATCCCCCCAATCACTCACGCTTAAATATTTTCGATTTTTTTTATAACCTCCCCCTCACTCACGTTTTTATTTTTCGGTTTTTTTTTTCATTTTTTTTTGGGATATTATTTGGTATGCGTTTTGGTGCGCGTTGACCTCACCTAACTATTTACTGTCCCACCTACCTACTGACCTGCTAATCAGTGGTTCACCTAATTACTAACCTGCTTAATTAGCTAACTGTGCACAAACCAGAAAACACAGAAAATGCAAAAAATTGAACTTGACAGAACTGTGCAGTGCAAACCAGAAAATGCAGAAAACGCAGAAACGCAAGAAATGCTAACTGTGTAAGCTGAAATCTGAGCTTAATAGAACTAGCAAAACAGAGCTTAACAGAACACAGAAAACTTGAATGCAGTCAACAACATTGTGTCTTTCTCTACTGTTTTTGCATAACAACAATAATCTTAAGCCGCGCCTTTCCTACATAAAAAATAGCTTCAATACAATTTACAGGTCGCCATTGGAGCTTCACGCGCAGCAGCTCCCCGGCAGCGGCGCCAAAAATGTCAAGGCTAGGGACTTGCTACGCGCCGTATGCGAGCCACAAAGGCTCCTAGCACACAGTCATACAACAGACAAGCTCAAGGAAGAATGGTGTGTCACTCACCTTCCTGCGTAGTTGCGAATGAAGGATTCCCGCGCCGCGAAGAAGAGGGAGACGCCGCTACGCCGCACTCAACCGCCTCGCCGCCGTCGTGCCGTCGCAACGCTCGATCACACACACACACTCACACTCTCTCTTTCACACACACACGTACACACACACACAAGGAGATGGTGAAGGAGAAGGTGGAGATGGAGCAAGAGTAGCTTCTATTGCACAATGAGAGAATGAGTAAGAATTAGGTTTAGTGGCTTTTATATGAGCTCACCCCATTCATACTTGGGCGCCCATACTTAGCCAACTAACTCCTTGAATATTCCAGTTAGAGTGCGCCTGTCATCGGCGATCACCCTTACCCTGTTCCTATTGGTCCGACAAGCCCGGTACCTGACTCTAAATAATACAACGTTTATAGATCATAGGGTGTCCGTGTGCCGTGAGGGTTAACATAGAATATTTGGGAGCTATAATTTGTGTATACTATATAAGCAATATTAAATAAACTTCTTCTTTTCTCGACATTATAATGTGGCTCTTATAATTGTCCATTTTTTTGCTTCGTTGAGCTATTTGATATGTTAATTATTGATTTAGTATTCTTTAAAATCAACAGGGCATCCACAATAGCTTTAGTTCAAGAGGGCAAACACAATGGATACCCCCATCATGAGTACACTCCATAGAACCAAGCTAAAGGTACCTTATTTCAAGGTTGCTTAGGCCCCTTTCCATAAGGAAACAAATGGACAAAGCAACAAGAATTCAACTATAAAAGTTGGGCAATGGGTATGAGTACTTTTTTTGCAATAGATCCTTGTCACACACTCTGGTGGGCATAGAAGAATGAGACTTTATTTTAGCAACTGAGGCCATGATTGCTTACCTTGGGAGCATGGGCAACCTCTCCATCCCTTCCTTTGCATTTTTTAAAGAAAATTATTGCTTCTCCTTGGCCATAGACATCGCATCTCCCTCTTGTGTGGTATTGGCATGTTAGACAGGCTTGGTCTTCATATTGTAAGCATGATCTACCTGCACAATACATGGTCGACTGGCAGATAGTGCTCTTAAAAACTTTTTATCTCTTCAATGGTAAATACATGCAGATATTCCAATAGATGGCCAATATAAGTCCTTTTCAAGCATTTATAAGGACAAAAAATCTAGAATTCTAGGTTTGTTGGTTTTCAAGGAAAAAGATACCCTTTTTTGGTAAAAATTACAAGTCTAAGTTGCGGGACATTTTTAATAAACATGCAGTATGTTGTAAACGGATTTAAAGTATATAATAAAGATACGCGAGTGTTTATATGAGACCTTAAAACCTAAATTCAATTTGAAGGGGTTATTTATCTCCTTTGCTTATAGATTTTTAACATACAGAAGGGTAAACATAACGTGCAATTATAGTTGAAGGGATTATTTAGCTCCTTTGTTTATGGATTTTTAGCATACAGAAGGGTACCGATCAAACTGGAGATACATAGGTTCAACTTAAAAGGGTGTGGTATATTCTTGAAAAATCTACAAGTATTGAGTTTTTCCCTTAAGGCTTTGGCTACACTTGATATGGAGTGTTTACATATAGTGAACTACAAAGTACATATGTGAGTGAAATACGTGCGAGTGAAAGTTAATTTATGCCAATCCTTCTCATCTAGACTTTTGAGAACGAAGACCTTAGCATTTATTTGTGACTCTTTTTTTTTCCATGCTTACAATTGTGAGTGGATGAGTTTTATTAACCCAAAAAGGAATATACAATTATCCTCAAGCACGTCAGGTGCCTTGAGGGAACAAATACACAACATTACACAATCGTTGGAATACGAGAGCTACTTAGATAGTTACATGTTGATGGTTGGTAAAGGGCAAGCTTGAGAGGTCTCATCAACTTGACTCTAGTCTTTAGAATTCTTATGTTTTTTGATAGAGATGATCACTTCCCTTCTTTCATGAATAATCTCTTCGAAGCTTGCCATCGAGTGGTCTTTTTCAAAGACACATTAGCTCCTATCCTTCCAAGTTTGTCTAAAGTAGCAGAAGTAGACAATTTGTGTGCAAATTAGAATGGCTTGGTTCTTCCACATCGTGCCTCCCAGAGAGTAGGTCATTCTTGAAGAGCATGAACTTCTAGGTCTTCTATATCCATTTACAAAATTTGCCTATTAGGCCTCTTGCAGTTGGATAGTCTTAGAACAAGAGGAAGGGATCCTCACTAGTTGCTTTGCACCCTAAGCATCTATCTAAACAAATCCCTCTAGTTAATATCTTGACTCCGATTGGAAGAGCCCCCCAAAGAATTTTTGATAGGAAGATCTTCATAACTCTTTGCCATTGAGGGTCCCATATATTACTTGCTATCGACGCCCATCTAGATTTTGGTGAGTGCTTCCACCACTATATATTGAGTGAAGAGAACCAAACTGTTTTGAACATAAGTTTACAATAGATTTCCTTAGTTTGTGGCTTGGTGACGTTTTATTCCTGAAGGCTTTCCAATCAAGTTTTGCTTTATACATTAGCATATGCATAATGTTAAGACCCTTGACTTCTCTGTTGATCACAACAACCATTCAATTTTGTTGAGATTGAACTAGATGGCTATCTAATCAACATCTTTCCATCTCGTGTTGTCTCAATCTTTGAATTGGGTCAAGTGAGTGAGACTAGCATTTGTTTTTGTTTCTTATCTTTGAAGATAAGATCATCGTGAGTTTAAGTGCTATGTGAATTATTTCTTTCCATAAGATAAGTGATCATGAAATATATGTGTATATATATATATATATATATATATATATATATATATATATATATATATATATTAAATAGCAATCTTTACTATAGTTAGATAAATTATATTAAAAAAGACCAAAAAAATTACATTAGCAAATCATGTGAAAACCCTACCATGAGCACCAACTTGCTCGCTATAATTCTTTTCATATCCTGGCAGTTACAAGAAGCCACAACCACATCTTGAAAACATTGTAAGTAACTACCTACATCTTAAAAGAGCCATACCGGACTCAGTTGATCATAGTTGGGATGCCACCAGTGATGCAATGTTGGCACCTCCAACGTCAACACCTCCCAAACTATGCTGCAAAGCAAACACCATCCAACTCAAAAATAGTTTCTCACCACTAGCGGGAACTTCACACCAACATGGGAAATCCCTTGCGATGCCACTTTGAACATCTTGGGTAAGAGGGAGCCAATCCCATCCACAAACTATACAACCTAAACTTGAAAGTGCCATAGGGGTGGGGCTTCCCTGCCACTAGTGCTACGTCCCCTCCCAACCTTGGCATCAATGTACAATGATCTTGGACCTGAAGTGCGTGAGCGAGAGCGTGTGTGAGTGTGTGAAGCAATGGAGAAGAGAGGAGAAGAGGAGACCTTGTGTTTGCAAGGGCTAAAACTCAATCTCTACATGTGAGCCCCCTTATTCTAAACAACTCATGCGAAAAATCCCCATCTATATGAATACTAACCTTGACAATTTTGGGATCCTCTTCTGTATCCAAATTGAGATCCTTCAACTCATCTTGCTTCATCCTAGTTGATCCTCCAAATATTTTATTGTAAATCTTTTTAGCCAACTCTCTTGCTTTCTTTTCCTCTATCTGTAAGGCTTCCTTTGGATTAGGATTTGAATTTCGATCCACCATCTGCACCCTAACTCCATTTGCACCAATTCTGATCCTTGTAATATCTGCCCAGGTAATAAGTCGGAATCTACCTATTCTTCCTCTTCATCCTTCTGCAGGATACCTTCAACATCAACTTCAAATACTTATATAATAGTTGGATTTGCTTCTAAAAATGCTTCTTCTTCATCATCCTCCACTTCTTCTGCCAAGTTAATTGTTTGAGCATACAATGGTCTTTCCTTAAAAAGAATATTCTTTCTCTCAAGCATAGGAATTGCAATTTTTTGCTTCCCTTTCTTTATTACAACTTCATTCTCACCCCAATTTTGCTTGACTTTAGCCAATCTGAACCAAGGCCTCCCCAACAACATACCATAGGAGGTATCACCTCTCTCCATCTTCAACACAACAAAATTCACATGTAATTGAATTCCTGCAATGTAAATAGATTGCCGTCTCAATATTCCTAATGGTTGAACTCTCCTCTGATGTGCCATCTTCACCTGAAATGGTGTTGGCTACAATTCTCCCAACTTCATTTTATAGTACACCGACTCAGCCAGAATGTTGACTTCCGATCCTCCATCCAATAATACTTCATCAAACAAAGTGCTGTTAAATACCACTTATATAACAGGAACTAAAAATTTGACATCTGCTGGATCAACTTTGTTCACTACTGGCTCAAGTATGCTATTTGTTTGAATTGGATACTCCCTTGATAGCAATCTATTCAACAATTTTTCTTTGAAGGCTGGAACCATACATAATAGCTGATCCAAGGACATCTGTAATGGAGAGTTTATTAGTGCTTCAAACCAATCCTTGTCATCTTTTTTAATCAAGGGTCTCTCATAGTCCCGCTGCAGTTGATCCCCCTGAACATTTGAAATACTATCATCCACATTCTGATTCTTTTGGTCCTTCTACACATGTTTCTAAACCTGGTCTCTAATTCCTTTCTGTTCCTTCCAATCAATAGGACCTTTAGCCTTAGACCTAGTAATAGCCATTACATCTATCTCTTGGTTCTTCCCACACTGATTACAATCACAAGCCCATTCATCACAATGCTCTTGATATGGAAACTCCATATTCTTACCAAGGAACACATCTGATGTTTGTTGCTCATCAATGTCAGTTATGATGACATTTTCTTGAGTTGGTGGTTGATGTCGGTGCTGCTCCTGTGGGTTAGCCTACTGATTATCTTGGTTGTAGGGTACAACTAGAATCCCTCTCTCCTCTCCATGATTGACCCACAAAGCACAATTCTAACCGACCCAATGATTTGGTGCTGAACAATACACACATGGCATGATGCCCGGTGGTCTTCTCTGATTATTATCATGATTTCTCCAAGGTGGTCTTGGAGGTCTCTGAAATGGTGGCCTCCCTCTAAATGGAGCTATTTGATTTGTTTCAGCATCATTTCTCCCTCCGCCTGCTTGTGGAGTTAATCTACTCCTATTATTAGGGTTGTACCAACACTAGGTTATGTTATGGCCTTCCCTTTGACAAACTTGACAGTACTGCTTTTCCTTTGGAGCTACAACAGAATATCCAATTTTCTTTAACTGACTAATCAAATCTCCACACAAGCTGCTCGCAATGTGTAAGCAAAATCGTTGAGAAACTGGCAACTACTACCTCATTGATCAGTAAACACATCGATCGGAAACGCTTTCCAAGGAGAGAGAAGAGAGAGGGAGAGGAGTGAGAGAGAGGGGAGTGATTCTGGAGGGAAATAAAAAAAGGTGGGAAGCTTAAGTTTGGCATTGATATTTTGAGAGAAAAAAAATTTTGATTTTTAAGGAAAAATGAGGTTTTTTTTAAAAAAAAGTGATTTTTTGGGCTGGGCTATGGACGCCCTTGATGATGTGGCAAAAGAAAGGGGAGGAGAGATAGCTATTGTCATAAGGGCCACCACTCTTTTGAATAGAGAGAGAATGTACCTATCCTCCCTCCCTAGCCTTTATTTCAGCCTACAAAAAGCATATAACAGCCTTAAAAAAAGCCTAATGGTCTTGTCTCCTAAATCATACATATTTTTAGCCTTAATCCCTTAAAATTAGGGATCCTTACAAGGCCCTTTTGAGGTTCATATTTTTCCCAATGTACTCCTCTAGCTTAGGCAACCGCGCTCTAGCAATGGTGCCAAATGTAAGGAGGTAGTCGTAGCATAGGCTAACTCCGACAAAATCACCAATCCGGAGAGAGCATCACCCGGCTAGGGCATGGAAACATCACACAACTAGTGTGAGAGCATCATCGGACACAATGAATAAGAGGATTCAAGGGGTCCTTCTTTCCATCATAGAGAGAATCCATGGAAGGGGCTTTCTCTAATCAAACACGCAATCCTAATCATTAATCACTTTGCACACAATCATGTGATTGAAATTAGCCTTTCACATCAATCACTCTAATCACAACTCTTAATCACACACCTACACAAGCATGCAATTAACACATCTACTTTGCATTAGTGTGGCCATTTTGGTCCATCCCCTCAATGCTACTATGCATGCACACACACACACTAATCACACACTTTGTAGAGAGAGATAAAGAGAAGGAAGGCATAACCTTCACACACCATGGACGTGGTGTGGATAGAAGAGATAAACTTAAAAAGGAATTAGAGATCTAACATCACACTAATACAATCTCACTTCGCATAATCAAGAACAAAGAAAACTCATAAGAAAGAAAGTGTATTTGCTAGTAAGAGCTACATGAGCATGGAAAGCCGGTGAGCCTCATGACCATCAACTCTACAAAGAGCAGAGCTCACCCAAGAATGCTTATCTTTTAGCATAGGGCTCTTTCATAAGCATGGAACTCAAGTAATTATGCATTACAATTGAATGAAGCCCTTAGCCTTAGTCTATACAAATTGGAACTCCTAAATGAGCCCAATACCTTATACAATGTGAATAGGAAATATTATGCACATCAATAGCACATCCCTAGCTTGGTGCATAATCAGTGTAGCATGCGTTAGCCACTGCTAACAACCAATTGTATTGAGGGTTGATAGTAGTAAAGGTGGTTGGTGTGCAAGGATTATTTCCTGTGGTAAGGTACTGACAAGCCAAAATAAACCCAAGTTCGTCTATGGATGATTTCCAATTCCTTCTGAAGCAGGAGAAGCTCAAGAATTGTGGGAGTAAAACCTTAAGGTGTTTGAATTCAAGCTTGTCAATACTTCCATATTTCTGTAAGAAATTTGAATTAGCTCCTTAAGCTTCAACATCTCATAGTAGAACTTTTGTCGCCTTGCAAATAAATTACGCTAGCTTCTTTTAGAGAACAATTGAAAGCCTTTATCTTCCACTTTCCTTCCCTTTAGCCAAGGCCGCTTATTCCAAAGCTCTTTCAAAGCATTCCGATATCGAATTCGGAATCTCTGCTTAACCAAGCTTCAATAAGATCTACTTCTTCTCTTGTCCTCACACATCCATCTTCACAAACCCACAAAACTTAGCAATTGCTTTGAATTGAGTGCTTGACATACCCGATTATGGTTGTCGATAAGCCCAATTTGTTGGACAATTTGTCAATTGGATGGTGTGTAATTGTTGATGGAACCTCAGATTGCAAATTTGCTATTTCCAATTCAAAGTTTCTCTTTTAAATTGAAATTAAAGTTGCCGATTACCTCGAACTTGAATCTTCGATATCACTATTGGGAGATCGTGAGAATAGATGCTTAATTTGTTCAACTTTTCTCACACACACACCCATCCAACCTCTCACCATCCCTCCCTTTTACCAAGTATACACAAATAGACAAGGAAACCATACACACACACACACAAACACAACATAATATATATGATAGTGATAGATTCAAGGAAAGAAAATGGAGACACAATCTCTACACACAGCTTAGCATAAGAGAATAGCGAGGAATCTTTCAAGAGAATGTCCTAAAATTGTAGCCCCCAAACTCCATGACACCTTTTGTGGAGTTGAATATTTAATTTTTATTATTGACTTATTTAAGTGCCAAAAAGTTGAGGCCGCTCTTTACACTTTAGTTCATGTGTGGTAGCATGTTCCTATTTTCTCAAGGGACTTGCCTCTTCCTTGGGCATGTTTTCTTCATGAAACATGCCCTTGTTTTTCTTATTCATATCCTCGTATGTATTTCAATGCACATTTTGTTGCATAATAGTGTGATCTTCACATACAAAACACTTTTATCTTTCAAATAAATCCAACTATTATCAAGGATAATGTTTTGCTTGGTCTCATCCAGCATTCTGCATACAATTGGCCATTCTCCCAAGCGAGGAGCTCCTTGCTTACCTACTCTATGTGCCCCATAAACCATAACTCTTGACATGCCAAAGTGGGTTTTAAAAAAATATTCCATAATAATGGCAAGAGAAGGAGGTTTCTATGACTTCTCTTTGGAAATTCCATGAATAACAATGTTCTTAGAACGTTGCTTCCATTCCTTCAACTCCTCTACATCCACATTCTCATATATTCTTTGTTTGGGCCATAATTTGCATGAGAGAGGAATTAAGAACCGCATTGCTACCAGATACATAAGCCCAAGACTTGTTGTTTGTGCATACATTTTTCATGTCGCATATATCACGACTCATGTCAAATTTCTCCTCTTTCATTACATGGCTCTACTACACTTTGCTTGTGCGCTCCTTCAAAGCATTCGTCCACAAGATGATGTTTACATTCTTTGACTTCCTCTTCAAGTCGCATCAAACGTATTGTTTGCTTCTCAAATGTCCTCTTGAGATTCTCATTCTCAACACAAGAATCCTGAGTATGAAAATCTCCGTTGCAAGTGCATGTAAGCCTTCACCTTGGCTGCTTACGATCTCTTACAACAATACCAAGTATGCCATAACCATGGTTTTTGATGTTGTTGGTGAAGTGGTTGTACTGCTATCTCCATCCTTACAAGATTTTGGATCATTTTCTACAATGGTTGTGGGCCTTGTTGAAGAAGAGCCGTTGTGAGTGCCGAGAGACATTGTATGCAAAGGAAAGATGAGAGTCAACTTTCCCAAACTTGTTCACTTCAGAAATACTACTACACAAGATCCTTCTATTGATAAAGCCTTTTATGTTTTTACATCAATGCACAAAAGCCATTGTGCTCTTTGATTGAGTCTATTTGATCATCAAAATCAGAGTTTGGATAAAGAAGTTATGATCAAAAGAGTGAACTGTTGTCTACTATGTCAAAAACGGTTGTGAGAGAGAGAGAGAGAGAGAGAGAGAGAGAGAGAGAGAGAGAGATTCCATTTGCATGTATGTTGTGCACAAGAGAGGAAGAGCATCCTCTTTTAGTGAGAAAAGATAGCGCTAGCACATAATATAGGCTTGGTTGCCAAGCCCAACATGCAAAAAAAAGGAATATGCTCCTATCAAAGAGAGATAGATGGATAAATTTGATTATCGTCTTTGTAGGTCAAATATGACCTATGGGACCAAAGATACATGAAATGTATTATGTATAAGACTGATAAGTGATTCTCGATGCTCCAAGATTGTGGCGATTAGAGTCACAATTGAGAGTGCATATTGTGGCTGGGAGAGGAAAGTCTGTAGGACTAAGTCATGGCGGCTAAAAATGTGAGGAAAGCAAGTTTTAATAATGTGAACAAAAGTTGAGCACTCTAGTAGTGTGTTATATTGAGAGAGAGAGAGAGAGAGAGAGAGAGAGAGAGATATTCATTAGCAATGTGGACCACAAAGGGTTTTTTTTATAAAAATTATTGTGGTACAGGTGTAAATTGAATGAAATGATTCACAAGAAGTCAACTATAGAGTAAATGTATAGTATATATAAAAAACACTCCACGTGGCTACATTTCCATGGAGTCACAACAAAGACCATCCCATCTAGGAGGTACAACAATGTGAGGGCATCTTGACTTTTCCACTTGACCCATAGACTACTATCATGGGGACCTTGACTCACTCAGTGCGTTAATGGCCACCTATTGCATTGTTGCCTTGAGATACAGTTGACCGGGTCAATCTCAATCTTCGAGAGGGTGGGTATCTAAATGCTTGCACCCCTCATCCTCCTCCCACCCAATCTACTCCCATCTTGATCACATCAAACCTTGGCCCATAGACATCCATTGTTGCCCCACCTTTTCTCCTTCAAAGGTACCTTGTAGCTTCCTTGTTGCATGCAATATCTCAAACGTAGTAGGGGTCTTTCATGGGTTCTCCTATTAGGCAACAACATATTGCAATGGGGGGGGGGGGGGGGGGGGGAGGGTTGCAAATAGAGAGAGAGAGAGAGAGAGAGAGAGAGAGAGAGAGAGAGAGAGAGAGAGAGAGAGAGAGACTTTTTCCATTTTTGACATAGAAGTGTGTAAGCTACCTTTGAGGATCGAAGTGAGAATAGACGAATGGGAACAAGATACATGTCAGTTTTTCAGTGCATCAAAGTGGCCACAAGCAATGGTTGATGAGCAAGTGGCAATAGGGCCCTCACAGAACATGTGCTTTAAGGGCTACAGACTTTGCATCAATAAATATAAATAAATTAATATATATATATATATATAGAGAGAGAGAGAGAGAAGAAGAAGAAGAAGAAGAGAATTTTAACGTCGTAGGAAACTATCCCAAGAGACCTTTAAGATCTACGAGGAGGAGGAGGAGGAGGAGAGAGAGAGAGAGAGAGAGAGAGAGAGAGAGAGAGAGAGAGAGAGAGAGAGAGAATGTGTTGGTTTTTTGGTGTGTGTATGGGTGTTTCCACATCTTGACTTGAATACCCCATCAATCTACAATCTATGGCGAAAGAAAACAAAGTGAGACATGTCGGCTTGTACAACTATATACAAGTAAAGGAGACAATTACAAATATTGTTGAAAACTTTAAGATGGATTGCAAGTTAAAGGGAGGTCAAATTGTGTGAGTGTCCTTCAATGTGAATCCAAGAATAGTTTGTCAAACTTGAACCTTTAGGGCTCTTCTAAATACAACTCTTTTTTTGTATCATACTTCATTTTCTTTTCTAGCCATTAGTAAAAGCGATGATTGCATAAATTATTATTATTACTAGTAAAATGGTGCTGCCTTCGGCGGTGGCATGCCCCCTCTTATCCTCAACCCCCTTGCTCGTCACAAATTTCATAAAGAAAATCAAGAAAAGTATTCTCTCTCTCTCTCTCTAATTTACTTCATTTTATTTCATCTCTCTCTCTCTCTCTCTCTCTCTCTCTCTCTCCCCCCGATGTGGGGCTTTGCCTTCTAATTTTTAGCTTAAGCTACCCTAAGTTCTTTTACTGCTGAATGCAAGAAACAAAGTTAAATAGATATTGAGATCTAACCAAAAACCTCAAGCAAATGTTACCTCTTTTACTTGAATATTTGTCCACATACACCTTTACTTGGGAGTCTCACCATGCGAAGGCATGTTTGAAGGTGCAAAACAATTCAACACACTCATCACACCATCACATCTTTCCAAAAAGAAGGATAAAAATACTCCAAAACAACCACCTCTCTCTCTCTCTCTCTCTCTCTCTCTCTCTCTCTCTCTCTCTCTCTCTGCACCTTTCTCTGTCAATAGCTATGCGTGCATTGTTCTCTGTTTCGTCAGAGCTACAGGGCACACTGCAAGGTGAAGGAGGTTGCGACACGTGCTCTCTCTTGTGCAACTCTCTCTCTCTCTCTCTCTCTCTCTCTCACACACACACACACACACACACACACACACACACACACACACACACACACACAGACATAGTTCCAGCTAGTAGCACTTCTAGTTTCATTTTATATATTTTTTGTACCCAAGCATGGTACCAAATTCACCAATTGGTAATGGTTGGGTCCCATAGGTCATTTGGATTCTTGAATACGTTAATATATCATTTCATTTCTCTCATGTGGCAATCAACTTCAAAATTTGATGCATTAACAGGAGTCTGTGTGTGTGTGTGTGTGTGTTAACCCTCACGGACACCCTATCACCTTCGACAGACGCCTTATCATTTAATTGAGTCATGGACTCGGCTTGTCGGTCCAATAGGTATGTAGGTGATTGCCAATGAGAGGCGCACCACTTATCCCATTTTTACATGATTTTTACTATTGTCGGCCACTGTGGGCGCCCATGGGGGTGAATGGGTCAATCCTCATTCTTTGAGGTTCATGCTAAGAAGTGCTCTTGCTCCTTCTCTATCTTCTTCTCCTTGGTGTGTGTGTGTGTGTGTATGCTTGAGAGAGAGAGAGAGAGAGAGAGAGAGAGAGAGAGAGAGAGAGAGAGAGCATTGCGGTGGCGGCGAGGCGGTTGAGCGTGGCGACAGTGGAGGCTCCTTCTTCCTCGCGGCACAGGATCCTTCATGACGGAAGCATTGAGTGGTGATTGACACACCATTGCCCCTTTGAGCTTGCTAGGATTGTCTAGTTGTGTGCTTGCAGCCATTCGTGGCTCGCACATGGTGTTTTGGCAAGTTCCCAGCCTTCGACAGGTACGACAAAGTGCACATTTTTGGTGCCGTTGCCCGGGGCTGCCTTGCACTAAGCTTGAGGAGCACTCAATGCTACCTCAAGAAGCCATTCACTTCTGCCCTTTCTGGTTTTTTGCTGAGTTATGTTGGATCTGTTAAGTGGTTGTAATGTGTAGGTTTTAGCAGGTTTTTGTTAGCTCTGTGAGGTGTTGTAATGTACATGTTTTGTTAGATCTGCTAAGTTTTGTAATGTGCAGGTGTTCCAGGTCTATTAGTTAGTGTATAATGTTGTAATGTGCAATAGACAGTGAGCAGTAGACAATGTGAAGGTTGACTGTTCTGTTTCTGTGTATTTTATTGTGTTAAGTAGTGTGTGAGCAGAGATAATTAGTGTTAATTAGCTCTATTAGCTGTAGACAGGTTAGACAGAGCTACCAGGGACAGCGATGTGAGCGTGTGAGCTCGATGCCCACATGTAGCATTATCCACAGAAAAGTTTTTTTAAAAAATAAAAATAAAATAAAATAAAAATGCTTGAAAAATCAGAGACCAAAAAGAAAATTCAAAAACAAAACCAAAATGAAAAAAATTCTCATTTTAAAAGGAAGGATCGAGATCATTCCCCGAGCCCAAGCCTAGGCTCAGGCCTTAGTCCTCAGTCTTATGATATGGTATAGTCACTACTATATATATAAAGACTAGCACCTCAAGTGAGGGGAGGGCATGTGGGACAAGTTCCTCAAGTCCTCCACCTTACCCTTCACACTCACCCTTTGGACTTACTAATTCTAGCCTTCTTCCCGTCTAGGAAAAGACTGTTTTTAGGATTTTGAGGGCTTTACGTAATCAAATTGGGGGCTGTAAAGCACGACACGTCCCTCTAGCCAAGATGCTTGTTTTGAGCTATCACACACCATATTTCGTGGCAGGGTTAGAAAAAAGGACCATAAAAACAAAAAAATTGAGGGTAAATTTGGGTTGCAAACGCCCAAAAAACTAGGTGTGCGGCCTTTACGGGCACTCGCCAACACTTCTAGAGTGTTGAGATCACATGCACCTACGCTCTGGTCGTGTGCTAGAGGACGATCACATAGAGAGTGTGTCCGTTTACGCGAGCACTCATTATTTATCCACATTAGGCTCTAGGCCCTCAGCGGGGGAACCCAAGGTAGTACCACTCATGAACTACATATTGCATCTAGTGACTATTCCTCTGACTATGATGTCATGGAAGGTTACCCGATGCCCAATTCCGATAGTTCAAGCCAAGACATGCATGCCATGGACCCACGGTCCAGGCCGAGCGTTTGAAAGAGACTTTTAGTAGAGCCACTCGCTCTAAACATGGAGCTAACGATGTGAATGAAGGGGGTGGGAAAGTAAATTCACCATTCATGACTAACGTAGACTCCCATGCTCCTTGAGAGTGTGCATGTGAATACTCCATTCATTGCACTCCCTGACTCTTTAGAGCTATTCCCCTGCGAGGTTATATTACCTGATGGTAGAAGCCTTGCCGAAGTGCAAGAGATTGAGCGATATATCATTGCGGCTAGGGAAAAGGAAACTAGAGTGCTTCGTTAGCTCTGTTCGGATCAAGGGCAGCACAACACATATGAGCCAAAGTATTGGCAAGCACAACATGTTTCCAAGAGCCATTGATCAACAATCCATGCAATGAGCACACTAAGACAGACAATTGTTGTGGGGAATTTCCCTCATGTTTCATCCCAACACAAACACTTCTGAGCTTCCTCGGTCAACCCTTGCTAGGCATATCCTCTTATAAGAGCACTCCAAGAGACCTGTCACCTCATTTAGCGAGAAACATTACTTTGTGTCTAATTAAAATAGCTTAGAGCTTCCTTGCATCAGCATCTTGTGTAGAGAGACATGCATTCAAGATGCATGCGTAGGTGATTGCAACTGGGGAGACGCCCTCGCTTCACATCTGCTAAAATCAGATAAGAGCTCTCTGGCCCCGCCCCTATCTGGAAAATCTTCCAATCAATGCATTCAAGAGCCCACACTCCGGACAAGAAGCTCTTCGAGCACTTGCATAGAGCCACATGCCTTCAAGATGTAAGCGTAGCCTTCAAGACGAAAGTATAGGTGACTGAATTTGGAGAGATACACTTGCTTTGCATCAGCTGATAATAGCTTAGAGGCTTTTGCCCTGCTCTTGTTGCGCACATTCTGCAATCAGTGTATTCCAAGAGGCAACATTTCAGACATGAAGCTCCTTAAGCACTTTTTGGTGCTTTTTCAAGTACACCACATCTCACATACATGATCATTGCTTCTATGTAGTGCCACATGCTTTCAAGATGCAAGCATAAGTGATTACAGGAGAAATGTCCTTGCTTTGCATTATGAAAACAGCCAGCAAGAGCTTCCTGGTAGAGATGACATTCTGGACATCAAGGCAGTGCCACATGCCTTCAAGACAAAAGCATAGGTGATTGCATCTAGAGAGATGCCCTCGCTTTGCATCTGTTGGAAACAACCCAGCCATGGGCTCCATGGCCCTGCCACATTTGGCATACATGTTGACCAACGCAGTGCCAAGCATTACGTTTCGTAAAAGGGAACCACAATATTGATCAAACCACCGCCAAGCATGACATCGTACCACTAATAGCCCCCGACTAGCAATCACATCATGGATTCTGATACCCTTGCGATAGGCATATTGGGCATATCTTGCAACCAACAGGTTGCACCCCCGACTAGCAATCACATCGTGGATTCTGATACCCTTGCGATAGGCATATCTGAGCTTTCTGACCGTGCTCCTGTTGTATATACCCATGCACTCCAAGAGACCTCCTCACGTACGTTTTGTGCTTCCTGTAATCACCACATCTCGCATACATGTCATCAGCCACATGCCTTCTAGATGCACACGTAGAGAATTGCTCTTGCTTCACACCTATTGAAAACAGCCAGAGCTTCCATGCCCAACCCTTGTCGGGCATATCTTGCAATCAGTGTGTTCCAAAAGACGACATCCCACAGCAACACATGTGATTGCATCTAGAGAGAGGCCCTCGCTTTGCATCTGTTGAAAACAACTGAAATATTTTTGGCCATGCTCTCCTCGTGCGTATCCTGCATCTGTTCAAAATAGTCAAGGGCTTTTGCCCATTTCTCCTTGTCGCAAATTGTGAAATGCCTTCAAGATGCTGCATCCATAGAGATGCGCTCGCTTCATGTGGAGAGATGGTCGCTTCGCATCAGCTGAAAATAGTCGAGCTTCCTTGCACCGCTGATGTGCGGTGTTGGGGTATAGGCGCCTGTGCCTTGCCCAGCCGCTCAGAGTCTGGGCGCCCACTGACTTGTATACCTTATACATAGCATAAGTGTATAGGGGGCTGCCACTCTTTTTGAGTCTCCCCACCCTTCACAGTCTTCCCACCCACATCGTGTGTGTCTCCTTCTCTCTCTCTCACTCTCCGTTTGTGGTGCTCCCCGATCCCCTTCAATTGGTATCAGAGCTATGGTGACCGCGGAGAGCACGAAGGCTTTGAGAGCTTCGAGGCGATAGCTCTCTCTCTCTTGACGGTAGAGAGATTAAGAAAGCTTGGAAGCTTTGTGAGAATGCAATGGGAGCTTGTGAGCTCAGTTGAGAGTGATGTATGCTCTTATGGAAGCTCAGCAAGGAGTGTGGAAGATTGTGTGTAAGTGAAGGTGCTGCCCTAAAACTGTGTGCGCAGCAGCGCAATTTTCAGATTCGTTTTTCTCCTTGAAGAATGCAGATATGAGAATTCTATCTTGAGTGCCCATTCGTTTTGACGTGGTCTACAACTTTGCAGAAGAAACGTTTTGCAAATTCCTCACCGTTTTGCTGATATTCAGCTCAGACTGACTGTATACAGAAATTCTAGATTTTTTGTTGTCGCATTGTGTGCGAGTTTGATGCACTTTTGGAAGCACGGGAGATGCTTGAAGTTGAGTGCATAAATTCTGAGCTGAAGATGCAATTGCAGCTTGTGTTAAGCTTGTGGTTTGAGGGTTTTTGGTAGACTTGGGCAACGAAGTACGAAGGCGTTTACACACCACCGAAGCGGTCTCTTGAGAGACGCAGGTTTTTGGAGCACACAGGTGGAGCTTCTTTCACTGGTTTTCACAAAATACTTTGGCAGTGATTTTGTGCTTGGATTCATGGTCTTTGCGGATGGTTTGCATATGGTTATGGCACATGGTTGATGCCCATTATATATGCATTTTGGCGAGCACTTTCAAGTGCCGGTGAGCTCTCTTGAGAGCATTGTTTTCGCATTGAATAAGTTTCCGGATTGCAAATCTTTTGGCGCTTGCTTATGCGCGGTCACTCCGTTGATGTACGTTGAGTGCGGATTGCCATTGTATGTGAAAATGTGGAGCCATTTTGGCATTTCTACTCATTGGCATTGAGTAGTGTTATGGTTTATGGTAGAGATTGTACTTGAGTGTTTTGCTCAGTTTTGAGGGGAAATTCTGTCGGATTTTTCCCAGATTCTCACCATAGTTTGTGATCGAGTGTTTACTCTCACTTTGACAGGTTTTGTCAGTTTGTACACAGTTTTGTGTTTTTTGTATCCACTCTCGCAAGAGTGAGGAGTTGTGTATCTTTCTTTGCTTGAGACAGTGGTTTGCTCTCAGGTGGGAGAGTCTTGTGATCTCGAGCATTGTTTGCCATAGTTTTGCAGAGCTTATGCATGTATGTTGAGTGTAGTTTGATGCGCATTGATTGCTCATTGTATTGAGCTTGCAGGACAATGGTTATTTTGTGTTGATAGCCATTGTGCGTCGAAACTCTGGCGAAATTTTCCCAGGAGTTTTATGCGCATCATTTATGCGATCTAGGTAGAGATTGCGGGTTGCACTCAGCATTTGCGTGCGGTGTTCTCTGCAGGTGGGAGATTTGTGCGTGTGTATGCATCGATACCGCACAGTGTGGGCTTGGTGATTAGCTCACAGATTGCAGTGTGATACTAGAGCAGGTGAGGCTTGTATTGACATTGCGGGAGCTCTATTTTGGAGTGTGTCTCACAGGTTTTACATTGTGTTTCTGGCCATATTTGTAGACAGTTTCCAGGTGTTGTTGGTGAGGTGGTTTTGCTTTCTAGTTTGCTACATTGTGCTCATGCCAGAGACAGGTGATCGATCAGATTGTGACCTCTCACAGATGCGCGTGTTTGATGGGTCAGACTTTGCGGCATGGAGAGAGTGTATGCTTGATGCATTGACACAGCGAGGGTTGCATCGACCATTGAGTGGTGATGCAGGTAGACCTTCAAACATGTCTGACGATCAGTGGCAGGAGCTAGAGGAGATGGCACTATCTACGCTCTCTTTGCACCTTGCGGAATCTGTATATGCTCTTGTTATGTATGAGACTACTTCGAGAGCACTTTGGCGCAGATTACATGATATGTATGATAGATCTGAGTCATCAAGGACTCGTGTGAGACATGTACATTCACGAGTATGCCGACAGGTGATATGTTGGTATTGTGGTCATTCTGGACACGTTAGACGGCGTTGTTTTCGTCGTATGTGACATCGTAGGAGACATGGCAGTCTCAGAGATGTATGTAGTGATGCCATGGACTCAGTTGCTTTGACAGTTGATGCAGATGTAGTGTCGGAGTTTACTAGTGACGGGGATGTCACTTTTACCTCGAGTTATGCACAAGATGCTATACATGTGGATAGTGCACTCCCTTCGCAGTGGTTGCTAGACGCAGATGCTATGTTTCATGTCACGCCGTATCGTGAATGGTTTTGTAGCTATTCTAGCGGGATGCTTGGCAGTGTACGTTTGACCGATGGATCGGTGCATGCGATAGCAGGTGCAGGAGATGTGAGACTGTCATTACCGAGTGGTGCATCTTACTTGTTACGACATGTGCGCTATGTACCAGATTCGACAATGAGTTTGATCTCGATTGGTCAGCTTAGAGATTGTGGATGTCAGATTTCGCTACGAGAGCGAGATTTTGTGATGCATTTGGGTTCGCTAGTGATTGCGAGAGGTGCCAGGAGTGGTACAGGTTACCCATTGCATGTGGATCACGGGAGAGACGATGTTGTCTCTGTGATCATGCAGCCAGGTAGAGAGCGAGAGAGCAGGCGAGTCTCTTTTGCTTGTGGGTTGCAGGATGCTTTGCATGGAGTGCAGAGTAGTGAGCTCGTTGTGCACACAGTTGGGGCATGACTTGAGCAGTCACACAGAGAGGTGACAGAGTCAGACATGCATGCTTTGCTAGTGACTGAGCAAAGCAGAGAGTCAGTTGTGCGAGATACTTCTATGCAGGATAGACAGGTAGAGCGGTCTTGCTCTAGTGAGTCACAACAGGAGGACATTGTGCAAGAGTCTATGTATACGGAGTTAGAGAATGAGAGCTCTAGTGAGTCACAGCAGATTGAGTGGTCATGTTTGCAGTGGATGATTGCAGAGGAGGCTAAGATGTTAGCGATTATGCAGTCATTCCTTTCTATGCAAGACAGTGAGCATGGGGATATAGTTGTGCAGGATATGTCTTCTAGCAGACATCTAGAGCAGCTGGTTTGCTCTGAGGTTGCACGACAGGTTGATGCGTCTTTTGTGGACAGTCAGGAGATGCATGTGGCTGACATGCCTTGTCAGTCAGAGATGCCTATTTCCAGGGATATATATGTTGATGCATGCTCCGTAGAGCTAGTAGGGCCCGCTAGCATTGCATCGGCATTCGGTGGTCTCATGTATGAGATGTTGATCTCGAGACCGGATATCGTAGCTGCAGTGGGAGCATTTGCAGTTGGGGTTGTCAGTCGTTTGTTGACTGATGATGGCATAGTGCACGAGGGACATATGCAGGTATTGCGTACATACTTGCAGTACGTGTGCGGTACGTCTGGTGGTGTATGGACTTACACGGGAGCAGGACAACCGGATGCACACGATCATAGCCAGCCAGTGGGCATCGGTTGAGAGTGGTTTTCTCTCGCCTTTTGTAGTCTTTAGACTAGGTTCTCTTGCTTAAAGGCACAGTCGCCTTTAAGTGGGAGGTTGTTGGGGTATAGACGCCTGTGCCTTGCCCGGTCGCCCAGAGTCTGGGCGCCCACTGACTTGTATACCTTATACATAGCATAAGTGTATAGGGGGCTGCCACTCTTTGGAGTCTCCCCACCCTTCACAATCTCCCCACCCACATCGTGTGTGTCTCCTTCTCTCTCTCTCACTCTCCGTCTGTGGTGCTCCCCGATCCCCTTCATGCGGCACATCCCACAATCAGTGCGTTTGAAGAGGCGGCGTTCCGCATAGGAAGCTCCTCGAGCGCTTTTCGTGCATTCTGAAGATCACTATATGTAACATACACATAGTTCCAGGCAAAGACAAGCACTTCTTTCTTGTATCCCTCATTGGCCTTGCTCTTCTTGCGCACATCCCACATTGAGTGCATTCAAGGAGTCCACACTACAGATAGAAAGATGAAAATAGCCTAGAGCTTTCCGAGCTTCATCACCTGCCCTTGCTAACTAGATATAAAAGAACTCCAAGGACTTCGACTGGTGAGAAGCCGTCACTCTTCTGAAGCGCAACACACGTGTCATTCTTATCGACCAAGAATGTGCCAAGCGCGACATCTTTTTTCAACAGCCTCTGAAGAACAATAAAAAGCTAAATTTGTATGCCCGTATCACCCTCTTGCATAGACACATGCCTGCAATGTGGACACGTAGGTGATACCATATATAGAGAGACCCACATCGGCATCTTGTGTACATACATATGCCTTCAAGATGCACGCATATGTGATTGCATCTGGAAAGAGGTCCTCGGTTCAGATCCGCTAGAAACATCCGAGAGCTTTTTGTCCGTGCTCTTGTTTTGCGTATCTTGCAATCAATGCTCTTCGAGAGACGGCATCAGGGATATGAAGCTCCTCAGGCAGGTTTTGTGCTTTCTGAACATTCAGCATACGTATTGACCAAGGCATTATTAAGAATGACAATTTCTTGGAACAGTCCTTGGTGAAGTGTCCCACATTTGGCATGCATATCGACCAAGACAGTGCCTAGAACGCCATCTCTTTTCGAGAGCAATTTGCATAGAGACACATGCCTGCAAGATGGACACGTAGGTGATAGCGTCTGGAGAAAGGTTGGAGAAAGGCCCTCGCTTTGCATGTGCTAAAAAAAGCCCAGACCTTGCTGGCCCGCCATTAAGACCATATTAGGTAAAGTGGGAAAATCCCAATTCCCAGGTTGGACAACTTTCAATATATCATGTACAAAATATAGAGATTTTGTAAAAAAATTGAGTTTTCTTAAGTTCTCATTCCACTTTATGCACATACAATACACAATGAAAACAACTAAAATACCATGGTTTCAATCAATTGGATTATTAGGAGATGAGTATATTGCATCCATTATCGTTGTCTATGTTCTACTGTCCTACCTACAACTTATCTCAACATGGAGAGCTTGGTTTCTAGGTCCACAACTTGTCCAAGTTAATGTAAAAGTGACTCAAGGTTCACAACTTGTGAAATCAAGGATCCATTGAGGAATACAATCCACTTGGCTATTTTTCCTTAATTTATTGCATGTGACATTCAAGCAAGGTCCACTTCTAATCTATAACTTCTTAATTTGAGGCATGGGGCATACATAAAATATGTAGCATATGCTCTATTGCCTCATAGGAAGGTTGGTTTCAAGGTGCACTTATCCAGTCTAGCCTATCTTGGAGAAATGATGGAGCTTGCTTCTGTCCTTGTTTCAATGGAGACTAGCTTGGACAAGTGGTGGACCTTTGCTTCTCTCTATGTTTCAATAGAGTTAGCTTGGACAAGTGGTGACCTTGGAACAAAACCCCCATGTAAAACATATCATGGGTATTCCAAGTAATTAGAAAGATTACCATTTAAGATATAACCTTATAGGTTGGACAACTGGAGCCTGGCTTGAAGAAATGGTGGACCTTTGATTCTCTCCATGTTTCAATGGAGCCTATCTTGGAGAAATGGTGGAGCTTGCTTCTGTCCATGTTTCAATGGAGCCTAGCTTGGACAATTGGTGGACCTTTGCTTCTCTCTATGTTTCAATAGAGTTAGCTTAGACACGTGGTGGATCTTCAAACTAAACCAACTACTATCAATGTTTCCTAGCTTGGACAAGTGGTGGAGTGTTTCTCCTCTCCATGTTTCAATGGAGCTTAGCTTGGATAAGTGTTTGACCTTAAAACAAAAACCCCATGTACAACATAGTATGGATTTTCTAGATTTCAATGGAGTCTAGCTTTAACAAATGGTGGAGCTTGCCTTCATCCATGTTTCAATGAAACTAGCTTGGACAAGTGGTGGACCTTGTAACAAACCCCCCCATGTACAACATATCATTGGTTTTCTAAGTGATGGGAAGGAATACCATTCAAGATATAAACTTATAGCTTGGATAAGTAGCTGACTTTAAAACCAAAATCATCATAATACAATGAAATACAGGCCAGCCAATTCCTAAATCTTGAGACCAAACCTCCCATGCTATTAGAGATAATATATTGGATAAGTGGTGGACCTTCTATTATTTTCCCATGCCTAGTTTAGACAACCGGTACACTTTGCAGCTATAAAGGTTGGACGAGTGGTGGAGCCTTGTTTCTATCCATGTTTTAATGGATCCTAGCTTGGACAAGTGGTGGACCTTGGAAAAAAGCTTCCATGTACAACATATATGAGGTTTTTCATGTTTTAATGGAACCTATCTTGAACAAATGGTGAATCTTGCTTCTCTCCATGTTGATTTTGGAACTACCTTAGACAAGTGGTGGAGCTTTGCTTTTCTACACTTCATAATACAATGAAGTATAGGTTGGTTACATGGTGAATCTTAAGGCCAAACCTCCCATTTTACTAGAGATGATAGGTTGGACAAGTGGATCAACCTTCTATCATTTCTCCATGACTATATTGGACAATTAGTAGACCTAACATCTCTCTATGTTGTCTAGAGATGAGCTCGGACAAGTGATGGACCCTGCTTCTCTCTTCCCTTGGTTTACTAGTTTGAAGACTTAGTATATATACTTTCTTAGATCTAGCTTGAACAAGTGGTGGACCTTGTATCCACAATCTTAATTCATTACAAAAAAGTATATGAAAAAATAACATAGGAATCTTGGTTTGAAGGTCAAGCAATTAGGTTCCAAATGCATATAATAATATATTTTCCACCCATAAGAAAAGAAAGTTAAATATGTTATTACCAAATTGACAAAGGTAACGTCCAAGAATTCTAGCTTTGCATCTTGTCAGATCTAAATCTTCATCAAGGCGACATGCATGTATACATCAACTTTCAAGCCATTCAAGAATACATGCACTTAGATTCCATAGTTTTCTTTTCAAAGTCTTTTAGGTTCTAAAACTCTTTCACATAAAGTATGTAATGACAAAATTCTTGAAGCAAACATTTGTGCCCAAGAAAAAGATCCCTCTCACATATTTAAAGTCCATGAATTCTCTAATCCACACTTACAAGTTTTATTTTGACATCAAACATCAATTCTCTCATAGTTACAAATAAATGCAACCTCGATATGAATTGACAAAAAATGAATTTATTTTACTATATGACCCAACATAGGTCCCAATCAAATAAAAAATGAGTCCCCAAAAATTTGGGTGCACTCTAGCAATACATTAGAGTCCCCTTACAATAGGATGCACTCCAATAGTACATTGAAGTCCCCTTAGAGTAGGGTGCACTCCATTGAAGTGTTCATAAAATTGACACACCTTTGTTTTTTTTTTTAAAAGACTATATCAAATTATACAAATGTTGAAAGATACACACTAGAATAAAAAAAGAATCTTATGGCCATATTTATTCAATGCTTTCGTGTTGACAAGTACACACCAAGGACATAATTTGTCTCAGAATCACTATACTGATTTACAATTGTGTTGTATGTATAGACTCTCTTATCTCTTGCATACAACCATCCTACTAACCATGGAATTATGGTTCTCTGCAAGAAGTTTTGAAGTTGCTCGGAAGTTTGCCTCCACATCTTTGGAAATATAAGATATGTCCCTGGCATGTTCCACATCACCCTATATGGAGTGTCATCAAAAATTAAGGTATTGTTTGCATCCAAATCCTCAAATATCTTCCAAATATCACTCAAATTTTTGTGATAAACCCTTGTAAATCCTAACATGATATTTGGATTTTGACAATTTTTGTTACTCATAAACACCTTGAACTTGGTATACTGCTCAGGAAAACATTTTTGTGTGATGCGTTGCACCCTTGTTAAGTTATAGCAACTCCATATCCATAGCTCAAAGTATTCAGCACAAAAATCCAAAAAACTTTGTGCGTCTGGTCGCACCACATGATAAACTTTATCTTTATCCTCCACAAGTCGCATGTGTTGAGCACAAGCTGGCATAGAATCTCCATGTTTCATTTCAATTGTCTTGAGAAGTAACCCCTCTAGATCCAAGATAAGTACTATTTTGATGTCCTTGAAAGCAAGTGGTAGGTGATAAGGAGGTGATTCATTCCTTGGACAAGGTCTTGGAGGAGGTTGTTTGGGTAATTCAATAGTTTTCTTCAATTTATGCCAGCATATAGCCAATCCATTTTTCTGTAATGATTCTGAAATTAAAGAACAAGAACACTTAATGCAAACACAACAATAGACATGAGTTTTACATTGTCTACCCTAAGGTTTTATTAGATACCAAAATCCATCTATGATCTACTCATTAACAGAAAGAAAGTCAAATTAAAATCCTGACTCTTTTTTATGCTACACTCTCTCTTAGTCTCAATACCATGGAGTTCAACTAGACTTAAGTCAACTAATAACTAATACTTGTTGTTAAAGGTATGCTTGAAGTGCATAAGGCTTAACCAATGCTCTAGTGTAGAATGGGTATTTAGGTCTCAAGGTCTGCCACTTATCCAAGCAAAGATCCATTTAGATATGGAAACCCAATTTTTCTTAATATAATGATATAGAGTGGACAAGTGGTGAATCCTGAGACCAAACCACTCATGCTACTAGGGATAATAGGTTGGACAAGTGGTGGACCTTGAATGTAAAGCCCCCATGTACAAAGTATCATGGGTTTTGGGTATTTCAATGGACTCTAGCATCTTGGAGACATGGTGGAGCTTACTTATCTCCATGTTTCAATGGATTCTATCTTGGATAAATGGTCGAGCATCATTCTCTCCATGTTTCAATGGAGCCTAGCTTGAGCCTAGCTTGGACAAATGGTGGACGTTTGTTTCTCTCTATGTTTGAACAGATTTAGCTTGGACAAGTGGTGGACCTTGGAACAAAACCCCCATGTAAAACATATCATGGACATTACAAGTGGTGAGAAAAAAATACCATTCAATATATAACCTTATAGGTTGGACAAGTGGTGGATCTTAACACCCAATTATTATTAATATAATGACATAGAGTGGACAAGTGGTGAATCTTGCGACCAAACCTACTAGGAAAAGTAGGTTGGACAAGTGGTGGACCTTGAATGCAAACCCCCCATGTACAAAATATCACTCATGCTACTAGGAATAATTTGGTATTAAAGTCCATGTTTCAATGGAGCCTAGCTTGGACAAGTGGTGGACCTTTGTTTCTCTCTATGTTTCAATAGAATTAGCTTGGACAAGTGGTGAAACTTGGAACAAAACCCCCATGTAAAGCATGTCATGGGCATTACAAGTGGTGAGAAAAAATACCATTTAAGGTATAACCTTAGAGGCTGGACAAGTGGTGGACCTTAGCACCCAATTCCTCTTAATATAATGACATAGAGTGGAAAAGTGGTGAATCGTGAGACCAAACCTACTAAGGATAATAGGTTGGACAAGTGGTTGACCTTGAATGTAAATCCCCCATGTACAAAATATCATGGGCTTTGCGTATTTCAATGGAGCCTAGCATCTTGGAGACATGGTGAAACTTACTTCTCTCCATGTTTTAATGGAGCCCATCTAGGAGAAATGGTGGAGGTTCCTTCTCTCCATGTTTCAATGGAGCCTAGCTTGGACAAGTCGTGGACCTTTGTTTCTCTCTATGTTTGAATATGGTTAGCTTGGATAAGTGGTGGATCTTGGAATGAAACTCCCATGTAAAACATATCATGGGCATTTCAAGTGGCGAGAAAGGATACCATTTAAGATATAACCTTATAGGTTGGACAAGTGGTGGACCTTAACACATTGTTCTTCTTAATATAATGACATAGAGTGTACAAGTGGTGAATCTTGAAACCAAACCACTCATGCTACTAGGGATAATAGGTTAAACAAGTGGTGGGCCTTGAAATAAAACCCCCTAGAGTGTTTCAATGGAGCCTAGCTTGGAAACATGGTAAAGCTTGCTTCTCTCCATGTTTCAACGCAGCCTATCTTGGATAAATGGTGGAGCATCATTCTCTCCATGTTTCAATGGAGCCTACCTTGGACAAGTGGTGGACCTTTGTTTCTCTTTATGTTTGAATAGAGTTATCTTGGAAAAGTGGTGGACCTTGGAACAAAACCCCCATGTAAAACATATCATGGGCATTACAAGTGGTGAGCCTAAAAATACCATTCAATATATAACCTTATAGGTTGGACAAGTGGTGGACCTTAACACCCAATTATTCTTAATATAATGACATAGAGTGGACAAGTGGTGAACTTGGGACCAAACCTACTAGGGAAAATAGGTTGGACAAGTGGTGGACCTTGAATGTAAACCCCCCATGTACAAAATATCACTCATGCTACTAGAAATAATTTGGTATTAAGGTCCATCTTTCAATGCAGCCTAGCTTGGAAAAGTGGTGGACCTTTGTTTCTCTCTATGTTTCAATAGACTTAGCTTGGACAAGTGGTGGACCTTGGAATGAAACCCCGATGTAAAACATATCATGGGCATTTCAAGTGGTGAGAAAGGATACCATTTAAAATATAACCTTATAGGTTGGACAAGTGGTGGACCTTAACACCCAATTCCTCTTAATATAATGACATAGAGTGGACAAGTGGTGAATCATGAGACCAAACCTACTAGGGATAATAAGTTGGACAAGTGGTGGACCTTGAATGTAAACCCCCCATGTACAAAATCTCATGGGTATTGGGTATTTCAATGGAGCATAGCAACTTGGAGACATGGTGGAGCTTACTTCTCTCCATGTTTCAATGGATCCTATCTAGGATAAACAGTGGAGGTTCCTTCTTTCCATGTTTCAATGAGCCTAGCTTGGACAAGTGGTGGACCTTGGAATGAAACCCTGATGTAAAACATATCATGGGCATTTCAAGTGGTGAGAAAGGATACCATTTAAAATATAACCTTATAGGTTGGACAAGTGGTGGACCTTAACACCCAATTCCTCTTAATATAATGACATAGAGTGGACAAGTGGTGAATCATGAGACCAAACCTACTAGGGATAATAGGTTGGACAAGTGGTGGACCTTGAATGTAAACCCCCCATGTAAAAAATATCATGGGTATTGAGTATTTCAATGGAGCCTAGAAACTTGGAGACATGGTGGAGCTTACTTCTCTCCATGTTTCAATGGAGCCTATCTAGGAGAAATAGTGGAGGTTCCTTCTCTCCATGTTTCAATGAGCCTAGCTTGGAAAAGTGGTGGACCTTTCTTTCTCTATATGTTTTAATAGAGTTAGCTTGGACAAGCGGTGGACTTTGGAATGAAACCCCCATGTAAAACATATCATGGGCGTTTCAAGTGGTGAGAAAGGATACCATTTAAAATATAACCTTATAGGTTGGACAAGTGGTGGACCTTAACACATAGTTCTTATTAATATAATGACATAGAGTGTACAAGTGGTGAATCTTGAGACCAAACCACTTGTGCTACTAGGGATAATAGGTTGGACAAGTGGTGGACCTTGAATGTAAACCCCTCATGTACAAAATTATGGGTTTAGGGTATTTCAATGGAGGCTAGCTTGGAGACATGGTGGATATTGCTTCTCTCAATGTTTCAATGGAACCTATCTTGGAGAAATGGTGGAGCATTCTTCTCTCCATGTTTCAATGGAGCCTATCTTGGACAAGTGGTGGACCTTTGCTTCTCTCTATGTTTCAATAGAGTTAGCTTGGACAAGTGGTGGATCTTGGAACAAAACCCCTTTGTAAAACATAGCACGTGCATTACAAGTGATGAGAAAAAATATCATTCAAGATATAACCTTATAGGTTGGAAAAGTGGTGATGGACCTTGACAAGTGGTGAAGGATACCATTTAAGATATACCCTTATAGGTTGGACAAGTGGTGGACCTTAACACCCACTTCTTCTTAATATAATGACATAGAGCGGATAAGTGGTGAATCTTAAGACCAAACCACTCATGCTACTAGGTATAATACGTTAGATAAGTGGTAGACCTTGAATGTAAACACCCCATGTATAAAATATCATGGTTTAAGGGTGTTTCAATGGAGCCTAGCATCTTGGAGACATGGTAGATCTTGATTCTTTCCATGTTTGAATGGCACCTATCTTGGAAAAATGATGGAGGTTACTTCTCTCCATGTTTCAACGGAGCCTAGCTTTGACAAGTGGTGAACCTTTGCTTCTCTCTATGTTTGAATAGAGTTAGCTTGGACAAGTGGTGGACCTTTGCTTCTCTCTATGTTTGAATATAGTTATCTTGGACAAGTGGTGAACCTTAATATGAAACCCCCATGTAAAACATATCATGGGCATATCAAGTGGTGAGAAAGGTTACCATTTAAGATATAACCTTATAGGTTGGACAAGTGGTGGACCTTAATACATAGTTCTTCTTAATATAATGACATAGAGTGTACAAGTGGTGTATCTTGAGACCAAACCACTCGTGCTACTAGGGATAATAGGTTAGACAAGTGGTGGGCCTTGAAATAAAACCCCCCATGTACAAAATAAAATGGGTTTAGGGTATTTAAATGGATCCTAGCTTGGAGACATGGTGGAGCTTGCTTCTCTCCATGTTTCAATGAAGCCTATCTTGGAGAAATGGTGGAGCATCCTTCTCTCCATGTTTCAATATAGCCTAGCTTGGACAAGTGGTGGACATTTGGTTCTCTCTATGTTTCAATAGAGTTAGCTTGGACAAGTGGCGGACATTGAAACAAAACTCCCATGTAAAACATATCATGGGTAGTTCAAGTTGTGAGAAAAAAAACCATTTAAAATATAACCTTATAGGTTGGACAAGTGGTGGACCTTAACACCCAATCCTTTTTAATACAATGACATAGAGTGGACAAGTGGTGAATCTTGAGACCAAACCTATCAAGCTACTAGGGATACTAGGTTGGACAAGTGGTGGACCTTGAATGTACATCCCCTATGTACAAAATATCATGGGTTTACGGTGTTTCAATGGAGTCTAGCATATTGGAGACATGGTGGAGCTTGCTTCGCTCCATGTTTCAAGTGGTGGACCTTCAATTATTTTTCCATACCTAGTTTAGACAACACATACACTTTGCAACTCTAAAGGTAACTGGACGAGTGGTTGAGCTTTGTTTGTTTCCATGTTTTAATGGATCCTAGCTTGGACAAGTGGTGGAACTTGGAAAAAAGTCCCCCCTGTACAACATAGCTGATTTTTTTCATGTTTTAATGGAAGAGAGATTCGACAAATGGTGGAGCTTGCTTATCTCCATGTGGATTTTAGAACTAGCTTGGACAAGTGGTGGAGCTTTGCTTTTCTACTCTTCATAATACAATGATGTATAGGTTGGTTAATCTTAAGGACAAACCTCCCATCTTACTAGAGATGATAGGTTGGACAAGTGGTCAACCTTCTATCATTTCTCCATGCCTATAATTAGACAATTAGTAGAACTAGCATCTTTCTATGTTGTCTAGAGCTGAGCTTGGACAAGTAGTGGACCTTGCTACTCTCTTCCCTTGGTTTATTAGTTTGAAGACTCATTATATATACTTTCTTAGATCTATATAATTACTCATTAGTTAGGTTACAAGTAGGTACGTAATTTGTTAGCCTCAAGGGACTTTGAATATTGAATAGTAAGAAAGTCAAGTGCTGGTTTGAAGATCTTTTGCTTATCTAAACTAGACTCTAACTCAATAATAAGTTTCTTAAGTTCCATGAATTGTCCTATCTAGGCTCCAAAAGAGTCTTAATTGGTTTGTGCTAGATTCTAACTTCCTTGATGGGGTAGAATCCTAGAAAAATGAGGCACTATAAGTTTTACCTTAGCTCAAATGGATTTTCACTTAAACTAGACTGCAATTTGGCACTCTAGTATCTTTGTCTCGATGGAGTTTAACACTAGATACATAGTAGTGATATTTAAGCTTCATGTCTCTTCACTTGATCGAGATATGGGACCATACTTTCAAGGTCACCACTTGTCTTACCTAAAGACCAATGTGAGACATGGGAGCAAGAAAGCCATCCGATATTGTTTTAAGGACTATTACATAGACAATCAATAACTTAAGTAAAGCAAAAAGACTTGGATCTTTCACAATTAATAACTTAAGTAAAGCCAAAAAGACTTGGATCTTTGACAGTTTTTTTCAAACTAAAAAAGCACAATCTCATGCTAACAAAACTATAAATCACAATTGAAAGTTTTGAACAAGAAAAAGATCAGCAATCTTAATAAGAAGGATACTTTTCATTTCATTTGATGATTACAAATTAAAAGAAAGTCTCTCAAGAAATTGATAAACAAAAAATGTAGGTGACTGCTTCATTATTTTGAGCAAAAATATCAAAATCTCTATTGATTGAGCTCCATCTAGTAGTATCCTTTGTAAGATCCTGCAGGAAGGAATAAAAAGAAAGATTTGTTAGATACCATGCACATGAGTGTTCAAGCGTGTGTATCAAGAATATATGACATGTCACTAGTACCTTAGGGTTGGTTTCTATCCGCCTTAGAAGATTGTTCTCAGCTTTCACCTTATTTATATAAGCCTTTGCTGTGGTTGCCTTCAAAACTCCTTTTGTGTTACAACCCAATTGCCTAGCTAAAGTGGTCAATTGTGATGCCTTCATGCTCTCAATGGGTGTACGCTCCTTTGCCAAGATCTCTTGTATTTGGGCTCTTCTCATTTCATTGCGGTGGCTTGTGTCACTTGCGTCTTCAATGATAGTTTCATCTCTGTCACCTTTTGCAGGTGGTATTCTTCTTGTAAGAACACCTTAACTGACCAAACATCATTTTTCTGCTTCCAATACTCCATGATTTGTTTGTATTCACTATCATTTGTCACTATAGGTTGTCCATAACGATTAGAAGCAATTAAATCACGCACATCCCTTCTCTCATCAAGCTGAATCAAGTATGGCAGTAGCTCCTCCAAGAGCATATTGTCAACCATCTTCTCAGCATCAAATTGTGGTGGAAAAATGCAATTGTTTGCTGGTGAAATACATCCCTTGTAAGGAGACTCATCAATAAGCACTGTTCTTTGTGGATCACATTCAAACCCCATGGCAATTTTGGCTAGAGGCTTGAACATTGCCTCAACGTTTGGATTGTCGAGTTTAAACAATTTTTGAGTTTGAGCGGTGTAGCAAACATCTTGCGACCAAATTACAAAGAAAGGCAATGTATCCTCAGCTAAGTTGTTTAGTGCTGCAAGGATTTGATACACATTATTCCTAGTAGCTGTCGACCAAATTGCAACATTAAACCTCTGTAAAATAGTCTTCAAGAATTGGATGCAACCAGGCCTGAGTATAATATATCTTTTTGAATCCATTTTCACTGAGTTGTGGTATGAGGATGGTTGAGGGGAACGTTTCAACAATAGACCATTTAAATCCAATATAATTGTAAGCATGGATTTCTCAACATCTACACTACATGACATAGTAGCAATTGGCAATAGCTCGTGAGTGGAATTTTCAGTCTCTTTTGATGTATGTTCCATTTTTGAAGCATCGATTTCTTGGTTCTCATTATTGGAAGCTTGATCAAGTTGCACAACACTAGACTCTAGTATAGAAATATCATCCATCTTGGGCACTTCAGAAACCATAGAATCTATGGATTCTATAGTTGTTGTGACTGAACCATAGGAGCATTATCCATCCCAGTTTGTGAATCTAAGAAAACACACACACAAATGGTATCTCAAAACCACTAGAAATTTTATTCACCATATTTATATGTAGAACTCCTAGTAAGAAATTTATTTAAGGTAAAGTCATTGTTAGAATCCTTGCAACCATTTTCAACATTCGTACACAAAACACCACTTGTCTAAAATACAATCTACTAACTCAACATTTTCCATCCTACACTTTATTAAAGATGAGTACTTAAAGTGAAAACTAAACGCCACAACTTGTTGAGGAAACATGGATACAAGGTCCACCAAATGTCCAACCTAGACTACAAGCAAACAATTAGAGATTTGGCTTAGATTTGGATTCAAAGGCCACCACTTATTCAAGTAAGATAACTCCACTTGTTTAAGACAGTAATGTTTGAAGCCCCACCACTTGTCCAACCTAAACATTGATTAAATTTTGGTAAGATTTATCACTAATCTAGAGTAGAATCAAGATTCTATGGCCAAGGTAGTCAAATAAGTTAGACAACACACAAAGCATAAGAGCACTCTAGATTCTCGTTGAGCATAAACTAAACAATAATCAAATGTTATATTCACTTGACATTTCATCCATGAAAAATGAAAATGATGCATGTACTTGAGATTTCAATCCATGTACAATACTTTACAATGTTAAGTAAAGTTATAGTCAGCAAACAACTCTTCTCCTGCTTCAACTTGACAAATAGTCTCAATGCATACATGGCCATATTCTTCTGGCTTGATGTGTGAAGAGGTGCATTTATGCCAAGGTGGCAAATTTGGATCAAATGTATAGCGTACGTTGGGACAAACATTTGTACTGTGAGAACTATTTATATAGCCCGACACGTTTCCTTCTTCTACACAACCAATAATGTATGATTGATCTTCCTCTTCTTCTATGTTTGGATCCTCTAGAAGAGAATATTTATAAGCTCTTGGAAATATTTTGCATATATTTTTTCAGTTTTGAAATCTATACTTATGCCCTCTATAGTTTAGAATAGTCAAACCACTTTCCAGGGTAGTATGCACAAATAGCCCATAACCAGCTCCTATAATACATGAAAGTCGCACTTCAAAATCCACACCGTTAATATGGAAAATTACATATTTGGAAATAGGAATATTTGGTGTCCCAAAAGGATCTTCATGCCAATCATAGTGTGAAATACATCTAGTTTTTATATCACTTAACTCCTTTGTGTCTGCAAAAAGAAGAAAATATTATGCATAAAATAATGACAAGATCAAAAAAAGATATCATTATTTTATAGTCCAATAGGTCCATTGTATGGAAGACTTAGAGTGCCTCTTACATGGTGCCTCCAAGGTTTCCAAAAAATAAAATCATTGAAAAAAAAAGGCCACTGTGTCTCCAATCTATTGCTGTGCGCTCCTTGCCGCACTGTCGAAGCAAGGGACTTGCCGATACACCGCGTGCGAGCCATAGACGGCTCTAAGCACACAACTAGCTTAGCTAGTAAGCTCAAAAGAGGGCAATGGTGTGTCACTCACCGCTCTATGCTCCTGCCGTGGAGGATTCCTCGCCGCGAAGAAGAAGGAGACGCCGCTACGTCGCGCTCAACCGCTTCACCGCCGTCATGCCGCCGCAATGCTCGATCGCACTCTCTCGCTCTCTCTCTCTCTCACTCACACACACACACACACACACACACACACACACACACACACACACACACACACACACACACACACACACACACACACACACCTACACACACACAAGGAGATGAAGAAGAAGAAGATGGAGATGGAGATGGAGCAAGAGCACTCTTCTATTGCACAAATGAGAGAATGAGTGAATTTTAGGTTTAGTTGGCTTTTATATGAGCTCACCCCATTCACACTTGGGCGCCCATGCTTAGCCAACTAATCCCTTGAATGTCCCAGTTAGAGTGCGCCTCTCATCGGCGATCACTCTTACCCTTTTCCTATTGGTCCGACAAGCCCGGTACCTGACTCTACCAAATACATAATACACGTCCGTCGTAGGTGATGGGGTGTTCGTGAGCTGTGAGGGTTAACATGCCCCCCTTCCTGATGTAGATTCCGTCCTCGGAAGCTATTGAGTTGAAGCTCTTTCATCGAGGTGGAAGAGCATTTGAGATGAATGTCCTTAGCCTTCTTCAATCACTGCAAAATCAAACAACATTGGCACAGTAATTGCATTCTCATAAGTGATTAAAAAGCATATGCAGTTTTAGGTAGACAAATTGATTGGTAAAAGAATTTCAAACAATTTGTCAGCAATGAACATTAAATTGTAATGTAATCAAATGCATAAACAGATGTAAAGGTAAAAAATTAAACAAGTCTGGGGTCGCTAATTTAACGGTCGAAAGGCACTAGAGATCGAATATTAATACCATGGGTAAGCTTCTTAATTTTCTGTGGTCAATTAAGTTGTTTAATCGCGAGAGCCAAGTATTCATGTTCGAGGGTTGACTAGAGGCTATATCTAGAAGACCTTGTAGTTAAGCTACCATAAAAGGAATTTCTCATGAAATCATCGCCTGACTGATTACTTTTTCTTTGACCCCCCAAAGTCTTTTCACAGTGATTCAATTTTGATGTGTGTGCTTATTTTGTATGCCTTGGGTTTTTTGCTTTTCAAGTAAAAGCGCCCATACTGGGAACCTCTAGGGCTCTAGTACCATAGGCAATACATGTGAGTGAAGTACCAAATCAAGCTGCGATTTCTCTTCCAGCTTAAGATTTTACAGTGTGGCACTTTGATTTTTTTTTTGTTCATTTTCAGCATTTTAATTTTGTAACTTTGGGGGGTCGTATAACACTGATACACCTCCCCAGGCTCATCACACTAGTAAACTCCCTTTATAATACTTAAGCTAAAGGTCAATAGGGTCAAGCCCACTAGAAATGTCATAATAATCAATATCTAATTCTCCTAAATGATTTTCTCATATTAAACTGATCATTTAATGTGGGGAAGTGCCAAGGGAGAAAAAGCTAGAATATTGGTTAAGTTAGCAGACCGGCCACAGTAGGGATCCAAAGGAGGGAAAATAGGGATCCAAAGGGGGGGCCATCTGCAAAAGAGCCATGTGAAACAACGGGCTAAAAAGACCCTAAGGTTCAGCCCATTAAGACTTCCAAAATGCTAAGGTTCCAAAATTCAAAGGTTGTGTCCAAAGGTTAACCTTAGGGAAAATTGGATGCTTAGTGTGTACCCAAAAAGTCTTTCTGCATCCCTACATGGGAGGGGGAGAGCCCCAAAGCTAGGGGATGAGAGAGAAAACCACACACACACACACAGGCTCCCTTTACACAAAGGGAATGAGGGACACATGTCAGCTTCTTAGGCCAGATGCCCACAAGGTGTGCCCAATTCCTATTGGAAGACCCTTGAAGTGGACCAATGAGAATTAAGCTAGAGTAAATCTAGTTTAATTAATTTAAAAACATTTAATAAAAGAAACCAATAAGAATTAAGTGTCCTAGAAGACTATTGGGCAGTCTCCCAAGGGGTCCAATGAGCATTCAGAAGCCCCATGGCTTGCCTGATTCCTATTGGCCAGGAGGCAAAGGGGTCCAATGAGAGTTTAGTTTAATTATTTAATTATCTAAAGCTCTCACAAAAGGGGAAAGGGGGACACATGTCAGAAGGCTATCACTTATGCTGCTTAATTCCTATTGGCTTGACCTGGGGAGGTCCAATGAGGAAAAAGCCAGCCTAACTTAGTAGCTAGGGCTCGCCCAAGAGAGAGAGGGGGCTGATTTTTGCTTGGCATTCACTCACACACTCTCACACTTGACCATGTGTGAAGGGAAAACACTCTATCTCCTCCCAAGCTTTAATGGAGAGCTCATCACCTACTCCAAGCTTGTGAGATAGAAGCCTACATCAACACCCTCTTGGCATGCGGATGCAAATCCAACCAAGAGCCAAGCTTCAATGCATGCTCATCTTCTCTACCAAGCTAATTACTAAGCTAAGCTATGCTAATATGAGTGATTATGTGAGGAGATGTACTTCTTTCTCGTAAGATACTTCTTTTTCCTCTCAATCTACTCTCATACCCTGCTAGCTCTCACCATCTTCGAAGGTGTGTGAGGTCTTGGGTCTGAGAACGGGGATAATTCAAGTTGTGTTTGATTAAGTGTTTTTGCTTGGTGTATGAAGCTTCCATCTTCATTGCACTAGCTAGTCTTGAAGGAACACAAAGAATTGTATTGTACAATGTCTCTCTTGATGGGAGAAACCATAATACAAAGCCTTTTGGAGGGGGGACCGGCTCCATGCAAATCCGGTCCTCAACTGTTGTCAATAGCTTAATTGCTCTCTCTCTTTTGAAAGTATTGTCGATGCTATCTAACTAGGTGTTATGCTTTTTGTTGCTCTCTCTACCCAAGCACTCTTGTAATTCTCATTAGGAATCTATTCTAATGAAATGCCCACTATGTTCATGCTAATTTCCGCTCCAAATAAGATTTTAGGCCATTAAATGTTACATTGGTATCATAGCTCAAGGTTTCTCTTTTCTTGCTCAAGAAGGGAGGTCCTCAAGCTAGCTACAAATGGTTGGTATTATTAATTGCCTGTGAGTAAGTAGAATAGGGATTTTTCAGCCTTGCAGTGCGCCTGCCTTTGTGCAGTTAACGGGGCATCACCGTCGAGAGCTATGGTCTTAATAGTGGAGTCCTACGGGGCTTGCCTACGGCTTAACCACTATTGAGCTATTAGAAGCTTGACAGGAGCTGGTGCTGTTTTGGTGTCGAAAGACCCTCTCTTCTATTCCTTGCAATTAATGGTATTCGAGCCGCGGGTACAGTAGCTTGAGTGCTTTTTCTAAAGGGGTAAAGAGGAGTAGCAACTAGGGCTTGAAGTGCCAAAGTACACCTAAAAAGTTTACACCTAAAAGTTGTTAGAATGGCTGACAATATTAAAGAGAGTGAAATTAATGTTGATAACTTTGATTTTGCTCATGAGCAAGCTACTAATGATGCTTCAATGCTTGTTAATTATCTTGTTTCTAGGCTTCAACAAGCCATGGGCAATCCATCTCTCCAAAGTGAAGTGCAACGGCAGCTCCGTGCTCACGGGATTCTCCAAGTTCATCACCATGACGAGAGAACACCTAGGAAGCCTCCTTGTGAGACTACCAAAAGAGGTCTCTCTCCGATTCGGGAAGAAGAAGAGAATCCATATGAAGGGCTCAAGAACTTACTTCTTGATGATGCATCTCCTTCCCAAAGGAGAACTCAAGAGCCTCCACCGAAGGAACGAGAAAGAAGCGAGTCTCCCGCCACCTCGGCGGAGATGGCTCCACGAAGACGGCGGGCTAAACGCTCTCCATCACCACCAAAGCGGAGAAGACCATCACACTCTTCTCCACGCCATAATTCAAAGAGGGATGATAAAAAGCAAGAGAAGAAAAAGGCGAGAAAGAGGACACCCTCTTCTCCATCTTCTTCATCCTCTTCCTCTTATGAAAGCTATGGTGAAGATGACAAAGATCAAGACAAGAAAAAGGCGAGAAAGAGGTCACCCTCTTCTCCATCTTCTTCAAATTCTTCATCTTCTGAAGAAAGTGATGGTGCAACTTTTGAACCATCAAAAAGAAGAGGCCATAGGAAATCCTATGCCGCATGGAAGAGGTCGTCCAAGCTGAAGAAATTCAAAGAGGGAGGGAAGAGCATCTCTTTCCTTACCTATGATGGCACCTTCGGTGCTACAGACAAAGTTTTGGCCTTTATCCAACAATTCGATGCGGCGTTTGGAGATGAGGGCTTCACGGAGTCCTCTAAGCTACGCCATGTAGCTATGCACTTTCAAAAGTCCGCCAGACAATGGTGGTCTAGCCTACGAGCCAACGGTGAAGCTCCACGAACATGGAAGGCTTTAAGAGCTTCCATTATGAAGCAGTTTTTGGCCACCGATGCCAAAGACAAAGTACTCACCGAATGGCGAAGCTTAAAGCTCTCTCCCAATGAATCCATCCACAAATATGTAGACAAGTTTTGGGACCTACAACTCAAAGCCACTGTCTTCAAAAAGTTGGATTTTGGAGAGCAAAAGCAACAATTTTGTGCGGGCTTAACCGAAGAAATGGCGGAGTATGTCAACTCCCAAAGGCCACGTACCATATCGGCGGTAATACACCATACTATGGTGGCCTCGCGAATCAATTTCCAAACGGGGGGTAAAAGAAATAATAAGCCCCCGGAAAACAAGGGTTCCAATGAGCCTAAGGGGAAGGACAATGTCCAAAAGTCTCCTAAGGGCAATTCCAACAAAGCTAAAGAGAAGGGAGTTTACAAAGGAAAGAATAAACTCTCTCCTGAAGAGCTTGAGCGTTATCGTAAAGATAACCGTTGTTTCAAGTGCGGCGAACAAGGGCATGCGTACCGCGCTTGTCCCCAAAAGAACAACCGCCAAGATCCTCCTAGAGCTTCTTTGGTTGAAATCCAAGAGGAGGAGATTCACCAAACTCATCACAAAGGATCTCCTCTATGCCATGCTTGGGGAAAGGTAAGAGAACATGATGCTTTTATTCTCTTTGACCCTGGTTCTACTCACAATTTCATATCTATGGAGTTAGCCACCAAGCTAGGCATACAATCCTACGAGATGGGAGATATCCTACCCGCAGACAGTGCCTTCAAGGGGCAAGAAGCTTCAGTCACTCCCTTAATCGGGAAATTGAGGCTTCATGTCCAAGGCTATGTGGACAAAGAGGATTTCTTTATCTCTCCTCTCAAGCATGAGGATGTAATCCTAGGGGCACCATGGTTTGACCGTCTGGCTGCCCATGTTAAATTTCCTGAAAGGAGAATCTCCTTTAAGTTCAGGGAAAAGGACATGTATATAGATGCTAGGGAGATGGGTAACACCATCCCCATTGTACATACACCAGCTTTCAACAAGTCAATAAAGAGCTCTATTTCCGTGTACATGATTTTTGTTAAAGATTCTCAAAATGAACCTAATGCTTTAGCAAAAGAAAATAAAAGTAACCAAAAGGAATTAGAGTTATCCAATTTTCTCAAGGGGTTTCAAGATGTCTTTATTGACGACATCCCTTGTGAGCTACCTCCTAAACGAGGTAATGACGACCATGCAATTGAACTTCTTCCAGGAAGTTCACCGCCTAACAAACCTCCTTATAGAGTTTCTCAAGCTCAACAAGAGGAGATTATGCGGCAAGTGCATGAGTTAATTGAGAAGGGCATGGTTAGGCCTAGCTCATCTCCATTTTGCTCACCTGTGCTATTAGTGCAAAAGAAAGACGGCACATATCGTATGTGTGTCGACTATAGAGCACTAAATAGGATCACTATCAAAAATAGGTTTCCCGTTCCACGGGTAGAAGACCTATTTGATAAGCTACAAGGATCGACCTACTTCAGTAGGATTGACCTAAAAAGTGGCTATCATCAAATAAGGATAGTTGATCAAGACATTGTAAAGACCGCATTTCGTACTACATTTGGTCTTTACGAATATATTGTCATGCCTTTTGGCTTGACTAATGCACCAGCCACATTTAACCGCTTGATGGAGAAGCTGTTCAGGCCTCATCGAACCTTCACTGGAGTGTTCTTTGATGATATTATCATCTACTCTAATTCATTAGAGGAACATAAGCAACACCTCCAGATAATATTTCAAGTTTTAAGAGAGAATAAACTTTATGTTAATCGAAAGAAAAGTGAATTTTTCTTGCAAGAGATTCAATATTTAGGTCACATTATCTCTCAAGATGGAATCCAAATGGATCCATCCAAGTTAGAGGTAATAAAAGGATGGCCTAAACCAAGGAATCTTCATGAACTAAGAAGCTTTATAGGTATGTGTGCATACTATAGACGCTTCATAGAAAAGTTCTCACAAATTGCGGGACCATTACATGACCTAACAAAGAAAAATGTTAGGTATACGTGGTCTGCTAAGGAGAACAATGCTTTCGAAAAGCTTAAAGAAAAGCTTATCTCTCAACCTGTGCTTACACTACCGGATCTCTCAAAACCATTTGAGGTCCAATGTGATGCTTGTGGTGATTGCCTTGGGGCTGTTTTGCTCCAAGAAGGGCACGCCATAGGCTATGAGAGTCGAAGGCTCGACCCTGTTGAGCAAGCTCTAGGCATATACGAAAAAGAACTCCTTGCAGTTCTACATGCCTTAGACTCATGGAAGCACTATTTATTGGGGACTCCTTTCATTCTGCGAACGGATCACCAAAGTCTTAAGTACTTCATGACGCAGACCAAGCTCTCCGACAAACAAATGAGGTGGGAAAATTTCCTTTCGCAATTTCATTTTCATATTGCTCACATTGCTGGCAAGCATAATCAAGTAGCCGATGCACTCTCAAGACGACCGAGAGTGAATGCGGTTTCCATAGCAACTCACAATGATCTATCTTTAATGATAGATGAGTATGCTATTGATCCCGATTTTAGAGATGTGATTTCAGCCCTTGCCTTAGGGAAGAAAGAAGAACCATTTACTTTACAAGATGGCTATCTTCTCTATGGCAATAGACTATGCGTTACTAACTCACTACGTGAGAAAGTAATGTATGAATCTCATGCTCCCCCATATGCGGGGCATAGAGGGATTCAGTCTACTCTAAAGGGAATTGAAACATATTTCTATTGGCCTACCATGAAAGTGAACATACATGAGTATGTTTCCAAATGTGTGGTATGTCAAAAGACAAAATTTGATAGAGGGAAGCAACTTGGATTGCTTCAACCCTTGCCAATGTCCATAGTGTCGGATAGAGATCCTAGAATGACCAGTAATTTCTGGAAGGGTCTCTTTGAGAATTTAGGAACAAGGCTAAACTTCTCTTCGGCCTATCATCCACAAACTGATGGCCAAAGTGAAATAGCTAACCTAACTATTCTCGATCTACTAAAAGCCTATGTAACGGAAGTAGATCAAAGATCCCAATGGGAGAAGTACTTACCCTTAGTAGAGTATGCTTACAATAACACTGTACATACTTCTACAGGAAAAGCACCTTTCGAGGTAATTGAGGGAAGATCAAAAAGTCCCTTGCTACTTAAGGTACATGGGAAGATCTTCGCTGCAGATGAGTATAGCCGAGACCTACAAGAATCTTTCCAAAAGATTAAGGATGCTATCTCTATCTCACAGCAAAGGCAAAAGGCTGCTGCTGACAAGCACAGAAGAGCCCAAGCCTTTAAAGAAAACGATTGGGTCTTGTTAAAGTTTCCCAAGGCTCGATTAAGGCACACTACGGGCAAGAATCCTACGGGCCACCAAAAGTACTATGCTAAACTAGCAAAAAGGTACTATGGTCCCTTCCAGATTCTTAGGCCAATCAATGAGATGGCCTATCAACATAAGTTGCCCAATCATTGGCTCATACACAATGCTTTTCATGTGAGCCTCTTAAAGCCTTACAAAGGAGAGCCACCTCAAGAACCAACTATTGAAGACCCACCGGAGATCGAGGACCACGAGGAGGTGCTGCAGCCCGAGTCCATTCTCCGACATGAAGACAAGGTATTAAGAGGCGGTAAGACTATCAGACGATATCTTATTAAGTTTAAGAATTATCCTTTTGAAGATGCTAGATGGATGCAAGGCATACAATTAAAGGATAACCTAAACCTTGTCAATGCTTACAATGCTTCCCAAGAGTAAGCAAATGTACAAAATGTTAAAAAAAAATGAACAAAAATTTTTGTCTTATAAGACTCTCTTTTTCTTGATTTGTGCACAAAAATGAAGTAGTATGCATGCTTAGATCAAGTTTGCGGGGACGACGTCTCCCAAACACCAAAGTAGAGCTTGTCACTCTACTATGGAAGACTGATAGGACTAATGTACAGACATGCTTGCGGCAGCCTCAGGCTCTCAAGCGCCAAATGGACTAGTCATCCATTATGGAATGATGTCGTAGGGTAACATAGGGATCCTCTACCCGCTAAGAAAAGGACTCATGTATATGCTTTATCTTCTCTACACCATAGTCGAGGACGACTATGATTTCAAGAGAGAGGTAATGTCATAATAATCAATATCTAATTCTCCTAAATGATTTTCTCATATTAAACTGATCATTTAATGTGGGGAAGTGCCAAGGGAGAAAAAGCTAGAATATTGGTTAAGTTAGCAGACCGGCCACAGTAGGGATCCAAAGGAGGGAAAATAGGGATCCAAAGGGGGGGCCATCTGCAAAAGAGCCATGTGAAACAACGGGCTAAAAAGACCCTAAGGTTCAGCCCAATGTCATAATAATCAATATCTAATTCTCCTAAATGATTTTCTCATATTAAACTGATCATTTAATGTGGGGAAGTGCCAAGGGAGAAAAAGCTAGAATATTGGTTAAGTTAGCAGACCGGCCACAGTAGGGATCCAAAGGAGGGAAAATAGGGATCCAAAGGGGGGGCCATCTGCAAAAGAGCCATGTGAAACAACGGGCTAAAAAGACCCTAAGGTTCAGCCCATTAAGACTTCCAAAATGCTAAGGTTCCAAAATTCAAAGGTTGTGTCCAAAGGTTAACCTTAGGGAAAATTGGATGCTTAGTGTGTACCCAAAAAGTCTTTCTGCATCCCTACATGGGAGGGGGCGAGCCCCAAAGCTAGGGGATGAGAGAGAAAACCACACACACACACACAGGCTCCCTTTACACAAAGGGAATGAGGGACACATGTCAGCTTCTTAGGCCAGATGCCCACAAGGTGTGCCCAATTCCTATTGGAAGACCCTTGAAGTGGACCAATGAGAATTAAGCTAGAGTAAATCTAGTTTAATTAATTTAAAAACATTTAATAAAAGAAACCAATAAGAATTAAGTGTCCTAGAAGACTATTGGGCAGTCTCCCAAGGGGTCCAATGAGCATTCAGAAGCCCCATGGCTTGCCTGATTCCTATTGGCCAGGAGGCAAAGGGGTCCAATGAGAGTTTAGTTTAATTATTTAATTATCTAAAGCTCTCACAAAAGGGGAAAGGGGGACACATGTCAGAAGGCTATCACTTATGCTGCTTAATTCCTATTGGCTTGACCTGGGGAGGTCCAATGAGGAAAAAGCCAGCCTAACTTAGTAGCTAGGGCTCGCCCAAGAGAGAGAGGGGGCTGATTTTTGCTTGGCATTCACTCACACACTCTCACACTTGACCATGTGTGAAGGGAAAACACTCTATCTCCTCCCAAGCTTTAATGGAGAGCTCATCACCTACTCCAAGCTTGTGAGATAGAAGCCTACATCAACACCCTCTTGGCATGCGGATGCAAATCCAACCAAGAGCCAAGCTTCAATGCATGCTCATCTTCTCTACCAAGCTAATTACTAAGCTAAGCTATGCTAATATGAGTGATTATGTGAGGAGATGTACTTCTTTCTCGTAAGATACTTCTTTTTCCTCTCAATCTACTCTCATACCCTGCTAGCTCTCACCATCTTCGAAGGTGTGTGAGGTCTTGGGTCTGAGAACGGGGATAATTCAAGTTGTGTTTGATTAAGTGTTTTTGCTTGGTGTATGAAGCTTCCATCTTCATTGCACTAGCTAGTCTTGAAGGAACACAAAGAATTGTATTGTACAATGTCTCTCTTGATGGGAGAAACCATAATACAAAGCCTTTTGGAGGGGGGACCGGCTCCATGCAAATCCGGTCCTCAACTGTTGTCAATAGCTTAATTGCTCTCTCTCTTTTGAAAGTATTGTCGATGCTATCTAACTAGGTGTTATGCTTTTTGTTGCTCTCTCCACCCAAGCACTCTTGTAATTCTCATTAGGAATCTATTCTAATGAAATGCCCACTATGTTCATGCTAATTTCCGCTCCAAATAAGATTTTAGGCCATTAAATGTTACAAGAAAGCCCTAGTACATTTCACACAATGCTGCCTAAATCGGATTAAGAACCTAAATAACCATTAATTATTAGGAAGGCATTCCCCATGGTATTAAGAGAAGATTTCTAACACCTAACTTGGTCAAACTAGTTTGTCGGACTGCTTGATTTTTAAACCTAGACAAGTGATTATGACAAAAAATTACATTGAATTAAATGTTTGATACTAAGCAAATGCGGCGAATATTAGGCTACCAATCACAATTAAAGCTCACAATCATAGATGCAAAAAAGATAAGGGGCAATGCTAATGGACAAGAAACACCTGTTTGTGTCAATGGTCGCGCTTGATTTGAAGAGTGAGTTGAGATAAAGATTCCATGAAGGTCCAAATCCTACCAATAGCAACACGCTCCTGTACACACTAGGAAACAAAAGGAATACCTCCAGAAGGCACATTAGTGGAAAAAGGTACCAACACTTATTGAACACAACGAAAAACATAAGGAACCTTAACCTAATTATTTGCACTCCCCCTAGAGAGTCAAGGGAATAGGATATTGTAGAGGTTGGGGGGGAACCCTAAGGATAAACCCCTATCCTCGTCGTCGAGATAAACAAAGTCATCATCCATGAGACCATATGTGCCATCCGTGTACTCGTGTAAATTTTCTTCTTCATCATATGTGCCCATGTTTCCTAAGAAGGTCACTAGACGCCTATAGTCATCTTGGTCAAAAGGGTAGGCTTGTGCAATGGGAGAAACGCTCTCTGCTAAGTATGGATCAAACGTGGTCAAGAGACGTATTTGTCATTCTAACTCCTCAAAATTCCTCTCACATGCTAGCGTACCTATCAAATCCCATTCACATGCAAGCACTGGAAAGACCATGTGAAATATTTGTGAAAAGTAACGAGGGTACCTCTCACCCAAGGCAGGAGTGGATGACTCTAGCGTACTAGCCATATCTGTACACGCAAATAGATGATGGTTAGAGTGCAAATATTACAAGGGTCGTGTTCTTGTGCATAATTTGTTTTTATGATTTGTGTTATGGCTCTTGCTCTTTTACTTTTTTATCTGGTTTTTGTGAGTATAAGGCTTTATATATACATTCCCTAAGATCGGAGATGAAGAGGTCAGGGAGAAAGGTTGAGAAGGAAGCAAGTGAATGATGGATGTCCACAAACACTCCCCCCCTCCTTGGGTAGATCATACTGTTTGAAATGATGTCGTCACCCTTTGAAACCAATTGTTCCAGTTGGTAATAGGTGAGGATTTTTGCCAGTAGTTTTCTATTACCCTAGGTGCCTCGTCAAGTTGCAAGGGTGGTAAGGTACTCTCCCAGGATCGAACTTGAAGTGGTTCATCAGGTGATTCTTGAACACTGGGAGGTGTGGATTCTTTTGTAGCTTCATGGAGGTCCACTACTATAGATGGAGGCTGTGTAGAAGCTTTTACCTCTATGGATGTATTACTTGAGGAGCTAGAAGCTTCAGGGAACTCCCCCCTTCCTGAGCTAGGTGGAATAAATTGGTTTTGCCTTGGAGCCCAAACTAGCTCTGGACTAGGTGTGTAGCATTCTGTGATCTTTCCCTTCCCACGGTCTGCCATTGGCTTTAGCGTTACACTGTTTGACTCATATGGGTTTGTTGTCGATAGGGAAGGACACATTTTACGTTTAGGTACCGAGATTTGCTCATTTCCATCATAGTAGCCTTGGGCTTCTATAGTTGTTTTGGAATCCATCGTGATTTGGTCTTGACTCTCCTAGGGCGCGCTCTTGGTTTTCCGGGGAAATTTTTTCTTGGAATGGATGGGAGGGTTGAGGTAGTTGGAAGTAAGGCCTTAGGGACCCATTGATATGTACTCTTAGGTCGTGGATGAGTACTTGTAATATTACTGCTTGCTGCAACTACAAGTGTTGAAGTGCTAGGTTCATGGGTAGCTGGCAAATACGAGTTAACCACCTTGGCTTGTGAATGTTGGCTATCCTTCAACTTTGCTAGAGTTTGCAACGTAGGTGACTTTGCTTGAATGATAGGGGTAAGAGTCGGTGGTCGCATTGTGACACTAACAGTATCCCAATCAATAGTGCATTTGGTTGCCAACATCCACGTGCATCCCAGGTTTACGTTGCCTTCCATAGCTCCCGCGGGCATGACTAGAAACCTCTGCACTATGCTTCCATTGTCATAGACAATAGGGGTCTGAAGGACTCCAAGAATAGCAGTTTTCTTTTTATTAATGCCCTTGACTTGCATCGTACTCGGGGATAGGGTCGGTTTCCCTAATTGACACCAAACTCCATAGGATAACAAATTGTGTTTAGCTCCCGTATCTAATAAGGCATTGTATACTACTTTCCCATAGGGGCTATTTAGCTCAATTGGGTATCATAGGGGTGGCTCAGATCTAATGAGTCGTCATCTGTGTCCTCAAAAAATGCTTGCGTGATTCCCAGATTAGCCTCTCGTTGGCGTCTAAGACGTTGTTGTCGTTCTCGAGCCTCAACTCTTGCTTGGATTTTTTAAAGCTCTGCTTGTTCCTTGGTAGCCTTCTTTTGATGGATGGCTTGCAACTCTTCCTGGCTTAGAGGATCATAATATCTTTTGAATTTACTCCCATTAAGGAATCCAATGGTTTCAACTCCATCTAGAGTGTCCACACGAATGGTACCTTGCGGGGTAATTTCACACACTCGATATGGCCCCTTACCAGCGTATTTCAATTTCTTCTTTTCATTACGTACCCCGTACATAATAACTTTATCACCAACCTTGATGTCTTTATCCTTTAAATGGCTACCAAACCACTTCTTTCTCCTATCCTTCTCCACTAGAGCATTTTGCACAGCTAATTGCCTCTCTTCATCTAGCCTTTCCAGGATATATAATCGCTCCACTAAGGGGTTACCATCCCAACCTTCTTGAGAAGCTACTCGAAGACTAGGAATGAAAAACTCCCATGGCATAACTGCTTCTTGGCCATACACCATCTTAAACGGTGTGCAATTAATAGGAACTTTATATGCAATACGATAAGCCCATAAAGCTGATGTAAGCTTTAGGTCCCAATCAGTGCGATGAGCCTCAACTGTCTTTGTCAAAATGGAGATGAGAGTTTTGTTGGTACTCTTAGCTTGGCCATTTGCTTGGGGATAATAGGGTGTAGACTTGTGGTGAGATATCATGAAGCTTGATGTGAGTTCTTTTATTACTTCATTTATAAAATGAGTTCCATTGTCACTCACAAGTTCAAAGGGGCATCGAAAACGTGTGATAATGTTCTCAAAGAAGAACTTAGCTGTTGTTTTTGCATCCGCCTTTCGTGTTGCTTTTGCTTTAGCCCATTTGGTTACATAGTTGGTAGAGACAATGATATATCGTGATTGCGTGTTACGTGCAGCCGGACTAATCGGTCCTACAAAGTCTAAGCCCCACTTTTCAAATGGTTGGGTTACCTTGATGGGATGTAGAGGCATCCTATCCCTTCTTTGTGGCTTGTTGAAGCGTTGGCATTCATCACATCCCTTTGCAAAAAGTGATGCATCCTTAAACAGAGTGGGCCACCAATAGCATGACTGTAAGATCTTTCGGGCAGTCAAGTTTCCTGAAAAGTGACCACCAGCTACGCCCATGTGTGCCTCTTGTAGAATATATAAATACTCATCCTCGCGGGCACAGCGTCTAAGAACATCATCTTTTCCTCTCTTATAGAGAGTCCAGCCAGTAAGCAATAGGGTTCGCATTCCTTGATTAATTTTTGAGCTATATCTTTTCGCAGTTCTTTGGGTGGAAAACCATTAACTAAGAAGTTAACAATCTTTTCACTCCATTCAGGCATTGTCTCAACAATGAACAAAGGAGTATCAGGCAACTCATCATCAACCCTCGTAGGAGCTTCGCCATTAGGGATACGAGATAAATGATCCGCCATGACATGTTTCCTCCCAGGTCTCACAACAACGGTGAAGTCAAACTCAAGAAGAATTAACAACCATCGTGTAATTCGACCTGTGGAACACGGCTTGTTTACCAAATATAGCAATGCTTGATGATCAACATAAAACACAAACTTGGTAGCAAGAAGGTAATAGCGAAATTTCTTTACTGCGTAAATCATAGCTAGACCTTCGCACTCTGTAGTAGTGTAGTTCATCTCAGCATCATTTAATTGGCGACTTGCAAAGCTAATAGGGTAGTCCAATTTATGTTCTCCTGGTTGAGTTAGAACACACCCAATAGCAAAACTTGATGCATCGATATGCACATGAAAAGGTACATTCCAATCGGGTGTTCGCAGGATTGGAGCACTTGTTAGGGCCTTCTTTAATAACTCATAAGATTGATGACATTCTTCCGTCCAGTGAAACTCGATAAGAAGCTTGTACAATGGACGCGCTATCTCGGCAAAGTTTAAAATAAATCTTCGATAATAACCAACATGGCCCATAAATCTTTGAACTCCTTTATAGTTCGTAGGTGGTGGCAAATTGGCAATGGCTTTAATCTTACTCTCATCTGTGGATATCCCGTTCTTGGACACTATATGCCCTAGAATAACTCCATGCTTAACCCAAAATCGGCATTTGAAAGGGTTCAATGAGATGCGATAAAATCTGCACCTTTCAAATATTTTTCGTAGATATAACAAATGCTTCTCCCAAGAAGAATAAACACAAAGGTCGTCTAGGAAAGCTTCACAAAACTCCCTTAGAAATTCTTTAAACGCAGTGTTTATTAATCGTTGGAATGTAGCAGGGGCATTTGTTAAGCCAAAAGCCATAACACGAAATGCAAACACTCCAAACTCTGTGATAAAAGCAGTTTTAGCTTGGTCCTCTAATGCAATTGTGATTTGATTGTTACCAGAGTACCCATCTAAAAAGCTATAAGCTTCCTTGCCCGCAACTCTTTCAAGCACATGTTCGGAATATGGCAAGGAATAATGATCTCTCCTAGTGGCTGCATTAACTTTCTTGAGGTCCACGCACACTCTTAGTTTCCCATTATTTTTTGGCACAATGACTATTGGAGAAACCCATTCTGAGTGCTCAATAGGGTATATGAATCCACATTGGATAAGTTTTTCAATCTCCTCTTGTACAATTTTGGCGTACTTAGGATTCATTGGATAGGGTCGTTGCTGGACGGGTTTAGCAGTGTTGATCATGGGAATTGTATGTTGCACCACAGAAGGTGGAACGCCCTTCATGTCATGATATGTCCAAGAAAAGATATCCTTGTATTCCTTGAGGAGCTCCTTAAGTACAGCCTCTTCAGTTTCGGTAAGGTCTTGAGCAAAAAAGACTGGTTTAGACTCCTCACCTGGTTCTGCTAATTCTATCTCTTTAACTACCGCTGGACCATCATAGACTCCACTGCTTTCATTGGTAGGTATTTGTTGGGCCTTTGCATACACAACCTTTCGCTCCCCCGTGGTATAAGATTTAAAATGTTCAGGAGCCGTATGTAAGTCAGCAGGCTCTTGTCCTGACGGAGACCTTTCTTTTAGTTCTGCCTCCTTTTGTTGTTGTGCTAACTCTCGGTTTTGACGTCTTCTTATAGTTCGACTCAATTTCGGCTTTGTAACCTCCAATTGAGCGAGGTCAATGGGTCGCGGGCTGCACCACATGACACTCTGGAGATGTTCACCCCAATTGTCTACTAGCTTTCGATGAGCATTACATGCCCCTAGATAGCTAAGCCATTCTGCAGTAGATCTTTCCTTGTTTATCCTAGCTCTCACATTTGCTCGATATTATCGTCTCTTATATGACCTTTGTTTCTTGTTAAGGTTTTGATTTTGGTAAATGTTTGAACTCGACTCGCCTGATAGGTCTTTGCTTGTAACTTCTTCACTCTCATATAAATTACCATAGATGGTCGTACTAGACCTTGAGTGTTCAGTTTCTATACTTGGCTCACTCGATGTTTCCTCAGGTTCTGAATCCATTTCTTCCTGAGATTCCGTTTCTGATGTGTATTGGCCTGAAGCCTTTGAGGAATCATCTGTTTCACTCTCAGGTAGGTGTGCCTCTTTCTTATCATCGGATGTTACATGCGCTATACCTAACATGTTTACCGGTGCAATGTGTGGTATCTCTTCCCCATCTGGTGTTACCCAGGTTGTTCCTCTGGCTCCCCATGTATCTATAGTTGCCGCTAGGTGTACCCAATCGACATTGTCTGACTCAGCCATTCCGGGTAGGATATCCATATAAGGAGAGTTCTCCCCAATATCCGTGTTTGCGTTACACGTGTAACAATACTGTAATGGAGCTGAGTGAATTGTTGTGTCTGATCGATTATCAATGATAAATTTATTTCCTAGAGGATGCGTTCGACCACTTAAAAGATCAACTCGAATGACAGAGTCTTGGAACTGTAAGTAGACGTGGTTTTTGGACCAGTCATGCACCATTTTTGCTTCCCTCATGAATGGACGCCCTAAGATCATCTCAAATGACATAGGATGCTTGGAAAAATCCATAACAATGAAAGTCTGCCTTACCTTGTGTCCCAAGACCTTGATCTTGAGATCCTTAAGCATTCCAATAGGCGTAACAATAGATCCATTAGCCATTTTTACCACTACGCTTGTGGCTTCAAGGTGAGGTCGCCCCATAGACTCCCAACAACTCTTTATCACCATGTTGACTCCCGCACCACCGTCAAGGACTCCCTTTACAATTAATCCTTTAGTAGTGATTGGTAGAGTAGCATTAGATTCATCACCTTCAAAGTATTGCCCCAACTTGTTAACGGGTACTTCAATTACAGATTCATGTCCCGCTAGGTCAGATGGTGGTGCTAAATGTTCCTCATCATTCATTACCGAGTCAGGTTTGTTCATATGTGCAAACTGTGGTAATCCGGCCTGTAATTCTCCATTGAGGAAGGCTCGAAGAGCTAAGACTAGCTCGGGGTCTTTCTATAGTTTGGACATGATGGTGGTTCTAACTTCTGAAGATATGAAATCCATCAATTTGGCAACATTTAATGGCATCTTGTGGGACGTAGGACCCTGACAAGAGAATGGTGAAGATGGAATCTCCACTTCCTCAAGGGGGTCGGGTATTCCCTCACCAAACATTCTCTCTAGTAGGAAAGGTGTGTGTCCACTTTCAGATGTCCTACCCTCACTCTCTTCCAGAATGATACTGGGTATAGCTAATGGCCGGTAGTTCTTGTGAGGTTGAACTTGTGTGGGAAACACTGTGTCCGACATCTGGATATGTTTGGGTTCAGGTTCTAATGTTCGTTGAGTTTCTTCCACCAAACCCCTCAGTTGTTGGACTCGTTCAATTTCCACTGTTGGGTTTGGATAGGTTCCAATCTTTCTCTTGCAATCCTCATTTTTCGTCTCTCGTGGCTTATCTTGGGGGTTCGCAACTGGGTGGTTTAACTTTGAATACTCTTTTGGTGCTCGTCGTAATTCCCTCTCGTGATCCTCCTCGCTGGCTTTTTCCTTTGTAGTAATAGTTTTGGTCTCCGTGGTCTCTATCGAATCTGAGTCATCCTCAGGGTCATTCATATACACGGGATCCTCTCCTGTCCCTATGTTAGTCTTTGAACTAGGTTTTGAGCTAGAAGCATTAAGGGATTTCTTTCTTCGTGTTTTCTTCTTTCTCGCTCGGCCAATGGATGTAGCATCTCTCTCTTCGAGGATGTAATTTTTCTTTTGGAGCATCGACCGTGTGAGTGCATTCACTGGTGCTATGTTTATAGTTGGTGGTGTCCCATCAACAATCTCTATTATGTTCAATGGTGTGATTTTCGGTGCGTTTAGATTGTTAGGACACTGTGCGATCAGATGATCTATGCCACAACGATTACAAGTGAGTATTGGCATTGCCAATGCACTCCCTTGACTTGTTTTCATTAGTGCGGCATTCTTTTGCATTCTAATGGGGCACTCAGCTACTCGATGTGGTCCACCACATTCGTAGCATTGAAGAGGTGGTCTCTTGGTAAAACTATTAATGTTTTGGCCTCTTGCTGCTAACGCAGTAGCTTGATATACCGGTTTGATTTGTCCCCAATGGTCTTCCATATAGTACATGGGACACTCCTCAAGCATGTCGACTCCATAGGTGATACTAGAGTCTATGTCCTCTTCGCAATCTACATAAGTATTAGATGACTCGCAACCTATTTGGTTCACAGGTGTAACTCTTGGATCAGGGGGTTGCGGTCCTAGCACTGGAGGTGGCAACGATGTGGTTTGGACCACATTTTGGGTTCTAGGGACCATGTGTTGTAATGGCAACTGTTGCTCCATGGGTGGGGTAGGCGTCAATGCAGGAACTCGAGGTGAGTCTGCCCAAGCTATAGGCGGTCTATTTTCCATGATGCGTTTAAGCATTAGGCAATCCTTCGCTCCACACGCGTTACAAGTCCCGTTAAACTTTACTCTAAAAGTAGGGCATTCACTCGTAGTATGTGGGCCCAAACAAATTGAGCACCATTGTTGCTCCCTTCTTGGATACATATGAGTGTTTTGTGGAGCACGATTACCCCTAAGGCTTTCTTGGATGGCCTTTGTGAGATCTGCCAAAGTCATCTCAGATATCGTTTGCTCTTTCACGATTGGATTTATCTTCATTGGCTCATGCCCTAATACTTGCGAGCTGCTAGACTTCGGCTCGACAGACACTCTTTCTCCTGCAATCATTAAATTATCCTCCAATTGGATTGCATTCATGGTGACTGCTTCCCAAGTAGTGATACCTCTAATGACTAGGCCATTATAAATACTTTCATGTCGTAGTCCCCTAATGAATCTATCGAGCAATTGGTTGTTGTTGAATCGCTCGTTTGGATTGCATCGAGAATTCAAATTCTTTAGGCGACTAATAAAGTCTCTCACGGATTCACTTTCTTCTCATTGGGCTTTCTGGAGTTGAGAGGCTACACCCCAAAGTACTCCCTCTCGTATGTATTCTTTTAAGAACAGTCTCCTAAGAGTAGAGTAGATCGTTTTTTCTTCTACTCTTAAGGTTCTATACCAATCTCCAGCCTTTCCGCTTAGGGTCAAACTCAAAGCCTTACACTTATGTAGCTCATTGTGCTCTTCCAAGGAATCGCACACATGTTCAAAGACTTCCATATGCTTTCTAGCATCTCCGTCTCCATTGAATTTCTGTGTGAGCTTAGCTACTTGAACTGCCTTGCTCCTAGGCTCTCTATCAGGTGCACTACGCATGTTTTCCGCAATAGAGCAATCGATAGTTTGAGCAAATGCTGCCAAATCTCCTATTTGAGCAGGTATAATGGGTGTATGTGCTCCTGGAACCACATGTGAGATGGGAGTTGGCCTTGGCCTTGGCATACGCGCAGCTCTTGGGTCCCAAATTTCGTATGGTGGTGTACTAGACGGTGGTCCAAAGTTTACAGGCGTGGCCCTAGGCATAGGGGGTGCCTGATATGGCATGTTATTATTAAATGGCATGGATCCACTTGTATAAGAGCTTGGATAATGCCATTGTGGATTGTAAGCTCTTGGAATAATCGGAGGTGTAGGAGCTACATGAGGCTGAGGTACGACAGGTGCACATGATTGATACATACATGTAGGTATAGTTGGGGGTACTGTGCTACTAGGCATCGGCGCAGTATTAACAAATGAACTCCATGGTGTACTTCTTGTCATGCTCACCATTGGGATATGCATGGTAGCCGTAGTGTCATTAAGAGAAAGATGAGCTAGATCTGGGAAGGTAAAGCTGCCACTTGTGGGCTCAGATTGTATTGAGGCTCCTGGCGAAACAACATATGGAGGATCAATGGGGCTCACTGAGGGAGTCTCCATTTGTGATAGGGTTGATTGGTTGGCCTTTCCCGTATCCAAGAATCTCATTAGGCATGTTGATCCCTGTGTTCTATCTTTCTAACTCGACCGTCCTATGGAGGACATCACAGACTTTCTGTTGTTGCTCATCTATGCTAGTAGCACCCGATGTGGATTGTAGAACATCTAACCAACCCACATGATAGGTGTGTCCTGTGTACCGATCAGTTAAAGCTTCTGCTTGTAGGTCATACTCCCAATTTTCGTTTAGGAATATCCCATCTAGGCCTGGCGTGCTGGAGGTTTCCCTTGAAGTGGAAGCATTATTGCTCCCCATAGCTTGCCCCTCCGTGACTGCTACCTTGGGAGCACTTGGTTGCTCGGCTGGCATGATTGTTGTCATAGGAGCCTTTGCTTTCAGGGCTCGACTTTGTTCTAGCCTTCGTAGGTTCTCAATTTCCCTCTCCCTTGTTGCTTGCATATAGCGTTCGATCTCTTGTACTTCGGCAAGACTCCTACCATCGGGTAGTAAAACCTCAGAGGGAGATAGTCCTAAAGGATCAGGAGATGCAGTGGATGGAACATTCACATGCACACTCTCAAGAAGCATAAGGTCCATTTTAGGCATGAATGAAGAATTTACTTCCCCACTCCCTTCATTTATTTCATTAACCGCATGTTCGGAGCGAGTAGCTCTACTAAGGGTCTCTTTTAAGCGGCTAAACACGCTGGACCCGGGCCGTGGGCCCATGGCATGCATGTCTTGACTTGAACTATCAGGGTTTGGTGTAGGATACCCCTCCATGACTTCGTAGTCAGAGGAAGAATCACTAGACGCGATATAAGGATCTTGGGTCGCGCTACCTTGAGTCTCGGTCGAAGGTCCAGAACCTAGGGTGGAGGAATAATGGGTGCCCGCGTAAATGGAGGCACTACCAATATGCTCGTGCTCTAACACTTGTCCAGAGCGTAGGTTCATATGACTTGGATCCCCTAGAAGTGTCAGTGAGGGCCCGTGAAGGCTGCTCACCTAGTAATTTTGGGTGTTTTGCAACCCAAGTCTTTTCTTATTTTTTGATTTTTTGGTCCTTTGTTTCTGACCCAGCTATAGAATAGAACGTATGATAGCTCAAAACAAGCGTCTCGATCAGAGGGACGTGTCGTGCTTTACAGCCCTCCGTTTGGTCACTTTATGCCCTCGGAATCCCTAAAACCGTCAATTTCTAGTAGGAAAATAGGCCCAAATTAGAAAGTCTAAGGGTGCAAGTGGGAAGAGAAGGGAGGAGAGTGGAGGACTTGCCCCACATGCTCTCATTCCCTCTTGAGGGGGTAGGGTATATATATAAGAGTGAGTCTAGTATATATCGTAAGACTGAGGACTGAGGCTTGGGCTTGGGCTTGGCGCGCGGTTTTGGTGACCCTTTCTTGGCCACACACATTGTCACCTACCTAACCTCCCAGTCAACAGCTCACAGCTCACAGACAGCTCACTACCTTATCTACTTAGTAACAGTGCTGCTAACCACTAACTAATCTACTAACTAATCTGTTAACTGCTTGCTGACAATGAGCTAACTGTCCACCTACTTCCTCTCTCACTACCTTGCTGTGCAAACACTATGTGCAGGTAAACCTTCACAGAAAACTGTGTACAGACTGTGTGCAACAGAAATTGCTAACTGCCTTCCTACTTATTCATTCACTGCAAACAAGCTAACGACTACTAATTGTGCAAAGACTGTGTGCAAACAGAAAACACAACATTATGCAAAAATCACAGAACTTGCAGACAATACAGAAATTAACAACTTGCAGAAAAACAACTCATTCCTCTTCCTCTTCCTCTTCTTTCCTACTACAAACAACTCATAGGAGAAGCACAAAGTGCCTCTTGGGCTTAGTGCAGGGCGATTCCGCGGCAGCAGCGCCAAAAATGTGCGCTCCTTGCCGCACTGTCGAAGCAAGGGACTTGCCGATACACCGTGTGCGAGCCATAGACGGCTCCAAGCACACAACTAGCTTAACTAGTAAGCTCAAAAGAGGGCAATGGTGTGTCACTCACCGCTCTATGCTCCTGCCGTGGAGGATTTCTCGCTGCGAAGAAGAAGGAGACGCCGCTACGTCGCACTCAACCACTTCACCGCCGTCGTGCCGCCGCAATGCTCGATCGCACTCTCTCTCTCTCTCTCTCTCACACACACACACACACACACACACACACACACACACACACACACACACACACACACACACACACACACACACACACACACACACACACACACCTACACACACACAAGGAGGTGAAGAAGAAGAAGATGGAGATGGAGATGGAGCAAGAGCACTCTTCTATTGCACAAATGAGAGAATGAGTGAATTTTAGGTTTAGTTGGCTTTTATATGAGCTCACCCCATTCACACTTGGGCGCCCATGCTTAGCCAACTAATCCCTTGAATGTCCCAGTTAGAGTGCGCCTCTCATCGGCGATCACTCTTACCCTTTTCCTATTGGTCCGACAAGCCCGGTACGTGACTCTACCAAATACATAATACACGTCCGTCGTAGGTGATGGGGTGTCCGTGAGCCGTGAGGGTTAACAATTGCCCAGTTGAAGCATAGAGAGAACCAAGGTCCACCACTTGTCCAAGCTAGACATGGAGCATTGACACAAGATCCAACACTTATCCAAGAACCCTATAGTATATGTGGTAACATGGGATGCGTTGATGCAAAAAAATTAGTCTAGCCTCCTCATCCATCTCTTTTTTCTTGTAGCCTAGAGGGATTAGTTTCAAGGTCTATCACTAGTCAAAAACTACACATAGAACATTGATACAAGGTTCCACCACATGTGAAACCTATCATCTCTAGTAGCATGGATGGTTTGATATCAAGGTTCACCACGTGTTCTACCTATACTCTATTGTAGCATAGAGATTCTGGTTTGGTGGTACTACACTTGTCCAAACTTGGCTTGTTGTTGATATCTGGAGGTAATCAAGGGTCCTCCACTTGTCCAAGTTAGGCATATAAAACAATTGCAAGTTCCACCATGTGTACAACATATGATTGATTATAGCATGCATGGTCTTATTTCATGGCCAAACATCTTCTCTCCAACATGTGTCCAACCTCGGCTCCATTGAAGCATGGAGAGAAGTAAGGTCCACCACTTATCAAAGCTATTATTTTCTCCCAGTACTTTCAAAACCCATAATACGTTGTACATGGGGGGGGGGGGGGGGGGGGTGTTCTTGTTTCAAGGTCCACCACTTGGCTAAGATTGGATCCATTGAAACATAAAGAGAAGCAAGCTCTACCATTTGTCCAAGCTAGGTGCCATTGAAACATGAAAACTCCATAATATGTTGTATACGGGGGGTGTTTTTCAAGGTCTACCACTTGTCTAAGCTATGGTCCATTGGAACATGGAGAGAAGCAAAGCTCCACCACTTTTCTAAGCTAGGATCCATTGAAACATGGAGAGAAGCAAGCTCCATTGTTTTTCTAAGCTAGGCTCCATTGGAACATGGAGAAAACAAGCTCCACCACTTGCCTATTATTGCATAGAGATTCTGGTTTGAAGGTCCACCACTTGTCCAACCTTGCCTTCATGTATGGAGATAATCAAGAGTGCAATGCTTCTCTACGCTAGGGACATAAAAGAGTTTCAAGGTCCACTACATATACGATCTATGATGGGTTGTAGCATGGGAGGTTTCATTTTAAGGTTGACCACTTTTCCAGCTTCGCTTGTCCAACCTCAGATCCATTGAAGCATGGAGAAGAAAGGTCTACCAACTCTCCAAAATAGGCAAGAAAATCTCTATAAAACCCATGAATTGTTAATATGCTATGCTGTGGAGTTTTGTTTGAAGGTCCACTCCTTATCCAAGCTACAATCCATTGAAGCATGGAAATAAGTAAGATATATCTTTAGTCCAAGATAGGATCCATTGAAACATAGAGAGAATCAAGGTCCACCACTTGTACAAGCTATGCATGGGTAATTGATATAAGGACCACTACGTTTTCACCTATACTATGCTCTATCATGGATGGTTTCATATCCCACCAATTTTCCAACCTATTTAGTAGGGTTGTATTATGGGGGTTTGGTTTCAAGGTACTTCACTTGTCTAAGGTGGGTTCCATTGAACCATGGAGAGAAACAATGTCTACCACTTGTCCAAAATATGCTCCTTTAAAACATAAAAGCAAGGTCCACCACTTGTCCAAGCTAATGTTTCTCTCCATTGAAGCATGGAGAGAAACAAGGTCTATCACCTGTCCAAAATATGCTCCATTGAAACGTAAAAGCAAGGTCCACCACTTGTCCAAGCTAATTTAACAGATGGGTGTTGGTTACAAGGTGTACCACACTTGTCTAAACTAGTCTCCATGCAAGGCCCACCACATGTCCAAGCTATATGAGCTTGGTTTGAAGGTCTACCACACCTCTTGAAATTAGGATCCATGTAAGGTCCACCTTTTGTCAAGCTATGCCTTTAGTGAGTACTAAAACTAAGTAAATTGCACTACTTAAATACCTTTCCAAGCTCATTAAGATTTTGGTCTCTAAGGCCACCACCACATGTCTAATCTATGCTCTAATTGATTACTTATGCTAGTTCTCAAAGTGCAAACATAAGCTCCCTTCTAGCAAGGTTAGTTTAAATTTAGGCTCCAGCACCTGTCTAAGCTAGGTTCAATTTATGAAGCATCACCATTTAACCATGCTAGGATCTAATGTATCATATCAAGGGGGTATTGATAAAAGGTCCAAAACTTATTGAGTTCAAGCTCTCAAGTAATTAAGTCTTTGTGAGTATTAAATGTTATAGTTTTAGTCTAAAGATCCACCATTCAAAAACTCAAGTAATTTACTATTTACATTCAACCTTGAATGCTTGAGATAAAAAATACAAACTCAATCAATACTATACAAAGCAAAATCTAACATTAAGAGTATCAAATCAGTAACAAGAAACACTAACATGCACAAGAAACTCAAAACATACGTGTCTCCATTTCCAAAAAGTCCTCCATTGATAGGGGATGTTGTTGTTGTTCTTCTTCTTCTCTTCGTAGAGAGCACTCCTCTGTAATAGGCACAGTGTCGTCTGATTGCAAAGTGGATTGTTGAAGTCCAGCCCATTTTTCTATATCTTCATGAGACTTAACAAAGTCTACCAGCATGGTCTCCACGTTTTTTGCCTCCTCCACACTATCAACTAAGCATATAACTTCTTTTTTCTATTGTATTCCTTCTTGTGCAACCAAGGAGCCATCACCAAAAACATCAACAAGCTTGCGGTCTTCAAAACAATATGTACGAATGTGGTGCTTGACCAAAGCTCTTTTTTTGGCCTCCAAATATTTCAAATCTTACATATCGTTATCTGCTACTTGAAGAAGAGAACAATCAATTGGCATGGGATGTTCCTCTGATCTTCTGCTGAGGTCTTCAAATGCATTGCCTTGTCCCAAGAAGGCAATAACTGTTAGGAATTGAATTGCTCCTTTGCAAGGAGCTGATGGAAAGTGATGCAATGCACCACAACAATGGTAGCTCAGATTATCTCCCATGGCGTGAAAGGCACATTGCAATTTTGTGAAGTTAGTGAAATCCACAAATGCAAGAAAGAAAAATCCAGGATCTGTTGACCCTCCAGCAATAGCCAAGATCCCATCCAAAGCATTGTTAAATGTCTCCTCACTCCACTTCAAATTGCCTCCAACGTTTTTTGTCATATCTAAAACACATAAGCCAATAGGCACTTTATTATTGAAGTGGCGCATCAAGTAGAGATTGCCTTCCATTTGTAGGCTCACCAAATAGATTGACCATGGCAAATCTCTAGGCTCAATTTCTCCTTTTGAAGGTGAATTGCCCATTGCATGTATTTTATTGCTCCATCTGGAAAATCCATTTTCTTTGTTCCACGTGTCAAACTAGATCTGATCCATTCCTCGCATAGCATTAAAAGTGTTTTATAAACAACATCATTGATGTTATACATTTTGACCACCTCCTCCCAGTCTTTACATGGTGAAGACTCATTCAAATTGTTGAAGCCTTCAAGAAGTGCATCTTGAATCAATTTAACTTGCTTCAACTGCTTGATTCGATCATACATGTCAGTTGCATCACCATCCTTTGCACTCTTTGATAGTAAAATCTTCTCATCTCTAATCTCTTCTTGAATAGTCTTTACCTCTGATTCCTCAAGGCCACAAAGGTATCTAAATACAGTTGTTGGGGGTTTCTTATTCTCCTCTTCTAGCCTTTCAATGATTTCTATCCAGCAATCATAAATTAAATCAGAGTACGTGACCATGTGTGCCTATTTAGCAATCCAACTTGCTGCTGCACTCATTCTTGCCAATCGAAGAAAAGCCTAAAAAGAAATAGAGAAATAATTAAACTATTGAGCAATATTTGTTAATTAAACACTATCAAAAAGACAAAGAAAATAACTTACATCCCATCCGGCACGAGATGCATGTCCCTCTGCAATTCCACTTGCTGCCTTTGGTGGTCATCCTGAGAAGATCCATTGACTCCGTAAATGTCTCAATATTTGGCTGTAAGGTTGCTTGACATACAATTCTTGAGCCTCCTCATTTGCAATGGCAGATATAGCAGTTGCAACAAATGGAGGAGCATTCACAACAATGCGAGCCTTTCTAAATTTATACACGCTAATCAGTCTTTCAAATATCTCTTTGTTGTTTTGTTCATTGTGAAGCAAAACTTTTGCAGCATAGATTGAATGCTGCCCATCAAGAATCCAATAATGATAATCTTTAATTTTTTGCTCTTCTACCTCTTCTACAGCCAAAGGAGTCCCCTTCTTTGACTTTGCATTTTGAACAGGCATCAAATATGCACATGCTGCAGGCTTGGTCGTACTCCGTGAAAATCCAAATAACACACTTTCAACGTGTTTTTTATCCATAATACGTGCATTATAGTGATCAAGAGCAAGCCAACAATTTTGAATAGGGATATCAAATTCCCTATATTGGAAAGGAAAATAGTTTATGTACTTATTCATTCCACCTGTATGTTTTTCTTGTCCTTTCATGGCCTCAGCTTCTAAAACATATGGATCCACAATTCTCATCTTTAACATTGAACCCTCTGTTGATGAGGATGCCAAAGATGCCTTGTCTACATCCAAAATGGAACTAGTTTGCTTAGCTGCTACTTTCTGCACTTTTGCTTGCTTCTTTGTGGATGGTGGTCGTGAAGCTTTCACCTTTTTTCATTGTAGTGTGACAATGATGGAGCTTTGAAGTTGATCTGCTGTGATATTTTGATTTGATTCTGCAAACTTCCATCCTCGAGAAAACATTGTCTCTTCTTTGTTTCTAGATATGCGCTCCAATGCATATGCTCCTGGAGATAGTTGAAATTCTAGATTCATTGGAACTAGAATGTCAATGCATTCCACCTCCGGATGACTATCAACTACAGAGACAGATGCTTCCACAACTTGTCCAACATCTTCAAACAAGCTCTCATTCTCCTTTTTGGCAATAAATAGATGCACCTTATGAAATGTGTACCCTCTATACCATGTATGTCCAAATACCATTTCCTAAGATAATTGCAAGTATAGTCAACTGAGACAGCAACCCTTGCAACTTGTTTTCTTGGAGCCATCTTTCCTGAAACAAAAAAAAACCAAATGTTATTTTAACATATACTTTTTTGTAATGGATTAAGTTTGTGTGAATACAAGGTCCACCACTTGTTCAAGCTAGATCTAGGCAAGTATACATAGTGATCTTTTAAGCTAGTAAACTAAGGGAAGGGAGAAGTAAGGTCCACCACTTGTCCAAGCTTAGCTCTAGACAACATGGAGAGATTTGAGGTCTACTAATTGTCTAATATAGGCTAACTCTATTGAAACATAGAAAGAAGCAAACGTCCACCACTTGTCCAATCTAGGGTCCATTGAAACATGGAGAGAAGGATGCTCCACCATTTGTCCAAAATAGGCTCCATTGAAACATGAAGAGAAGCAAGTCGCACCATGTCTCCGAGATGCTAGGCTCCATTGAAATACCTTAAACCCACGATATTTTGTATCTGTGGGGTTTAAATTCAAGGTCCACCACTTGTCCAACCTATTATCCCTATTAGCATGAGTGGTTTGGTCTCAAGATACACCACTTTTCCACTCTATGTCATTATATTAAGAAGATCTGGGTGTTAAGGTCCACCACTTGTCCAACCTATAAGGCTATATCTTAAATGGTATTATTTACCACCACTTGGAATGCACATGATAGGTTTTACATAGGGGTCTGGTTCCAAGGTCCACCACTTGTCCAAGCTAACTCTATTGACACATAGCGAGAAGCAAAGGTCCACCACTTGTCCAAGCTAGGGTCCATTGAAACATGGAGAGAAGGATGCTCCACCATTTGTCCAAGATAGGCTCCATTGAAACATGAAGAGAAACAAGCTACACCATGTATCCAAGATGATAGACTCCGTTGAAATACCTTAAACACACGATATTTCATACATGGGGGGTTTACTTTCAAGGTCCACCACTTGTCCAACCTATTATCCTTAGTAGCATGAGTGGTTTGGCCTCAAGATTCACCACTTTTCCACTCTATGTCATTATATTAAGAAGATCTGGGTTTTAAGGTCGACCACTTGTCCAACCTATAAGGCTATATCTTAAAGGGTATTCTTTCTCGCCACTTGAAGTGACCATGATAGGTTTTACATGGAGGTTTGGTTCCAAGGTCCACCACTTGTCCAAGCTAACTCTATTGAAATATAGAGAGAAGCAAAGGTCCACCACTTGTCCAAGCTAGGGTCCATTGAAACATGGAGAGAAGGATGCTCCACCATTTGTCCAAGATAGGCTCCATTGAAACATGAAGAGAAGGAAGCTGCACCATGTCTCCAAGATGCTAGGATCCATTGAAATACCTTAAACCCATGATATTTCGTACATGGGGGGTTTACATTCAAGGTCCACCACTTGTCCAACCTATTATCCCTATTAGCATGAGTGGTTTGGTCTCAAGATTCACCACTTTTCCACTCTATGTCATTATATTAAGAAGATCTGGGTGTTAAGGTCCACCACTTGTCCAAACTATAAGGCTATATCTTAAATGGTATTATTTACCACCACTTGGAATGCACATGATAGGTTTTACATAGGGGTCTGGTTCCAAGGTCCACCACTTGTCCAAGCTAACTCTATTGAAACATAGAGAGAAGAAAAGGTCCACCACTTGTCCAAGCTAGGCTCCATTGAAACATGGAGAGAAGGATGCTCCACCAGTTGTCCAAGATAGACTCCACTTATCCAAGCTAGCTCTATTCTTCACATAGAGAGAAGCAAAGGTCCACCACTTGTCCAAGATAGGCTCCATTGAAACATGGAGAGAAGGATGCTCCACCATTTGTCGAAGCTAACTCTATTGAAACATGGGGGTTTACATTCAAGGTCCACCACTTGTCTAACCTATTAACGCTAGTAGCATGAGTGGTTTGGTCTCAAGATTTACCACTTTTTCACTCTGTGTCATTATATTAAGAATATCTGGGTGTTAAGGTCCACCACTTGTCCAACCTATTATCCTTAGTAGCATGAGTGGTTTGGTCTCAAGATTCACTACTTTTCCAGTCTATGTCATTATATTAAGAAGATCTGGGTTTTAAGGTCAACCACTTGTCCAACCTATAAGGTGTTGGGATATAAAGCCCAATGTGGTCGCCAAGGTAAGTGGGCGGGCCGCCAGGTATGTACACATATTCTTTTGTAAAAACCTAATAAGAACTCACTATGCTCTACACATGATAGTAAAGCGAGTTCACCATATCGTCGTGCTCTTCTTCTCGCGCACTCTCTCGCGTCACACTTCCGCTCGTACTCCTTCAACTGGTATCAGAGCTCAGATCGAGGCTCGGGGCAGCACTGCAGGAGGCTAGAGTCACCAACTCAGATTGGAGTGAAATTCGACAGGCGAAGACACGGCCCCAAATCTCGTGGGCGATCCCAAAGGGCTCGGTGTTGTCAGAATTTCATTCTGAGGTCATCTTGGCCACCGTTCGGCTTTGACAAAGGTCTACGCAGGCCATTTTCGACTACGTGGTCTCGGCGGGTGCAGATCCAACTCTGCAAAGTTGGGGTTTTCGGCCTACGACTGCAGGTGTTGAGGATATCGACACTCCCAGAGTGCTCATTTGTGGTTGTCTACACATCGAAGGACGGCTCACAGTTCTTGGAGGCGTGTCACATACGACACGAGCACATCTACACACAGACTGTAGGCGACATCCACTAGTTCATCAGGTAGCTTGTGTTTGCTGCTTGATATTCCAGATTTCATCCTGACATTGCACGTACTTCCACATGGGATGTATTGTCAGAGATGATGTATGTCTATTGAGGGTTTGCTGGCTGTGAGTCACGCAACAAACAACCGCCGCAGCGGTTACAGCATACGGTGGGAAATTTGTGGATGTATGACTTTGTGGGAAGTCTATGTACTCTCAGATTTACTGCAGCCTTTGTTGAGGGTCGAGTGAGGTTTTATTGAGCTGGGGGATTCTCGAATGTTGAGATCCTTTCGGTGATACAGGTCTTGGAGTGATCCCTCGAGCACCCTTAGATAGGCAGCTAGGATGTATTGACTGTGAGTTAGACAGTTGGGATTGCATCTTTGCTGAGAGACAGTGTTTTTGAGCTGTTTTTTGGTCTGTTTTTTGAGTACACCAGAGCCATTTTACAAAGGAGACTCTCCCGAAATTTATGCAGAATCTGAAGCTTTCTTAGTTCATTTGACAGGTTGATATTGGTTCAGAGGTCAGTTTACAGGGGAGACTCTGCCGAATTTTTCCCAGGAAAGTAAACTACTGTGAAGCATAGCTATGGCTGGATCACAGGACACTGCTCTTTACAATATCAAGAAGCTGGATGGAACCAATTTCCCATTGTGGAAGCAGCAGATTTAGCACGTGTTGGTACAAAAGAAGCAAATAAAACCTATAAAGCTCAAGGGGATAAAACCAGAAGATATGGACGAAGATGAATGGAGCAAAATGGATGAATTCGCACTTTCTACCATTATGCTGACTTTGGCAGAAAGCGTTTACTTCAATGTAGCAGACGAGATGTCGGCTTATCAAGCATGGTTAAAGTTGATTGATCTTTATGAGAAGCAGAGTGCAGCTTCACAGGTATACTGGCTTAAGAAGCTTGCTGACTTGAAGATGAAAGAAGAGACACCTATGTCCAATCATCTGAATGAATTCAACACAATCTATAGTCAGTTGTCAGCTCAAGGTGTCAAGTTTGATGAACCTGTTAGAGCTATGTTCCTGTTGATCACATTGCCGGAAAGTTGGGACACTTTTCCCACAGCTTTGAGTAATTCTGCACCTCCAGATGGTTTGAACATAGCAGGTGTAGAAGGAAGTCTGCCTACTGAAGAAACCAATAGAAAGACAATGGACAAAGGCAAAGGAACAGCCTTAGTTGTCAGGGGAAGGACCAAAGAAAAGTACAAAGGTGGAAAGAGGAATCAGTCTCATAGCAAGTCCCGCAGTGCTAAAGGCAAGAGTGACATAGAATGCTACCATTGTGGCAAGAAGGGTCACATGAAAAGAGACTGCAGAGAATGGAAAGCAGAAAAAGGCAAAGAGAAAGCTGAAGACCATGGTGAGAAGAACAAGTCCTCAGTGAAGATTCAAGAAATAAATGTGACAAACACTGTTGCAGAGGATGATAGTCTAGTGTCAGGAGACATCTACTTCTTGAAGAATACAATGGACTCAGCTCTTCTTACAACATCTGATGGAAATGCATTGAGTGACTGGATTATAGACTCAAGGGCATCACTTCATGTGTCTCCAAACAAGGAGTGGTTTACCTCTTATGTGACCACTAAAGATCATGTTCGGCTAGGCAATGGGCAGACATGTGACATCTTAGGTGTTGGAGATGTTCAATTGAAGTTTCAGAATGGCTCTTCTTTCACGCTGAAGAATGTGAGACATGTTCCCGCAATTACAAAGTGCTTGATCAACACAGGTTTACTAGATGATGCTGGCTACGTCACCATTTTTGGACAGAACATGTGGAAGATATCCAAGGATTCTATGACAGTAGCACATGGAGTAAAGTCTGGAGGAATTTACATGATTTATGTATCAAATGTCTCTAAAAATGTAATCAATGTAACCGAGCAGCCGAACGTTTCTTTGTGGCATAGCCGGTTAGGACATATGTCCAAGAAGGGAATGGAAATCTTGTCTCGTTCTGTTTATTTTCCTGGCTTTTCATTTAATGATTTTGAATTCTGTGAACATTGTCTGTATGGTAAGCAAAAACAGCAGCCACATAAGCATAGAAGCAGTAGAAGAGATACACAGTTGGCACTTGTTCATAGTGATTTGTGTGGACCTATGCCTAACCTATCTCTAGGGTGAGCTTCTTACTTTATGACATTTATAGATGATTACTCGAGGAAAGTATGGGTTTACTTTCTCAAGCACAAGGATAAAGCGTTTAGTGTTTTCAAAACGTTTGCGACACTTGTGGAGAATCAGAGTGGCAAGAAGCTTAAATGCTTACGCACTGACAATGGTGGAGAGTATGTTTCAAAGGCCTTTCAGGACTTTTGTGAGTCAAAAGGTATAAAACGTGAACTTACTGCTCCTTACAATCCTCCTCAAAATGGTGTTGCTGAGAGGATGAATAGGACCATACAAGAGAAGGTCAAAAGTATGTTGTCTAATGCACAACTGCCAAATGGGTTTTGGACTGAAGCTGTATCAACAGCTGTTCATCTTGTAAATAGATCTCCTAGCAAGGTTTTGTAGAAGGATTCAGTGCCAGAGATGGTATGGTTTGGCAAAATGCCCTCATACAAGCATCTCAGAGTCTTTGGCTGTGAGGCATATACTCACGTTCCAAAGGAATTTAGGAAAAAACTTGAGCCAAAAAGTAGAAAGTGCATCTTTCTAGGCTATGGTAATTCTGGTGAGATGGGGTACAGACTTTGGGATCCCGAATCCAGAAAGGTTGTCCGCAGCAATGATGTTCACTTTAATGAATCCAAATATTATTCTAAACCAGAGAGGGTTGAGGAGATTAGAAGAGTTGTCTTCCAAGAAGATGGACCTGCATGTGCAAGACAAAATGTCAGGGCTCAAGAGGAGCAAGGACAGGATAGAGTGGAACCACAGGTTGTGGCTGAGCCTGAGCCACCTATTGTGCGTAGATCTGGACGTGTCACGCGACCTCCTGATAGGTTTGTTCCATCTATGAACTATGTCATGTTGACTGATTGCAATGAGCCTTCATGTTACAAGGAAGCAGTGCAAATGAAGGACTCCGGGAATTGGCAATTGGCCATGCAGTCAGAGATGACAGCTCTGCATAAAAACCAGACATGGAAGCTAGTTAAATTACCACGGGGTAAAAAGGCTCTACCCTGTAAATGGGTTTACAGGTATAAGATTACCGCTCATGATAGTCAGCCAAAGTACAAAGCAAGGCTTGTTGCCAAGGGCTTTAAGCAAGAACAAGGCATTGACTTTGATGAAGTCTTCTCTCCGGTGGTCAAGATGACTACATTGAGATGCTTTCTTGCATTGGTTGCCATATTAGATTTGGTGTTGCACCAGATGGATGTCAAGACAGCGTTCTTGCATGGTGATTTAGATGTGGAAATTTACATGCAGCAGCCAGAAGGGTTTGTTAAGAAAGGCAAGGAAGATTGGGTATGCCAGTTGTTAAAGAGTCTTTATGGCTTAAAACAATCACCGAGGGCATGGTACCATAAATTCCACAAGTTTATGCTTTCTCAAGGCTACAAACGTAGTGAGTTCGATCACTGTTTATATACAAAGAAGGCTAAGGATGGTAGTTGGCTGATCCTTATTTTGTATGTGGATGACATGTTGATTGCTGGCAAGCACTTGGAAGAAATTTCAGCTTTGAAGTCAAAGATGGCAAAATCGTTTAACATGAAAGACATGGGTGAGGCAAGTCATATACTTGGTATGCGCATTGAGAGAGACAGATCAAAGAAGTTGATTTGGTTATCTCAAACAGAGTATATTGACAAGGTTTTGCAACGTTTCAATATGGAGAAGGGAAAGGCACTGAGTGTTCCATTGCCACCATATGTGAAACTTAGCAAACAAGATTGTCCTGTGTCTGAGGAAGAACAGGCTGAAATGGATAATATTCCATATGCGTCTTCAGTGGGTAGTTTGATGTATGCAATGATTGCTACTTGCCCAGACATTGCATTTGCAGTGGGAGTAGTAAGTCGATACATGTCAAACCAAGGCAAGAAACATTGGGAGGCAGTGAAAGGAATATTGAGATACCTGAAAGCTACAAAGAGTATGCGTATATGCTATGGGAGTCAGGAGCTAAGTGTAAAGGGTTTTACAGACTCAGATTATGCAGGTGACTTAGACAACCGAAGGTCTACGTCAGGGTATGTCTTTACATTGGCTGGTGGAGCAGTATCATGGTGTTCTAGATTACAAGATTGTGTTACTCAGTCTACTACAGAGGCTGAATATGTTGCAGCATCAGAGGCATGCAAAGAATCAATTTGGCTTAATCGACTAGTAACAGATTTGGGAATTAAAGAAGAGATGCCTGTGTTATATTGTGATAGTCAAAGTGCTATACAATTGGCTCGCAATCCAGTTTATCACTCAAAGACAAAGCATGTGGATGTGAAGTATCATTTCATCAGGGAAATGCTCGAGGATAAGCAACTTCAGCTTGTCAAAGTTCACACCACAGAAAATCCAGCTGATCTACTTACAAAAGGACTTCCCTCAGAGAGCTTTGCGCATTTTCGCAAGCAGTTAGGTGTAGGGTAGTACATCACTTCTCTACATCTCTTGTATATTAGCTTGTATAGTAGCTTCTCTCACACTTAAAGTACCACATTGGACTTTAAGTGGGAGGTTGTTGGGGTATAAAGCCCAATGTGGTCGCCCAGGTAAGTGGGCGGGCCGCCAGGTATGTACACATATTCTTTTGTAAAAACCTAATAAGAACTCACTATGCTCTACACATGATAGTAGAGCGAGTTCACCATATCGTCGTGCTCTTCTTCTCGCACTCTCTCTCGCGTCGCACTTCCGCTCGTACTCCTTCATAAGGCTATATCTTAAAGGGTATTGTTTCTCACCAATTGGAATGACCATGATATGTTTTACATGGGGGTTTGGTTCCAAGGTGCACCACTTGTCCAAGCTAACTCTATGGAAACATAGAGAGAAGCAAAGGTCCACCACTTGGCCAAGATAGGCTCCATTGAAACATGGAGAGAAGGATGATTCACCATTTGTCGAAGATAGGCTTAATTGAAACATGAAGAGAAGCAAGCTGCACCATGTCTCCAAGATGCTAGGATCCATGGAAATATCTTAAACCCACGATATTTTTTACATGTGGGGTTTAAATTCAAGGTCAACCACTTATCCAAACTATTATCCCTAGTAGCATGAGTGGTTTGGTCTCAAGATTCACCACTTTTCCACTCTATGTCATTATATTAAGAAGATCAGGGTGTTAAGGTCGACCACTTGTCCAACGTATAAGGGTATATCTTAAAGGGTATTCTTTGTCACCACTTGGAATGACCATGATATGTTTTACATGGGGGTTTGGTTCCAAGGTCCACCACTTATCGAAGCTAACTCTATTCTTCTCATAAAGAGAAGCAAAGGTCCACCACTTGTCCAAGCTAGGCTCCATTGAAAGATGGAGAGAAGGATGCTCCACCATTTGTCGAAGCTAACTCTATTGAAACATGGGGGGTTTATGTTCAAGGTCCACCACTTGTCCAAGCTATTATCACTAGTAGCATGAGTGGTTTTGTCTCAAGATTCACCACTTTCTCACTCTATGTCATTATATTAAGAATATCTGGGTGTTAAGGTCCACCACTTGTCCAACCTATAAGGCTATATCTTAAAGGTTGTTCTTTCTCACCACTTGGAGTGAGAATGATAGGTTTTACATTGGGGTTTGGTTCCAAGGTCCACCGCTTGTCCAAGCTAACTCTATTGAAACATAGAGAGAAGCAAAGGTCCACCACTTGTCCAAGCTAGGGTCCATTGAAACATGGAGAGAAGGATGCTCCACCATTTGTCCAAGATAAGCTCCATTGAAACATGAAGAGAAGCAAGCTGCACGATGTCTCCAAGATGCTAGGCTCCATCGAAATACCTTAAACCCATGATATTTTGTACATGGGGGTTTACATTCAAGGTCCACCACTTGTCCAACCTATTATTGCTATTTGCATGAGTGGTTTGGTCTCAAGATTCACCACTTTTCCACTCTATGTCATTATATTAAGAATATCTGGGTGTTAAGGTCCACCACTTGTCGAACCTATAAGGCTATATCTTAAAGGTTATTCTTTCTCACCACTTGGAGTGACCATGATATGTTTTACATGGGGGTTTGGTTCCAAGGTCCACCACTTGTCCAAGCTAACTCTATTGAAACATAGAGAGAAGCAAAGGTCCACCACTTGTCGAAGCTAGGCTCCATTGAAACATGGAGAGAAGGATGCTCCACCATTTGTCCAAGATAGGCTCCATTGAAACATGAAGAGAAGCAAGCTGCACCATGTCTCCAAGATGCTAGGCTCCATCAAAATACCTTAAACCCACGATATTTTGTAGATGGGGGGTTTACTTTCAAGGTCCACCACTTGTCCAAGCTACTATCGCTAGTAGCATGAGTGGTTGGTCTCAAGATTCACCACTTTTCCACTCTATGTCATTATATTAAGAATATCTGGGTGTTAAGGTCCACCACTTGTCCAACCTATAAGGCTATATCTTAAAGGTTATTCTTTCTCACCACTTGGAGTGACCATGATAGGTTTTACATGGGGGTTTGGTTCCAAGGTCCACCACTTGTCCAAGCTAACTCTATTGAAACATAGAGAGAAGCAAAGGTCCACCACTTGTCCAAGCTAGGCTCCATTGAAACATGGAGAGAAGGATGCTCCACCATTTGTCCAAGATAGGCTCCATTGAAACATGAAGAGAAGCAAGCTGCACCATGTCTCCAAGATGCTAGGCTCCATTGAAATACCTTAAACCCATGATATTTCGTACATGGGGGGTTTACATTCATGGTCCACCACTTGTCCAACCTATTATCCTTAGTAGCATGAGTGGTTTGGTCTCAAGATTCACCACTTTTCCACTCTATGTATTTATATTAAGAAGGTGTGGGTGTTAAGGTCCACCACTTGTCCAACCTATACTCTCTTATGTAAGGGAGATCTCGCTGTAAATTCAAAAGCTTCCCGCCTAAATTTAAAATTCAAAATCTTATCGCCTAAATTTAAAATATCCCCCCAAATTTTAAATATCCCGCCTAAATTTCAAAATATCCCGCCCAAATTTTAAAATTCAAACTTTTTTTATAAAGTTTAAATTTTACCACTTAAATTTGAAATATTCCACGCGAAATTGATTTTAAATTCAAGTTTACCACAAAAAGATATCATTATCCCACTTAAATTCAAATATACAAACCTCAAATCATTATATTGTACATAAATTCAAACAAATTCAAATTAACAAGCCTAAACTGATATTATTTTGCATAGATATGAATTTATCACACCTAAATTATGTCACCATGTTAGAGAGAGTGGTTAGAGAATTTGAACAAGGTCCACCACTTGTCCAACCTAGATACCAAGAAGGATTGGGTGTACAAGGTATTGTTTGGAGGTCCTTATAGTCCACTGGTCTCAAGGTCCACCACTTGTGGTAAGGGTCACCAAAAAGTGTATATATTCATCCAAAGAAATACACGTATTTTTGGTCTACATATCCTAGTTTCAACCATTTATGTCCATTAGGTGTATCACTAAACAACACTACTTTTGTTGAGAAACAGAAGTTACAATCATATCTACAAATGGATTAGAGGAAAATCAGCTTAGCATAGATCCAAAACTCGCTACAAGAATTGACTTTAACAGATCACGCAAGTAAGTCTTCCATTCAAGTTTACTAGTATTACAATGTGTTAGTTATTTGTGATATTTATGTATGTATATATACTCTGTGTACATATCGTAATTAAGTGTAATTGTGTATCTGCATTATGTATGAGTATTACAATGAAATAACACAAATATACATACATACACATAGATAACATAGACGCACACATACATGAGCATGTATTTTCAAGAGAGAGATAGCAAGATACAGAGATAGCTAGATAGAGAGAGAGAGAGAGAGAGAGAGAGAGAGAGAGAGAGAAATACCTGTTTTCTAGAGAGAGGAGAGAGAGAGAAAGATAACAGATTTCACTGTGTTTATGTATGTGGAAGAGAGGAAGACGATGTATAGGAATATGTGAACGTATTTTCAAGAGAGAGAAAACAAGATAACAGATTTCATTGTGGTTATGTATGTGGAAGAGAGGAAGACGATGTGTGGCAATATGTGCATGTATTTTCAAGAGAGAGACAACAAGATAACAGATTTCACTGTGGTTATGTATGTGGAAGAGAGGAAGACGATGTGTGGGAATATGTGTATGTGTGCGGGAATACTTTTAAACTAAGTATCTCTGTCTTTTGACGAGAGAGTGTGTGTGCAAGAAAGAGTTACAGAGAACCATCTTCTCTATATGGAAAAAGACAGAGAGTGAGAGTGAGAGAGAAATACCTGTTTTTTCTCTATTCGTGAGGTGTGCAATGTCTCCTGAGAAGAAGCTATGCTCGATCTTGCCCTTCTGGAAAGCGTTGTGTATGATGCTGTTTCTTTATCTTGTGCGCGAACTGTCAATCTTGTGCGCTCCACCTGTGCGTTGTGTACGATGCCGGGTTTGCTCCTCTACGCACGCATATACTCCAATTGTGTGCGATCCGTGTGCGCTTTCTGTGTGTTTGCTGCTCACCTGCTTTCTCTGCGTGCGTTGCTCGTGCGCTCTCTCTGTGCTTAATCTTGATAGGGTTTATTAGAATGCCACGTATGCTACAAGTCCATGTTTTATCATAGGATTAAAAAAAACAAAAGCAGTATAAAACATTAACCAATTCACACGGCCAAAATTAAAGAAATCATGGTTGAAAATATGCAAAACATGCGTAACTCTATATTAGGAATTCACTTTTTAAAAAAAAATCTATGGCCGCCCCTTGACCTTGCCCAGGGCGTTGCCCCGGACCCCTCCCGGAACAATATCCCAAAATCAGCGTCCCAAGCCCCGCCATTGAGAGCGCTATATTCCACATCCCCATCAAGAGCGCTACCCCCAAACCTCACGTGGAAGCGCCGCAAGCCCCGCCATTGAGAGCGCTATATTCCACATCCCCATCAAGAGCGCTACCCCCAAACCTCACGTGGAAGTGCTGCCTCGCCAGATGCACCCCATTGTGGCATTGCCCTAAGACCCCGCATCTGGAGTGCTAAATGGGAACATTCTTCATTAGTGAAATTTTGAACATAAATTATATTTAGCATATACTTAAATATAATACAAATATTAACATATTAACTATACTACTAATTTACTATAGCAGTTCTAGATTATGTCCCATACTATATTTAAGGTGCCAAAGGTTTGGCCTTATGGTCCTAGATTTAGCCAAGTGGTCAACACATATAGGACCAAGTGCACACTGTGCCACAAAACTTGGCCACCACTTCACTTGCCAAAGTTTAGGCCACATGGTCAATCCTAAGTTTCCAATGTTCTTATTATGTCATAAGAGACAACACTTCTTTTTTGTCACCTTTTGCCTCGTGGAAAACATAGGCTTGTTTTCACATACTCAGGCACTTCAAGCCATAATAAATTTTCATTACTCTTCGGTAACCCTTTTGTTCAAGTCTTTGAAAAAAACGTTGTTTAAGGCCACCCTAAACCATTTTCATTTAGGGGTGTCTAAAACTAGCTTTTTGGCAATTCGAGAAGAAAATGGTCAAAGTTTTATACTTAGTTTTAACCACTTGACCAATTCAAATATTGGAAAGCAAGGTCTTGTAATACTTTCCTTTGGACATCACACATTAAAACTAGGTCCCTCACTTGTCCAAGCTATGCTCTAATACAATAAAGGGCTTTTGGTTTCAAGATGCACCACTTTCCCAACCTTGATTCCATTAAAGAAGCTAGCTCTACTTAGACATTTAATAGCAAGGTCCTGTAGCAGTTCAAATTGAACATTTTCCATGATAGCTAGGTCCACCACTTATCTAAGCTATGCTCTAATAGAGTAAGGGGGTTTTGGTTTCAAGATACACCACTTGTCCAAACTTGATTTGGGAAGCAAGGTCCTATAATAGTTTGCTTTGGACATTCACCATTACAACTAAGTCCACCACTTCTCCAAGCTATGTTCTAATATACTAAGGAGGTTTTGAGAACCACTTGTACGACTTTGTTTTTGGAAGTAAGGTCTTTACATAGTTCACCTTGGACCTTGGACATTGGATACTACAACTAAGCCCACCACTTGTCCAAGCTATTCTCTATATATAGACGAAGGGTTTGGTTTTCAAGATTCACCACTTTTCCAACCTTGCTTCCATTAAAGAAAGGAGGGGCATTATAACTAGGTCCACCACTTGTCCAAGCTATGCTCTGATATAGAAAGGAGATTTTCGTTTCAAGGTCCACCACGTGTTCAACCTTGCAAGACTCAAGGGATACTTGGACATTGGAAAGCATAGTCCTATAGTAGTTGATAGGTGGCAGTGGGTATTACAACTAGGTCCAACCTATGCTCTCATATAGCAAAGAGGCTTTGGTTTCAAGGTCCACCACTTGTCCAACCTTGCTTCCATTAAAGAAATGAGGGGCTACGTAAACATTGGCAAGCAAGGTAGCAAGGTCCTAAGGTATTTCACCTTGGATATTGGGAATTATAACTAGGTCCACCACTTGTCCAAGATATGCTCTGATATAGAAAGGGGATTTTTGTTTCAAGGTCCACCACGTGTTCAGCCTTGAAAGACTCAAGGGATACTTGGACATTGGAAAGCATGGTCCTATAGTAGTTGATAGGTGGCAGTGGGTATTACAACTAGGTCCACCACTTGCCCAACCTATGCTCTAATATAGCAAGGATGCTTTGGTTTCAAGATCCACCATAATTTCCAAACTTGCTTCCATTAATATAGCAAGGAGGATTTGGTTTCAAGGTTCACCACTTGTCCAACCTATGCAAACCTTTTTTATGTTGTAGCATGATTTTTTGTTTGAAGAGTATTTTTCTATAACTATGGATTTAACAATGTAATCTTTTTCACTTACAGGATGGACTTCGAATCTGGGGAGAAAGTACATATGATACTTGACAATGAAATTGTTGGTATTGGTTGTGTGTGTAGAACAGATCCAGATTCCACTTGTGGTGGTACAAAGATAGGGCAAGGAAATGTCTCCATACTAGTGGAGGAATGCTTGAAGGATGTGGTCCTACCTTTTCCTACAATGGATACTTCATCTCTCCAAGGCTCATTATGGAGTGTTGTTCAATGGTCAAAGCTTCTTCTGCAATATTTTGTATTAAATGGGAACTTAATTGATCCACAGGAAAGCTACAATGGTGATGAAGAACATGATCATTATGATCCTCTAGTTACAGATGCAATACCTATGACAAGCCCAGAATTTGAAGCAGTGATTCGAGAGTCTTGGAGAAATCAGAGGGTCCTTTTAAAACATGACACAATTGTTGAGATGTCGAGCTCTACACCTTGAGCTGGCATCCACTACGGGTCTTGGCCGCTTACGGCATTTACTCACTGGCACGTTAGGTGACCGACACGGAGGATCTCTGCCAGTGATTCTACAGCTGGACTACACTTATAGTGCCAGCCTAGTACGCTTCTAGCGAGTTCACACTTAGTGACCGCATGTACATATGTGCTACTTTTCAGCTTTAGCACTTAGTCATTTTGTACTCTCTTTTTTGTGAAGAAGAAGAAGAAGCTTTCCATCTCTGTGTGCTTTGTGCTTGTCTTGTGTATCTCTCTTGCATCCTCATTCTTTACATGGTATCAGAGCCTGGTGTAGGCAAGAGAGGCTAAGAGAGCAAGAGCATCACAATCCCTTCGTTCGTAATCCACGACTAGATGCAGTTTCTGAACAAGGTCTCCAAAGTGCAGTATACAAAGATTTACTGTACAAGTACAGTGGTTGTATCTACGCTTGATTGTGGACACTCGTTGAGTGTAGAAAGCGTTATAGGTACCACGATAGCAGGCTCAGCAGATTTGCAGGTTTTTGCAGATTACAGCTATTTTGTCTTAGTGCTTCAAGATGTCTGACGGTTTCAGTCAGATTGTTACTGAGAAGCTTGAGAAAAATAACTACCCTGCATGGAAGTTCAGAATAACAAATTTCCTAAAAGGAAAAGGTTATTGGGACTATGTAGAAGGAGACAATGAAAAGGAACCAGAGATTCCCGAAGCAAATGCTACAGCAGAACAAAGGAAAGCTTTGAGGGACTGGCAACAAGGCCAGAGCAAAGTGATGTATTGGCTTTCTATGAGCATCACAGATGGCATGATGGGCTATCTACAGGATGCTGAAACCCCCGCCATTGCATGGAGAAACTTAGGCAGAGTGTTCGAGGTGAACACCAAGGCCAGGAAGCTTCAACTAAAGTCAGAGCTGAATCAGGTTAAGAGGAACAACCTCTCAATCAATGATTATGCCTTGAAGATCAAGAGTATCATTGAGGCTCTTAGATCTATTAAAGTCTCAGTGGAAGACGATGACATTGTCCGTGCATGCTTGGATGGTCTAGGAGATGAGTATGTACATTTTAGGTCTTCCATGAATACAAGAGACGACATCCCCGTGTTCCAAGATTTTATTTCTATGCTTATTCTTGAGGAGAAGAACCTTGACACATCTTCTTCTAATGGCAGAAATAATTCTGAACAGGCCTTCTATTCTAACTCCAACAGAGGTAGAGGTAGAGGTCGTGGTCGAGGCCCAAGGGGTTGCAGGGGCCAATTTCTGGAAGGTCAATCAAATCAAAACAATACAGGTGGCAGGGGAAACCAGTCTCAAGGCAGGGGGAGTCAAAGAGGTCGTGGTGCAGGATCAAGTAGGCAGCAACATACTCCAGATAGCAGAGAATGTTGGACTTGTGGTGAAAGAGGTCACATGTCACGTGACTGTCCAAAGGGAAAAGCAAGTGGAAAGAGAGAACAGGGCAACTATGCATCTACTAGCAGAGATGCAGATGACAGCAAAAACGAGTGCATGTTTGTTATGCAGCATGTAATGAATACAATGACTGCAGAGAATTCCACCCAAGATGATGTTTGGTATGTGGATTCAGATGCCTCTAATCACATGACGTCTCGTGGAGAGTGCTTTAGAGATATGCGCAAACCAGATGTGTCAGGCTATGTTCAGACAGGAGATGACACAGCTCACCCCATTGCTCATGTAGGGGACATACCTCTAAATACAAAGAGTGGAAAATCAAAGTATTTAGCAGATGTACTTCATGTCCCAAACATTACAAAGAATCTTGTTTCTGTTGGACAAATGGTTGAGCAGGGTTTGCAGGTTCGCTTCAATCCAAATGGCTGTTATGTAGAAGATTTCCAGAATGGCTATAAGCTGATCACAGAGGGAAAATGTGTGGGCAGAATGTTTACGTTGAATGTAGACATGCCTGAGGTAAAAGCTGCATTATTTGCACAGGGCACAGGTGTTGTGGCTGATGTTGAAATTTGGCACAAACGCATTGGCCATGTCAATGAGCAGAGATTGCGCAGCATGCAATCAAATCAGATTGTAAAAGGTTTGCCCAAATTCAAGGTGGATCGTATGCATAAAGTGTGTGCAGTATGCCAATTTGGAAAATAGTCAAAGGGCTCATTTCCACATGAGTGCAATGTATGTAAAAAGCCACTTTAGGTGGTGCACACAGATGTTTGGGGTCCAACTGATACTGCAAGTATACATGGTTGCAGATATTATGTCTCTTTCATTGATGACCATACAAGGCAAGTATGGGTCTACTTCATGCGTAATAAAAGTGAAGTGTTTGGTTACTTTCAAGACTTCAAAGTCATGATTGAGAAGTAGACAGATATACAAATCAAGACATTGAGGTCAGATGGAGGGGGAGAGTACTTCTCCAATGATTTTTCAGATTTTCTGCGAATGCATGGTATACGCAGACAGTTTACATGCAGATATACTCCACAACAGAATGGGGTCGCAGAAAGGAAAAACAGGCACATTGCAGAGGTTGCACGTGCATTGATGAACGAGAAGAACATGCCTCATCATTTCTGGGCTGAAGGCGTAAATACAGTTGTGTACATTATGGACAGGACACCTACAGCTGCGGTGCATGATGTAACACATGAGGAAAAGTTTACAGGTACAAAGCCTGATTTGGCACACTTGAAAGTGTTTGGCTGCATAGCTTACGTGCATGTACCAAATGAGTTGCGTAGGAAATTGGATCCTAAAGCAGAGAAATGTATTCTTGTGGGATATTCCCTTGAACAAAAGGGATACAGGTGCTACAATCCTACTACACGAGAATTACGAGTGAGCAAAGATGTAGTCTTTGATGAGATGAGCAGCTGGTACAGTAATGCACATGGCACTATTGGGGCTGATGTAAAAGATGATGTGGTTGTACAAAATGTGAGGCCACAGTCACAGGTTTTGAGTGGACCACAAGAGTCCTCTTCTTGTGGCTCTGTTGAGAAACCATGGAATGGTAGACTACATACGCATGTTACTCCACCAACAGGTACAGGGAATGTATCACGAAAAGGAAAGGAAAAGGTTGATGAAACTCCCTTTATGGCTGATGCATCATCAGGTTTTTCACATGTAGACATGGATTCAGATGGTTCTGAACAAAGTCTTGATGAGGAATTTGGAATTCCGGCTGTCAGGACACCTGGTGTAAGGAAAGTACAAGAAGATGCTAGAGGGAAAAGGAGTGACCCAGGACCGCGCAGATCTAATAGAGTCAGAAATCCAGTTCAGAAATTGACTTATGATGGGTATCTAGCGCATCACCAAGCCTACATGGCTAAGGTGATACAGGATGTGGAGCCCACATGTTTTGAGGATGCAGTTGGAAATGTGCATTGGGATGATGCAATGAATGAAGAGATGGCTGCATTGGAAGCAAATGACACATGGGAGTTGGTGCCATTGCCAAGCGGCAAGAAAGTTATTGGCTGTAAATGGGTGTATAAAACCAAGCATAAGGCTGATGGTAACATTGAGCGTCACAAGGCAAGGCTGGTCGCAAAGGGTTATGCATAGACGTATGGCATAGACTATGAGGAGACCTTTGCTCCAGTGGCAAAGATGACGACTGTGAGAGCTCTCATAGCAGTGGCTGCATCTAGAGGATGGATTATGCATCAAATGGATGTAAAGAATGCCTTCTTGAATGGTGAGTTGCAAGAGGAAGTGTATATGGATCAGCCACCTGGTTATGTCGATCCAGGTTACCCAGATTATGTATGCAGACTTCTCAAAGCTTTGTATGGTTTGAAGCAGGGCTCTAGAGCATGGTATGACAGGATTGCCAAGTATCTTGTCAGTATTGGGTTTAGGAGAGCTCATGCTGATCATTCACTCTATGTACGTGAGAGTGATGTGGGGATTGTGGTCATTACCATATATGTAGATGACTTTATTATTGTGGGTGACAATGCTATGGAGATTGACCATGTGAAGGGTCTTCTCAAACAGGAGTTTGAAATGAAAGATTTGGGCGAGTTGCGCTACTTTCTTGGCATTGAGGTGATCAGGACTCCAGAGGGTGTATGGCTGTCACAGAGACAGTATGATTTGGACATGTTGTCAAAGTATGGTATGGCTGATTGTAAGCCAATTTCTATTCCCTTGGATGTGAATGCAAAGCTGAGTGCAGAGAAGGGTGATGTTGTTGAGGATGTCAATATGTACAGGAAGATTGTGGGTAGTCTAATCTACTTGACTATCACGAGGCCAGACTTGAGCTACACAGTAGGCTTGGAGAGTCAGTTCATGCAGCTTCCGAGGAAGCCACATTTGGATGGAGTACGACGCACACTTAGGTATGTGCAAGGGACTCTTGACTACGCATTGTTCTATGCAGTAGATGCACCATTAGCATTGTATGGGTATACAGAATGCAGATTGGGAAGGTAGCATTGTTGATAGGAGATCTACGAGTGGCTTCATGTTCTCTTTTGGGAGTGTTGCTGTTACTTGGAGCAGCAAAAAGCAGCCTACAGTTGCTTTATCGAGCACAGAGGCCGAGTAAAGAGGTGCAGCAGTTGCGGCGTGCGAGGTAGCTTGGCTGCGCACATTACTTGAGGACTTGGGAGTGCAGGTGGACCAGCAGATTGTCATCCATTGTGACAACCTCAGCATTATGCAGTTTGCTAGGAACCCAGTGTTCCATGCCAGGACCAAACACATAGAGGTCCATTACCACTACGTTCGAGAGCGAGTGTTGGCGGGCGACATCGACTTGGTCTACGTCAGCACAGAGGAGCAGATAGCGGATATCTTTACCAAGGCCCTCGGAGCTAAGAAGCTTCGACGTTTCCGGACTATGCTTGGACTCTGCGACATGCAGAGCTCGAGGGGGAGTGTTGAGATGTCGAGCTCTACACCTTGAGCTGGCATCCACTACGGGTCTTGGCCGCTTACGGCATTTACTCACTGGCGCGTTAGGTGACCGACACGGAGGATCTTTGCCAGCGATTCTACAACTGGACTACACTTATAGTGCCAGCCTAATACGCTTCTAGCGAGTTCACACTTAGTGACCACATGTACATATGTGCTACTTTTCAGCTTTAGCACTTAGTCATTTTGTACTCTCTTTTCTATGAAGAAGAAGAAGAAGCTTTCCATCTCTGTGTGCTTTGTGCTTGTCTTGTGTAGCTCTCTTGCATCCTCATTCTTTACAACAATGACGCAAACCATGAATGAAGGGACCATCTTATATGTGTTTCCACATGATTATGTCAACTTTCAAGAACTTGGTCATGATTGTGTGGGTGTGGGTATTGAAAGAGAAAATGCAAGCATTGATGATGTGGTTGTAGTGGGTAGCATCACTTTGCTAAAGTGGCCCATCAAGCAGACAACAATGTTGAATGGGAGCCCATTACAATGCTTTGTTCCTATTGATGGCATGCATGCTACATATGAGGATGTATCCAACGATGACAATGTTGAAAAAAAACTTGATGGGAGTAATGTTGTCCAGTTGTCAAGGAAGAGACGATACACTTTCATGAACAGGACTCAAAAATCAAAAGCAGCACCAGCTTCCACTTTTTACCTTTCAAACAAATCAATTCAAAGGGTATCATGCATTGATTGTTGTGCACAAAAATGTTGCCAATTTGCAGATCGTGATATGGTGACAAGGTTACGACAACAATTTTGGGGAGAGTCTCAAAAATCACGCACTAATTATGTTTATGATGTTCTTTCTATATGTTATCAGAAAGATAAGAAGTCACGATACCAATTCAGGCTAAATGGCTCTATTGTTTGTTGTAGAGAATGGTATGAGCTACATGGAATACCAAAGACATCATTTTATCGATACAAGGAGAACTTTGAAAATGGTGTGCGCCAATATGTACATGGGAACACATGTACATTGAGAAGGGGACTTCAACATACTAGTTTAGCAAGAGCACTACTAAATGAGTTTGTGGAAAACAACTCTGAGAAGATGCCACATAGAAGTAGAACACTGCTAGATGGCTGAAGAGAGACTCAATTGGTGATTCCATCAACATACAAACAAGTGGATATTTTATGTGAAATCAACACGACACTTGACCAAATGGGCTATGAGAAGAAGCTATCCCAATCTTCTTTTGGTATAATTTGGAACAAAGAGTACCCACATGTCACTTTAACAAAGACGAGTGAGTTCTCTAAGTGCAATATTTGTAGCTCAATCAAGGCAAGGTTAGAAGCTAAACCTTCTCTTGAAGAGAGAGATCTTCTCTTGAGGGAGAGAGAAGTTCACATGGCACAACAAAAGAGTTGCAGAAGCCTATATTATGCATGGCGCACATATTCAGAAACTCAACCACAAAAATATGTATGCATAATCCATGATAAGATGGATCAAAATAAGACTACCATTCCTAGATTACGCATTGTTCCTAAGGGTGTGGATTTAGGATATAATCTGCAGGTGGCATTGATTGGCATGATCACTCATGGACATGGAGAAGGTCATTACGGACACTTTGTCTTGAATGGTTTGTGGCCAGCTGATCCAAATCTTACAATTGGCTCAATTGCTAATTGTTTACATAACCTAAAGAGGATAGATAAGAATCCTCTTGGTGATCTAGTAACAAATGGACTTCCAAGGAGCAATATTTCACTACTACATGCTTTGAACTCAAGGGATGCCTTGGACTACCATAACTTGAGTGATGGAAAAGAGCCCATTGTGCAGTCGTCAGAAATTGCAGAAGAGGAATTAGGGTCAACATTTCGCAGGTTGCCAGAGAGCTTGTTGCTACAATTGGATAATTGTGCAAAGGAAAACAAAAACCGATACTTATTTGCCTATTTGTCAATGCTTGTTACAAGGGCTCTTTTCAAAACCATCCAGCTGGGATTTTTAATGGTTGGGCATACATATGAGGACATAGACGCCATGTTTGGTAGGTTTTCAGAGAAGTTGAGAGTTACACAAACCTATACTTTGCCACATTTGATGGATACATTACGAAACAGATCATCTTCATCTCCAGCTCCATTTTTTCTCACAAAGATCCCCGATTTCAAGCAATATTGTGATGGCTATCTTTGTGATGGACAAGACATACTTGTTGGACATTCCAAACCGCTTCAGTTCAGGTTCTTTATGTAGGATGAGACACCAATGATGCAATATAAGGCACATGTAGGTGTATCAAGTTGGAGTGGAAGTATTCGCCTTTGGAAAACAGACACAGAAGGTAAGCCAATGTTACCACATGGAGATCCACCTCTAGTACCAATGGCAGAGTATGTCAAGGCCCATGAAGAAGTCATTTTGGGGCTAAAGAACTATATAAAATTTTGGAAAAATTTAGGGAATGGTTCAAGTATCCGCGATATTATAGACCCATGATAGATTATTGGAGTAAGGTAATTGAAGAGATTGGAAAAGCAATCATATCAGAGGGAGTCTTATATGAAATGTTTTGGCCAAAAACTCAAGAATATTCTCACCTACAAAGCACTACAATGAATTTGTAACAAGGAGCAGAGAGATTCTTAGGCATTAAAGAGTTGAACGATCATTTTTGTGGGCCTCAACGAGATAGGCCAAGGGAAGAGTTTGACCCTATGTCTGATGTGCACCAAGGTGACTTTCTTATGCTTGTTCCGAGTGACACATAAATCTATCCAGTGTGGCTTGCAATGGATTTATCTGACATTGATAATGAGCCTACATCACCAAACTACAGAAAACTCTTGATTCAATATTGGGCACCTTGCGCGAGAAAAAGTAGGATGACAGATACTCAAGCTTATAGTAATTGTTGAAAAGGTTATTGGGCTGTCAACTATAAGGACCCACAAGTGTGGGAAACTGTAGATGCAATTGTTTGGTCCTGGAGACCCAACAAAGGACCATTTTTTAGAACAAAGATTCCAGAAAGACATGCTCTAAAAGCCAAAGAAGGCCTCACTCGTGCACATCAACCACACTTGGATCAAAGTTCAGATATGGTATCAAATGTGGAGTAAAATTATGTGGAGCTTCTATTGTGACTATATTAGTCAATTTGTAAACAAAATCTTTTTTGTATTTTCCTTTGTTTTATGTAATTCGTAGTTATTATTCAAATCCATGTGTTGTACATCCTCTTGACTTTTGGTGTTTATCAACACCACAATCCTATGAGATTTTCACTTTATTTACTAACCACACCCCTCAATTTTTCCCACTTTAAGTGGAAAATTCCCAAATTACATGAATTTAGTCGATTTACAGATTCCCATAATGTGAGATTTTTACCAAAATATCTAATATGGTCTTCATTGTTGGGCATACCCTGCAATCAGTGCGTTCCAAAAGACAACATCCCGCACAGGAGCACCACATCTGGCATTCATATCGACCAAGCCATTGCCAAGCACAATAATTTTATGAAAAAGCCCTACTGAAAGTGTCCCACATTTGGCGTACATGTCAACAAAGTCAGTGCCAAGCACGCCATCTCTTTCAAAGAGCCTCTTGCATAGAGCCACATGCTTGCAAGATGCGCATGTAGGTGATAGCATCTGGAAAAGGCCCTCGCTTTGCAAATGTTCAAAACAGCCCATAGCTTCCTGGCCCGGCCGTTGTCACGCATATCTTGCAATCAATGCATTTCAAAAGACAACATTCCGCACAAGAGCACCACATTTGGCATACATATCAATGAAGGCATTGCCAGGCACAACGGTTTTCTACAGCAACCCATGACCAAGAACATTAGAGTGAATTCTTAAGCCCATATGAGCATCTTGCGTATAGACATGTGCCTTGTAGATGAATGCGTATGTGATCGCATTTGGAGAGAGGCCCTCGCTTTGGATCCGATGAAAACAGCCGAGAGCTTTCTATCCCACATTTGGCATACATATCCATCGAAGCATTGCCAAGCACGCCATCTCTTTTTTAGATCAACTTGCATAGAGCCACATGCCTGCAAGATGCACACGTAGGTGATAGCATCTAGAGAAAGGCTCTCGCTTTGCACCTGCTAAAAACAGCCCAGAGCTTGCCGGCCCGGCTGTTGTTGGGCATATTCTGCAATTTGCACGTTCCAGAAGGTGGCATTCCGCACAGGAGCACCACATCTAGCATAGGTATCGTCCAAGGCATTGCCAAGCATGACAGTTTTTTTCAACAGCCCCTTACTACCAATATCGGAGTGAATTTTTAAGCCCACAACAGCGTGTATTGTGCCTTTAAGATGCACGCTTATGTGATTGCATCTAGAGAGAGACCCTCGCAAGATGCACGCTTATGTGATTGCATCTAGAGAGAGGCCCTCGTTCTGCATGCGCTGAAAACAGCTGAGAGCTTTCCGGCCCTGCTCTGTTGCGCATATCTAGCAATCAATGCACTCCAAGAGATGGCATTCCAGTCAGGAAGATCCTTCGCCACGTTTTGTGCTTTCTGAAGTGCACCACATTTAGCATATGTCTCCACCAAGGCTTTGCCAAGCATGGAACGTTTTTTAAACAGCCGTATCTGAAGTGTTGGCGTACATTCCCGCAATCAATGCACTGCAGGAGATGGCATTCGGGAGTAGAAGCTCTGCAAGCACGTTTTTTGCTTTCCGAAGTGCAATACATTCAGCATACGTATCGACCAAGGAGCACGACAACTTTTTGAAAAAAGCCCTTGCTGAAGTGTCCCACATTTTGCGTACGTATCAATGAAGGCGGTGCTAAGTACGCCATCTCTTTTACAGAGCATCTTGCATCGAGCCACATACCTGCAAGATGCATATGTAGGTGATAGCATCTGGAGAAAGGCTCTTGCTTTGCACATGTTCAAAACAACGCGTAGCTTCGTAGCCTTGTTGAGCATATCCTGCGATCAGTGCATTCCAAAAGACGACATCCCACACAGGATCACACTATTTGGCGTACATATCAACCAAGGCATTGCCAGGCTCGACAGGTTTCTGCCGCAATTCCTTACGAACACTATCAGACCAAAATATTAAGCCCATGTCGGCATCTTGTGTACACATACATGGCTTCAAGAGGCACGCGTTTGTGATTGCTTCTGGAGAGAGGCCCTCGCTTCGGATCCTCTGAAAAGAGACGAGAGATTTCTGGCCCGGCTACTGATGCGCTTATCCCGCAATCAATGACTGGGACAATAAGCTCCTCATGTGCTTTTTGAAGTGCACCACATTCAGCATACGCATCGACCAAGGCATTCCCAAGCACGACAAGTTCTATAAACAACCCTTGCTGAAGTGTCCCACATTTTTCATACATATTGACCAAGGCAGAGCCAAGCACGCCATCTCTTTTCGAGAGCAATTTGCATAGAGTGAGATGCCTGCAAGATGCACACGTAGGTGACGGCGATTGGACAAAGGCCTTCGCTTTGCACATGCTGAAAACAGTCCAGAGCTCGCTGGCCCGGCCGTTGTTGGGCATATCCTGCAATCAGTACGTTCCAAAAGACGTCATCCCGCATAGGAGCACCACATCTGGCATACATATTGACCAAGGCATTGCCAAGCATGGCAGTTTTTTGCAACGGCCCCTTACTAACAATATCAAAGTAAATTTTTAAGCACAAACTAGCGTCTTGTGTTCTTTCCAGATGCACGCTTATGTGGTTGCATTTGGAGGGAGGCCTTTGCTTTGCACCTGCTGCAAACAGTCAAGAGCTTGCTGGCTCGGTGGTTGTTGGGCATATCCCTCAATCAATGCATTCCAAGAGACGACATTCCGGACAGGAAGCTTCTCAAGTAGTTTTCCTGCTTTCTCAAGCACACGACAATTGGCATACATATTGCCCAAGACAATGCCAGGCATTGTATCTTGAACTTTTTGAACAACCCTTGACTATAGCACTCTCATCATGAATTATCTCATCCAGGGGAGGATTTCAAAGTGCTTGCAAGAGCTTCCTTTCCACAGCCATATTGAGTATACCCTGCAATCAAAGCACTACAAGAGACATCCCAGAAAGGATGCCCATCAAGAACTTACGTTCTTTGGTGAGGGCATCACATTTGACATACATATCGAGCATACATACCCTCAACCATGTCAACGTCTTGTGGAAGGGTATAGGCCTTCAAGGTGCAAGATGCATCTAGAGACTTGCCTTCGCATCCGGTTGTGTAGACCTTCAAGATGGATACATAGGTGATTGCATCTGGAGAGAGGACTGAAAACACAATAGAGCTTTCTGGACCGTGAGGATGTAGGAGGAGTTGCTTGCTCATCAGATGCTAGTACTGCATCGTTATTGCTTCCACTAGAGAGAGGTTCTTGGATTAAGGGAGGCGCTGTTTAGCACGCTGTGAGGACAAAAAGCGTTTGACACGGTGTGAGCTATATTAAACGATTAAATGAATCCTGCCGTTTCAAAAGCTCTGCCAAGTGGCTTACGGAGAGGCCAGATTTTTGAAATCGGCTTGTACGCTAACGAAGTAACCAAAAGCCTATGCAAGGTAGAGCAACAGAGAGAGTTAAAAACAAAGGCCCCTAGGTGAGCAATCGAATGCTCCTGAATTAGCAACCACTAAGGGTCAATCCATAGAGAGACACATTGCATCTAGTTCAAAGGACACCCCTAGCATCTCAATCCTAGATGGAGCATTTCTAAATGAAAACTGGGAGTATGAACTACAAACGGAGACTTTAACCGACCTATACACTTGTCACATCTATCACGTGGGTTGGTTAGATCTCCTACAATCCACAATGGGAGATACTAGTGTAGAGGAGCAACAACAAAGAGTTTTTTCATGTCATCCATAGGGTTATTGAGCCGGAGAGGCGGAACAAGGAGATCCACATGCCTTCAACGGGTCTCATGAGATTCTTGGATACAGGGAAGATAGACAACCAACTTTATCACAAAAGGAGACTCCCTCGATAAGCCCAGTGGATTCTCCAAATGTTGTTTTTCTAGGGGTCTCAGTACAATCTGAGCCCACAAGTGATAGCTCTACCTTTCCAAGTTTAGCTCATCTTTCTCTTGATGACACCACGGCTACCATGCCTACCCCAGTGATGGGTATGACAAAAAACATACCATGGACGTCATTCATTAGTAAAGCACCACTACATGGTGGCCCAATGCCTACAACGATACCTACAAGTGTGTATCAATCATATGCACCTTTGGGTCCTCATGCTCATGTAGCTCCTACTCCTCCCATTGTTTCAACAACGTATGCTCCATGACCACAACATCCAAACCCTTATTTCAATGAGACCATACCAACTAGCATTAGCATGTCACATCTGACGTCTGCTATGCCTAGGGCCACACATATAAACTTTGGGCCACCACATGGCACAACACCATACCAAACTTGGAACCCAAGGGTTGCATATACGCCAAACCCAATGCCAATCCCCATTCCACACGTAGTCCCGAGAGCACATGTCCCCACTATACCTGCTCACTTAGGTGACTTGGCAACATTTGCTGAAGCTATTGGTTGATCCATTGCTGAAAATATGCGTAACACGCGTGATAGAGAGCCTAGAAGAAAGGCAGTACAAATAGCCAAGCTCACACAAAAATTTAGTGGAGACGGGGATGTGAGAAAGCATATCAAAATATTTGAATAAATATGCGATTCCCTAGGAGAACACAATGACTTGCATAAGAGTAATGCTTTAAGCGTTACCTTGAGTGACAAGGCTGGGGATTGGTATAGAACCCTAAGGGTGGAAGAGAAAATGATTTACCCTACTCTTAGGAGACTATTCTTGAAAGAGTACATATGAGAGGTAGTGCTTTGGGGTGTAGCATCTCAACTCTAGAAAGCCCAACGAGAGGAAGGAGAGTCCCTGAGAGACTTTATTAGTTGCTTGAAGCATTTGAATTCTTGTTGTAATCCAAATGAGCACTTCAATAATAACCAATTGCTCGATAGATTCATTAGGAGATTCCGACATGAGGATATCTACAATGGCCTAGTCATTAGAGGAATCACCACTTGGGAAGGAGTCACCACCAATGTAATCTAATTGGAGGACAACTTAATGATTCAAGGAGAAAGAGTGTTTGTTGAGCCTAAATCTACTAGCTCGCAAGCATCGGGGCATGAGCCAATGACCATATAGCCTATTGCTAAAGAGCCAAAGATTTCTGAGATGACCTTAGTAGATCTCACCAAGGCTATTCAAGAAAGTCTTAGAGACAATCATGCTCCACAAAATAATCATATGTATCCAAGAAGGAAGCAACAATGGTGCTCAATCTGTGTGGGCTTCTGCCACACGTATCGAAGCAAGGGCCTTGCCTAGCACTGTGTGCAAGCCACAAATGGCTCCAAGCACGCAACTAGCCTAAACTAGTAAGCTCAAAGATGATGATGGTGTGTCACTCACCGCTCTACGCTTGCTGTTGTGGAGGATTCCTCGCCGCGAAGAAGAAGGAGCCGCCACTGCACCGCGCTCAACCGCTTCGCCGCCACCGTGCCGTCGTCGCAATGCTCGATCTCTCTCTCTCTCTCTCTCTCTCTCTCTCTCTCTCTCTCTCTCTCTCTCTCTCTCTCACGCACACACACACACACACACACACACACACACACACACACAAGGAGATGAAGAAGAAGAAGATGGAGATGGAGCAAGAGCACTCTTCAATTGCACAAATGAAAGAATGAATGATTTTTAGGTTTAGGTGACTTTTATATGAGCTCACCCCATTCACACTTGGGCGCCCATACTTAGCCAACTAACCCTTGAATGTTCCTGTTGGAGTGCGCCTCTCATCGGCGATCACTCTTACCCTTTTCCTATTAGACCAACAAGCCCGGTCCATGACTACAAGAAGCGGACGCCAGTGGTTAACATGCCCCCCTTTCTGATGTAGATTTTGTCCTTGAAATATAACAGTGCAGCATCGAGATCCACGATAGAAGTACCTGTGTCAGAAGAAAAACATCATTGTGAAATCTCAAAGGCAGCATGTATAGGTGTGCAATAAGTGAGATGCATACATGATATTCTAGAAAATGCAAAAACAAATTCATGAATTGTAACATTGCCAACTAGAACAAGCGTAGTACCTGAATAAAATGCAATTGAGTTAGGGTCTATTAGGTCGACTCTAAGAGAAGTACACAAGAGCTAGGGCTAAATTAAGTACTAGATTGACCAACATTAATTAAAAAATGTTGATTAAAGAGTAGTTAACTAGGAATGCTCGTTGGGGTCTAAGGACTAGTGGTCTTGTCAGTTATACCACTTAAGTGTGATCCACATAAAATACAAGGAAGTTTGTGCTATTTGCTTTCTCTTTTTCTTTGTTTTCTTTTTTTGTTGTTGTCATAGTTGCTACAAGTAGTTGGAGGACTCGAGGTCTCAAATACCAGCAGCTGGGAGACTCAAGGTCTCAAATACCAGCTTAAGCATAAACTAGCCGAGAGACTCGAGGTCTCAAATACCAGCTTAACACATGGGCTTCCATAACACAAGTCACACTTAGGTGGAATAAACTAGAGAGAATTATATCCTCATAGGCTAAAACATTACTAAAGTTACTACAATTAATGACTATTTAGGAATTAAAGTCAGCAATTAAGTGGCCTAGTTTAGCCTAAGGTCCTGATACCTACTTAAAGTCAACTAATAGACCAAACTCAAAGAGAAGAACAAGGTACTAGAAGTTTGAAAAAATTATAGCATCTAAATTGGCAATGTCACAACTTCATAAATTTTATATATTGTTAGAATTCAAATGACAAAATGCAAACATGTAAATGTGGAAGCATAGATAAAAGGAAGTAGTACACCTGATATAATGGAGAACATCCGTTGTAACATGTAAACATCCATTGTCATTGTCCTTCAAAGGCATCCTTATGTAGTCACAAACTGCACAATAGTCACCACCAAACATCCACCTTCCAGAAGCACATTAGTGGAAAAAGGTACCAACACTTATTGAACACAATTAAAAAACATAAGGAACCCTAACCTTATTATTTTTACTCCCCCTAGAGAGTTAAGGGAATAGGATATTGCAAATATTGGGGGGGAACCCTAAGGCTAAACCCCTATCCTCGTCATCGATAAAAACAAAGCATCGTCCGTGAGACCATATGTGCCATCCGTGTAATCATGTAAAACTTCTTCATCATCAAAGGCACCAATGTTTACTAAGAAGGTCACTAGACGCCTATAGTCATCTTGGTCAAAAGGATAGGCTTGTGCAATGGGAGAGACACTCTCTACTATGTATGGTTCAGCCGTGGTCAAGAGACGTATCAGTCATTCTAACTCCTTGAAATTCCTCTCACATGCTAGCGTACCTATTAAATCCCATTCACAGGCAATCACCGGAAATACCATGTGAAACACTTGTGAAAAGTAACGGGGGTAACTCTCACCCAAGGCAGAAGTGGATGACTCTAGTGTACACACAGATAGATGATGGTTAGAGTGCAAATATTACAAGGGTCGTGTTCTTGTGCATAATGTATTTTTATGATTTTGTGTTATGTATACAACTTGTAAGTTTCCACATTATTGTTTGGTGGCTCTTGCTCTTTTACTTTTTTATCTTGCTTTTGTGAGTATAAGGCTTTATATATAGGATTGGAGATTGAGAGGTCAGGGAGGAAGGTTGAGAGGGAAGCTAGTGAATGATGGATGTCAGCAAACACTCCCCCCTTCCTTGGGTAGATCATACCTTTTGGAATGATGTCATCACCTTTTGAAACCAATTGTTCCAAGTTGTTATGGGTGAAGGCTTTAACCAATAGTTTTACCACCCTATGTGTTTCATCTAGTTGCAAGGGTGGTAAGGTACTCTCCCATGATTTTATTTGCAACGTTGTTGTAGGTGGTGAACTTACAACTGGAGGTGCAAACTCTTCCTTGTTTATATGGATATGTACAATGGTGGGTGGAGGTTGTGTCAAAGCTTCTAGTTCCATATAGGAACTACATGAAGAGCAAGAAGCTTCATTTGACTTCCATGTTCCTGAGCCAGGTGGAACAAATCGTTCTTTCTTCTGTACCCAAACTAGCTCTGGAGCGGGTGTGTAGCATTTTGTGATTTTTTCCTTTCCGCGATCTTCAATTCGTTTTGGAGCCACAAGATTGTGATCACATGGGCCAGGTGACAAGTAAGAGCACAATTTACGTTTTGGCACCCAGATTTGATCATTTCCTTCATAGTCGCCTTGGGCTTCCGATAGTTTTTAAGGAATCCAACGCAACATTTCTTTACATTTCTTGGGGCGAGTGGGACATCTCTTACCAGGCTCCTATCATTTAGCACTAGCTATGGTTGCTAAAGAAGCTTTAGGGACCCACTTGTATGTTTTCTTTGTTATTTGGGATGGGTCTTGTGTGTCTCAAGCTTTATTTCAACTACATCATTTGAATCTCTAGAGAGTTGGGCTATGGGGACATATGGTTCAACCTCTTGGACATGCAATGTTTTGGGTTTTATTTCCTTAAGAGGCAATATCTCAGGGACTATGGCTTGAGTGGCAAGGCTAAGAGTTGGTTTCTGAATTGTGACGCCCCCCCCTGTTGCCCAATCAAGAGTGGCAGGGCTAAGAGTTGGTTTCTACGTTGTGACACCCCCTGTTGCCCAATCAATAGTGCATTTGGTGGCTATCATCCACGTGCGTCCTAGGTTTCAACTCCATCAAGAGTCTCCACACGAATGGTTCCTTGTGGGGTGATCTCACATACTCTATATGGTCCTTTTTCTGCATATTTTGACTTTTTCTTTTCGTTACGCACTCCATACATAAGGACTTTATCACCAACATTGATATCTTTGTTCTTTAGATGACGGTCAAACCATTTCTTCCTCCTATATTTCTCCACAAGTGCATTTTGAACAGCTAATTGCCTCTCTTCATCTAGCCTTTCAAGGATGTATAATTGCTCAACTAAGGGGTTGCCATCCCAACCTTCTTGAGAAGCTACTCGAAGACTAGGAACGATAAACTCCCATGGCATAACCGCTTCTTGGACATATACCATCTTAAACGGTGTGCAGTTAATGGCAACTTAGTACGCAGTACGATTAGCCCATAAAGCTGAAGTCAGCTTTAAATCCCAATCTGTGCGATAAGCTTCCACCATTTTGGTCAAGATAGAGATTAAGGTCTTGTTGGTGCTCTCAGCTTGGTCATTTGCTTGTGGATAATAAGGTGTGGACTTATGGTGAGCTATCATAAAGTTGGTAGTGAGTTCTTTTATTACTCCAATTATAAAATGAGTACCATTGTCACTCACAATCTCAAAGGGACAACCAAATCTTGTAATAATGTTCTCAAAGAGAAACTTGGCAGTTGACCTTGCATCAGCCTTACGTGTCGCCCTAGCTTCCGCCCACTTTGTTACATAGTCAGTGGCGGCGATAGTCAGTGGCAACGATAATATATCGAGATTGAGTGCTACGAGCTGCCAGACTAATTGGGCCTACAAAGTCCAAACCCCATTTTTCAAATCGTTGAGTCACTTTAACAGGTTGTAAGGGAATCCTATCCTTTCATTGCATGATCTTGTAACATTGGCATTCATCACATCCTTTTGCAAAAAGTGATGCATCCTTGAATAAAGTAGGCCACCAATAGCCTGATTGCAACACCTTTCTAGTTGTTAGTTTCCCTGAGAAATGTCCTCCGGCTATACCCATGTGGGCTTCTTGCAGTATGTATAAATACTCATACTCACGGGCACAAGGTCTAAGAATATCATCCTTCCCTAACCTGTAGAGAGTTCCTTCAATGAGAGAGTAAGGTTCACATTCTTTTAATAGTTTTTGAGGTATGTCCTTACGAAGCTCTTTGGGTGGAAAACCATTAACTAGAAAGTTCACAATCTTCTCACTCCATTCAAGTATGGTTTTGACTAGGAATAGAGAAGTATCGGGCAACTCATCATCGACTCCCGTAGGGGCTTCCCCATTGGGTATGCGAGACAAATGATCCGCCATGACATGTCTTTTACCAGGTCTCACCACAATGGTAAAATCAAACTCAAGGAGAATTAACAACCATCGTGCGATTCTTCCCGTGGAACAAGGTTTATTTACTAGATACAACAAGGCTTGATGATCAACATAGAAAACAAACTTGTTGGCCAAAACGTAGTAGCAAAATTCCTTCAGTACATAAATCATACCTAAACCTTCTCGCTCGGTAGTGGTGTAGTTTTTCTCGGCATCATTCAATTGACGACTTGCAAAGCTAATGGGGTAGTCCAGTTTATGTTCTCCTGGTTGAGCTAGAACACACCCAATAGCAAAGTTCGATGCATCAATATGAACATGGAAAATTACATTCCAATCGGGCACTCGTAGAATAGGAGCACTAGTCAAGGTCTTTTTCAATGACTCATAAGCATGGTCACAATCCACGGTCCAGTGGAACTCAATAAGAAGCTTGTACAAAGGACAAGCTATCTTGGCAAAGTTTAAACTAAACGGTCGGTAATAACCAACATGGCCCATGAAGCTTTGAACTCCTTTATAGTTTGTAGGTGGTGGCAATTCAACAATGGCTTTAATTTTGCTCTAATCTGTGGAAATCCCATTTTTGGACCCTATATCCCTAAAATGACTCCATTTTTAACCCAAAATTGGTATTTGAAAGGGTTTAAGAAGATGCGATACAATCTGCACTTCTCAAACACTTTTGGTAAGCATGATAGATGTTCTTTCCAAGAGGAATAAACACAAAGGTCATCTAAGAAATCTTCACAAAACTACCTCAAATATTCTCTAAAGGCAATGTTTATTAATCTTTGAAAGGTAGCAGGGACATTGGTTAAACCAAAAGCCATAACACGAAATGCGAACACTCCAAATTCGGTTATAAAGGCTCGTTTAGCTTGGTCCTCTAGCACAATTGTGATTTGATTGTAACCAGAGTAGCCATCTAAAAAGCTGTAATCTTCCTTCTCTGCAAGTCTTTCAAGCACATATTCTGAATATGGCAAGGGGTAATGGTCCCTCCTAGTGGCGGCATTGACCTTCTTGAGATCCATGTATGCTCTGAGTTTTCCATTCTTTTTTGGCACAATCACTATTGGAGACACCCATTTTGTGTTCTCAATAGGGTATATGAATCCGCATTTCACAAGATTTTCAATCTCTTCTTGAATGATCTTTGCATATTTAGGATTCATTGGGTAGGGTCTTTGTTGAACTGGTTTAGCCATGCTATTCATGGGGATTGTGTGTTGCACCATGGAAGGTGGAACACCTTTCATATCATGATATGTACAGGAAAATATATCCCTGAATTCCTTGAGAAGTTCTTTAAGTACACACTCCTCAGTCTCTGTCAGACCTTGGGTAGTGAAAACAGGTTTGGACTCCTGGGTCTACTAACTCTATTTCCTTAACTATCATTGGACTGTCACAGACTCCATTGCCCCCATCAATAGGTTTTCTTTGAGCATTTGTATACACAACCTTACGTTCCTCTGTGGTATAGGATTTGAAATGTTTAGGTGCAGGGTGTAAGTCTATGGGGTCATGTTGTTCTGTGGACTGTGATTTCACTTTCGATTCCTTTTGTTGTTGAGCTAACTCTCGATTTTGTCGTCTCCTTACGGTACGGCTCAACTTTGGCTTCTCTGTAGCCTCTAGTTGTGCGATGTCAATGGGTTGTGGACTACACCACATAAGGCTTTGAAGGTATTCACCCCAGTTATCTACCAACTTCCAATGAGCATCACATGCCCCTATATAATTAAGCCATTCTGCGGTAGATTTCTTTTCATTTATTCTAGCACGCACATTTGCTCGATATGTGAAGAGTCACTAGATGAATCACTACTTGTGTCTTCTGCTCCCTTGGATAGATTGTCATGTAGGGTACCACTGGGCCCTGAATGGTTTGTCCCCACATTTTTGCACTAAGATTTAACTCAAATTCTTCGTTCTCAGAGTCAATTTCAATTGATGATTCTTACCCCAAATCGTGTGGGCTATAGTCTTGTGAGACGCTACTGGTTCCAATGCCAGTCAAACCTTCATCTTGTAGGTCATCAGAAGCTATATGCATTGCTTCTAGTTATTTTAAGGGCATGAGTGGTGGCATTTCATCCCCCTTAGGTGTTACCCAGGTCGTCCCCCTGTTTCCCCAAGTGTCTATGGTTGCTGCTAGGTGGACCCAATCCACATTGTCCAGCTCAGTCATCCCAGGTAGTACATCCATATAGGGAGAATCTTTCCCAACATCAGTGTCCGCTTTACACATGTAACAATACTGCAATGGGGCCGAGTGAGCTGTGGTGTCAGACTATGATCAATTATAAACGTGTTTCCTAGGGGATGTGCTCGACCAGTTACAAGATCCACTCGAATGATAGAATCTTGAAGTTGCACGTAGACATGGTTTTTAGACCAGTCATGCACCATTTTTGCTTCCCTCATGAAAGGACGTCCTAAGATCATCTCCGATGCCATAGTGTGCTTGGAGAAATCCATAACAATGAAGGTAATTCTTATTTTATGTCCAAAGACCTTAATCTTGAGATCTTCTAGCATCCCAATAGGTTTAACAATAGACCCATTGGCCATCTTCACTACTATGGTTGTGGTCGCAAGGTGAGGTCTCCCCATAGTTTCCCAACAATTTTTAGTCACAATGCTAACCCCAACGCCACCATCAAGGATTCCCTTCACAGTTAATCCCTTAGTAGTGATTGGTATGGTCGCATTGGATTCATCACCCTCAAAGTATTGTCTCAACTTGTTAACAGGTATTTCTACCACAAGGTTCTCATATAGGTTGGGTTGTGGATCTAAGTGTTCCTCCTATATTGGCATCTCCCCAGCTCCATCCATTTGTGCAAATTGTGGTAGCCCAAACTTCATTTCTCCATTGAGGAAAGCTCGAAGAGCTGAGACTAGCTCAGGGTCTTTATATAGTTTGGACATGATGGTGGTTCTAACTTATGAAGACATGAAATCCATCAATTTGGCAATGTTTAATGGCACCTTTTGGGCTTCAGTCCCTTGATGTGGGGAAGATGGGATCTCCATTTCTTTGATAGGATTAGGTAGTCCCTCTGTAAAAATTCTTTCTATCAAGAAGTGAGTACGCCCACTTTCACATGACTTTAAGTCACTTTCTTCTTGGATGACACTAGGTATGGCTAAGGGTCTATGGACTTGGTGAGGTTGTTGTTGTGTAGGGAACACCGTGTCTGTAATTTGGATCTGCCTAGGTGCTGGTTCCATGGTTTCACCTGAATTAGAATCCTCTTCAATGTCGTTCATATATACGTGGTCGTCACCATTCCCTATGTTGGTCTTTGAACTAGGGTCTGACTTCGCTACTTTTTGTGATCTCTTCCTTTGTGTTTTCTTCTTTTCCTAAGATTGGGCAATTGATGACGTGTCTCTTTCCTCAAGAATATTTTTTTTTGTTTTTGGAGCATCGATCCTGTGAGTACGTTTACTGGTACCACAAGTGTACATTGTGATGGCTCCTTGGTAGCTTCAATCAAGTTTAATGGCGTGATCTTTGGTGCATTTGGATTATTTGGACATTGGGCAATCAAATGATCTATGCCACATTGATTACACATGAGTATCAACATTGTAGACATGCTCGCTTGATTGGTTTGCATTACTGCGGGATTCTTTTGTAGCCTAAGAGGACACTCGGCCACACGATGTAAACCTCCACACTCATAGCATTGAAGAGGTGGTCTCTTAGTAGTGTAATTGATATTTTGGCCTAACACTGGAGGTGGTAAGGTGTTGTTTGAACAACATTTTGGGCCCTAGGGACCATGTGTTGTGACATTTGTTCAAGAGGTGGGATCGGCATCAATGCAGGCACTCGAGGTGTGTCTGTCCATGCTAAGGTTGGTCTATTGGCCATCGTGCGCTTGAATACTATGCAATCCTTAGCTTGATGACCATACCTCCCACATGCATTGTAGTTCCCATTGACTTTTAACAGGTACTATGCGGTCCATAGCATACTGAGCACCATTGTTGCTCCCTTCTTGGATACATATGATTGTTTTGCGGAGCACGATTGTCTTTAAGACTCTCTTGAATGGCCTTGGTGAGATTTGCTAAAGCCATCTTATATATCTTTGGCTCCTTAGCAATAGGCTTTAGGGTCATTGACTGATGCCCCGATGCTTGTGAGCTAATAGATTTAGGCTCAACATACACTCTTTCTCCTTGAATCATTAAATTATCCTCCAATTGGATCGCATTGGTGGTGACTGATTCCCAAGTGGTGATACCAGTAATGACTAGGCCATTGTACATATCCTCATGCCGTAATCCCCTAATGAATCTATCAAGCAATTGATTATTATTGAAGCGCTCGTTTGGATTACAACAAGAATTCAAATGCTTTAAGCGACTAATAAAGTCTCTCACCGACTCTCCTTCCTCTCGTTGGGCTTTCTGGAGTTGAGAGGATACACCCCAAAGCACTCCCTCTCGTATGTATTCTTTCAAGAACAGTCTCCTAAGAGTAGGATAAATCGTTTTTTCTTCCACCCTTAGGGTTCTATACCAATCCCTAGCCTTCCCACTTAAGGTTAGGCTTAAAGCGTTACTCTTATGCAGGTCATTGTGTTCTCCTAGAGAATTACATATTTGTTCAAACACTTCAATATGCTTTCTCACATCCTCGTCTCCACTAAATTTTTGTGTAAGCTTGGCTATTTGTACTGCCTTACTTCTAGGTTCTCTATAAGGCGTGTTACGCATATTTTCAGCAATAGATCGACCGATAGCTTGAGCAAATGTTGCCAAGTCACCTAAGTGAGCAAGAATCGTGGATGGAGGTGCTCCAGAGACTACATGTGGAGTAGGTATTGGCATTGGGCTTAGCGCATAGGAAGCCCTTGGGTTCCACGTTTGGTACTGTGCTATGCCATGTGGCGGTCCAAAGTTCATATGTGTGGCCCTAGGCATAGTAGACGTCGGATGTGACATGCTAATGCTAGCCGATATGGTCCCATGAAAATAAGAGCTTGGGTGTTGTGGTTGCGGAGCATAGGTTGTTGAAACAATGGGAGGGGTAGGGGCTACATGAGTGCGATGACCCATAGGTGCATACGGTTGGGACACACTTGTAGGGGCCATTGTCGGCATTGAGCTACCATGTAGCAGTGCTTTACTAACAAATGAGGTCCATGGCATGTTTCTTGGCATGCCCATCATTGGGATAGGCATGGTAGCCGTGGTGTCATCAAGGGAAAGATGAGCTAGACTTGGAAAGTAAAGCTATCGCTTGTGGACTCAAATTGCACTAAGACCCCTGGCAAAACAACATATGGAGAATGCATCAAACTTACTGAGGGAGTCTCCATTTGCAATAAGGTTGGTTGTTTATCCTTCCCTGTATCCAAGAATCTCATGAGACCCATTGAAGGTCGGTTAGAGTTTCCGTTTGTAGTTCGTACTCCCAGTTCTTATTTAAGAACACTCCATCTAAGATTGAGGTGCTAGGGGTGTCTTTTGAACTAGATGCAATGTGGCTTTCTATGGGTTGACCCTTAGTGGTCGCTAATTCAAGAGCACTTGATTGCTCTCCTAGCAAAGATATTGACATAGGGGCTTTCGCTTTTAACTCTCTTCGTTGCTCCGCCTTGCGTAAGCTCTCAATTTCCTTTTCCCTAGTTGTGATGATATACCGCTCAACTTCTTGTACTTCGGCAAGGCTTCTACCATCACGTAATATAACCTTGGAGGGGAATAGCTCTGAAGAGTCAGGGGGTGCAGTGAATTGAGTATTCACGTGTAAATTCTCTAAGGACATAGGGTCTACGTTGGTCATGAATGGAGAATTTACTTCCCCACCCCCCTCATTTACATCGTTAGCTCCATGTTTGGAGCGAGTGGCTCTACTAAAAGTTTCCTTCAAGGGGCTAAGCACCCTCGGCCCGGACCGTGGCATGCATGTCTTGGCTTGAGCTATCAAGATTAGGCATTGGGTAACCCTCCATGACGTCGTAGTCAGAGGAAGAGTCACTAGACGCTATATGTGGGTCCTAAGTGGCACTATCTTGGGTTCCCGCTGAGGGCCTAGAGCCTAAGGTAAAGGAATAATTAGTGCCCGCGTAAACGGAGACACTCTTGATGTGCTCCTCCTCTAGCACACAACCAGAGCGTACGTGCATGTGACCTCGACACTCTAGACGTGTTGGTGAGTGCCTGTGGAGGCCGCTCACCTAGTTTTTTAGGTGTTTATAACCTTTTTTTGGGGGTATTTTTGGTCTCCTTTTTTAACCGAGCCATTGAATATGGCATGCGATAGCTCAAAACGAGCGTCTTGGCTAGAGGGACATGCCGGCTTTATAGTCCCCGTTTTGGTTACGTACAGCCCTCGGAATCCTAAAACTAGTCTTTTCCTAGGTGGGGAGAGGGCTATAATTAGTAAGTCCAAAGGGTGAGTGTGAAGGGGATGGTGGAGGACTTGAGGAACTTGTCCCACATGCCCTCATTCCCTCTTGTGGGAGTAGGGGTATATATATAAGAGTGTGTCGTATATATCATAGGACTGAGGCCTGGGCCTAGGATTGGGCTTGGGCTTGGGCTTGGGCTTAGGCTTAGGCAAATGATCCCAATCCCAATCCAAAATTTTTGTAGAGCATGCTCACACCTCACGCTTAAATATTTTCATATTTTTTAAAATTTTAATTACTATTATTATTATTTTAAAAAAAAATTGGCCGATCACCGTGCGCGGTTTCAATGGCCTTTTTGGGCCACACACGCACACAAAACTTTTTGCCTACTCACCTAACTAAACTAACCTTATCTCTTCTGCAGCTAACTACTCTGCTAACTAAGCTTATCTACTCTACTAACTACTAACTCACAGTACAACTTCCTACTCTGCTATTTCTTACTCTTTCACTACCTAACACACTAACTACTAGCTGTGCAAATAAAAAAATGTGTCAAAGCAGACATTGACAGAAAACAAGCTATTCACTAACTATGTAAAGACTGTGTGCAAGCAGACATTGGCAGAAAATACTCATTCACTACTAACTACTAACTGTGCACATTATAAAAAACTGTGTAAAAGCAAACATTGGCAGAAAACAAAGATTATGCAAGAAATTAAAGCTTGTAGAAAATAACTTATTTTTCTTCCTCTTCCTTCCGAACACAAACACTCACAGAAGAAGCACAGAGTGCCTCTTGAGCTTAGTGCAGGGCGATTCCCCGGTAGCGGTGCCAAAAATGTGGGCTTCTGTCGCACGCATCGAAGCAAGGGCCTTGCCTGGCACTATGTGCAAGCCACAGATGGCTCCAAGCACGCAACTAGCCTAAACTAGTAAGCTCAAAGATGATGATGGTGTGTCACTCACCACTCTATGCTTGTTGTCGTGGAGGATTCCTCGCCGCGAAGAAGAAGGAACCGCCACTGTGCCGTGCTCAACCGCTTCGCCATCGTGCTGCCGTCGTTGCAATGCTCGATCACTCTCTCTCTCTCTCTCTCTCTCTCTCTCTCTCTCTCTCTCTCTCTCTCATGCACACACACACACACACATACACACACACACACACACAAGGAGATGAAGAAGAATAAGATGGAGATGGAGCAAGAGCACTCTTCAATTGCACAAATGAAAGAATGAATGATTTTTAAGTTTAGGTGACTTTTATATGAACTCGGCCCATTCACACTTGGGCACCCATACTTAGCCAACTAACCCTTGAATGTTCCTATTAGAGTGCACCTCTCATCGGCAATCACTCTTACCCTTTTCCTATTGGACCGACAAGCCCGGCCCATGACTATTAGAAGTGGACGCCAGTGTGGTTAACAATCTGCTATGGTTGACATAGTACCAGTGAATGCACTATGTTTAGAGTAAAATTTAATTGGAATCACAATGCATGTGGGAGATATGGTCATCAAACCAAGAATTTCATAGTATTTAAACGTGCGATGGCCAATAGACCAACCTTAGCATGGATGGACACACCTAGAGTGCCTGCATTGATGCCGGCCCCACCTCTTGAACATCAGTCACAACACATGGTCCCCAGGGTCCAAAATGTTGTCCAATAACACTCTTACCACCTCCAGTGCTAGGACCGCAACCACCACATCCGAGAATCACTTCTGTGAATCAAGTGGATTGTTAGACATCTATTGCTTGTTTGGAAGGCTGTGAGGAAGATATAGACCCTAATATTTCCTATGGGATCGATGCACTTGAAGGAAGTCCATAATATTACATGGAGGGCTATTGGGGACAAGTCAAACTTGTCTATCAAGTAGCTACTCTTCCAGCAAGAGGCCAAAATATCAATTTCACTCCCAAGAGACCGCCTCTTCAATGCTACGAGTGTGGGGGTCCACATCGTGTAGCCAAGTATCCCATTAGATTACAAAAGAATGCCACACTAATGCAAACCAATCAAGCGAGCACATATACAATGCTAATACTCATGTGTAATCGATGTGGCTAGATCACTTGATTGCCCAATGCCCTAATAATCCAAATACGCCAAAGATCACGGCATTGAACTTAATTGAGGTTATCGAGGAGCCCTCACAAAGTATGCCTATGGTACCAATAAATGTATTCATACAAGCAATGCTCCAAAACCAAAATTATATTCTTGAAGAAAGAGACACAACATCAATTGCCCAATCTCAGAAGGAGAAGAAAACACAAAGGAAGAGATCGCAAAAAGTAGCAAAGTCAGACCCCAATTCAAAGACCAACATAGGGATTGGTGATGACCTCGTATATATGAACAACGCTGAAGAGGATTCTGATTCAGGTGAAACCATGGAGACTAAATGACCATTAAAAAAGAAAAAAACAAGGAGATCATCGTGAGCCACAATGGCCAGGACCCAAGAAACCCAAGAAGAAGATAGGAACTTACCCAAACCCTACAGAGGAGATCGAGTGAGTCAAGCAATTAATGGGTTTGGAAAAAAAGCCCAAAGGGATCTAGAGCCAGCACCTAGGCAGATCCAAATTATAGACAGAGTGTTCCCTACGCAAAAGCAACCTCACAAAGTCCATAGACCACTAGCCATACCTAGTGTCATCCAAGAAGAAAGTGACTTTAAGTCATGAGAAAGTGGACATACTCCCTTCTTGTTGGAGAGAATGTTTACAGAGGAATTACCTGACCCTATCGAAGAAATAGAGATTCCATCTTCCCCATGTCAAGGGACTGAAGCCCAAAAAGTGCCGTATAAATATTTCCAAATTGATGGATTTCATGGCTTCAGAAGTTAGAACCACCATCATGTCCAAACTATATGGAGACCCCGGGCTTTTCTTAGCTCTTCGAGCTTTCCTCAATGGAGAACTCAAAGTCAGGCTACCACAATTTGCACAGATGTATGGAGCTAGGGAGGTGCCAATAGAGGAACATTTAGATCCACAACCCAACCTAATTGAGAACTCTGTTGTTGAAATACCTGTGAACAAGTTGGAACAATACTTTGAAGGCAATGAATCCAATGCAACCATACCAATTACTACCAAGGGATTAACTGTGAAGGGAATCCTTGATGGTGGTGTTGGGGTTATCATTGTAACTAAGAATTGCTGGGAATCCATGGGAAGACATCACCTTGGGACTACAAACATAGTGGAAAAGATGGCCAATGGGACTATTGTTAAACCTACTGGGATGCTAGAAGATCTCAAGCTCAAGGTCTTTGGACACAAAATAAGGCATAGCTTCATTGTTATGGATTTTTCCAAGCACACTATGTCATCTGAGATGATCTTAGGATGTCCTTTCATGAGGGAAGCAAAAATGGCGCATGACTGGTCTAAAAACCATGTCTACTTGCAATTCCAAGAGTCTGTCATTCGAGTGGATCTTGTAACTGGTCAAGCACATCCTCTAGGAAACAGATTTATAATTGATCATAGATCTGACACACAATTCATTTCGCCCCATTGCAGTATTGTTACCCGTGCAAAATGGACAATGATGTTGGGGAAGATTCTCCTTATATGGATGCTCTACCTGGGATGACTGAGTCTGCAGTGTGGATGGGTCCACCTAGCAGCAACCATAGACACTCGGGGAAATAGGGGGATGACCTGGGTAACACATGAGGGGGATGAAATGCTATCACTCGTACCTTTAAATATGATAGGAGCAATGCATATAGCTTTTGATGACCTACAAGATGAAGGCTTGACTGACATTGGAACTAGCAGCGTCTCAAAAGACTATAGCCCATACGATTTGACGTCAAAAATAATCAATTGAAATCAACTCTGAGGATGAATTCTCTTCCGCTTCCTTTTGTTGAATCAGCTCAACAACAAAAGGAAGCGGAAGAGAAGTCACAGTCCATAGTGCCACAAGACCCCACATATTTACACCCTGCACCTGATCATTTCAAATCCTACACCACGAAGGAACGTAAGGTTGTGTATACAAAGTCCCAAAGAACACCTATCAATAAAGTTAATGGAGTCTATGATGGTCCAACGACAGCTAAGGAAATAGAGGTAGCAGGCCCATGTGACGAGTCCAAACCTGTTTCATTGCTAGATAATGAGGAATACGTACTTAAGGAGCTTCTCAAGGAATTCAAGGATATATTTTGTTGGACATATCATGATATGAAAGGTGTTCCACCTTCCGTGGTGCAACACACAATCCCTATGAATAGCATGGCTAAACCAGTCGAGCAACGACCCTACCCAATGAATCCTAAGTATGCAAAAATTGTTCAAGAAGAGATTGAAAAGCTTGTCAAATGCGGATACATATACCCTACTGAGAACTTAGAATGGGTGCCTCCAATAGTTATTGTGCCAAAAAAGAATGGGAAACTCAGAGTGTACGTGGATCTCAAGAATATCAATGCCGCCACTAGGAGAGATCATTACCTCTTGCCATATTCAAAACATGTGCTTGAAAGAGTCGTAGGGAAGGAAGCTTATAGCTTTTTAGATGGGTACTCAGGCTACAATCAAATCACAATTGCATTAGAGGAACAAGCTAAAATGGATTATATAACCAAATTTGGAGTGTTCGCATTTCGTGTTATGGCTTTTGGCTTAACCAATGCCCCTGCTACCTTCCAAAGATTAATAAATACTGCTTTTAGAGAATATTTGAGGTAGTTTTTCAAAGCTTTCTTGAATAACCTTTGTGTTTATTCCTCTTGGAAAGAACATCTATTATGTTTATGAAAAGAGTTTGAAAAGTGGAGATTATCTCGCATCTCATTAAACCCTTTCAAATGCCAATTTTGGATTAAACATTGAAGGTGCCACGGGAAGCATGTGCGAGTGCAAGTGCGAGAGTAGAGAGAGAGAGAGAGACCTGCTTTGGGTGGAGCTCACAACAACGTTATCCTGTTGCAGCTCCTTATTCTGTTTGTATTAAAGAATAAGTGTATACATGGTTAAGTTAGTAGATGGGTTAGTAGTAAGTGGGATGTCCGGCCAGTTAGCCTGAATCCCAACAAACTCCCACTTGAAGGCCAACGCAACCCAAGTGACTTGGTATGTACAACCGTGAAGCAATCTAGTGGCTTCAACCTATACCCATCAACTCACTGCAATGTGTAAACCGCTCCAAAGCTAAGCCTTTCATCAAAGCATCTGTTGGGTTGTTGTCAGTGTGTACCTTGACCAAATCAACTAGCTTTTTGGCCAAGAAATCTCTCACGAGATAATACCTGACTTCAATGTGTTTCGATTTGGAGTGAAACATGGGATTCCTTGCCAATGCAAGATCACTCTGACTATCACAATATAACATTGGAGTCTCATCAATGCCAAGATTTTTGACCAAGCGAGATAACCATACAGCCTCTTTACTTGCATCTGACAATGCAACGTACTCTGCTTCCGTAGTGGAAGACGACTTACAATATTGAAGACATGACCTCCAAGATACTGCTGCTCCAGAAAATATGAAGACATATCCAGATGTCAATCTTCTATTGTCAACACGACCCGCATAGTCTGCATCCGCATAACCCATGATGGATGCATCGTTGTTCCCGAAGCGTAAACATTTGCTGGCCATACCTTTGAGGTACCTAAGAATGTGCTTCACTGCTTCCCAATGCTTGCTGCTAGGATTTTCCATATATTGGCTCACCACTCCCACTGCAAAAGCAATGTCTGGTCTTGTGGCCACCATAGCATACATGAGATTGCCCACTGCCGAAGAATATGGTACCTTAGCCATTTCAACTCGCTCAGCATCAGATTTGGGCGCATCTTCCTTGCTGAGTTTCAAGAATGCCTGCATTGGGGTACTCAATGCTTTTCCCCCCCTGCAAAACTTTCTCAATGTATGTTTCCTAAGATAACTCAAGAATACAACGTTTGTGATCTCTTTTGATTCGCATGCCAAGAAAGTGTGTAGCATCCCCCAAATCTTTCATTGCAAAATTATTGCTAAGTGTTTTCTTCAAGTTGGCAATTTCCGCAATGAATTTACCAGCTATAAGCATGTCATCAACATACAAAACTAGAATGATCATCGAGCCATCATCTAGCTTTCTTGTGTACAAGCAGTGATCCTCTTCGCTCCTTTTATATCCTTGAGACCTCATACATGCATCAGATTTATGATACCACTGCCTTGAACCCTGCTTTAAGCCACAAAGTGCCTTTTTGAGCTTACATACTAGCTCCTCACGAGATGCGTTCTCCTGAACAAACCCTTTAGGCTGATGCATGTAAACATCCTCATTGAGATACCCATGAAGAAATGCTGTCTTCACATCCATTTGGACAAGTTCCATGTCCTCAATCGCTACAAGACCAACTATGGTTCTAAGCATTGTCATCTTGACCACAGGTGAGAAGATTTCATCAAAATCGACTCCCTTTTGTTGTTTGAACCCTTTGGCTAAAAGTCTAGCCTTGTACTCTGGATTTGGATCACCTGAGGTAAATTTCTTCTTGTAACCCATTTGCAAGGTAAATCTTTTGCATCATTTGGCAGTTCTACCAAGTCCCAAGTGTCATTAGCCAGAATCGAGTTATACTCAGATTCCATAGCCTGCTCCCAGTTCACCACATCATCCGTCATCATGGCTTCTTGGTAGCAGCTTGGCTCACCGCAATCGGTCAACATGGTGTAATCAAGACTTGGCTCGAAACGCGCAGGTGGACGAGAGACTCTAGTAGACCGTCTCACTCCTTGACCATTGCTATCCATGTTAGGAAATAAGACGTAGCTAAATAGATAATTGAGTAGATTACTTAATGGAGAGAGACAGATTTATATACACGAGATTATAGAGTAGAGAGAGAGAGAGAGAGAGAGAGAGAGTACACACGATATACGTGGTTCACCCAATGTGGGCTACGTCCACGGGAAAGCAGCCACTCAATGCCTTTAGTACTTCAAAACAAGAAGTAGTTTACAAAGGGATTATACCCTTAATGGAGCTCCTGCCTTGCTTCACTCTCACCACCTCACACACACCTTGTTGCATCAACTTCACACTATGAAATGTGTGTAGAAATGGCCTCCTTTTATAGGCCAAAAGGACTGCCCTCTCTTATGAGAGACAGCCATGTGTAGCCGCCCTTGTGCGAATAAGTCCAAATCGGACCCTCCAATCCGCCCATGTGTGGCCGCCCTTGAGAAGACAAGTCCGCTTTTGAATTCGGCCACCGGCCATTGACTTCCGACCACCGGCCATCGGCCATTGACGATAACCAGCCAACCGACCGGTTGTTTTCCGACCACTTTCCGACAGCCGTCCGGCCATAATATTCCGGCGAAAAAGAATATTCCGGCGGAAAAAAAGTCTCGGGGGCCTCCGCCCCCGAGGCCTTTAAAGTTGCCCCTGATTCTTGTCCGTGAAAATTTTGGTTTCCGGTGAGTGATTTTCCTTCACGCACGATGGCTTCTCCTCATAATGGGGGCCTTACAAATGTGCGCTTTTACCACAGAAAATTACAAGGGTAAATCAGGCTCCATACTTAACAATCCACTCCCTCTGGAGCATTGCTAGTGGAAGGTACATCACTAGCCTGCTGAGTTGATTTCACTGTCTCTGAGGCAACATCCTCAAAAGTTTTCCAAATAGCAAAATTCATCCCATCAAATTTCCGGATATTGTAAATATCCTTTTCACCACTAGATGACATGGCTACAAGATAAAGATAATATGGCAATAAACACTGGTAATTCTAGAAAAAAATCGGCAGAACTGACAGAATCTCAATCCAAAACTGTCACAAGAGATCAGTAACGCATAAAAAGTAATGCTCTCAGAGCATAAGACAGGCGCATCAACCACTAATTGTGCATAAAAAGTCAAAAGCTGACCCAAGACTGCCAACACGGCGTCAAATGCACCTAGCCCTCTCTATACATGTCCTATGGTTTTTCTTGGCGAGGCTAAGAAAAAGGGGTACTCCAGCAACGTGTATAACCGAAAGGATCTCAACATTCGAGAATCCCCCAGCTCAAGAAAACCTCACGCTATCAACCCTCACAAAAGGTTATGCAGACAAGAAACCAGTCCAGTCTCAGAAAGGGCCTCCGAACCGAGTCTTAGAAACGGTCGGGACTGCCAGAAACAAGCCAAATCGGCTCCACAAAAGGTACATATGGCAGTTTTCGCAACTCAATGTACATCCACTGTCAACAATACTGCAAGGTGCAGTATATGCGCTCAAACAGGCGCCAAACGAAATGTGCAAGCAGTAAAAAAATCCCTGCGAGGAGTAAAACCACTCTCAAAAGAGCTCAAGCACTATCAAAAGTGCCAAACAATGCATATGTGCATCAAATACTCCCACTGAAATCTGTGCTAATGCTAAACACTGCAACCTGTAAGAAACCTGGATATCCTGTATGTATGCAAGAACCTGTGAGGAGATGGATGCCTGTAAAAACCCAAGAGAATGTCGATGCTGAAAATCAAAAACCTGTGTGCACTTTTGAAAGTGTGCGCACGCGGACGCGAAAACGGCAAGCACAAACCCTGCTCTGATACCAGTTGAAGGTGCCACGGGAAGCGTGTGCGAGTGCAAGTGCGAGAGCACAGAGAGAGAGAGAGAGAGAGAGAGAGAGAGAGAGAGAGAGAGAGAGAGAGAGAGAGAGAGAGAGAGAGAGAGAGAGAGAGAGAGACCTGCTCTGGGTGGAGCTCACAGCAACGTTATCCTCTTGCAGCTCCTTATTCTGTTGTATTAAAGAATAAGTGTATACATGGTTAAGTTAGTAGATGGGTTAGTAGTAAGTGGGATGTCCAGCCAGTTGGCGTGAATCCCAACAAACATGGAGTCATTTTACGGCACAGTGTCCAAAAATGAGATTTCCACATATGAGAGCAAAATTAAGGCCATTTTCAATTTGCCACCACCCACAAACTATAAAGGAGTTCAAAGGTTCATGGGCCATGTTGGTTATTATAGGCGGTTTATTTTAAACTTTGTCAAAATAGCTTGCCCATTGTACAAGCTTCTTATTGAGTTCCACTGGACAGCGGGATGTAACCATGTTTATGAGTTACTAAAAAAGACCTTTACCAATGCTCCCATTTGACGAGTGCTCGATTGGAATGTAATTTTCCATGTGCATATTGATGCATCGAACTTTGCTATTGGGTGTGTTCTAGCTCAACCAGGAGAACATAAATTGGACTACCCCATTAGCTTTGCAAGTCGTCAATTAAATGATGCTGAGATGAACTACACCACTACAGAACGGGAAGGTTTAGCTATGATTTATGCATCCTAAGAAATTTTGCTACTACCTTCTTGCCATTAAGTTTTTTTTCTATGTTCATCATCAAGCATTGTTGTATCTAGTAAATAAACCTTGTTCCACGGAAAGAATTAAATGATGGTTGTTAATTTTTCTTGAGTTTGATTTTATCGTGTGGTGAGACTCGGTAAAAGACATTACCTCACATCGTGAATTGTTCACCTCTTGTCCCTCATGGGAATTCAGTCACTTGTGCCAACAATGCCTCTTATCCGGTTCAGGGAGTTGGAAAAATTGTGCTTGCTGCTGCAAATGGCAGTTCTTTCACACTTATTGATGCACTTTATGTACCTGGGATCAAGAAGAATCTTTTATCTGTATCTTCACTTGCTAGACTTGGACTTGTAGTCAAATTTATGGATGACAGATGTACAATTCATGATCTCAGTTTTGGTGATGAAATTGTTGCATCTGGGCTTTTGTGTTGTGGGTTGTATAAGCTCACTTTGTATGACAAGTGTGGATAAAATTTTGCAAATATAGTTGCAGATTCAAGGGCTATTTCAGATGCAAAACTTTGGCATGCACGTTTTGGTGAGTCTGAATTTTGCCGGTTTGCTGTGTTTATAGAAATCTGATATGGTTTCTTCTTTGCCGCCTCTTGAAGCACCTATCAAACATATTTGTGAAGGCTCTATTTTGGGTAAGATGCAACGTTTAAAGTTTCCAAAGGATGGTTCAGTTAGGGCCACATGCAGATTGCAGCATAGTGATGTTTGTGGGCCCATGCAAACTTCTTCCTTGGGAAATTACCTTTACTTTGTGAGTTTCATTGATGATTACTCCAGGCATGCATGGGTATTTCCGCTTAAAGCGAAGTACGAAGTTTTTATGTGCTTCAAACAATTTCTGGCTATGACTGAAAATGTATCGAAATGTACTATGGGCACCCTCCATTCAGATCGAGGGGGGAGTATATGTCTCATGAATTTAATGCATTTTTGGCTATTTGTGGGATAAAACACCAATGCACTGTGCCTTATACACCTCAGCAAAATGGTGTTGCTAAGAGGAAAAACAGGTCACTTACGAAAATGGCACGATGTATGGTTAAAAGTCAAGCTTTGCCGCATTCTTTTTGGCTTGAGGCCATCATGTGTGCCACTTATGTACTAAATAGGTGTCCTATGAAAGCTTTGCACTCTATTTCTCCATATGCAGCTTGGTATGATAGAAAGTCTTCTATTGAGCACATGCGTGTTTTTGGTTGTTTGGCATATGCTTTGGTGCCACAAACACAGCGCAGAAAATTGGATGATAAGGCTGTCAAATGTATTTTTGTTGGTTATAGTGCTGAAAGCAAAGGTTATAGGCTGTATCATCCGCAAACAAAGCGTATTTTGGTTTCACGGGATGTAGTGTTTGTGGAATATTCTGTTCAGCCCTTGCTGTCATGTACTAGAGACAGTAATTAAAGCTCACAGGACATTTATGACACTTTGTTGCCTGTTTTTAGTGGTGGAAGCCCGAATGTGAACTCCAATGAGGCAAATGTATAGCCTATGGGGATTCAGAAAATGTTACAAATCAACCTATTACTGATGCAGATGTACATGATGTACTTGATGAGGAAAGGGCTGAAAATGGCTAGAGGTATGCCAAAATGGCTGGTGCATACATTGCGTGAAAGTTAATTGGATGCACCTTTGTCTAGTCGTACTCGTTCAGGCTCTCGCCATGCATCTTATGCATCAGATTGTTATGCTTTGGCTCTATCTAGCTTACATGATGTTGAGGAATCTCTCTCTTTTGATGAAGCACAGAATTCAAAATTGGATGGATACCATGCAATCAGAATATGATGCACTTATAGAAAATGACACATGGACTTTATGTGATTTGCCTCCTGGCAAAAAGGCCATTGGTATGAAGTGGGTTTACAAGTTGAAATGCAAGCCGGATGATGAGATCGAATGCCATAAGGCTCGACTTGTTGCAAAGGGTTATGCACAGCAAAAAGGCATAGATTATGAAGAGACTTTTGCTCCCACTTTTCGGATGAATACTGTGCGTTTTCTATGTGCATTGGCAGCTCATTTTGGTTGGGATGTACATCAGTCAGACATTGCTATTGCTTTCTTGAATGGAGACATATTTGAGGAAGTTTATGTAACACACCCTCGCGGTTTTGTCAAGAAAGGACAAGAGGACAAAGTGTGCAGATGTAAGAAGGCTTTGTATGGGTTGAAGCAATCTCCTCGTGCTTGGTGTGAGAAAGCTGACACTCATTTGGTCAAACAAGGCTTTTGTAACAGTCCAACAAAAAGCACATTGTATGTAAAGCGTGAGGGTGATGTACTTCTCATTGTGGTTCTTTATGTCGATGATTTGCTGATCACTGGACCAAATGAGAGACATATTGCTGAATTTAAGGTTGATTTGAATGCTACTTTCAAGATGAATGATTTGAGGCTATTGCATCATTACTTGGGTGTACAGTTTAAGCAGTGTGATGGTGGTATTGCCTTGTGTAAGCAGATTTATGCATAGCCGAGGGTCTAAGCATTGGCAGGCTATCAAGAGGACTTTTTGCTACCTTAGTGGCACTTTACATCTTGGCTTGTTTTATCCCAAGGGGGGATCATTGCCGCCAGAATTACATGCTTTTTCGGAGTCAGATTGAGCTGGTTATTTTGACACGAGTGTCCACAAGTGGTTTTTGTTTCATGCTTGGCAGTTCATGTATATCATGGTTGAGCAAGAAGCAACCTACTTTGACCACTTCTAGTTGTGAGGCTAAGTACATGGCACTCTTCACAGCTACGGTTGAGTGTGTATGGCTCAGACGCCTTATGGCTTATTTGGGTGTTGGATAGGACACTACCAACACTATCTACACTGACAGCAGTCAGAGTGCATTGGCAGTTGTGAGGACCCAGTTTTTCATGCTCCCACAAAGCACATTGAGGTGCATTACCACTATGTTAGGGAGAGGCTCTCAGCAGGAGAGATCAGCTTGGATTATGTGCCAACGCAGGACAACCTTGGAGATCTTTTCACAAAGGCATTGTCTCGTGAGAAGCTTGAAGCTTTCCGCAAAGCTTTGGGCTTACTTCCCTTTGTGGACTGATCATGTCCTCAGGGCATGGCACTTCCCTTTACTCATGTGCCAGCTCTGGTTCCATTGTATATACGCCCATCACTCTAGGGCTATCTATCTTTCCATTGCACACTAAGTAACACACTCTCTATTGTGTGCCTTGAGCTTCCTTTGTCTTCTCCAAGCTATGTGCGTTTCCTTGCAACCCTAATTCCAACAGTCTGTGGGTAGCTTCACAAGAAGTTTGGGATGGTAACCCTTTAATTGGGCGTTTATATATCCTTAAGAGATTCGACAAAAGGATATCAAGGTTGGGGATAAAGTCCTTATGTATGGAGTGTGTAACGAGAAGAAAAAGTTGAAATATGTCAAAAAAGGACCATATAGAGTATGTGAAATCACCCCACAAGATACCATTCGTGTGGAAAATCTCAATGGAGTTAAAACCATTGGATTCCTCAATGGGAGTAAATTTAATAGATACTATGATCCTTTAAGCCAAGAGGAGCTACGTGCCATCCATAAAAAAAAAGGCAGCCAAGGCACAAGCAGATTTGAAGAAGATACAAGCTCAAGCTGAGGCTAAGGAGCGACAGCAACGTATTAGACGCCAATGAGAGGCCAACCTTGGAGTCACACATGCATTTCACGTTGAAACAGAGGATGATTGGTTGGACTCTGACACACCTCTATGATACCCTATTGAGCCAAATAGCGCCTATGGGAAAGTGCTATATAATGCTTTATTGGACACGGGTGCTAAATATAATGTGCTATCATATGGGGTGTGCTATCAGTTAGGAAATCCATCTCTATCTGAGAGTACTATCCAAGTCAAGGGTGTCAACAAGAAAAAAACTATGGTTTTGGAATCTGGCACACTTCTACTTGTTATGACAACGGGGTTGTAGCTCATGACTTTTTGGTCATGCCTGTTGGAACTATGGAAGGTAATATAAACCTAGGACGCACGTGGATGATAGCGACCAAATACACTATTGATTGGGCGACTGGGAGTGTCACAACAAGAAAACCAACACTTAGCCTTGCCACTCAAGCAATAGTCCCTTAGATGTCACCTCTCGAGAAAATACAATTCAAACAGTGCATGGCCAAGAGGTTGAACCATCTGTAACTATAGCCCAACCCTCTAGAGCTTCAACTTTGGTTGTGCCGGAACAAAACATGAGACACAGAAGACTGAGCGTAATATAACAAAGAAAACATACAAATGGGTCCTTAAATCTTCTTTAATGACAATTTCTGATGCTAAAAAACAGGAGCCTTGTAAGAGATGCTCTACTCGCTCCAAGAAATGTAAGAAAACATTACGTTGGATTCTTAAACGACTATTGGAAGCCCAAGGCTACTATGAAGGGAATGATCAAATCTGGGTGCCAAAACGTAGATTGTGTTCTTACCTGTCATCTATAGATCCATGTGAGTGAAATGTTGTAACGATGAAGCAGATTGAAGATCATAGGAAGGGAAAGATCGCAGAACACTATACACCTAATCTGGAGCTAGTTTGGGTACCCAAGCGAGAAAGGCTTGTTTCGCTCAGCTCAATCATAGAAAAAACAAATGAATCTTCTTGCCCTTCATGTAGTTCTTCAACAGAAATATAAGCTTCGACACAACCTCCACCTACCATTGTAAATATCCATATAAACAAGAAAGAATTTACACCTCCCGTTATAAGTTCACCACCTACAACAAGGTTGCAAGTAAAATCATGGAAGAGTACCTTACCACCCATGCAACTAGATGAAACGCCTAGGGCGGTCGAAAACTATTGGTCAAAGTCTTCACCCATAACAACTTGGAACAATTGTTTTCAAAAGATGACGACATCGTTCCAAAAGGTATGATCTACCCAAAGAAGGAGGGAGTGTTTGTTGACATCCATCATTCTCTTAACCTTCCTCCCTGATCTCTCAATCTCCGAATCTTAGGGAATGTATATATATAGCCCAATACTCAAGAAAACAAAAATAAAAAAGTAAAAGAGTAAGAGCCACCAAAAAAAATTCTGGGAACCTACAAGTTCTAGTACAGGACCCAAAAATCATAATAACACATTACGCACAAGGACACGATATTTTGACATGACTCTTATAATATTTGCACACTAACCATCATTTATCTGTGTGTACAAATATGGCTAGTACGCTAGAGTCATCCAATCCTACTTTGGGTGAGAGGTACCCTCTTTACTTTTCACAAGTGTTTCATATAGTCTATCCAATGCTTGCCTGTGAATGGGATTTTGTAGATATGCTAGCGTGTGAAAAGAATTTCGAGGAATTAGAATGGCTGATACATCTCTTGACCACGACTGATCCATACTTAGTAGAGGACGTCTCTCCAATTGCACAAGCTTACCCTCTTGACCAAGATAACTATAAACATCTAATGACATTCTTAGTTAATATTTATGCCACTAATGATGAGGAAGATTTACATGACTACACGGATGACACGTATGGTCTCACGGATGATGACTTTGTTTTTGTCGACGATGACGAGGATATGGGTTTAGACCTAGAGCTACCCGTCCATCTATTCAATATCCTGTTCCCTTGACCCTCTAGAGACGTGCAAATAATTAAGTTATGGTTTCTTATGTTGTTTGATTGTATTCAATAAAGGTTGGTGCCTCTCCCCACTGATGTGCCTCCTAAAAGGATTCCATGCGTTTTCTAGTGTGTACAGGAATGCATTGTAGTTGTTGAGATTTTGAATCTTTGTCTAGTCACACTTCGAATCGAGCGTGATCATCAATCCGAACAGGTGTTTCTTGTCCATTATCATTGCCTCTTGTTTCTCTTTAGCATCCATGTTTGTCTGCTTTAACTATGATTGGTATCATAATATTCAACACATTTGGTTAGTATAAAACATTAGATTCAATATAATTTTATGTCATAATCCCTTGTCTAGGTTTAAGAATCAAACAGTCTGATTAAGCTAGTTTGACCCAGATAGACATTAGAGATCTTCTCTTAATACCATGGGGAATGTTGTGATGAGCTTGGGGAGGGTAACAATGCAATATGGCCTCCCAAGGTTTAAAAGGCAATGAAAAACAAAAAAACAAAAAAAACAAACCAAAGTGCCAAGAATGTAAAATCTTATTTTGGTACTTCACTCACATGTATTGCCTATGGTACTAGAGCCCTAGAGGTTCCCAATGTGAGCTCTTTTCCTTGAGAAGCAAAAAGCCCAAAGCATACAAATAAGCACACACATTCGAATCAATGAGAAAAAATTTGGGGAGTCAAACAAATGGAATAATTTAGGCGATGATTTGATAACCAATTCCTTTTATCGTAGCTTAACTAGACGGTCTTTTAGGTATAGCCTCTAGTCAGCCCTCGAAATACTTTGCTTTCGAAATTAAACAGCTTAATTTACCAGAGAGAATTGAGAAGTTTGTTCATGGTATTAATAGTTGACCTCTATTGCCTCTTGATTGTTAAATTAGTGACCCCATACTTGTTTATTTTTCGATCTGTACAACTACTTATGCGTTTGATTATATTACAATTTAATGTTTACTGTTGACAAATTGTTTAATATTTTGTTATCAATCAATTTGTGTGCCCACGCACTGCATATGCTTTGTAATTATATATGGGATATAATTACTGTGCCATTTTTGGTTGATTTTGCAAAGTCTACATCAGGAAGGGAGACATGTTAACCCTCACAGACACCCTATCACGCCTTATCATTTATTTGAGTCATGGACCGGGCTTGTCGGTCCAATAGGTGTGTAGGTGATCGCCGATGAGAGGCGCATCACTTATCTTATTTTTACACGATTTTTACTATGACCGGCCATTGTGGATGCCCATGTATGAATGGATCAAACTCTTATAAAAAGTTCATTTTGACCTAAAATCCTCATTCTTTGAGGTGCATGCTAAGAAGTGCTCTTGCTCCTTCTCTATCTTCTTCTCCTTCCTGTGCTTACGTGGATGTGGGTGTGTGTGTGTGTGTGTGTATGCTTGAGAGAGAGAGAGAGAGCATCGCGACGGCATCGACGACGGCGAGGCGATTGAGCACGACGGTGGCTCCTTCTTCCTCGCAGCACAAGATCCTTCACGACGGAAGCATTGAGCGGTGAGTGACACACCATTGTCCCTTTGAACTTGCTAGGACTGTCTATTTGTGTGCTTGCAGACATTTGTGGCTTGCACACGATGCTTTGGCAAGTTTCCAACCTCTAGCACGTGCGGCAAGGCGCTCTCTCTCTCTCTCTCTCTCTCTCTCTCTCTCTCTCACACACACACACACACACACACACACACACACACACAGTTCCAGCTAGTAGCACTTCTAGTTTCATTTTATAATTTTTTTGTACCCAAACATGGTATCAGATTACACCAGTTCGTAATGGTTTGATCTCATAGGTCATTTTGGCCTCTTGAATACATTAATATATCATTTCATTTCTCTCCTGGCAATCAACTTTAAAATTTGAAGCATTGATAGAAGTCTCCCTCCCCCTTTTCTGCCGCGTTCTCTCTCTCTCTCTCTCTCTCTCTCTCTCTCTCTCTCTCTCTCTGTGTGTGTGTGTGTGTGTGTGTGTGTGTGTGTGTGTGTGTGTGTGTGTGTGTGTGCGCGCGCACGCGTCTCAATGTTTTTCTTGGAAAAAGTGTGCCTTAGCTTAGCCTTGAGCTGGTTGAAAAATTAAAACAACCGGTTGAAAGTAGGGAAAGAAGGAGAAATTATGCTTGAAAAATGCGGATTATTTTGAAACATCAAATGATCTCTTTCAACCTACCCAGATTGGGGTAAAACCCCCTGCCTCCCCCACCTAAGCTCCGCCAAAACTAGGAGAATTAGGATTTGTGTGCAAGGTCAGATAGTAATTGGAGGGGTCAACCATGCCTTGTCTGTCTATTGGGGTTTGAGTACACTATAAACGTGCGAAACACCTTTAATATATTATTTCATTTCTCTCCAATTTGGAGCATTAACAGAATCGCTCGCTCTCTGTCTCGCTTCCTCTCTATGATGGCCACACCTTTTGCGTGATTGTCTCACCCCTTGCGACTAACCATCTCCATCTCCATCACACACACACACACACACACACACACACACACACACACACACACACTCACACACACCACTTGTGCCTGGACAATCACCGACTCGTCGACAAAAAAGTCTCTCTCTCTCTCTCTCTCTCTCTCTCTCTCTCTCTACCTTCGCACACTGGCCAAAGACTCAATTTTCTAGGCTATTTACTATTGGCACAGAGACAAGAGTCGTGCTCCCTCCTTGTGTGTGTGTGTGTGTGTGTGTGACACTCGCTGCCTTGTCCAACAATGCCTACAAAGGAAATTAGGTCTAAAATAATGAAGCAATTCATCTCCAAAGCCTACATAATCAACTCAAATTCTAGTGTTAGCATCTTGTATTGTTAGACAATCAAGCTTTTTGTAAGCTACAAAGTTTTTTTAATCTTTAAACAAATTTAATCTCACAACCAAGGGTATTTTGGGAATTTTAAAAGAGCATTTTGAGAAATTTTGACAAAATATTGGGGGTATTTTGGAAATTAACCTCATTCTGCAACGCACTAGCAACAAAGAGAGAGAGAGACGTGACTGTTCGAGCCTCCAGGCATCTAGTGCGAACGTAGAGAGAGAGAGTGTGCATTGTGCTCGCTCTCGATGCCTAGAGGCTCGAAGAATCACGTCTCTCTCTCTCTCTCTCTCTCTCTCTCTCTATGTTCGCACTCGATGCCTGGAGGCTCGAACAATCATCTCTCTCTCTCTCTCTCTCTCTATGTTCGCACTCGATGCTTGGAGGCTCGAACAATCATCTCTCTCTCTCTCTCTCAGCTCGCACTCTCGTCGATGTCTAGACTTGCTGCAAGGTACACTGGCTGGAGCAAGGAGAATGTGACGTGTAAAGGGGAAGGGATCCCTCCCCCTTTTATAATTGTATAGATGTATAGATAGATATAGATTATTTGCAATACTCTCGGTGACCAAAAAGAGTTACAAACGAATCCAATATTGGATGTGCACATTCTTTGGAGAAAAAGTGCAAGAAATTGCACGTGTTAACATGAGCGGTTTCATGCACGAAACATTTTCTATGTATATTGAGGTACTGGATGCACATGCATATATCACATCTCTTTCAAATTAACCGATAGCAAAAACCACATCCTCTATTGATATTACCAGCACAGTGGTGGCACCTCTCTCTCTCTCTCTCTCTCTCTACTTTGCAGGTCGAAGGCCATAATTTCTCTGTTGTGTGCTGCACCTAGTTATAGCAACGATTTTGATGCCCTGGGCTTTCCATCTCAAACAACCTTGTCATGCTATTCAAAATTTCCCAAATTCAAGAAAGTTGTTAGAACAGGAACCTTCTCAAACTTGCAATGAATTTCTCCATAAATCTATGCAAATAGAATTTTCGTATTAAAAAATCCAGGATCTCTTCAAAAGTTGACATTTTTTCAAAATACTTGGCAGTTAAACCTATTCAATAGTAAGCTGGATATGCATATGAGAAAAAAGAAAAAGCTTGAGAAATCTGAAATCGCATTGCTTGGTGAGCTTTTCAGGTACAAATAATTCAACTGTGAGATGGCTTTAAAAGCACTCTTAACACATCATGGAATCCTTGATGATGGTAACAATTAAGCCCGGACACAAAGAAACAAAATGCATGGATGGACACCTACAGCAGCGGGCAAGTTGATTGTAGCTAAGACAGATTAGATACAGATTTTTAATGGGTAACTTACCTTGGAAAAATTCACAGGTAGAAGGTATAATGTTCCCTCTCTCTAGCTGGGAAAAGTCTTTGGCAAGCCCAACATAAGAGCTTTCTCATAATTTAGAGGATAACTCAAACCAATCGAATGTAAATTAGTTACAAATTCTTGAAGAAATAGAGCCAACCCATTATTTAAAAGCATTGGCTCACATGGGTAGACAACAACATCATAGCTGTGGCGTTAACTCAGCCCATTGTGACTATGTCTGACCCATATACATGAGCTTCTAACTGAGACAAATAGAAACAAATATACGCTGCACCAGAGAAGCAGAAACCCCAGACATAGAAATGGGCACTACCTTCAAACAGTAGAGCGTTATCTTTGTACGAAGGGTAACTAAGGAGATAGCCTATCCAAGCAGGACATATCTCCACTCTTCCCTTCATTCCAAAATATCTATGGAAACAAACACGAGGGTTGATCGACTTCAACAGTGCGAGTGTGAGTGTATGTGTGTGTGTGTGTAGGGGGCGCGGTAACTGACGAGATCATGGTTCTTCACCCGCAGCCATGTAAAGAAGCTCCCCATTTGATGTCAGCTACAGCTCCTCTGCGAGCCAGCAGGTGAGAGAGTGCACTCCGTCTTGCTTCCCCACCTCGTACAGGTAGCACATTGCTCCTACCCCTGCCTGATACACTGCTGAAATGGAGTGTGGTAAGATCAGGGGGGCATCTCCGAAATTGTGAAGGTTTGCCAGATGCTGTCTTGAGCTTCACCTTATAATACTGACATGCTGTCATAATGCGAGACCCCTCTACTAATGACAATTAACGAAGAAGGCCATCTTCTTGGTTCTCTCCATGCATCGTCATCATCTTGCGCATCACTGGTCTGCAGGCAGGCACGTCGTCTTGCCCATCACTGGTCTACCCAAAATGCCCACATGAGGCACCATTTTTATTTCATTGCAAGCTTCTGCATGTATGTATAGAAGGATCATTTGAAGTGAAGCATTTCATTTTGCCGATGCATAAACCAGCTTCCTTCCATCACAAATCACAGATCTGTTCATAATCATCAAACCATCACATAAACCCTAATAACCAGCAATGACAGACATACAATAGGAACTTTGACACTACGGTTAGTAGTTAAACTCATCCTGCGTAGCATCAAAACAAATCATTCAAACTATGAAAATATAGGGCGCATTCAACTTTCTGTCAACAACTCCAAGACAGAAAGGCTGGTTAGAAAAGCCCAATTGCGTCTTTGCAACTGTTTAACTTGCTGTTGCTGCACACTATGTAGCACAGTTCGGCCAGCTGCAATGGAGTTTAGGGTTCAGGGTTTCGCATTTAGGGTTTACAGAGTTCCACCACACGCCCTCTGTTGCTTGTATTAGCACATGATCAAAACACTAAATTGTACAGTAAATATGCGATGAGCTCCATGCATTCTCTGAACTCCAAAAATTTCGGAATGTAACTTTCTGTTAAGCACTATAAGAAAAACAGCTTATAAGCACAACTCAATCTGCGCAGCTAATTTACTCATCTCCATTATCTGCAGGTTTCTTGCAACTAAATTCTTGCCCGCTAATGATTTCAACATTCATCGCATGCCTTATCTGCATAAAACCCATGTTTTCCAGACACAACCCCTCACCTTCTGTTGCAAACGCTAGGACGCACAAGTACGAAGCAGAGAACGCTCATGTCCGCAAGTTAAACCATACAGAAAAAAAGAACAAATAGAGACGACATTACACACGCTTCTACAGGCACCTTCTTATGTTGGCTGTGCATAGCTTTTGTTAGGGTTTTCGAGATCCGTTGGGGCATTCGATGCCCATCCGACTCACCTAATAGTATCATCAACTATGCACATATACAAGAGAAGGTGAACTAACTCCATTAGCATTTACCTAAGAGTCCACTTTTAGCACATTGACACCATTAGTAGTAGATGACCAAGACCAATCTTCTCGGATCTTGAAAGGAAAAGTTGTCAAGGGCAGTGTTAGAAAAAAACCGGGGTACAGTGTATTTTAACCGTCTAAAATCATAAAATCCCGGTTAGATTTTGAGCTTGCCTTGAAGAAAACCAGCAAATTTACACAAGTTTTAGTGCAATTACCGGCAAAAGCTTCAAATTTTGACCTAAAAACCGGTAGAATTTCAAATTTTCTCTTATTTTCTTCAATTAGGAAAAATGTATTTTTCTAGCTCTGGTCAAGGGTGTCTAATCAGTGTAGCTAGCACGTCTTTCTGTAGTAGATAACAAGTATATTCAATACTAGGAGACATGGTTGCTGCAGTGTGTGTCCTTTTGTATGCATACTCTTTGAAACATCTGAAACATAAATAAAGAGCATTTAGACAAACAAGTCAAACAAAACAATGAATATAGTCTTGATTTACGTGAGGTGCTTACTTAAGTCAACAAAGCCATAAAGGTGACACAACAAAAGCAAAGTCTCCTATTGAAAAGCCTAGGTGCAATGTTTACTTCAAAGAAAATGATTGAGTCTTCTAGAATGACACAAAGCTCGTGGACAATACACAATGAACAAAAGTTGCCAAAAGAACTCATGGATTATCAAAACTAGTGTGCTTAAAGAGCAAAATGGTTGTTTGCTCCCTTTCAAGTTCAAGTGCCAATAAATGCAACAGCTTGAAAGCTTAGGTTGCATGGACATTGACAAACATACAATGTTTTCCATGTAAGTTTACCAAAAGCCTTTAAGGGTGACGCCTCTCAAGATCCAGTAGTAGCCGATGCTCCTCCTATGTTTGAAGAAGAAGAGGGGATACTTCCATCGGAAAGTGTCCTCCATCAACAATAAAGAAAAAATGCTCCATAATGGTAAGTCTTGGGTAGTATTTGATTAAGTTTAAGGAGTTTCTTTTCAAAAATTGTTAAATGGATACTTTGAAGGATTAAATGTGTTTAGTTAATGCTTACAATGAATTGTATGATTTCAAATCTCATCGACAAAATATTGCAAAAGAAATGAAGGAAAAGGTTTTCTCTCGTTTGACTTGTTTGTTTGAATGCTCTTCATTTATGTTTCAAAGGACACACACTTGCAACAACTATGTCTCCTAGTACTGAATAGACTTACAATGAATTGCATGAAAGACAATCTCATTGATGTAAATTCTGCAAAAGAAATGAAGGAAAAGGTTTTTTCTCTTTTGTAAGATCTTCCCATGCATCTTTAACGGCGATGAGACTTTGGATCTTGCCTCTAACATACTTTATCTTTTGGTACATACGACATTGAGACATAAAGTTTTCAATATCCATTTTTATTGTAAGCCATAAAATTATTTTGATAACATTCATGTTGCCTTGGATTCCTCTATACCTACCATCAGGTGGGGCATATGATTCAAACATAATCTTGTATTGTAAAGAGTAAGTTATACATGATATTTCCATAAACAAGATAACCATCTTGCAACATAATAGGTTCTTCATTCTATGTCCATTTTTATCCCTTTTTATTGGAAGCCATAAAATTATGTCGATAGCATTCATGCTGACTTGGATTCCTCTATACCCATCATCAGGTGGGGCATATGATTCAAACATAATCTTGTATTGTAAAGAGTAAGTTATACACGATTGTTCCATAAACAAGATAACCATCGTGCAACATAAAGGTTCTTCATTCTACGTTAGAGCTATGGCAAATATATCATCTTTTAGACTACAATCTGCTACATACTCATATACCATAGTGGTAAGATTATTGTGGTATGCTATCGAGACAACATTGAACCATGGTCTATGTGAGAGTGCATCAACTATAGAACATTTTTTTGCTAACTGTATAAAAATAATTACAGAAGAAAAATTTCCACCTCATTTTCTTGTAGAGTATGTTCGTTCGAGTCATATGGTACATGAGACTCTTTGATCCATTTGAATTCTAAAGAGTGTTTCAAGTAAATTCTCCATGCCTCCTTGTTTATAAGCACAGACAAGTAATTAGAAGCTCTTTTTCATTGATGCTTAGTGCCGTCTCTTCTAGAATAGGCACCGATTTTCATATGCAACCATATGTTGTTGGAGTAAAACAACTCCAAGGCAATCATCTTATGCGTCATAATAAACATCAAATTGCTTGTGAGATCCGTCAGCACAAAGACTAGTTGAGAAATAAGTCTCCATTTTAGTTTAGTGAATGGTTCTTTCTCTTGGTCAAGAGTCTCGATTATAATTCTCCTTCAAGAACCAACAAATAATTCTTTAGAATTTGACACACCTTTCACTGACATTATGTTGGTGATTTACAAACTCAATCCTTCACACTTAATCTTAGAACTATTTCCTTCTTCAAAAAGAGGCAAATAACCTTGAGCTATGATACCAATGTAAATAAATCAAAATTTGTAATTGATTAGTATTGAGTTCTGATATTAATGTAATTGAATTGAAACTTGTAATCGATTAAACCGATCACTGTTGCCCAGTTAATCAATTTTGTGATCATAAAGATATTCAAAACTAGTGAAAATTTACATTGACATAGCATGGGGGGATGGTGTTGGGGTATAAAGCCCAATGTGGTCGCCCAGGTCAGTGGGCGGGCCACCAGGTATGTACACATATTCTTTTGTAAAAACCTAATAAGAACTCACTATGCTCTACACATTACAGTAGAGCGAGTTCACCATATCGTCGTGCTCTTCTTCTCGCACTCTCTCTCGCGTCGCACTTCCGCTCGTACTCCTTCAACTGGTATCAGAGCTCAGATCGAGGCTCGGGGCAGCACTGCAGGAGGCTAGAGTCACCAACTCAGATTGGAGTGAAATTCGACAGGCGAAGACACGGCTCTCTGAGGTCATCTCGGCCACCGTTCGGCTTCGACAAAGGTCTGCGCAAGCCATTTTCGACTACGTGGTCTCCGCGGGTGCAGATCCGACTCTGCAAATTTGGGGTTTTCGGCCTACAACTGCAGGTGCTGAGGATATCGACACTCCCACAGTGTTGATTTGTGGCTGTCTACACATCGAAGGACGGCTCACAGTTCTTGGAGGCGTGTCACATACGACACGGGTGCATCTACACACAGACTGTAGGCGACATCCACTAGTTCATCAGGTAGCTTGTGTTTGCTGCTTGATATTCCAGATTTCATCCTGACATTGCAGGTACTTCCACATGGGATGTATTGTCAGAGATGATGTATGTTTGTTGAGGGTTTGCTAGCTGTGAGTCACGCAGCAAACAACCGCCGCAGCGGTTACAGCATACAGTGGGAAATTTGTGGATGTATGACTTTGTGGGAAGTCTATGTACTGTCAGATTTACTGCAGCCTTTGTTGAGGGTCGAGTGAGGTTTTATTGAGCTGGGGGATTCTCGAATGTTGAGATCCTTTCGGTGATACAGGTCTTGGAGCGATCACTCGAGCACCCTTAGATAGGCAGCTAGGATGTATTGACTGTGAGTTAGACAATTGGGATTGCATCTTTGCTTTACTGCCGTTGAGGCATTGTCGCAGTCTATGTTTACAGGACAGTGAGAGACAGTACAAGTGCAGGACAGGTTTACCCGCAGCTTACAGTGTCAGAGAGACAGTGTTTTTTGAGCTATTTTTTGGTCTGTTTTTAGTACACCAGAGCCATTTTACAAAGGAGACTCTGGCAAAATTTTTGCAGAATCTGAAGCTTTCTTGGTTCATTTGACAGGTTGATATTGGTTCAGAGGTCAGTTTACAGGGCAAACTCTGCCGAATTTTTCCCAAAAAAGTAAACTACTGTGAAGCGTAGCTATGGCTGGATCACAGGACACTGCTCTTTACAATATCAAGAAGCTGGATGGAACCAATTTCCCATTGTGGAAGAAGCAGATTTGGCACGTGTTGGTACAAAAGAAGCAGATAAAACCTATAAAGCTCAAGGGGATAAAACCAGAAGATATGGACGAAGATGAATGGAGCGAAATGGATGAATTGGCACTTTCTACCATTATGCTAACTTTGGCAGAAAGCGTTTACTTCAATGTAGCAGACGAGATGTCGGCTTATCAAGCATGGTTAAAGCTGAGTGATCTTTATGAGAAGCAGAGTGCAGCTTCACAGGTATACTGGCTTAAAAAGCTTGTTGACTTGAAGATGAAAGAAGGGACACCTATGTCCAATCATCTGAATGAATTCAACACAATCTATAGTCAGTTGTCAGCTCAAGGTGTCAAGTTTGATGAACCTATTAGAGCTATGTTCCTATTGATCACATTGCCGGAAAGTTGGGACACTTTTCGCACAGCTTTGAGTAATTCTGCACCTCCAGATGGTTTGAACATAGCAGGTGTAGAAGGAAGTCTGCTTACTGAAGAAACCAATAGAAAGACAATGGACAAAGGCAAAGGAACAGCCTTAGTTGTTAGGGGAAGGACCAAAGAAAAGTACAAAGGTGGAAAGAGGAATCAGTCTCGTAGCAAGTCCCGCAGTGCTAAAGGCAAGAGTGACATAGAATGCTACCATTGTGGCAAGAAGGGTCACATGAAAAGAGACAGCAGAGAATGGAAAGCAGAAAAAGGCAAAGAGAAAGCTGAAGACCATGGTGAGAAGAACAAGTCCTCAGTGAAGATTCAAGAAATAAATGTGACAAACACTGTTGCAGAGGATGACAGTCTAGTGTCAGGAGACATCTACTTCTTGAAGAATACAATGGACTCAGCTCTTCTTACAGCATCTGATGGAAATGCACTGAGTGACTGGATTATAGACTCAGGGGCATCACTTCATGTGTCTCCAAACAAGGAGTGGTTTACCTCTTATGTGACCACTAAAGATCATGTTCGGCTAGGCAATGGGCAGACATGTGAGATCTTAGGTGTTGGAGATGTACAATTGAAGTTTCAGAATGGCTCTTCTTTCACGTTGAAGAATGTGAGACATGTTCCCGCAATTACAAAGAGGTTGATCAACACAGGTTTACTTGATGATGCTGGCTACGTCACCACTTTTGGACAGAACATGTGGAAGATATCCAAGGGTTCTATGACAGTAGCACATGGAGTAAAGTCTGGAGGACTTTACATGATTTATGTATCAAATGTCTCTAAAAATGTAATCAATGTAACCGAGCAGCCGAACGTTTCTTTGTGGCATAGCCGGTTAGGACATATGTCCAAGAAGGGAATGGAAATCTTGTCTCGTTCTGGTTATTTGCCTGGCTTTTCCTTTAATGATTTTTAATTCTATGAGCATTGTCTATATGGTAAGCAAACACAGCAGCCACATAAGCATAGAAGCAGTAGAAGAGATACACAGTTGGCACTTGTTCATAGTGATTTGTGTGGACCTATGCCTAACCTATCTCTAGGGGGAGCTTCTTACTTTATGACATTTATAGATGATTACTCGAGGAAAGTATGGGTTTACTTTCTCAAGCACAAGGATGAAGCGTTTAGTGTTTTCAAAACGTTTGTGACACTTGTGGAGAATCAGAGTGGCAAGAAGCTTAAATGCTTACGCACTGACAATGGTGGAGAGTATGTTTCAAAGGCCTTTAAGGACTTTTGTGAGTCAAAAGGTATAAAACGTGAACTTACTGCTCCTTACAATCCTCCTCAAAATGGTGTTGCTGAGAGGATGAATAGGACCATACAAGAGAAGGTCAGAAGTATGTTGTCTAATGCACAGCTGCCAAATGGGTTTTGGGCTGAAGCTGTATCAACAGCTGTTCATCTTGTAAATAGATCTCCTAGCAAGGTTTTGCAGAAGGATTCAGTGCCAGAGATGGTATGGTCAGGCAAAATGCCCTCATACAAGCATCTCAGAGTCTTTGGCTGTGAGGCATATACTCACGTTCCAAAGGAATTTAGGAACAAACTTGAGCCAAAGAGTAGAAAGTGCATCTTTCTAGGCTATGGTAATTCTGGTGAGATGGGGTACAGACTTTGGGCAGAAAGGTTGTCCGCAGCAATGATGTTCACTTTAATGAATCCAAATATCATTCTAAACCAGAGAGGGTTGAGGAGATTAGAAGAGTTGTCTTCCAAGAAGATGGACCTACACGTGCAAGACAAAATGTCAGGGCTCAAGAGGAGCAAGGACAGGATAGAGTGGAACCACAGGTTGTGGCTGAGCCTGAGCCACCTATTGTGCGTAGATCTGGACGTGTCACGCGACCTCCTGATAGTTTTGTTCCATCTATGAACTATGTCATGTTGACTGATTGCAATGAGCCTTCATGTTACAAGGAAGCAGTGCAAATGAAGGACTCCGGGAATTGGCAATTGGCCATGCAGTCAGAGATGACAGCTCTGCATAAAAACAAGACATGGAAGCTAGTTAAATTACCACAGGGCAAAAAGGCTCTACCTTGTAAATGGGTTTACAGTTATAAGATCACCGCTCATGATAGTCAGCCAAAGTACAAAGCAAGGCTTGTTGCCAAGGGCTTTAAGCAAGAACAAGGCATTGACTTTGATGAAGTCTTCTCTCCGGTGGTCAAGATGACTACATTGAGATGCTTTCTTGCATTGGTTGCCATATTAGATTTGGTGTTGCACCAAATGGATGTCAAGACAGCGTTCTTGCATGGTGATTTAGATGTGGAAATTTACATGCAGTAGCCAGAAGGGTTTGTTGAGAAAGGCAAGGAAGATTGGGTATGCTAGTTGTTAAAGAGTATTTATGGCTTAAAACAATCACCGAGGGCATGGTACCATAAATTCCACAAGTTTATGCTTTCTCAAGGCTACAAACGTAGTGAGTTCGATCACTGTCTATATACAAAGAAGGCTAAGGATGGCAGTTGGCTGATCCTTATTTTGTATGTGGATGACATGTTGATTGCTGGCAAGCACTTGGAAGAAATTTCAGCTTGGAAGTCAAAGATGGCAAAATCGTTTGACATGAAAGACATCGGTGAGGCAAGTCATATACTTGGTATGCGCATTGAGGGAGACAGATCAAAGAAGTTGATTTGGTTATCTCAAACAGAGTATATTGACAAGGTTTTGCAACGTTTCAATATGGAGAAGGGAAAGGCATTGAGTGTTCCATTGCCACCATATGTGAAACTTAGCAAACAAGATTGTCCTGTGTCTGAGGAAGAACAGGCTGAAATGGATAAGATTCCATATGCGTCTGCAGTGGGTAGTTTGATGTATGCAATGATTGCTACTCGCCCAGACATTGCATTTGCAGTGGGAGTAGTAAGTCGATACATGTCAAACCAAGGCAAGAAACATTGGGAGGCAATGAAAGGAATATTGATATACCTGAAAGCTACAAAGAGTATGCGTATATGCTATGGGAGTCAGGAGCTAAGTGTAAAGGGTTTTACAGACTCAGATTATGCAGGTGACTTAGACAACCGAAGGTCTACGTCAGGGTATGTCTTTACATTGGCTGGTGGAGCAGTATCATGGCGTTCTAGATTACAAGATTGTGTTACTCAGTCTACTACAGAGGCTGAATATGTTGCAGCATCAGAGGCATGCAAAGAATCAATTTGACTTAATCGACTAGTAACAGATTTGGGAATCAAAGAAGAGATGCCTGTGTTATATTGTGATAGTCAAAGTGCTATACAATTGGCTCGCAATCCAGTTTATCACTCAAAGACAAAGCATGTGGATGTGAAGTATCATTTCATTAGGGAAATGCTCGAGGATAAGCAACTTCAGCTTGTCAAAGTTCACACCACAAAAAATCCCGCTAATCTACTTACAAAAGGACTTCCCTCAGAGAGCTTTGCGCATTTTCGCAAGCAGTTAGGTGTAGGGTAGTACATCACTTCTCTACATCTCTTGTATATTAGCTTGTATAGTAGCTTCTCTCACACTTAAAGTACCACATTGGACTTTAAGTGGGAGGTTGTTGGGGTATAAAGCCCAATGTGGTCGCCCAGGTCAGTGGGCGGGCCGCCAGGTATGTACACATATTCTTTTGTAAAAACCTAATAAGAACTCACTATGCTCTACACATTACAGTAGAGCGAGTTCACCATATCGTCGTGTTCTTCTTCTCGCACTTTCTCTCGCGTCGCACTTCCGCTCGTACTCCTTCAGATAGATCTCATGCGGTTGACCCCCCTCAAAAGGACTTTCCACTATGAATAGAGAAATTACAAGTGTGTGAAATTATAAAGCATGAATCTATCAAGCTCTTGGGTGATTATTGTGCTCTATGAGGATTTAGAACTTAACAAAATGGAAAATTAGAAGCCCAATTTTGCCCAATCTTCTCCTAAAATACATGGTAGATATGGACCTTCTCTTTACTTCTTTACCCACTACTTTCCTCTTGAGGAATCTTCATCACTCCTCCTTAAGAGGTGTGTGTGCATAGACAATTAGGAGTCCTCAAGCCATCTTCAAGCTCCACGTCTCTCTTTTAGTTGGCATTCACATACACTTTTGGAGGCATTTAGGACCCATTTTAATTTCATTTTAGTTTTGTAAAATCATATTTGATTCTAGAAAGAGTTCTATCAGAACTTCTAAAGGTTGCATCATTCTTTTGGCACCCTAAGGTCGTGAGATGCACCTTAAACTAATTGCATTGGCACTTTTGAAGGTTGCTTCACCCTTTTGGCACCCTAAGGCCATGAGACACACCTTACAACCATCTTAATAATCTTGCTGCTGCTATTCTCTCCTAGAATGTCTAATTCTAGGGAGAGAAAATGATTTAAATAAACCAAAATTAACTTTTGTGACACCTTCCTCATCTATCATTAATTATAGTTGTTTCTTATGTGTATGGTCTACCATCAATATAAAGTCTTTATCCTTCTCTGTGAATAATGCCTCTATCTACTAACAGAGAGGCTACATTGAGACACAACCAACAAATGCTCATACTAGAGACATAGCTGAGATGATGACATGGATCCCATCCAAAAATGGGTCCACAAAAGGATATAAGAGTCACCTCTGAATTGATTGGAATGTGAAAATCTTGTGAAGTGAATTGTTAAGGAGAGAGCTTGAGCTCTTGCAAGTGCCTATAAGAAATGTACCATTGTCTATGATAGATGGTAAATTAAAGGACCAAGTTGGTGTAGTCCAACTATAGTATCTTCGATAAAGATATGCGTATCCACCAAGGCGTACCATTGATGATGACTGTCAGTGATAGTCATCCAATAGTAGTACATGTTGAGCTTGACATCTCAACATGAATAGCACGCATTTTGCTTGGTCATGGTGAAAGGAACTATCATGTAACAAGCACCCCAAAAACTAAAAAGTCCATCTATGGAAGTGATCCTCTTTCCCATCCTCCATATCATCATCGAGCATATGTATGTACCATAGATCACACATGAATGAGAACCTAAAAAGCATCAAATGTCTCACTCGCTAGTCCAGGATGCAAGGGCTATGGCAAGACACTTATTTGCAACAATTCATGGATAGTTGGACCATGTCACGTGCGAGAAGGATGTGTATCATGAGTGTAAATGGAATCCTTATGATCAAGTAGAAGCATATTTGTATATATACGGGTAATTGTATTTCCGTCATATATATTTCACTAAGCACACCATTATATTATTTAAAATATATTTACCATTTTTGTTTAATATTTCACTTAAGCACAGTACTATTTTATTTGAATTGAGAATCTAACCTCTTTTACTTTTAGGTGGACATACAAGCAGATTTGTATTCCTCTCATAAACCGTTGCCTCCATATTATAGCCATGGACACAATCCTATCATGGCACATGAAGAAGAGCCATTTGCTACTACATGGAATGGAAACTTATCAAAATTTGAGTCTTCATCTTATTATATGGAAAAGTGAGTTCCTCGACAAGTTCCACGATCGTGTGATATGTGTCAAGGGCTATGGTGAAGGCCACAACAACAATGCCGCATTTGCATGACATACCTTATGGCCTATATGCTCTTGCACCTACACTAGCACCAATGGATCAGGATTGGCCTATGGTTTGTGATATTATCTTTTATTTTTGCTGGCATGCTTTGAGCGAGAGAGGAGACATGTCTCTTTCGCAGGTGATCTCCATCATGCTCAGGAGACAGAGCATTTAGCTATATAGGACGTGCCAGTAGATTCTGTAGAGACAGAGATAGAGCGGCAGTTCTCTAGCGAGACACAAAAGTTGTTGTCAGAGTTTGTGAGACAAGTTTGCTGCCTAGAGACACAGATAGAGCTGACACATATGGAGTTTTTTGACATGCTCATGCTAGAGGCTGATGAGTTGATGCCAGGATACATAGTTCCGCCTATGGATGAGAGGGACATGGCTACCTCAGTGTCAGTAGTGACACATCCATACGTGATGAGTAGTCCTGATGATGCAATACATGCACATAGCGTAGGATAGGCTAGGAAAGCCATGTTTGCGTAGATTTCTTTAGCGTTCAAGCGTCTCATGTATGACCTAGTTGTGTCGAGACCCAACCGAGCAGCTATAGTGGGAGCATTTGCACTAGGGATAGTCAGTCGTATGGTGGCTGACACTAGCATGACGCTTCGTGGAGCTTTGCAGACCATAAAGGGTTTTCTGTGAGACTTACATGCACACTATGGCAATGTATGGCCATCCAACTTGGGCTTCCTGATGTAGATTCCGTCCTCGGAAGCTATTGAGTTGAAGCTCGTTCGTCGAGGTGGAAGAGCTTTTGAGATGAATGTCCTTAGCCTCCTTCAGTCACTGCAAAATCAAACAACATTGGCACAGTAATTGCATTCTCATAAGCAATTAAAAGGCATATGCAGTTGTAGGCAGACAATTTGATTGGTAACAGAATTTTAAACCATTTGTCAGCAATAAACATTAAATTGCAATATAATCAAATGCATAAATAGATGTAAAGGTAAAAATTAAACAAGTCTGGGGTCGCTAATTTAACGATCAAAAGGTACTAGAGATCGACTATTAATACCATGGGTAATCTTCTTAATTTTCTATGGTCAATTAAGTTGTTTAATCGCGAGAGCCAAGTATTTCATGTTCGAGGACTGACTAGAGGCTATACCTAGAAGACCTTGTAGTTAAAGCTACGATAAAAGGAATTTCTCATGAAATCATTGCCTGATTGATTACTTTTTCTTTGACCCCCCAAAGTCTTTTCACAGTGATTCAATTTGATGTGTGTGCTTATTTTGTATGCCTTGGGGTTTTTTGCTTTTCAAGGAAAAGCGCCCACACTGGGAACCTCTAGGGCTCTAGTACCATAGGCGATACATGTGAGTGAAGTACAAAATCAAGCTGAGATTTCTCTTCCAGCTTAAGATTTTACATTGTGGCACTTTGATTTTTTGTTTGTTCATTTTCAACATTTTAATTTTGTAACTTTGGGGGGTCATATAACGCTGTTACACCTCCCCAGGCTCATCACACTAGTAAACTCCCTTTATAACACTTAAGCTAAAGGTCAATAGGGTCAAGCCCACTAGAAATCCCTAGTACATTTCACACAATGCTGCCTAAATCGGATTAAGAACCTAAGTAACCATTGATTATTAGGAAGGCATTCCCCATGGTATTAAGAGAAGATCTCTAACACCTAACTTGGTCAAACTAGCTTAGTCGGACTTGCATGATGTTTAAACCTAGACAAGTGATTATGACAAAAAATGGCATTGAATTAAATGTTTGATACTAAGCAAATGTGCTGGATATTATGCTACCAATCACAATCAAAGCAGACAATCATAGATGCAAAAAAGATAAGGGGCAATGCTAATGGACAAGAAACACCTGTTTGTGTTGATGGTCGTGCTTGATTTGAAGAGTGAGTCGAGATAAAGATTCCATGAAGGTCCAAATCCTAAGAACGGCAACACACTCCTGTACACACTAGGAAACACAAGGAATACCTCTAGGAGGCACTTCAGTGGGAAAAGGTACCAACACTTATTGAACACAACAAAAAAAACATAAGGAACCCTAACCTAATTATTTGCACTCCCCCTAGAGAGTCAAGGGAATAGGATATTGTAGAGATTGGGGGCAAACCCTAAGGCTAAACCCCTATCCTCGTCGTCGAGATAAACAAAGTCATCATCCATGAGACCATATGTGCCATCCGTGTAGTCATGTAAATCTTCTTCTTCATCATAGGTACCCATGTTTACTAAGAAGGTCACTAGACGCCTATAGTCATCTTGGTCAAAAGGGTAGGCTTGTGCAAGGGGAGAAACGCTCTCTACTAAGTATGGATCAGACGTGGTCAAGAGACGTATCAGCCATTCTAACTCCTCAAAATTCCTCTCACATGCTAGCGTACCTACCAAATCCCATTCACATGCAAGCACCGGAAAGACCATGTGAAACATTTGTGAAAAGTAACGAGGGTACCTCTCACCCAAGGCAGGAGTGGATGACTCTAGCGTACTAGCCATATCTTTACATGCAAATTGATGATGGTTAGAGTGCAAATATTACAAGGATCATGTTCTTGTGCATAATGTGTTTTTATGATTTTGTGTTATGGCTCTTGCTCTTTTACTTTTTTATCTTGTTTTTGTGAGTATAAGGCTTTATATATACATTCCATAAGATTGGAGATTAAGAGGTTAGGGAGAAAGGTTGAGAGGGAAGCAAGTGAATGATGGATGTCAGCAAACACTCCCCCCTTCCTTGGGTAGATCATACCGTTTGAAATGATGTCGTCACCCTTTGAAACCAGTTGTTCCAAGTTGTTATAGGTGAAGGCTTTAACCAACAGTTTTCGACCGCTCTATGCTTTTCATCTAGTTGCAAGGGTGGTAAGGTACTCTCCCATGATTTTATTTGCAACATTGTTGTAGGTGGTGAACTTACAACGGGAGGTGTAAACTTTTTCTTGCTTGTATGGATATGTACAATGGTAGGTGGAGGTTGTGTCGAAGCTTCTATTTCCATATAGGAACTACATGAAGAGCAAGAAGCTTCATTTGATTTTCCTGTTCCTGAGCCAGGTGGAACAAATCGTTCTTTCTTTGGTACCCAAACTAGCTCTGGAGCAAGTGTGTAACATTCCGTGATTTTTTCCTTTCTGCGATCTTCAATTCGTTTTGGAGCCATAGGATTGTGCTCACATGGGCTCGGTGACAAGTAAGAGCACAAATTACATTTTGGCACCTAGATTTAATCATTTCCTTTATAGTAGCCTTGGGCTTCCAATAGTTTTTTAGGAATCCAAGGCAACGTTTCTTTACATTTCTTGGGGCGAATGGGATGTCTCTTACCTGGCTCCTGTCTTTTAGCATTGGCTATGGTTGCTAAAGAAACTTTAGGGACCCACTTGTATGTTTTCTTTGTTATATCGGGATGGTTCTTGTGTGTCTCAAGCTTTATTTCAGCTACATCAATTGAAGCTCTAGAGACTTGGGCTATGGGGACATATGGTTCAACTTCTTGGACATGCAATGTTTTGGGTTTTATTTCCTTAAGAGGCAATATCTTAGGAAGTATGGCTTGAGTGGCAGGGCTAAGAGTTGGTTTTTGTGTTGTGACACCCCCTGTCCCCCAATCAATAGTGCATTTGGTGGCTATCATCCACGTGCGTCCTAGATTTATATTACCCTCCATAGTTCCAACAGGCATGACCAGAAAGTCTTGAGCTACAACCCCATTGTCATAACTGACAGAAGTGTGCCAGATTCCAAAAACCGAAGTTTTTTTCTTGTTGACACCCTTGACTTGGATAATACTCTCAGATAGAGGTGGCTTCCCCAACTAACACCACACCCCATATGATAGCAGATTATATTTAGCACCCATGTCCGATAAGGCGATATATAGCACTTTTCCATAGGTGCTGTTTAGCTCAATAGGGTATCGTAGAGGTGTGTCAGAGGCCGACCAATCCTCATCGGTTTCAACGTGGAATGCATGTGTGACTCCAAGGTTAGCCTCTCGTTTTTGTCTTATGCGTTGTTGTCGCTCCTTAGCCTCAGCTTGAGCTTGTATCTTCTTCAATTCTGTTTGTGCCTTGGCTGCCTTTTTCGTATGGATGGCACATAGCTCCTCTTGGATTAAAGGATCATAGTATCTTTTAAATTTGCTCCCATTGAGAAATCCAATGGTTTCAACTCCATCAAGAGTCTCCACACGAATGGTTCCTTGTGGGGTGATCTCACATACTCTATATGGTCCTTTTCCCGCATATTTCAACTTTTTCTTTTTGTTACGCACTCCATACATAAGGACTTTATCACCAACATTGATATCTTTGTTCTTGAGATGACGGTCAAACCATTTCTTCCTCCTATCTTTCTCCACAAGTACATTTTGCACAGCTAATTGCCTCTCTTCATCTAGTCTTTCAAGGATATATAATCGCTCAACTAAGGGGTTACCATCCCAACCTTCTTGAGAAGATACTCGAAGACTAGGAATGACAAACTCCCATGGCATACCGCTTCTTGGCCATACACCATCTTGAATGGTGTGCAGTTAATGGCAACTTTGTATGCAGTACGATAAGCCCATAGAGCTGATGTAAGCTTTAAATCCCAATCTGTGCGATGAGCTTCCACCGTTTTGGTCAAGATAGAGATTAAGGTCTTTTTGGTGCTCTCAGCTTGGCCGTTTGCTTGTGGATAATAAGGTGTGGACTTATGGTGAGCTATCATAAAGTTGGTAGTGAGTTCTTTTATTACTCCATTTATAAAATGAGTACCATTGTCACTCACAATCTCAAAGGGACAACCAAATCTTGTAATAATGTTCTCAAAGAGAAACTTGGCAGTTGACTTCGCATCGGCCTTATGTGTCGCCCTGGCTTCCGCCCACTTTGTCACATAGTCAGTGGCAACGATAATATATCGAGATTGAGTGCTACAAGCTGCCGGACTAATTGGGCCTACAAAGTCCAAACCCCATTTTTCAAATGGTTGAGTCACTTTAATAGGATGTAAGGGCATCCTATCCTTTCGTTGTGTGATCTTGTAACGTTGGCATTTATCACATCCTTTTGCAAAAAGTGATGCATCCTTAAATAAGGTTGGCCACCAATAGCCCGATTGCAACACCTTTCTAGCTGTTAGTTCCCCTAAGAAATGTCCTCCGGCTATACCCATGTGGGCTTCTTGCAGTATGTATAAATACTCATCCTCACGGGTACAACATCTAAGAATATCATCCTTCACTAGCCTGTATAGAGTTCCTGCAATGAGAGAGTAAGGTTCGCATTCTTTTAACAGTTTTCGAGCTAGGTCTTTACGAAGCTCTTTGGGTGGAAAACCATTAACTAGAAAGTTCACAATCTTCTCACTCCATTCAGGTATGGTTTCGAGTAGGAATAGAGAAGTATCGGGCAACTCATCATCGACTCCAGTAGGGGCTTCACCATTGGGTATGCGAGACAAATGATCCGCCACGACATGTCTTTTACCAGGTCTCACCACAACGGTAAAATCAAACTCAAGGAGAATTAACAACCATCGTGTAATTCTTCCCGTGGAACAAGGTTTATTTACTAGATACAACCACGCTTGATGATCAACATAGAACACAAACTTGTTGGCTAGAAGGTAGTAGCGAAATTTCTTCACTACATAAATCATAACTAAACCTTCTCGCTTTGTAGTGGTGTAGTTTCTCTCGGCATCATTCAATTGACGACTTGCAAAGCTAATGGGGTAGTCCAGTTTATGTTCTCCTGGTTGAGCTAGAACACACCCAATAGCAAAGTTTGATGCATCAATATGCACATGAAAAATTACATTCCAATCGGGCACTCGTAGAATAGGAGCGCTAGTCAAGTCTTTTTCAATGACTCATAAGCATGGTCACACTCCGTAGTCCATTGGAACTCAATAAGAAGCTTGTACAAAGGACGAGCTATCTCGGCAAAGTTTAAAATAAACCGTCAGTAGTAACCAACATGGCCCATGAACCTTTGAACTCCTTTATAGTTTATAGGTGGTGGCAATTCAGCAATGGCTTTAATTTTGCTCTCATCTGTGGAAATCCAATTTTTGGACACTATATGCCCTAAAATGACTCCATGTTTAACCCAAAATTTGCATTTGAAAGGGTTTAAGGAGATGCGATACAATCTACACTTCTCAAACACTTTTCGTAAGCATGATAGATGTTCTTTCCAAGAGGAATAAACACAAAGGTCATCTAAGAAAGCTTCACAAAACTCCCTCAAATATTCTCTAAAAGCAGTGTTTATTAATCTTTGAAAGGTAGCAGGGGCATTGGTTAAACCAAAAGCCATAACACGAAACGCGAACACTCCAAATTTGGTTATAAAGGTTGTTTTAGCTTGGTCCTCCAGTGCAATTGTGATTTGATTGTAGCGAAAGTACCCATCTAAAAAGCTATAAGCTTCCTTCCCTGCAACTCTTTCAAGCACGTGTTCTGAATATGGCAAGGGGTAATGGTCCCTCCTAGTGGCGGCATTGACCTTCTTGAGATCCACGCACACTCTGAGTTTTCCATTCTTTTTTGGCACAATCACTATTGGAGACACCCATTCTGAGTGCTCAATAGGGTATATGAATCTGCATTCCACAAGCTTTTCAATCTCTTCTTGAACGATTTTTGCATATTTAGGATTCATTGGGTAGGGTCGTTGCTGAACTGGTTTCGCCATGCTATTCATGGGGATTGTGTGTTGCACCACGGAAGGTGGAACACCTTTCATATCATGATATGTCCAGGAAAATATATCCTTGAATTCCTCGAGAAGTGCTTTAAGTACACACTCATCAGTCTCGATCAGATCTTGGGCAATGAAAACAGGTTTAGACTCTTCTCTTGGGTCTGCTAACTCTATTTCCTTAACTATCACTGGACCATCATAGACTCCATTGCTCCCATCGATAGGTTTTCTTTGAGCCTTTGTATACACAACTTTACGTTCCTCTGTGGTATAGGATTTGAAATGTTTAGGTGCAGGGTGTAAGTCTATGGGGTCATGTTGTTCTGTGGACTGTGATTTCACTTTCGATTCCTTTTGTTGTTGAGCTAACTCTCGATTTTGTCGTCTCCTTACGGTACGGCTCAACTTTGGCTTCTCTGTAGCCTCTAGTTGTGCGATGTCAATGGGTTGTGGACTACACCACATAAGGCTTTGAAGGTATTCACCCCAGTTATCTACCAACTTCCAATGAGCATCACATGCCCCTATATAATTAAGCCATTCTGCGGTAGATTTCTTTTCATTTATTCTAGCACGCACATTTGCTCGATATCGTTGCCTCTTATATCTCTTACTCTTCTTGTCTAATTTTTTATTACGGCCGATCTTTAGTGAAGAGTCACTAGATGAATCACTACTTGTGTCTTCTGCTCCCTTGGATAGATTGTCATGTAGGGTACCACTGGGCCCTGAATGGTTTGTCCCCACATTTGCACTAAGATTTAACTCAGATTCTTCATCTTCAGAGTCAATTTCAATTGATGATTCTGACCCCAAATCGTGTGGGCTATAGTCTTGTGAGGCGCTACTGGTTTCAATGCGAGTCAAACTTTCATCTTGTAGGTCATCAGAAGCTATATGCATTTCTTCTATCATGTTTAAGGGTACAAGTGGTGGCATTTCATCCCCCTCAGGTGTTACCCACGTCATCCCCCTATTTCCCCAAGTGTCTATGGTTGCTGTTAGGTGGACCCAATCCACATTGTCCGACTCAGTCATCCCAGGTAGTACATCCATATAAGGAGAATCTTCCCCAGCATCAGTGTCCGCTTTACACGTATAACAATACTGCAATGGGGCTGAGTGAACTGTGGTGTCAGATCTATGATCAATTATAAAGCTATTTCCTAGAGGATGTGCTCGACTAGTCACAAGATCCACTCGAATGACAGAATCTTGGAACTGCAAGTAGACATGGTTTTTAGACCAGTCATGTACCGTTTTTGCTTCCCTCATGAAAGGACGTCCTAAGATCATCTCCGATGCCATAGTGTGTTTGGAGAAATCCATAACAATGAAGGTAATCCTTATTTTATGTCCAAAGACCTTGATCTTGAGATCTTCTAGCATCCCAATAGGTTTAACAATAGACCCATTGGCCATCTTCACTACTATGGTTGTGGTCGCAAGGTGAGGTCTTCCCATAGTTTCCCATCAATTTTTAGCCACAATGCTAACCCCAGCACCACCATCAAGGATTCCCTTCACAATTAATCCCTTAGTAGTGATTGGTATGGTCGCATTGGATTCATCACCCTCAAAGTATTGTCCCAACTTGTTAACAGGTATTTATATAACAAGGTTCTCATCTAGGTTAGGTTGTGGATCTAATTGTTCCTCCTCTGTTGGCATCTCCCCAGCTCCATCCATCTGTACAAATTGTGGTAGCCCAAACTTCAATTCTCCATTGAGGAAGGCTTGAAGAGCTGAGACTATCTCAGGGTCTTTATATAGTTTGGACATGATGGCGGTTCTAACTTCTGAAGACATGAAATCCATCAATTTGGCAATGTCTTGTGATGGCTCCTCGGTAACTTCAATCAAGTTTAATGGTGTGATCTTCGGTGCATTTGGATTATTTGGACATTGGGCAATCAAATGATCTATGCCACATCGATTACACATGAGTATTGGCATTGTAGACGTGCTCGCTTGGTTGGTTTGCATTAGTGTGGTGTTCTTTTGTAGCCTAATAGGACACTCGGCTACACGATGTGGGTCTCCACACTCATAGCATTGAAGAGGTGGTCTCTTAGCAGTGTAATTGATATTTTGGCCTCTTGCCGTAAGAGCAGCTACTTGATATACAGGTTTGACTTGTCCCCAATAGTCCTCCATGTAGTATTGTGGACTTTCTTCAAGCACATCCATCCCATAGGCAATATTAGGATCTATATCTTCCTCACAGCCTTCCAAACAAGCAATAGATGACTCACAACCCACTTGATTCACAGAAGTGATTCTCGGATGTGGTGAAGCACTCATTTGGATTACAACGAGAATTCAAATGCTTCAAGCGACTAATAAAGTCTCTCATCGACTCTCCTTCCGCTCGTTGGGCTTTTTGGAGTTGAGAGGCTACACCCCAAAGCACTCCCTCTCGTATGTATTCTTTCAAGAACAGTCTCCTAAGAGTAGGGTAAATCGTTTTTTCTTCCACCCTTAGGGTTCTATACCAATCCCCAGCCTTTCCACTTAAGGTTAGGCTTAAAGCATTGCTATTATGCAGGTCATTGTGTTTTCCTAGAGAATCACATATTTGTTCAAACACTTCGATATGCTTTCTCACATCCCCGTCTCCACTAAATTTTTGTGTGAGCTTGGTTATTTGTACTGCTTTACTTCTAGGCTCTCTATCAGGTGTGTTACACATATTCTCAGCAATAGATCGACTAATAGCTTGAGCAAATGTTGCCAAGTCACCTAAGTGAGCAGGCACCATGGATGAAGGCGCTCCAGAGACTACATGTGGAGTAGGTATTGGCATCGGGCTTGGCGCATAGGAAGCCCTTGGGTTCCACGTTGGGTACGATGTTGTGCCATGTGGTGGCCCAAAGTTCATATGTGTGGCCCTAGGCATAACAGACATTGGATGTGACATGCTAATGCTAGCCGGTATAGTCCCATAGAAATAAGAACTTGGGTATTGTGGTTGTGGAGCATAGGTTGTTGAAACAATGGGAGAAGTAGAGACTACATGAGTACGAGGACCCATGGGTGTACACGATTGGTACACACTTGTAGGTACTGTTGCAGGCATTGAGCTACCATGTATCAGTGCTTTACTAACAAATGAGGTCCATGGCATGTTTCTTGGCATGTCCATCATTGGGGTAGGCATGGTAGCCGTGGTGTCATCAAGGGAAAGATGAGCTAGACTTGGAAAGGTGAAGCTATCACTTGTGGGCTTAGATTGCACTAAGACCCCTAGAGAAACAACATATGTGGGATCCAACGGACTTACCAAGGGAGTCTCCATTTTTGATAAGGTCGGTTGTTTAGCCTTCCCTGTATCCAAGAATCTCATGAGACCCGTTGAAGGCATGTTGATCCCCTTGTTCTGTCTCTCTAACTCGATAACCCTATGGATGACCTCACAAACTCTTTGTTGTTGATCCTCCACACTAGTAGCACCCATTGTGGATTGTAGGACATCTGACCAACCCAAGTGATAGGTGTGACCTGTGTATAGGTCGGTCAGAGTTTCTGTTTGTAGTTCGTACTTCCAGTTCTCATTTAGGAACACTCCATCTAAGATTGAGGTGCTAGGGGTGTCCTTTGAGCTAGATGCAATGTTGCTTTCTAGAGGTTGGCCCTTAGCGGTTGCTAAGTCAGGAGCACTCGATTGCTCTCTTAGCAAGGATATTGACATAGGTCCTTTCGATTTTAACTCTCTTCGTTGCTCCGCCTTGCGTAAACTCTCAATTTCCTTTTCCCTTGCTGCAAGGATATATCGCTTAGCCTCTTGCACTTCGGCAAGGCTTCTACCATCGGGTAATATGACCTCGGAGAGAAATAACTCTAAAGAGTCAGGAGGTGCAGTGAATGAAGTATTCACGTGCACATTCACTAAGGGTATAGGGTCTACGTTGGTCACGAATGGAGAATTTACTTCCCCACCCCCCTCATTTACATCATTAGCTCCATGTTCGGAGCGAGTGGCTCTACTAAAGGTTTCCTTCACGCGGCTAAGCACGCTCGGCCCGGACCGAGGACCCATGCATGTCTTGGCTTGAGCTATCGGGATTAGGCATTGGAAAACCCTCCATGACGTCGTAGTCAGAGGAAGAGTCACTAACCGCTATGTTCGGGTCTTGGTTTGTACTACCTTGGGTCCCCGCCGAGGGCCTGGAACCTAAAGTAGGTGGATATTGAGAACTCGCGTAAGTCGAAATTCTCTCTAGTTGCTCCGTCTCTAGCACACGACCAGAGCGCAGATGCATGTGCCTTTGGCACCCTACAAGCGTCGGTGAATAAACTCGAAGGTTAACTGCTTACTTTTTTAAGCGTCCGTTTTCACTCGTTTTTTAATGTTTTTTAATGATCATTTTTTTAAAAATTAAAATGTGTCATAGTTCGAAACGAGCGTATCACTTAGAGGGTCACTGTGTGCTTTACAGCACAATTTTCGGGCATCTAAAGTTTCGTTGGTCCTCAAAAAATTGATTTTTAGCTACGTGTGAAGCTAGAATTCGTAATTTTAAAAGGCGACTGAGGCCTAGGCCTGAGCGTGAGCTTGGGCTTGGGTCTGGGAGATATTCCCGATCCCGATCCTACCTTTAAATTGTTTTTTAATTATATATATATATATATATATATATATATATATATATATGTATATATTTAAAGGATAAGGTCGCCGCGGCCTGCACGAGAGCACACACACACTCTACCTGCCCACTTCTAACTAACACACCTACTGTTACACACTAACACACTCTATTAGCTCTCATAGATCTACTTCCTACTTACTGTACATTACATTACATAGAAAACTAACAACCTTAATACACAGAGAATAAACACAGTACCTTTGAAAACTCCATTAACAAAGAAAACTAACAACCTTAATACACAGACAATAAACACAGTACCTTTGAAAACTCCATTAACAAAAAAAATACACAGTATAACACAAACTCCTTGTTCTCAACACACACATCCTCCTTCCTTACCTTTCCTACAATTGAAATTGCACCACAAAAGAAGCACAGAGTGCCATTCAAGCTTAGTGTATGGCATTCCCCGGTAGTGGCGCCAAAAATGTGCGTGTTTGTCGCACGTGTCAATGCAAGGAACTTGCCAATACACCGCGTGCAAGCCACAAATGGCTCCAAGCACACAACAAGCCTAAACTAGTAAGCTCAAAGATGACGATGGTGTGTCACTCACCGCTCTATGCTTGCTTCGTGGAGGATTCCTCGCCGCGAAGAAGAGGGAGACGCCGCTACGCCGCGCTCAACCGCCTCGCCGCCGTCGTGCCGCCGCAATGCTCGATCACACACACTCTCTCTCTCTCTCTCACGCATACACACACACACACAAGGAGATGAAGAAGAAGAAGATGGAGATGGAGCAAGAGCACTCTTCAATTGTACAAATGAGAGAATGAGTGAATTTTAGGTTTAGTTGACTTTTATATGAGCTCACCCCATTCACACTTGGGCGCCCATGCTTAGCCAACTAATCCCTTGAATGTTCCAGTTAGAGTGCGCCTCTCATTAGCGATCACTCTTACCCTTTTCCTATTGGACCGACAAGCCCGGTACTTGACTCTACAAGTAAATAATAGAACATCCATCGTAGGTGATAGGGTGTCCGTGAGCAGTGAGGGTTAACAGAGGCATAGGAAGAAGAAGAAGGAGCTCATAGCACCTGTTGTTGCAGGGCCCAAATGTCGTCGCCCATAAAAAGAAAATGCCTCAACATCGCATGGCACCCCTATTCAATGCTCTATTCAGCATCCAACCTTCCACATCACCAGGGGCCGTTCCCACTAGCGCTAGCACTAGTGGTTGCCCATAAATAGAAATGGGAGTTACACATGCAAGGGCAAGCTATAAAAACTAAAACGAAGCTTTTATTTGGAGTCTCTCATAAATTGGAGGGGAAAGCTTATCAAAGCTCAGCAGATCTCTCACAGGGGGATCGGAGGAGCCGAGCCTCCATAGCCAAGAATGCTAGATTTCTTGGTCTAATGTGAAAACAATTAGGAAGTATTTGTTTTCTAATGTGAAAACAAATAGGAAGTATAGAGGATTCTATGAGGAGTTCTGAATGCACTTTTGCTAAGAGATGCATCTACAAGGTATGTTTCTGGTGGCTCCACCAAGTCAATTTTCAAGTTTTGAACTCTTATTAAACTCAAGTTTGTATTCATGTCTTTTTATGTTTTTTTTTTCAAGAAAAGTAAAATAGGAGGCAACATAGGCAAGGCTAGCCATTGCTTGTATACCTCATGTAGGTTGTGGGGGGAGGCATGATGAAAATAAACAATCTAGATTTGGATCTATTTAGAAGTAGCCCAAAGACTATGATCAGCATCCCCTCCTTGAGCAAAGATCGATAAGGCGACCTACCAAGGCTACAAAGCCTTCTTGGAGACACCACCTCCGGTCCGCCCTTTTGTAAGTATTTTTCAACACTTTTTATATATATTTATTATGAAATCCAATTTTAAATTATGTACTTAATTTCCAATCAATGTAACTTTACTTGTTGCTAATGCATGAAGTTCAAGGAGAGATAGATTTTGAGCTTGTGCCTGGAGAAGGATCACGACAACTAGATGAATGATCTACGATTAAGAGGGAAATGACATTAAGGTAGTATGATTGCTATCAATGCTATTTGGTTTTGGCTCTTCTAATTCAATTATCCATCAATATTCAAAATTGCATCTAGATTTTGACATTTTGTATCTTTATGCATTATTATATAGTGAGTTATTCCATCCTATTTGTTCCTTAATTCCATTTAAGTCATTGTATGTTTAAAAAATTGAAAAAATTATGCAAAAGTAAATGATTATCACATACGGTGATCCATTTGTAACCCATTTGCTCCAAACTAAATTGAAAAAATGGTTCCTCAAGCTTCGATCAATCAAAATGTCGAGTGATTTGTGTATCCGTTGGTGCTAAAGGTGAATAAGTGTAGAAGAGTGTGTGTGTGTGTGTGTGTGTGTGTGTGTGTGTGTATGTGTATGTACATGTATATATCTATGTGCATGTATATAGATGTTTCCTCATAAAAAATCTTCGATCAATCAATATGTCCAGTGATTTGTGTATCCATTTGTGCTAAAGGTGAATAAGTGTAGAAGTGTGTGTGTGTGTGTGTGTGTGTGTGTGTATGTATGTACGTGTATATATCTATGTGCATGTATATAAATATGTTTGTATGTATCTTGTGCGCTTGTAATATGTTCATGTGTATATGCATATGTGTATATGCAAGTGTATATTGTGTGTACTAACTCTCTGTCTAGGTAGAGTGTGCACGCTTGTCTATGAAGCCATAGTCGTGACTATAAAAGTAGATTTGTATTATGTAAGGTAATTGCCTCTTAACATTGTGGGTCGCCTAAGTGATGTTAGAAAACTTGAAATTTTGGCAATGGTTAAGCAATGTATGTGCATTGATTATGCCACATTCACACATTACAAAAAGCATCCTAAATGTTGTTGCTTGTGCCATGGTATAGTAGACATGCCACTGCCACCTGTTAGTCACTTATGAGATGTTTAATGGTATCACTACATACATATGCTTTTAGTAGTGGTGACTTGGCCCAACAACCACTACTAGGCCTCTTTATGTTAGGGATGCCCAATGGTGTCGCTTAAGCAACGAAAAACACATTGCTATAGGTGTCACTATTATAGGGGCATCGCTTAAGCAACGTCTTCAATGATGTTTAACATACTCATGTAATTGGACACTCAAGTGTCATGTAAACACACCATCTTTGTCGAATTTTTAAAATGGGCATTTAAATTTCAAAAATCTTCAAATCCATATGTATTTTGGTACCAAAGTTTATTTGAATGTAAAAGCATCAAAATTTTCAAGTAATTGATTAAACTTTTAACTCGTATTTTTCAAAATCTGGTTTGTGGCTATGGATCCTGAGCTATGTATGGCAAAGAAATCCTTGGCCGTTCGATCATGTGACAATGGCAAGGGATAGATCTGGAATCCAAATGCTCGTGTTGAAGATCGACCCCCAAAAAGTGACACATTGGATAAAATTGTAGAGACACGAATTATTTCTGGTTTTATGTACAAGAAAACAAAATGGATAGCTTTCTGTAATGCGAATTCAAGTTTTGCTTGGAGATGGGGTAGTGCCCAAGGCCCACTACAATCGATGGGGCTTTGATGGTTGAGCCCTCCAACAATTTTTGTGTGACTTTAGAAGGCCAAGATCTTCTATATACGACGATAGAGGTTTTGGCCTTGCATGGGCAAAGCAAACACATCCCATGGATTGGGACTCCAAGCACTACAAGAGCAAAAATTTGGGTTTTAATGCATGCAAAAAGTTGTTTAAATGTATGTTTGATGGGGAGGAGAGTGCATACATTCCCTCATTGGCATTCTTGCACATGCATATTGTTCCAATTGATGAGAATCATGATGAAATACCTATGCAATACACACTTGATGCGGATGATGAGATATCTTTGGCCAAGTTTTTGGCATGTCAAAAGTGAGAAGAAAATAAAGGCAAAGGCTCTTATGTACATCAACATGTGGATATTCCTAGTCTGTGCTTATTGACCATGTAATAATGGATGTAGATGCAATCAATAAAACACTATTCATAGGTGCTTCTGTTGCAAATATGCCTCTTTTGAGAGCATCTTGTGCACCTCCTATAGCAAGTACAAGAGGTCGGTCTCCAAAGCGTTGCATTGTGTGCCAAGGTTGACCAAAGGCCCAACTTGTGGGAATGTTTTTGGAAAGTCATGGTTCTATTTGGAATGCTCATAATGCTAACACTAATGTGCATGCCGACAATAATGCTTCTAATCATGCATCGATTGGCAATGTGGACATGCATGCTTGCAATGATGTTGTAGAGAGTAGTCATGCTTGTAGCAAGGGTTAAAAGCTTCTCAAGAAGTGAAAAAATTTGCAAAAGACTCTTGTCAAGAAAGGACAATATTCCGATATGCAAGATTATAATGACTCCGGAGATGAACATGCAGCAGTGGGTGAGAGAGATGAATGTGGGGATGAGATTTTGGTAGCTGAAGGGCCAAATTTGCAGGATAGCAAATTTGAGTCTAATTGGTGTAATGCGAGCTTTTTAACATGGAAAACTAGTGACAAAATGCATGTCGAGCCCAATGAACCTTTCAAGAGGATGCCTCTCTTTGTGGACATTTCAGGTCTGGACTTGGGACAAGTACCAAGGGAGTTCACAGAGATTTATTCTTGTCTTTGTTTCCTCTTAACTTGATTGACACAATTGTGTGTGAGACCAGTTGGTATTCCATGAAAAAACATGACAAGGTATTGGCCTTGCATGATTCAACTCAAAAGTGGAATCCTTTGGAAAAACATTAATTTTTGCGCTTTTTTGGTGTGTCTCTTGGAATGGCATTGCAATTTATGTTCGACAAAAACTGTTTTTGGAAAGGAGAGACTTGTGGTGTTGTTCACTATCCTAACTATGTCAAAAAGATGGGGAAAACCAAATACAAACAAATAAAGAGATATTTGCATGTGTGAGACTATTGTGAAAAGATGGGGCCTATTGTGAAAGGAACTAGGGAGTACAAGCTATGCATAGCAAGTGATGCCTTTGGAGGAAAAATTGAATGCTATATTTCAATTGCATTATAATTGTGGAAATCATGTAACTATGGATGAAAGGATAATTCCCTCTAAATGTAATTTTAATCCTTGCTATGTTTACAATCCTAAAAAGCCACATAAGTTTAGATCAAATTATGGATTATAATTACTGTTTTTGCATGTATGACAAGGTGCCTTGCCTAGAGTTGTCCTTTCATGTTGTGTCTATGCTTGTGGGAAATTTGAAGCAAAAGGAACATCATATAATTTTTGACCGGTGGTTCACCTTAGTGAAGCGGTTGATGCACTTGTCAAATGAGGGATATGGAGCTACGGGTACATATATGAAAAATAAAAAGAACTTTCTTGAAGCACGATTGTTACATATTGATTGTTTTGATAGGTTCAACAGGCTTTGCATATGATGTGTAATGGAAATGGCCTATGAACTTTGAGAATAGCGGAATTAAGAGAATTAGAGTGAGCATTTTTGTGAGATTACTTTGAGAACATAGAGGGTGAACTTAATTGATGGTAGCAACATGAACATAGTACTTAATTAACTTGGCATGAACAATACTTTTGCAAGAGAGAGAGTATTAGAGAACATGACAATAGTTGAGGACCCAAAAGTTACTTGGAGCCGGTCCCGTCTCCAAAAGACGTTTGTATTATAGATTCTCCCATCAAGAGAGACTTGTTACAATACAATCTTTATGCTCCTCGTGACCTTGGTAATGCTATGAAGATGGAAAGCTTCATGCATCACGAGCTTAACATAAACTTTGCAAAAAGCATTAACTATCCCATGCCTCAGTCCCAAGGCCTCAAACTCCTTCAAAGGTGGAGAGAGCTAGCAGGGAATGAGGGTAGGGAAGAGGAAGAAGAATCATCCATAGGAGAAAGAAATAGTTTCTCACTTTTCATCACTCTTCTTGCTTAGCATAGCAGAATATCATAGTAATGAAGATGAAGAAGATGACAAGCTTAAGCATTGAAGCATGGCTCTTGGTTGGATTTGCATTCCATAGCCAAGAGTGTTGGTGTAGGCTCTCCACTTCTCAACAAGCTTGGAGAAGGAGCTCTTGCACTTTGCACTCCACACAATGAGAGAATGTGTGTGTGTATGTGTGTGTGTGGGACAATATACCCCCCTCTCGTGCTTGGTCAACACCTCTCTCTCTCTCTCTCTCTCTCTCTAGTATTATTTTATTATTTCAATTGGACATGTATCCTCTTTTCCTCTTTGAGAGAAAGAACTTAATTATTTATTTTTATGTATCTAAATTCTCATTTGAGCCCTTTAAAACCTATCCAATAGCATTCAAGCACATCATGAGGGCCATATGGATCATTTGAACATGTGTCTTTTATGCTTATTAAGTCATTTGGTTGAATTGAATACTTCAAGGACTTAGTCAATCAAGCATGGAAACGTTGATGCCTCTTGAGAGTTGTCTTTGAATTGAATAATTCAAGAACCTTAGTCATTTAAGCATGTGAGAAACACCTCAAGCTTTTGGGTAAGGTTCCCATTAATACTTAGCAAGCCAACAAACACCTCATGCTTGGGTATAATTCCCACCTCAAGGTCAGCCGTAGCTTGCCTAAGGTCAAAGTACTTTTGAACACTAACTTTTGGAGGTTTTTAATGCAGCTAACCCTACGGTTTTTAAGCTCCGTTTGGTGGCATTGCTCTTTAACATACCATCTCTCATTTGGACCCCTTTTAACCTTGGCCCCGTATTGAGACAGATCCATAATCATATGTTTATATTCTAACCCTTGTTCCGTTTATCCTCCCACATTAAATGATCAGTTTAATATGAGAAAATCATTTGGGTTGGTTAGATATTAGATTTTATGACATTACCTCTCTCTTGAAATCATAGTCGTTCTTGATTATGAGGTAGAAGAGATAAAGTCTTAGTCATTAGTCTACATTTCTTAGCGAGTAGAGGATCCCTTTTTACCCTGCGACATCATTCCCGAATGGATGAATAGTCCATTTGGTGCTTGAGAGACATAGCTGCCGCAAGCATGTCTGCTCTTTAGCCCATATCATACTCCCAAAGTAGAGTGACAAATTCTACTTGGTGTTTTAGTGACGTGGTCATCACAAACATGATTCTAAGCATGCATACTATTTGAATTTGCGCACAAAAGAGGATTAGTCTTATAAGACAAAAACATCGTTCATTTAGAAAGCATTTACATTTGCTTACTCTAGTGCAACATTGTAAGCATTGACAAAGGTTCATACTATCCTTAAGATGTATTCCTTGCATCCATCTAGCATCTTCAAATGGATAAGTTTTGAACTTAATAAGATACCGTTGGATAATCTTACCATGCTGTAGTACCTTGTCTTCATGCCGAAGGATAGCTTCGGGTTGTAGCACCTCTTCTTGGTCTTCAATTTCTGGAGGGTCTTTAATGATTGGTTCTATTGGTGGATCTCCTTTGTAGGGCTTAAGTAGGCTCACATGAAAAGCATTGTGTATGAGCCAATGGTTGGGCAACTTGAGTTGATAAACCATGTCATTGATTAGCTTCAAGATTTGAAAAGGACCATAGTATCTTTTTGCTAATTTAGCATAATACTTTTGATGGCCCGTAGGATTTTTGCTCGTCGTTTGCCTCAATCAAGCCTTGGGAAACTTAAGTAAGACCCAATCATTTTCTTTGAACGTTAAGGCCCTTCTGTGCTTATCAACAACAGCTTTTTGCCTTTGTTGAGAGATGGATATAGCCTCCTTAATCTTTTGTAAAGATTCTTGTAGGTCACAGCTATACTCATCAGCGGCGAAGATCTTCCCATGTACTTTAAGTAGCAAGGGACTTTTAGGTCTTCCCTCTATGATCTCAAAAGGTGCTTTTCCTGTAGCAGTATGGACAGTATTATTGTACGCATACCCTACAAGGGGTAAGTAATTCTCCCATTATTTTGATCGTTGATCTACTTCTGTAAAATAAGTCTTTAGTAGATCGAGTATCGTAAGATTGACTATCTCACTTTGGCCATCCATTTGTGGGTGGTAGGCCAAAGAGAAATTCAATCTTGTACCTAGATTTTCAAAGAGACCTTTCCAAAAATTATTGGTCAATCTAAGATCTCTATCTGACACGATGGATGTTGGTAATCCATGGTGTTTGAAAATCTGAGATATGAAGATGGTTGCCATTTGGTGTGCCTTAATAGTCTTTTTGACAGGAATAAAGTGTGCTTGCTTGCTAAACCTGTCGACTATTGTCCATATTCCCGTATTCTCATGGATAGACTTGGGTAATCCAAATATAAAATCCATGGATATACTCTCCCATGATGAATTAGGGATTGGCAATGGCTGGAGTAATCCAGGTTTCTTCCCTCTATCATAGTTAGTCTTTTGGCATACCACACATTTTGAAAAATACTCTTGTATGTCCACTTTCATGGTAGGCCAATAGAAGTATGTCTCTACTCCTCAAAGAGTAGTTTGAATGCCTCTATGCCCCGCATAGGGAGGAGCATGGGATTCATACATGACTTTCTCACGAAGGGAGTGGGTAACACATAGCCTATTGCCATGGAGAAGATAACCATCCTGCAAGGTGATTGGTTCCTCTTTCTTCCCCAAAGCAAGGGCTGACATTACATCTTTGAAGTCAAGGTCAATAGCATACTCATCTGTCATGGAAGATAGATCATTGTGAGTTGCTATAGACACCGCATTGACTTTTGGTCATTGTGAAAGTGCATCGGCCACTTGATTGTGCTTACCAGCAATGTGAGCAATATGAAAATAAAACTGCGAAAGAAAATTTGCCCACCTCATTTGTTTGTCGGAAAGCTTGGCTTGCATCATGAAGTACTTGAGACTTTGGTGGTCTGTTCATAAAATGAATGGAGTCCCCAATATATAGTGCTTCCATGTGTCTAGGACATGTAGAACAGCTAAAAGCTCTTTCTCATAAATGCCCAAGACCTGTTCATCCGTATTGAGCCATCGGCTCTCATATGCTATGGCATGCCCTTCTTGAAGCAAGACTGCTCCAAGGCAATCACCACAAGCATCACATTGGATCTCAAATGGCTTTGAGAGATCCCGAAGCATGAGGATTGGTTGAGAGGTAAGCTTCTCTTTGAGCTTGTCAAAAGCTTTTTGCTCCTTTGCAGTCCATGAATACTTAACGTTCTTCTTTGTTAAGTCATGTAATGGTCCTGCTATTTGAGAAAATTTTGCTATGAAGCATGTATAGTATGCACACATACCAATAAAGCTTCTTAGCTCATGTAGATTCCTTGGATTAGGCCACGCTTTTATTACCTCTAGCTTTGATGGATCCATACGGATACCATCTTGAGAGATAATATGACCTAAGTATTGAATCTTTTTGTTAACCACCGGCGTCCACTTTTAGTAGTCATGGGCCGGGCTTGTCGATCCAATAGGAAAAGGGTAAGAGTGATAGCCGATGAGAGACGCACTCTAATAGGAACATTCAAGGGTTAGTTGGCTAAGCATGGGTGCCCAAGTGTGAATGGGCGAGCTCATATAAAAGTCACCTAAACCTAAAAATCACTCATTCTCTCATTTGTGCAATTGAAGAGTGCTCTTGCTCCATCTCCATCTTCTTCTTCATCTCCTTGTGTGTGTGTGTGTGTGTGTGTGTGTGTGAGAGAGAGAGAGAGAGAGAGAGAGAGAGAGAGAGAGAGAGAGAGAGAGAGAGAGAGAGAGAGAGAGAGAGAGAGTGATCGAGCATTGCGATGACGGAACGACGGCGGCGAGGCGATTGAGAGTGCGACACGACGACAGCTCGTTCTTCTTCACGGCGAGGAATCCTTCATGAAGGCGAGCGTAGGGCGCTGAGTGACACACCCTTGCTCTCTTGAGCTTGCTATATTAGTCTGGTTGTGTGCTTGCAGCCATTTGTGGCTTGCACACAGTGTACGGCAAGTCCCTTGCATTGACACATGCGACAGACGCGCACATTTTTGGCGCGGTTGTCGGGGAAATGCCCTGCATTAAGCTCGAGTAGCACTCTATACTGCTTTGTGGTGCATTATGAAATGTAGGAAAGGTAGAGAAAGAAGGTGTGTGGCTTGTTGAGAAGGATTTGGTTTTGCTGCAGTGTACTGTTTTTGTTAATAAGGTGTTGAAAGATACTGTGTTTTCTATTCATAAGGTGTTAGAATTAAGGTGGTAGAGCTATAATGTTAGTTCTGTAAGGTATAGTAAGTAGATCTGTTAGTTAATTAGTTGTTGTAGTAATGTGTTAGTGTATAATAGTAGCTCTGTTAGTTGTAAGTAGGTAGGTTAGGTGTGTGTACTCGCGCGCGGCGCAGCGGCGATGACCTTATCCCAAAAAAAAAAAAAAAGGGTAGGACAGGGATCGGGAATATTCCCCAGACCCAAGCCCAAGCCCAAGCCTAAGCTCACGCTCAAGCTCAGGCCTCAGTCACTCTTTAAACTTACTTATTTTAGCCTCATGCATAAGTAAAAATCGACCCTTTTAAGGACCAATGGAGCTTCGGATAACCGAACGCTGTGCTGTAAAGCACACCACAACCCCCTGAGCAATAAGCTCATTTCAAGTTGTCACTTGCTCTAATCCAAAAACCGATCATTAAAAAACATCAAAAAACGAGTGAAAACGGGGTGCAAAATGCCTAAAAAATTAAGCGATTGACCTTCGAGGTTATTCACCGACGCTTGTAGGGTGCCAAAGGCACATGCATCTGCACTCTAGTCGTGTGATAGAGACCGAGCAACTAGTGAGCACTTTGACTTACGCAAGTTCTCAATACCCAGCTACCTTATGTTCCGGGCCCTCAACGAGAACCCAAGGTAGTACCACTCGGGACACGCAGATTGCGTCCAACGACTCTTCCTCTCACTACAATGTCATGGAGGGTTACCCAATTCCTAATCCTGATAGCTCAAGTCAAGACATGCATGCCATGGGCCCATGGTCTGGGCCGAGCGTGCTTAGCCGCTTGAAGGAAACCTTTAGTAGAGCCACTCGCTCCGAACATGGAGCTAACGATGTGAATGAAGGGGGTGGGAAAGTAAATTCACCATTCATGACCAAAGTAGACTCCATGATCCTGGAGAGTGTGCATGTGAATACTCCATTCACTACACTCCCTAACTCTTCAGAGCTATTCCCCTCCGAGGTTATATTACTTGATGGTAGAAGCCTTGCCGAAGTGCAAGAGGTTGAGCGATATATTATTGCGGCTAGGGAAAAGGAAATCAAGAGCGTACGCAAGGTGGAGCAATGAAGAGAGTTAAAAGCGAAAGCCCTTATGTCAATATCCTTGGTAGGAGAGCAAACAAGTGCTCCTGAATTAGCGACCACTAAGGGTCAACCCATAGAGAGCCACATTGCATCTAGTTCAAAAGACACCCCTAGAACCTCAATCCTACATGGAGCGTTTATGAATGAGAACTGGGAGTACGAACTACAAACGGAAACTCTAACCAACCTATACACAGGTCACACCTATCACGTGGGTTGGTTAGATGTCCTACAATCCACAACGGGTGCTACTAGTGTGGAGGATCAACACCAAAGAGTTTGTGAGGTCATCCATATGGTTATTGAACTAAAGAGATAGAACAAGGGGATCCACATGCCTTCAACGGGTCTCATGAGATTCTTGGATATAGGGAATGCTAAACAACCAACCTTATCACAAATGGAGACTCCCTTGGTGAGTCCGATGGATCCTCCATATGTTGTTTTGCCAGGGGTCTCAGTGCAATCTGAGCCCACAAGTGATAGCTTTACTTTTCTAAGTCTAGCTCATCTTTCCCTTGATGACACCATGGCTACCATGCCTACCCTAATGATGGGCATGCCCAGAAACACGCCATGGACCTCATTTGTTAGTGAAGCACCACTACATGGTAGCTCAATGCCTGCAACAGTACCTACAAGTGTTTACCAACCATATACACCTATGGGTCCTCATACTCATGTAGCCCCTACCCCTCCCATTGTTTCAACAACCTATGCTCCACAACAACAACACCCAAGATCTTATTTCAACGGGACCATACCGGCTAGCATTATCATGTCACATCCGATGTTTGCTATGCCTAGGGCCACACATATGAACTTTGGGTCGCCACATGGAACAACACCGTACCAAACTTGGAACCCAAGGGCTTCTTATGTGCCAAGCCCAATGCCAATACCTACTCCACATGTAGTCTATGGAGCGCCTCCACCCACGGTGCTTGCTCACTTAGGCGACTTGGCAACATTTGCTCAAGCTATCGATCAATCTATTGCTGAGAATATGCGTAACACGCTCGATAGGTCCGCATAGTACCAATGAATGCCCTACTTCTAGAGTGAAATTCAATGGGAATTGCAATGCATGTGGGAGGTATGGTCATCAAGCTAAGGATTGCATAGTATTTAAGCACGCGATGGCCAATAGACCAACCTTAGCATGGACAAACACACCTCGAGTGCAAATTTGATGCCGGCTCCACCTCTAGAACAAACGTCACAACACATGGTCCCTAGGGCCCAAAATGTTGTTCAAACAACACCCTTACCACCTCCAGTGCTAGGACCGCAACCACCACATCCGAGGATAACTTATGTGAATCAAGTGGGTTGTGAGTCCTCTATTGCTTGTTTGGAAGGATGTGAGGAAGACATAGACCCTAATATTGCCTATGGGATGGTTGCACTTGAAGAAAGTCCATGATACTACATGGAGGACTATTGGGGACAAGTCAAACCTATCTATCAAGTAGCTGCTCTTGCTGCAAGAGGCCAACATATCAATTACACTACTAAGAGACCACCTCTTCAATGCTATGAGTGTGGAGGTCCACATAGTGTGGCCGAGTGTCCTATTAGGCTACAAAAGAATGCCATGCTAATGCAAACCAATCAAGCGAGCACGTCTACAATGCCGATACTCATGTGTAATCGATGTGGCATAGATCATTTGATTGTCCAATGTTCGAATAATCCAAATGCACCAAAGATCACACCATTAAACTTGATTGAGGTTACAAAGAAGCCAATACAAAGTACACCTGTGGTACCAGTAAACGTACTCACACGATCAATGCTCCAAAAATTAAATTATATTCTTGAAGGAGGAGACACGGCATCAATTGCCCAATCTCAGAAGAAGAAGAAAACATGAAGGAAGAGATCGCAAAAAGTAGCAAAGTCAGACCCCATTTCAAAGACCAACATAGGGACTGGTGATGACCCATATATATGAATGACGCTGAAGAGGATTTTGATTCAGGTGAAACCATGGAGATCAAAACAACTAATAGGAAAGAAACCAGCAAGGAAGATCGTCAGGAGCCACAATGACCAGGATCCAAGAAAAAGATAGGAACTTATCCAAACCCTATAGAGGAGATCGAGCGGGTCAAGTAATTAAGGAGTTTGGTAGAAGATACCCAAAGGGATCTAGAGCTAGCACCTAGGCAGATCCAGATTACAGACACAGTGTTCCCTATGCAACAACAACCTCAGAAAGTCCGTAGACCCCTAGCCATACCTAGTGTCATCTAAGAAGAAAGTGACTTAAAGTCATGGGAAAGTGGGCGTACTCACTTCTTGTTGAAGAGAATGTTTACAAAGGGACTACCTGACCCTATTGAAGAAATGGAGATCCCATCTTCCCCATGTAAGGGACTGAAGCCCAAAAGGTGCCGTTAAATATTGCCAAATTGATGGATTTCATGGCTTCAGAATTTAGAACCACCATCATGTCCAAACTATATGGAGACCCTGAGATATTCTTAGCTCTTCAAGCTTTCCTCAATGGAGAACTGAAGGCCGAGCTACCACAACTTTCACAGATAGATGGAGCTAGGGAGCTGCCAATAGAGGAGGAACACTTAGATCCACAACCCAACCCAGGTGAGAACCCTATTGTAGAAATACCTATTAGCAAGTTGGGACAATACTTTGAGGGAGAATGCAACCATACCAATCACTACTAAGGGATTAACTGCGAAGGGAATCCTTGATGTTGGCGTTGGGGTTAGCATTGTGACTAAAAATTGCTGGGAAACTATGGGAAGACCTCACCTTGGGACCACAACCATAGTAGCAAAGATGGCCAATGGGTATATTGTTAAACCTATTGGGATGTAGAAGATCTCAAGATCAAGATCTTTGGACATAAAATAAGAAATACCTTCATTGTTATGGATTCCTCCAAGCACACTATGGAATTTGAGATGATCTTAGGACGTCCTTTCATGAGGGAAGCAAAAATGGTGCATGATTGGTCTTAAAACCATGTCTACTTGCAGTTCCAAGATTTTGTCATTCGAGTGGATCTTGTAACTATTGGAGCACATCCTCTAGGAAACAGGTTTATATTTGATAATAGATTTGACACCACAATTCACTCGGCCCCATTGTAGTATTGTTACACGTGTAAAGTGGACATTGATGTTGGGAAAGATTCTCCTTATATGGATGTACTACCTGGGATGACTGAGTCGGACAATGTGGATTGGGTCCACCTAACAGCAACCATAGACACTTGGGGAAACAGGGGGACAACCTGGGTAACACCTGAGGGGGATGAAATGCCACCACTCGTACCCTTAAATATACTAGAAGCAATGCATATAGCTTCTGAGGACCTACAAGATGAAGGTCTGACTGGCATTGGAACCAGTAGCGTCTCACAAGACTATAGTCCACATGATTTGGGGTCAAAAGCATCAATTGAAATTGACTCTGAGGACGAAGAATCTGAGTTAAATCTTAGTGCAAATGTGGGGACAAACCATTCAGGGCCCAGTGGTACCCTAGATGACAATCTATCCAAGGGAGTAGAAGACACAAGTAGCGATTCATCTAGTGACTCTTCACTAGAGATCGGCCGTAATAAAAAATTAGACAAGAAAAGTAAGAGATATAAGAGGCGACGATATCGAGCAAATGTGCATGCTAGAATAAATGAAAAGAAATCAGCCAAAGAACATGCAGAGCTTGAAAAGACCCAAGCAAGAGTTGAGGCTCGAGAAAGACAACAACGTCTTAGACACCAACGAGAGGCTAATTTGGGAATCACAAAAGCGTTTTTTGAAGACATTGATGATGATTCATTGGAATCCAAGCCACCTCTACGATATCCAATTGAACTAAATAGCCTCTATGGGATTGTACTATATAACGCATTATTGGATACAGGAGCTCAACATAATTTGTTATCTTATGGAGTTTGGTGTCAGCTAGGAAAACCACCCCCATCCACAAGCACCATCCAAGTCAAGGGTGTCAATAAGAAAAAAACAGCGGTTTTTGGAATCTAGCACACTTTTGTCAGTTATGACAATGGGGTTGTAGCTCAAGACTTTTTGGTCATGCTTGCTAGAACTATGAAGGGTAATATAAACCTAGGATGCACGTGGATGATAACCACCAAATGCACTATTGATTGGGGAACGGGGGGTGTCACAATGCAAAAACCAACTCTTAGCCCTGCCACTCAAGCCATAGTCCCTGAGATATTGCCTCTTAAGGAAATAAAACCCAAAGCATTGCATGTCCAAGAGGTTGAACCATATGTCCCCATAGTCCAACTCTCTAAAGCTTCAAATGCTGTAGTTGAAATAAAGCTTGAGACACACAAGACCCATCCTAATATAACAAAGAAAAACATACAAGTGGGTCCCTAAAGCTTCTTTAGCGACCATAGCTAGTGCTAAAAGACAGGAGACTAGTAAGAGACACAAGACCCTAAGAAATGTTGCGTTGGATTCCTAAAAAACTATTGGAAGCCCAAGGCTACTATAAAGGAAATGATCAAATCTGGGTGCCAAAACGTAAATTGTCCTCTTACCTATCACCTGACCCATGTGAGCCCAATCCTGTAGCTCCAAAACAAATTGAAGCTCGTAGAAAGGAAAAAATCATGGAATGCTACACACCCACTCCAAAGTTAGTTTGGGTACCAAAGAAAGAACGATTTGTTCCACCTAACACAGGAACAGGGAAGTCAAATGAAGCTTCTTGCTCTTCATGTAGTTCTTATATAGAAATAGAAGCTTTGACACAACCTCCACCTACCATTGTACATATCCATACAAATAAAGAAGAATTTGCACCTCCCGTTGTGAGTTCACCACCTACAACAACGAGCAAATAAAATCATGGAAGAGTACCTTACCACCCTTGCAACAATTGGTTACAAAAGGTGACGACATCATTCCAAAAGGTATGATCTACTCAAGGAAGGGAGGAGTGTTTGCTGACATCCATCATTCACTTGCTTCCCTCTCAAACAGCTTACCACTCTTGCAACTAGATGAAATGCCTAGGGAGGTTGAAAACTATTGGTAAAATTTTTCACTCAAAACAACTTGGAACAATTGGTTTCAAAAGGTGACGACATGATTCCAAAAGGTATGATCTACTCAAGGAAGGGGGGAGTGTTTGCTAACATCCATCATTCACTTGCTTCCCTCTCAAACTTCCTCCCTGACCTCTCAATCTCCAATCCTAGGGAATGTATACATAAAGCCTTATACTCACAAAAACAAGATAAAAAAGTAAAAGAGCAAGAGCCACCAAACAATAATGTGGAAACTTACAAGTTCTATACATAACACAAAATAATAAAAACACGTTATGCACAAGAACACGACCCTTGTAATATTTACATTCTAATCGTCATCTATATGTGTGTATAGATATGGCTAGCACGTTAGAGTCATCCACTCTTGCCTTGGGTGAGAGGTACCCTCGTTACTTTTTACAAGTGTTTCACATGGTCTTTCCAGTGCTTGCCCGTGAATGGGATTTGGTAGGTACGCTAGCATGTGAGAGGAATTTTGACGAGTTAGAATGGTTGATACGTCTCTTGACCACGACTGATCCATACTTAGTAGAGAGTGTCTCTCCCATTGCACAAGCCTACCTTTTGACCAAGATGACTACAGGCATCTAGTGACCTTCTTAGTAAAAATTGGTGCCTCTGATGATGAAGAAAATTTACATGATTACACGGATGGCACATATGGTCTCACAGATGATGACTTTGTTTTTGTCGATGACGAGGATACAGGTTTAGCCTTAGGGTTCCCCCACAATCTCTACAATATCCTATTCCCTTGACTCTCTAGGGGGAGTGTAAATAATTAGGTTAGGATTCCTTATGTTTTTTAATTGTGTTCAATAAGGGTTGATACCTTTTCCGACTGATGTGTCTCTGGAAGATAGATGTTTGGTGGTGACTATTGTGCAGTGTGTGACTACATAAGGATGCCTTCTTCAAAGGACAATGACAATGGATGTTTACATGTTACAACAGATGTTCTCCACTATATCAGGTGTACTACTTTCTTTTATCTATGCTTTCCACAATTACATGTTTGCATCTTGTCATTTGAGTTTCTAACAATGCATAAAATTTATGAAGTTGTGACATTGCCAATTTAGATGCTATAATTTTTTCAAACTTTTAGTACCTTGTTCTTCTCTTTGAGTTTGGTCTATTATTTGGCTTTAAGTAGGTATCAGTACCTTAGGTTAAGCTAGGCTACTTAATTGCTGACTTTAATTCCTAAATAGTGTATTAATTATAGTAACTTTAGTAATGTTTTAGGCTATGAGGATATAGTTGTCTCTAGCTTATTCCACCTAACTGTGACTTGTATTGTGGAAGTCCATGTGTTAAGCTGGTATTTGAAACCTCGAGTCTCCCGGCTAGTTTATGCTCAAGCTGATATTTGAAACCTCGAGTTTCCCAGCTGCTGCTGGTATTTGAGACCTCCAGTCCCCTAGCTACTTGTAGCAACTATGACAAAAAAAAAAAGAAGACAAAAGAGAAAGCAAATAGCACAAACTTCCTTGTATTTTATGTTGATCACACTTAAGTGGTATAAGTGACAAGATTACCAATCTTTAGACCCCGACGAGCATTCCTAGGGTTAACTTCGCTTTAGTCGACATTTTTTAATTAACATCGGACAATCTAGTACTTACTTTAGCCCTAGCTCTTGTTTACTTCTCTTAGAGTCAACCTAATGGAACTTAACTCAATTGCATATCATTTAGGTACTATGCTTGTTCTAGTTGGCAATGTTACAATGCATGTTTTTTTTTTGCATTTCCTAGAATATCATGTATGCATCTCACTTATTGCACATGCTGCCTTTGAGTTTTCACAGTGTTGCTTTTCTTCTGCTACTACAGGTACTTCTATCGTGGATCCCGATGCTACATTGTTATATTCCGAGGAAGGAATCTACATCAGGAAGGGGGGCAAGTTAACCACCGACATCCACTTTTAGTAGTCATGGACCGGTCTTGTCGGTCCAATAGGAAAAGGGTAAGAGTGATCGCCGATGAGAGGCGCACTCTAACAAGAACATTCAAAGGGTTAGTTGGCTAAGCATGGGCGCCCAAGTGTGAATGGGCGAGCTCATATAAAAGTCACCTAAACCTAAAAATCACTCATTCTCTCATTTGTGCAATTGAAGAGTGCTCTTGCTTCATCTCCATCTTCTTCTTCATCTCCTTGTGTGTGTGTATGCGAGAGAGCGAGAGAGAGAGAGAGAGAGAGAGAGAGAGAGAGAGAGAGAGAGAGAGAGAGAGAGAGAGAGAGAGAGAGAGCATTGCAACGACGGCACAACGGCGGCGAGGCGATTGAGCGCGGCAGGGCGGTAGCTCCTTCTTCTTTGCAGCGAGGAATCCTCCATGAAGACGAGGGTAGGACGGTGAGTGACATACCCTTGCTCTCTTGATCTTGTTAGATTAGTCTAGTTGTGTGCTTGCAGCCATTTGTGGCTTGCACATAGCGTATGGCAAGTCCCTTGCATTGACATGTGCGATAGATACGCACACTTTTCTTTTGGTTGAGAAAAATCTTGTTCTCCCTCAATGCTTGAAAAATCACTTGGAGATGTTGCTTGTGTTCCTCCAAGGACTTGGAGTAGATGATGATATCATCAAAGCACACTCCAGTGAACTTGCAGTAGGGTCTAAATATTTTCTCCATCAAACGATTGAATGTGGTCGGTGCATTGGTCAAGCCAAAAGGCATGACTAGATATTCATAAAGACTAAACGTTGTATAAAACACGGTCTTTAGGATATCTTCATCCACTATCTTTATTTGATGATAGCCAACTTTAAGGTCAATCCTATTGAAGTAGGTAGAGACTTGTAGCTTATCAAACATATCTTCTATTCGAGGCACAAGAAATCTATTTTTGATAGTGATATGGTTTACTGCTCGATAGTCCACACACATACGGTATGTACCATCTTTCTTTTGCACTAAAAGGACTGGAGAACAAAAGGGAGAGGAGCTAGGCCTCACCATCCCTTTGTCTACCAATTCTTGTACTTGCCTTATGACCTCCTCTTGTTGAGCTTGGGAAACTCGATAAGGAGGCTTGCTAGGCAGTGAGCTTCTTGGCAGGAGCTCAATTCGATGGTCATCATCTCCTCGTTTTGGAGGTAAGTCTCATAGGGATATCATTGATGAAAACATCTTGGAATCCATTTAGAAAAGTAGACAAGTTTAACTCTTCTTGATTTCTACCATTTTCATTTGATAAACCATTAGCGTCATTAGTGAATTCTTTGACAAAAATCATGTACGTAGAAATCGAGCTTTTCATTGACTTATCAAAAGCTGGTGAATTTACAAGTGGTATAGTACGACCAGACTCATTAACATCTGTTGACAGGCACATCAGTATGACAATTTAGTGGTCAGTTGGATTCTGGTCAGTCAGATGTTGCTGGGTCGGATTATACTGAGTCGGATTTCTTCTGAGTCGGATTTATGCTTAGTCAGATATTTGGCCAAGAACTTCTTTTGGCCAGTTACAACTGTTTCGTGTTGGATAATTCATGGGTTTAGGGGACGACTTGGAGAGATGATCTCTCGAGCTGTAAGCCTTTCTTGAAGATGAATACGAGTTCTGAGTCCACCATCGGCTCTACAAAAGAATCCGACTGACCAACATCTGACTAACCACTAAATTGTCATACTGATGTGCCTGTCAACAGCATCTATATACATGTTCTTTCCTCTGTAGGTGAAATAGATTCTCCTTTTAGGGAACTTCATGTTGGCAGCCATGCAATCAAACCATGGCGCCCCTAGGATAGCAGCCTCATGTTGGAGAGGAGAGACAAAAAAGTCTTCTTTGTCGACATAGCTTTGGACATGAAGCCTCAACTTCCCAATCAAGGGAGCAACAGAGGTTTGATGTCCCTTGAAAGCTGTGTTAGCCGTTACAATATCTCCCATCTCGAAAATCTTGGTGGCCAACTTCGTGGATATGAAGTTGTGCGTAGAGCCAAGGTCAAACAAGATAAAGGCATTGTTAGCAGCAAGCTAACTCGGATACCATTTTTGGAGCTCTCATTGTAAAAACACTTATTATTTTGATAAATCGGGAATATTATAACTCTTATTTTTCGGATAAACTTTGTAATAGATGAGCCGGGGCTACAAGCTTTCAGATTGTATCAACCTGTCATTACCTATCTTTAGTTAGAGCTCCCAGATTATTAGTTTTGACCACCAAAAACCTTGGCTAAGGTATAAAAGCCAATTTTTGTAAGTTAATTAAAAGTTTTGGATAATGAAATACACAGCGTGAGCTAATGGCACTCACCTCTCTCCTTCTTGCGCTTCCAACTCCCTCCCCAGTTGTCACATTGCAGTCGCGTTTGTTGCATTGCAACCACAGGTAAGAGCTCTACGCATTGACGTAAACACATCATGGTATTTCGTAGCTTTTAGCGTTGCCGACCCACGGCCTAATTTCATCATAAGTAGGAATTTACACTTCAAAATAAAAAACTAAGCATAGACAGGGTATTGGGGCATCATTGCTAAGCATTTAGGTGCATTTTTGATCGAAAATGACTAGGTCAAAAATCCACTGCTGTTAATAATCGTGATTTTGACACTTGACCTAAAGTGGGATTTGAGACCATAAGCATGTGTGCTGATGTCTTATAAACATGTCTTAGAAGTTTCGTTACGTTTGGATATCATTTGATGCTGTAACGGATGTGATTTGTTTGTCGATGAACGATTGGCTTTTGGTGATTTCAATCACTTGAGTGTAGCTTGAGTTAGATGCGAGTTGTTTATTTTTTTTCGAGAGATTGAAAACCTCTTGTAGCCTCTCTGCACTAGTCGAGTCAGCTTCATCCCATGGATTGACAATTTAATTGTGGTTCTCGCTAAATCTGCAATAAGATAGGAGTGAAGTTAGACATCCGTCCCACATTTGGCGCCGTTGTCGGGATCGGAGAGACCTAAACTAGGGAAAAACATGAGCGTCTTGTGAAGTTATCCTTTAACTTCTTCTAGGAGCTCCTAGAGTAGAAACTTTCTTTTAGAAATCGCATAGCTTAAGATTGTTGTCTTTTGCTGTATAGAGATAGCTTGGAGGTAATTTGTACTTGCCGAGTGATTTTAGGATTGTAGGATTGTAGAATTAGATTAGGATCTTGAGAATGATTGATATACGAAACAAGTCTTAAGATCAATGCTCAGGAAACCATAAAAAACAAGAAAATGAGTGTTTATGGATAGAAAATCTAGGTTTTTGACAGATGCCAGAATTGCATTCTGACTCCACAAACAGCTTGCATACGAGGTCTATACATAGTGTATATGATTGGTTTCATAAAATCAATCAAGGGAAGCTCTCAAAAAGCAGAAAACGGCTCGAAGGCTACAAAGCATCAAATCAACATACGAGGTCAAACTGACTCTAAATGGGCCAAAATTGGATGAGTTGCTTCACGACTATGTTGCGGACAAGTCCATCGCCTCAAAAGTGACTAACAACACTACAGACCATGTAGTCACAAAAATCGATAATTTCGGAGTCGACAAAGCACAAAGTGATGCCGGCAAGACCAAACTTTACCAAATTCAATTTAGGACTTGTTTTAGGTGTATAGAATGTGTTTAGGTCAAAATTTCCAAGTTTTGCAAGAAAATATTGACTGCTGTAAATAATCACGATTATTTACTTTTGCAATATTTTGGCTTGAGAATTGTATCATCACCTCACCTATCACTTGTATACACATATTACTTGCCAAATTTCAAGTATGAGCCAAAATGATCAACTATAGCTTGGGAAATTACCAAAAAACGCAAAGAAGTCCTTGCAAGCCAATTTTTGAGTTATGAGCTACATTTTTTGATCCAAATCACCTCATATCACATACACAAGGTCTATACCATGCTTAGAACCAAGTTGTACCAAAAAATGTTTATTTTGATGAAAAAGTTAATAGTTGCGATTATTTACTTTTTGGCCAAAATGGGAGAAATTTGCAACCTTGCCATCATGGTACCAAAGTACATGATGTCCTAAGCCCATTAGCCAAGTTTGAACAAATTTGGAGCTTAAAATCTCAAAATTCCTTTACATCTACTGTTTTAGAGACCTAAAGCTTAAATCTGGCACCATTTTCACCTTGTGCACTCAAATGAGCCTATATTTCACTCAGAGTATGTATTTGGTATATACTTCAAGCGTATAATGTCAAATTTGCAAAAAGTCAAAAAATTACTCAACTGTAAATAATCGCGATTATTTACTTTTGTTGCAATTTTTTGTTTTGACTTCATGAATTTGACCTTTACATGTTTTTATGCGTCTATGTATGTTCAAAAATTGATTTGAAGCAAATTGGACTCAATTTGTCAGCATTTTAGACTGAAGGACATTTCAGAGAAGAATTTGCCAAATTTGCTAACTTCGACGCTCTATTCTCTTAACAGGAGCCATGAAGCTGCAGAGAAAGCCAAGAAGAAGCTCTTGTAAAAGGAGAAGCTGCAAGAGCTACCACCATACCAACTAGACCCCAATTCAGTCAAAACTACCAAAGCGACCTATCTGTCAAGAGAACAGTTGGAAGAGAACAACACCACAGTGTTCAGGCAGATTCAAAAGCGAAGAAGGACATCGGATAGAACTGCAACTTCTACCAAAAGAAGTATATGATGTCACCGTAAAGCTCGAGACCAAAGAAGCTAACCGAAGGCTGGGACTCAAAGATTTTTACGAACAAGAGCCATGTGGAGTGGATTTCCAAAAAGCTTATTGTTAAGGCGGTTACGCCGCTAGCGGAAGCTAAATAGCGAGAACTCAACCAACAACAAAATTTGTCAGACGAGGACGAAGCTTGACCCGCAGGCGCATGGAAACAACTAGGTGGGTGTCAAATCACCTACTCGACCTTCTAATGACAATCACTACTAAGGAAATCAAATCTAAGTTCTAAAATACGCAAGTGACTGAAATCCGTACTACGAACGAATGCTATACGAAACAGGATCTAGAATCATCGAATCGATCTCAAACTCAAGGGGAAGTCTATGCACTAGGTAAGAACAACACCCTAAAGACTTGAACTGCAAAATCAACCTATAACCACTCCGTGCGGTAAACGCGTATGAAGACAGGCCGAAAAATACAGGTGACCGAAACTTGACCCCGATGGTACTAATGCGTAGCTCTACTCGTTGTGGTTCTATAGATATGCTGCACTCTCTATTCCGACACACGAGTTAGAAGAAAACTCACACCGAAGCTCGTAGGAACTTACCACACGTAGAAGCCGATAGCGCGCACTCTTGGTATCTGTGCGTAGCTCTCACCGTTGCTAACACAATGGCGGTGTCGCTTCTCCAATGGCGGCCCCGTAGCTCGCGTAGCAAGGAGATAAGACTCTCTCTCTCTCTCTCTCTCTCTCTCTCAGACACAGTCACGGCGCTCCAAAACTCTCTTTGATTAAAATTGAATCCCTTAGGTTACAAAACTTTGGCTTATATACCTCAGCCTTGGAGGTGAGAACATCTCTAATTATTTACATCAACAGGTGAAATTACTTCGGGATTACAAGCTGGAAACTCAATTAAGTCCCGTTACTTAATGAATGGCTCAAATCAAAATTAATGTCGGAAAGACATTTATTACAATCAATGGTTACAAAATGATGGGTGTGAGCAAAAATGTGGTTGTGATCCTCTGCTGGCTCAACACTCCCCCCCTCCGCGTTCATGTCTTCCCTGACATGACTTTTAGGCTTGATCAATAGAGTCCTGTCGTCTTGAGAATCTGCAAGTGTGATTCGTAGCGTAGGTTGCCGATGGTCAAGGTTGGGCCGAATATTTTGCTTTCGTGAGTGAAAAAGCCGGTATAGAAAGCTTCTTCGAATGTTTGCATGTGGAAGCTAGGCAAAAACATAATTCTTTGGTATAAGAGATGTAACACCTTTGGTGATGGCTGCAATGAAAGATCATACATCATATCCATCACTGTGTCGGCCGTCGATAGTAGACTCGAGGTCGTGGCTTTATCTGGCGCGAACACTTCAATGCATGCTAAGAGAGTCCTGTAGATTTTCTTTAGCATCTGACACGAAAGGTCAGGAGAGCTAGTAAAGAGTTTGATGGTGCCCGTTAGGGTTTTCACCATGTAGGCTTTACCTATTCTCTCTCCTGCCTTTGGTCCTGGCATCCTTGGGTAATTAAGCCAATTTGGCTTCTTTTCTGCAATCCTGCCATGCTCTTTCCAGCTTCTGACTCTTGGCACCGGGCAGAAGGTTGCATCCTCCCGAATCTCTTTTGGAGCCTCTACCAAGTAGATGAGGTAGGCTGGGTATTTGTTCAACCAACCTTTCCTCCATCTAGGTTGAGAATCTACAATCTTCTTTGATTGTTCATCCTTTGTGATGTCGCCTTCGTAAAGAGCGACATACTGCTCCTCCTCTATTCTCTTTTTCGTCTTTATCACTTCAAATTTCATCAGAGGGAAAGGCAGGCTGGGTTGCATCCACTCTTCATGGAGCACTTTTGTGTCTAAACCTTGAAGTCTAATGGAGATGAGGAGTCTCCTTTCCCATTCCATTTCCGCCTTGGCACTTTCCTCTGTTGACTTTTCTATTTGGTCCTGGAGCCTTTGTTCTTCTTCTTCAGAGATTCCTGAAGTCGAGGCCACTTCTTGAACTGGGGCTGGATCTTCAATTGTGGTTGCCTCTCCAGTTTCTGGTAGCTCTATGGCTGCTCCCCCTGCTTCTTCTTGTGGTGGCTCTGTTTCTCTTCTTTGTTGCTCTTGGAGCTGTTTGCGGAGGGCCTCATTTTCTGTCCTTAGTGTTTGGTTTTCTGATGTGAGCCTCTCCTCTGCAGCCAATGACCTCCGCCATGTGCAATCTTTGCACTTGCTCTAACCTCAGCTCTCTTTGCAGACTTCTGACCTGATCTTCCAGAGCTGGTACGAGGGCTCCCTCTTGTTCTGTTCCTGCTCTGCTAGCTCTAGGGGTGGTCCTGAGTCTCATGATTGTCCTTTCTTGAAGTTCGACTCTTTCCCTTAGCTCAATGAGCTCATCCTTGGCTGCCTCCAGCTCATCTTCTATTCGCTCCTTTGCTTCCTGTGAACTTGTTACCTCTCTTGAAGCTTCGGCTAGTTGGAGTATCAAGCCGTCTCTCTCGTTTTCTGCGTCATAGAGTGATGCTTTATGACTTTCAGATTCAGTCATAGCATTCTCTAACTTCTTCTACAACTCTGCTTCCTTTTGTTTTGCTGTCTCAAGTGCTACTTCCTTTGCTCTGGATCTTTCTTTAATCTTGCTGAGCAGTTCATGCACCATGTGCATGTCTTTTTCATCTTCATCTGTCAACTTGACAGCTCTTTCTGCCACCACCTCTAATGGCTTCGGCTCGTCCTTTTTTTCTTCACTCTCCATTGTACCTTTTGTCTTTTCCTTCGTCCCTTTCCGATCATCTTGTTTTCGTAGGGATATCCCATAAACTGCTTCCAGGGCCTCTTCTTCACTGTATCCGATCGCTACCAGATCCTCATAATCATCTTTCTTTTGCTGAACTGGATCTATCTCCTTTTCCTTGGTCCCGGCCTCCGGCTTTTCCATAATTTCTGTTTCTATTTCTATTGTGGTTTTCTCCACAATAATTTCCATCTTCTTCGGGCTTGGTACAACAGTAAAAGAGGGTTGATTGTCCTCAGTCATCTTGGCTTTCCCTTTGTTTGCTTGCTCGTCTTTCTCTTGAGGTTCAGTAGACTCATCCACTTTCTTCTTCCCCTTGTCGTCCTTTTGCAGCTCAGCTTTTAAAAGCTGTACTTCCTCTTCAGTATAAGGCTCGACAGGTTGCTGCTCCAGTATGGCCTCCGACTCCTCATAAGCTCTAATATATTGATCATATTGATCAACATGTGGCCTGGCTGAGCTGGTTCCAACTTTACTTGGGTCCGGCACCCACATTTCTTCACAGTCCCCCTTTAGAGCTCTTTCCGCTCTAAACTGCTCCACCAGCCTTTCCATTCTTGCGGCTTTTTGACTTTTGGTTTGCTTGGGATCGGCCTTCTTCTTCACTTTCTTCTTGAGCGGCTCGTCCACAGCCTCTTCAGGTTCTGAAACTATTTCTAGTTTTCGGCGTGCTCTTGTGGACGCCCTCTTGGATACTTCTTGCTGTTCTTCCTCCTCATCGGCTTCTCTAAGCCACTCATTCTGGGAGGGAATCCGTGGCCCTTGATCCCTAGCTCCAATAGCTTCATAAGCTATTCTTGTTAGGATTTCTCCTCCTCCTATGTACTTTGGCTTCTGGTTGTGCATGGCGATTACTTGCTCGTGGATGTATTGAGCATAGTTCACCTCTTTTGGCATGTTGCTCTTCAGTGCCCATGTGATGGTTGTCGCAATGGCATGGGGTGGTGTAGTATACTTCTGCGGTCTTTTACTGCACACATGGAAAAACTGGTTGTATAACCGGCAAAGGGTTGCCGCTCGTTGATCTGCCATATCTGCGTAGGTTGTATTTTGTTTCTTTGATCCATAGACCTCTATGGCCTCCCTTCTTTCTCTGACAGAACTCCCTTTGTTGTGCAGCTTCAGTGCATCTGCAATGAGCTGTGGAGTGATCTGTACTTCTACTGTTTCTCCATCCATGGCTGTCAACGTGGCTTTCCCATCCTTCTGAATGGATGTTGCCAACTCATACACTCTTCTTGTGTCTACACCTGATGGTCTCGAGGTGAAGAACCTGTGTAAGTCAGCCTTTTCCAGGTATCTGCTTATGTTCTCTGATCTGCTATAATCCACTAATTCTCGTGGGATCATAGGTACATCGACCGATTGCCCTTGAGGATCTCTGAAAGTCCCCTGGTAGATCTTTATTCCCTCTTTTTCTAGTACTGCTTCCTCCACCCAAGTCTTGGTTGGCTTGAGGGTTTCTGTTGGAATATCAAAAGGTTCTGCCTCTGCAAGAGCATCCTTGATGGTTGGTCTTTTTCTCTTAGTTGCCGATGACTTAGCGGAATCCATGGATCCTGTAACTCCAATTTCAGAAGTTAGCGTCTTTTTAGTACTGACAGCCGAAATGAAGCTTTTAACTATTCAAATGACTTGAAAATTGAAACATGAGCTATTCAGGGCCTAAGGATGCAATGTAGGTGAAAAAATATGCAAACAGGGCTCAAAATCATGCTGGAGACATCATACGCGTATGATGTCTTTTGTGTCAAAATGACTTCATATTGGTTGTGCTTGTAGCTGATAGTGTATACATGAGTGTCATATGCTTGGATTTGAGTTTGGATCCCATTTGGTCAAGTTTTGGCCAGTTTACTCCAGTTCAGGCTCTTGGCAAAATTTTGAAAGGGACATGGATTTTATGATCCAAATTGGGTAAAACTTGGTGGATTACTTTCAAATGGCATGTAGAACACTTCTGTTTGGTGGTTGAAGCCCTGAGGTGCCAAAATCACATAGTGAGACATCATACGCGTATGATGTCTTTTAGTGCATTTTTGGACCAATTTTCTCTATAAGCTTGGTTTTGGCTTTAGATAGGCTTATTCAGTGGATTTATGAAGTTTGGATAGATTTTGGGCTAAAAATGGCTCTGGAGACATCATACGCGTATGATGTCTTTTTCATCAATTTTTCATGGGATTGGTTCTGTGGACTCTCCATGTGCTAGTGAAGGACTGTTTATACTCAAATCTTGGTTTGGACTTGAATATGTTGGATTTGGGACAAAAATAGGCTTTGTATGAAGGATTTTCTCTTAATTGGGCCAATGGAGTGATCCACTTGACCAAATGGTTCCAAACTTCATATGTAGCATGTATTAGATATATATAATGGATGTATGATGACAAATGAGCATTTTTGGCTCTGTAAGTGCAAATAGACATCATACGCGTATGATGTCTTTTGTGTCAAAATGGTGCTTTTTGGTTCCAGATAGCTTGTAGATGTGTTAATCAACAATCCTACAAAGTTTCAATGAGTTTGGAGTTATTTTGACAAAATTAGGACCAAAAATCAATTTTATGGCCTACTTTGCGTCTTTTTGGTTTTCCTTGGGTTTTCTAACTCCAATTCTCATGATACTTGGTTCATAGGATGTGATTAACATGTGGAATGAGGCTATGCACTCAAATGTTGAAATGGATGTGAAAATCATGCTGTGAGACATCATACGCGTATGATGTCTTTTCTTGAAATGTTGGTCTTTTTGTGCAAAGAATGCTTTGTGCTAGTGCCCTAAGCCCTGCTAACTAGTTTTCAACTTAAAAAGTCATCAGTTTAGCTAAAAAGCCCCCTTATAGGCATTTCAGTCTCCGAAGTCATCTTTTTGCCTTGGAGTTGAATTTCTTCAACTTTTCTTCTTGAGAGTTGCATTTCCAGCTCATTGGATATGTTGTGAAGCCACCTATTCGGTTGAACTTGACTTTGGCTCCCCGTTCTCCATCTTTCTCCATTTGGTTGCCCGAAAGCGTCTTTTTCACCATCGGTAAGTGAATCAGCTTTCTTTTGGGTTTTGCTTGCAAACATAAGTCATCCATGTATAGTTGAAACTACTTGTGAAGTTTCATGTCATTTGGTCGTCAATTTTAGCTGTTATGCCAAAATGACGCTTTGTGTGTCCACAGCCGAATCGGTTGTTCCGACCTACTTTTGGTGGTACAAACCTGGAGATACTCCATGGTTCCATTGCCCTCGATGTTGTTAAGCTTCCTGAGAAGTTTTGTGTCGTTCCGACAACTTTTTTCTGTTTGCCTCTTGCAGGCTCTGTTGACCTAGGGTTTTTCCAGTCATTCTTTCTCGAGCTTTGAGTGCTAGAAACTCATCTCCTATACTAGGGTAACCCACCTCTAAGTTCTTGCAAGGTTTGGTTAGGCGGTTGTGCCCCTACCTAGCGTTCTTCCCCATTCCCCGTCTGCTCTTGTTTCTTGGTTTTGGTGAGTTTTCGCGACAAAAGTTAACGATAAGCATCAAAAGCTTATGGCAACGAGTCTACCTCTCATGTCTGGTGTCCTCTGAGCTCTCGTAGCAGTCGTAGAAGGCGGTAGAAGGTCGGATGCTCCTGTGTGCTCTTTGCTCTCTCCAAGAAGGTAATAGTGGAAATGAGCTTGATAGTGAAGTGAAAAATACTTAACTTCGGGCTTCCCGGATCACTTGTTACCAAATTTGACATGTGCTCCTATCTCGTCGTGAAATGCACTTTAGGATTTGAAATTTCTCAATTTGGACTCCGTTTGACCTGTTTCTGAGAAATTTGTCCACTTTGCCAAAATTCTGTCATTTCGGGCTTTCCGCAACTTTTTCAGAATTGTACCCCATTTTTACCATGGGTTGCCCTTGTCATTAGGATCATCACCGTCTATTCTTTTCTTTTTTCCGATCTCATTTCACCTGCTTTTTATTTTTCTTTTATTTTTATTAAGAAAATCATAAAAAATAAAGGAAAATAGTAAATTGAAGCCAAAAAAATTCCAAACATACATGATAAATAGCTCGTAACCCTGTGTATATGAATATACACTTCTTTGTGATTTTTGGACTTGGATTACCACTTTTTTCCACTTTTTAGCTCCAAAAACACTCTTATTTAGTGATATTTACACATCTAGAGACCCAAATTCATCATTTGATCTCTTCTTTGTTGCAAAACAAGGTATATAAGGGCATAAATATTATCAATATCCGCAATCAAACATAAAAAATTGCAAAATCATGTAAGACATTGCCCTTGTAATATAATTTTTGTTTTTCTTTGTTTTTCCCGCTTGTAGTTGCTTTGTAGCTCCTGTTTGTAGCTCCTGTATACCTCCCCCCCTCCTAGTCTGAGTCCTCCCGGACGACTATGAAGTGTCTGTGGGTGAAGCATTGTAGTTGTTTTGGTCATAAGTTCCCAATGCAATTGTAGAGCGACGATACAACATTCTTTCCAATAAAGCTGCTCTTTGTTTGATTGAAGGATTGGTGGTCGGGTTTTGGGTTGGTTTTGGCACTTCGGTAGTAGAATCAGTAGATGGGTTCTTCATGACCTTGTTGTCTTTTTTCACAATCCAAATCTGCCTCCGCCTTGCTTGTGCTTGCCACAAACTCTTTGCGACCCAAACCTGCGTTGATCTGTGTGTTGATTTCCTCGCCTTGAAATACCTAGGAGTTTTCGTTGATTGTATTGAAGGGAGTTCCTGTTTACAAATCTTTGGGATCCAAATTTGCTTGCTGTAGCTTTGTGCCGTCATGAACTTCTTTGGAATCCAGATCTGTTTCACTGTCCTTGATTGTCGGGGATCACTCTGTTGTCTGGTATTGAAGACTCTGTTTTCCACTTTTTTGTTCTCTGGCACAGCCTTTTTTGGTCTCCATACCAACTTTGACTCCGTTGTTTGCCAAGGTTGAGCTGTTATATTATTGCTTGTCTTCCTTATCCAATGTCGAGAGTTCCTCGTCGACGAGCAATTCAGTTGTGTAGAAACTTTTGGTTGCCATTGCTTCTTCTTTTTCTCTGTTTGTTGTTTGCCCTTGTCCGTGGATTCTTCCTTTGGAGTTGGCTCTTCTCCTTTGGTGAACTTAACTGATTGACTTTCACCCTCGTATTTGATAAGCACTGTATTAGAACTCCAGTCAATCATTGCATTGTATTGCTTCTGCCATGGTTGTCCTAGCAATAATGGATGTTGTGTAGCTTGGTCTTCAACCACGTAAAACATATGAGGATACACATATTGGTTAATCTGTATATGTAAAACTATGCATCCGACAGTTTTGATTGAATTCTCAGAGTAACTTTTTAACTCTTGCTTGGCAGTTTGTAGTTTAGTGTCCTTTGTCAATTGTCTATACAAACTGAGTGAAAGTAGGTTAGCTTGAGCTCCTGAATCCAATAGTGCTCTGGCTTTAATTTGGTTGGTCCCTACTTTGCATTCAATGATGGGTTCTTCTTTGTCATTCCCCATTTCTGTTATACTAACTGCGTTTATTCGTATTGCTCCTTCATTGCGCTGTTTCTGGCGCAGTAGTCTTCTTTTCTCCATTCTTTCCTTCGCCTCGGCTTGCGCTTCCTCCTCAATCTTTTTCTTTTTCTGGACACGCAGCTTTTCTTGATGAATTTTGAGAAGCATGTCTTGTGTTAGCGGCAACAGATACTTTTTCACTCTGCATCCACTAATCCAATTGGGCATTTCTTCTCCGTCTAATGTAGCAAGCTTGACGGCTCCACTTGGTGATAGATCTTTAATCACCAGAGGTCCCATCCCTCGCTTTTTAAGCTTTTTAGCATGCTGTTTCAGAGTGTAAACTAGGACATAGTCCCCAACTTTAAACTCTTTAGTCCGCACATGCTTATCAAAAAATTCCTTTTGTCGCCTTTTTTGAGCGTAGATGGAAGCTACTGCTTTTAGGCGAAGCTCATCTAGCTTTTCCAGGTCATCTATTCTATCAGAGAGCTCGTGCCCTGTCCACTCTAGATCCTTAGCCACCCTTAAGGTTGAAATCAAGAATTCTATTGGCAAGATAGCATTTAGCCCAAAAACCATGTTATATGGGGTCGTTCCTATTGATGTTTTATATGCTACCCTATATGCCCATAATGTTGAATGCAACTTCTGGTCCCAGTCAGTTCTCGACTCAGATACAATCTTCGTAAGGACCGTGCATATGGTTTTGTTTGTTGCTTCAGCTTGTCCGTTTGCTTGTGGATGATACGGGGCTGATTTCCTATGGATTACCATGAATTCATCTAGAAGGATCTCTATCACTTCATTTATGAAATGTGTGCCTCGATCACTCACAATTTCTATTGGCAATCCATATCGTACAAAGACGTATTCATACAGAAATTGTGCCGTGGTCCTGGCATCTGCTTTTTGAGTTGCCTTTGCTTCGACCCACTTTGTTAGATAGTCTGTAGCCACAATGATGTATTGTGCATGAGTCTTATATGCAGGAGGTGAAATGGGTCCGACATAATCAATCCCCATTTTGCAAAAGCCTTGCCCCCATCATTGGTCTAAGCGGCATATCATCTCTTTTAAGTGGTACTTTGGTCCGCTGACAGTCATCACACCGTTTAACGTATTCCTCAGCGTCCATATGTAATGTTGGCCACCATATTCCTGCGGCTAAGACAAGTTTTGTTGTCTTATCACCTGAGAAATGGCCTCCACCTACTCCTCCATGAGCTTGCTCCAGGATTATCACATACTCAGACTCTGATGCGCAAATCCTAAGCTGGTTGTCTTTACCTCTCTTATAGAGTTGATCTCCTATTAAAGCGTAATCTCTAGCTTCTGTCTCTACAGATTTCTGACGAGCTTTTGACGTTCCTTCTGGGAAAGTTCTATTTGTGAGATATTCAACAATATACTGACTCCATTCTGGAGCGATCATTATCTGATATAATGTTGAATACTCGGCTGGCGGTTTTGATGAACATACAATACATACAGTGACATATTCATGTACGCTTTCTTTCATTCCTGGCCAATAGACTCCCAATTGTAACAAATTCCTATATGTGTTCCTTCTTGAACAATGAAATGCACATTCCTGAACATGTGCTTCGCACAGATATATATTATATTCCTCAGGATTGATGCATAGTCGTAAAACATGATCATTTCCCAATTGATACAACCTTCCTGCAATCAATTGAAGATTCTTGGATTGCTGAATAGCAATATGTTTCAGGTTGTATTCTCTTCTATCGAACTCTCCTCCATAGGTTAATAGGTTAACGACATTTTGAGACCACCTCGGTATCATTTCTATGTTGAACAAGTACGCGTCTGGCATGTCGTCATCTACTCCTATAGGGTCTTCTCCATTCGTCAATCGCGAAAGATGATCAGCTCTAAGATGTGTTTTTCCTTTCTTTACTACTACCGTGAAGTCGAATTCCAGTAAGATAATGAACCATCTCACTATTCTCCCGGTATTGCATGGTTTATTCACTAGGTAGAGCAAGGCTTGGTGATCCGTAAAAAACACAAACTTGTTGGCTAGAAGATAATGCCGAAATTTCTTCACAGCATATATCATTCCTAATCCCTCTCGCTCTGTTGTGGTGTAATTCTTCTCTGCATGGTTGAGCTGTCGACTGGCGTAACAGATAGGAAAATCCATGTTTCCTTCTTCTGGCTGAGCCAGAATGCATCCTATTGCATATGCAGAAGCATCTATGTGCACATGGAATATCTTCTCCCAATCTGGTGATTTCAAGACTGGAGCAGTAATGAGTGCCTCTTTCAATTTCTTGAATGATTCCTCACACTCCTCTGTCCATTCAAAGTTCACTATTAGCCTGTAAAGTGGTTGGCCTATTATAGCGTACATGTAAATGAATCGTCTATAATATCCGCAATGTCCCATAAAGCTCTGTACTTGTTTCGCATTGGTTGGTCTAGGCATATCCACTATAACTTTTATCTTCTCTAAATCCGTGGATATTCCGTTTTGTGAGACAATATGTCCCAGAATTCTGCCCTGTCGGACCATAAACACACATTTCTCAGGATTGAGACAAATGCGATATGTCCTACATTTCTCAAATACTTTTCTTAGGTGTTCTAGATGCTCATCTCTCAGTAGAGAATGTACACATAAGTCATCCATGTATATTTCGAGAAACAGCCTTAAGTATTCTTTGAAAGCATGCGTCATCAGCCTCTGGAAGGTTGCGGGAGCATTGGTTAGACCAAAAGGCATAACCCGATAAGCATAAATTCCCCACTCCGTTGCAAAAGCTGTTTTATGTTGATCTTCCAGTGCTATGGCTAGCTGGTTATATCCTGAAAAACCATCAAGAAAGGAGTATGCTGTTTTCCCTGATACACGCTCTAGAACATGATCAGTTATCGGCAGGGGATAATTGTCCCTGATTGTTGCAGCATTCACTTTCTTTAAGTTGACACACACTCGGAGTTTTCCGTTCTTCTTAGGTACTACCACAATCGGAGATACCCAATCAGTGTGTTCAATCTCGTATATGAATTCAGCTTCCATTAGCTTATCTATCTCTTCCTTGATTCGCTTAGCAAAAGTATCATTATATGTGTATGGTCTCTGTCTGCTAGGCTTTGCGTCTTGTTTCAGTGGGATTGAGTGTTGGCATATTGATGGGTCAACTCCCTTTAAGTCCTTATAAGACCATGCAAACACATCCCTATACTCTCTGAGAAGACTCAAAAGTCTCTCTTCCTCGCTTGGGGACAAATCTGTGGCTATGTACACCGGTCTAGGCGTCTCACCTGGAGCTGCTAAATCAACTTTTTTTGCATCCTCCGGTCCGTCATAAGATTCGTTCTCCTTCCTCTCTCGAATAGGTGGGGTTAATATCACCTTCCTATCCTCTATTGTGAATTTCCTATAGTGAGAGGGAACATCCATGTTTTCCTTGATTTTGACGTTTTCGTCCTCTCCACTCTCAATTTCTGTCGTCCAAACTTCTTTCAGAGTTTTCTTGAGCTCTCTGTATTTGTTTCTACGTTCTAGCTTGGACTCCGTGTGTTCTCTGTTGCGCTTGTTCTTTTCTGATTTTTCTGTTTCAGTTTTCGTTCCATTCTTTTGAACTTGATTTCTTGAGCCTCTTTTGTCTTTTCGTAAGCTCTTTTGGTCATTGCCTCTCTTTCTTCCAGAAATCTTATCCTTAACACAATCTTCAGCCTTTACTAGCATTAGGAATTGATTTTTTCCTCTTATTCTAGGCATCGGATTGGTTCTAACCCCTTTTGTTTTTTTCTTTGCTCTATAGTGTTTCTGGCGTTGTTTAGTTTGGTTCGGAAAATCATAAAATCGGACATCTGTTATAGTTTCTTCGTTTCCGCTTGAATTGTCCGTTGACTCGTTGTCTGCTTCATTTCCCCACTCTGGATGATTGGGAATGTCGTGAAACACCTCTTCTTCATCTTCATTTTCCGATGTATCGTTCTTTTCAGTTTCTTTTTTGAGTACAGTTCTCAACATGAAATACGGAACCACGTCGTACCCGTCCTTGTCGCAAAATTTCGTTGTGGGACCCTCCGGAATTGCACAAACATCTAGGGTTGCTAGAATGTGTGTCCATTCTAATGGTTCAAACGTGTCCTCTGGAAAGGGTTCTCCTATATAAGTTTCGTCTTCGATAGCCCTTTCTAAAACACATTCTTCTCGTTTCAGACTTCCACATTTCGAAGCTCCACACATCCATAACTCCTTGGGTTTACCTAACCAAGCTGGAAATTCGGATCCCGCCAAAGTAGCTGAATCAAACTCCTCTACCGGTGTTCGGTTCACATCTTTGTAGCTATGGTCTTTCAGGTTCACACGTGTAGTGGTTTCCATATTTCTCAAGTATATGTGATCGTAGCCCCAATCTTGGACCATTTTCAACTGTCTCATGAATGGTCTTCCCAATATGATATCATAGTTATTCTCCTTGCAAAATCGACAATAGCAAAAGTATGTTCGTATTCAATGCCGCAAGAAGTCACTACAACTTTCTCTAATAACCCCATAGGTTTCTCCATGTGTCCATCTGCTAATTGGAGTTTCAACCTAGTCTTCCTTATTGCTGGTTTCCCCCATTTTTTCCAGATTTCTTTTGTAGCAATGGCTACCCCAGCTCCGCTGTCTAGTATTGCCATTGTGTTCACTCCTTGGAATTCAACTGGTAAGGTTGTATTCCCCTCTTCACCTTCGCAATACTCTCCGACCTTGTTTAAGGGTACAGGCTTAGCGTTCTTTTGTGGCTTGCTCAGCTCCTCAATGCTCTCTTGCAATCTCGATGTTGGATCTTTTATTCCGAATTTCTCCAAGCATTTTCCTACAGTGGTCCACATATGTGGTCTTAGCCTCAAAAGCTCAGCTAGAGTGATAGTGCATGTCACTGGTGTTGACAAAATCTCTATCAATCCTTGCGAGTCCATGACTTTTTCTGATGAGATTTTTGTGAGGGAAGTGCTCTAATCTCGGATTTTGCTTCATACTCTCCTAAGTATGAAGGTAAGGTTTTCAGTGAATGAGGTTTGCTCTCCATTGTTCTAACAGAGCCCCCATCTCCCCAGTAAGATTGCAGATCCAAGTCCACTTGAGATCCTGCCTCAAATTCCACTATGGGAGGATTCCTGATGTCCTTTTCCCAATTTGTCTGATTAGCTTGGCAACTTAGCTCGTTTGCAAAGTTTGCCTCTCTCACTTGTTTCCAAAATTCATTGTAATCATCATCTCTTTCGTAACTCCTCTGTATGACTGGATGAAAACTCTCTATCTCCTGATCGGTTGTGTTCAATACTATGCGGTCATCCTTTTGTGTATCTTCAGGCTTTTGTGCACTAGGAGTCTTTTCAGCTACCCGTGAAACGATAGTCTCTTGCTGAATTGGGTTTTCCTTTCCACAATTCATTGTTTCTTTTGGTGGTTCTAATAAGGCTTGTGCAGTCTCGATCATTCTCTGGCACATTTCAAGTCTCTGCTTTTCCAATTCCGCGTTTGGGTATGTCATCCACCTCTGTTCTTGTGTTTGGTTGTTCTTTAACCTAGCTTCGTAAGCTCTCATCAGTGCGTCCAATGGTTCGTGTACTTGTCGACTAGCACTGATCCCCCTGAGCTTAAGCTCGTTGTTTCTTTGATACTCTTTTGTTTCGTTCTTTCCGGGCTCATCTCTCGTTTCCCGTTTTGACTCTCAAGTTTTTCTAATCTAGCTTTAGTTTGCTTTAGTTCCTCAGCTAGAATAGCGTCTTCACGTTCTTTTCTCAACTTCATGCGTGCTTTTCTAGCTTTCCATGTGTTTTTCTGACTCCGCGGTCCTTGACTAACCACTTCAGTCGCTAACTTTCCATTCTCAGGTTCTCTAGTGGTTTTCTTAGCTTGAGCTCTAGTAACAACTTGCGTTGGTATCAGAGTTTCATTTTCAGACCCACTGCTGGTAGGAATAGTTTCTAGCATATTCAATGTCGTCTTTTGCACTTTGTTTGGATTCTTTGAACAATCCTCAATGAAGTGAGTAACCCCACACTCAGTGCAATAAGCGTTAATTCTAATGATTTCCGTATGTGGGCAAACATTCATCAGATGGTCACCTCCACACTTGTAACAGGGTCCTAGTGCTGGTCTTGGTCCCATTTGATTCGTCCTTTGTGGATAGGATGGTCTTTGTCCTGTTAACCCTCCATGAGCTATGAACATCAATGTTCTTGCGTCCAAATTGTATCTCTCTTCATCAGAAGCACTTGTAACTGTTGGTATTCCAACATTCCCCATCATGCCCCATGGTTCTGGTTGTTTTGGTTCTTCTGGTGGGTAATAAACTGTCGGAGACATGTGTGCACCCGATTCTTCATAATAGGCTTGAACAGGCACTAAGGCTTGTTCTTCCTGATTCTCTAAGGTTGGTGCATATCTAATGCCCACTGGTCTTGCTCCTGGTAAAGGTGGTTGTTGTCCCAATACCGGTTGCGGTCTTTCTATCCCCATAGGTCCAGGTACATTTCCCGTTGGGTATCGAGGTACTGGATGTATCTGAGGTGGTGCTAATTGAGCAGGAGGTGCATACTGGCGCTCCCTTACATACCCTTTGTTGTAATAGCACTCCTCTGTTGGATGATTTGTCCATTTTTGTTCAATAGCACACCATTTCAGTGTTTTTGGCAATGGTTTTTGGTATGGTGCCATCCTTTTTAGAGCATCTTCTATCATTTGCTCTACATTTGGCATGGTTGTTGTTTGAACATTCTTTTTAGTGGTAGTCTCGCTCGCTACGGAGGAGGAGCTACTGGATGCAAAATCTGTATCCGCTGACACCTCTCCATAAACCGTACAGTTATCCACTAAGTACAATGCCTCTCTCGTTACTTGCTCGAAACTTGTACAAGCTTTCAAGTGCAAGTCCTTCTTGAGAGTGTCGTTCCTCAGTCCCTCAATAAAGAGAACAGATAGTCTGTCATCTTGTGGTCGTTCACGTACTGGACATCTCTCAATGTATTGTTTGAAGCGAAGTGAAGCTTCCTTCACTTTTTCGTGTTCTCTCTGTTTAAAAGCATATATTTGTGAGACCGTATTGTGCTTAATCCCTCGTTTTGAGAATTCCTCAGCAAACTCTCTTAGCAAATGGTCAATGTCATGGAATCCCCCTATGTTCATTGGTTGAAACCATGTCAATGCAGTACCTTCTAGAGTAAGACCAAATCCCTCGTATTGTGTATGGAAATCTGTTATCTGCTCAGCTCTTAAGACTTGCTTAAAGAGTGACACATGTGCATACGGATCTCCTGAACCACCATACTTCTTGGCATACACTTGGCTACTTGAGATGGTCTCATACGTCTATGATCTGCTACCAATCTCATTGCTCCTGTGTCTCGGCTAAAGCTTTCTCTAGCATCATGGACTTCATGGGTTACCCTTGTCGGTTCCCCCGCCCTGAATCTACTACTAGGAGGTAAATGTGATGGTTCCGCTTCAAACCTTGGACCTGGAGTGGTATAGGTGGGGATTGGAACTGCACTACCTCGATTCGTCTCCATTGACTCTCTGGAATGTAATGATCCCATTGGTCCGAGCTTCGAGTCCCAAGGTTGACTGAAAGAGTCAGCAACCTGAGTTCTTTGTCCTCCTGTTGTCATTGAGTTTTGCACTCCATTTGTTGGTGCTGGTCTATGTGAGCTAGAAGTAACATAATACTGATGTAGTGGTCCCCCAAAGTATGTATATCCTTCTAATTCTTTCTTGCCCATTGTTGAGTATTGCCTGCCATACTTATCGTAAGCGGCAATTTTCACTTCCGATCCCTCTGTGTAGGTAAAGACATAGAGTCTTTTTTTGTCTGTCAACTCTCCGGTGTAGGGTTCTTCACATCTATAATAGAGATCTTGCTCCCCATTATTATATTTGTATAGCCCCACATAGATGTTATCAGTGTTGATCCTTGTAGTTTCATTCTCTCTTCTTAACCTCGCATTAGGGAAGTTCATTATTGGTGCTTTCTCCTCGAGTTCTTCATCTATTTTGGCTTTGGTGCCCATCAATCCCCACTTGTCCACAATGTTAGGGTTTAGGACTACCAAGTACATGGTACCCTCGTCATCTAGATATCTATCTCCGCTATAGCTCACAGGCACTAAGTCCTTGAACTCACTAGGTCTCTCTTCTATCTTTACACAATAGCGGTCCATTCCATCTTTGTAGATCTTGGCACCTTGCTCATTGTCGTACTGGTATTTTATGAACAATAGCTTCATTGTGGCGGAGGGGTTTGATGATCCTGCTGCCATATTTTCTCTGTTGTTCAGGTTCAAGTGTTCCAAGTTTTCGGTGAAAATCTCGTAAGATCTCTCCGAAGAAGTATCAGAGACACTTCCTTCAAAGATCGGCTCTAATGGTTGCACCCAACTTTGGTTTACACTTCCCTCGGTTGATATGACACTTGCTGGTTCCCCTTGTTTTGGTTGATTATTCCGGAGATTCCTGCCCGATCTCAAATTCATCAATTCCCCTAAAGGACTTTAACTTTTCCGTCTCGGCAATTTGTTTTCCCTATGTTTTTGTGGTCAGAATTGATCCAAACTGACTGATACTTGGTCAATTGTTTAATCTTGTCAGTTGGACAACTTCTGTTTCATCAAGTGAGAATTTTGTTACTGTTATGCTGAAAAAGACATTATACGCGTATGATGTCTTTTTTCACAGATTTTGACTATTTTGGTTATGCTCACTCTCAGTGGCCCTTTATGCTCTGTTCACTCACAAAATTCAGTTTGAACTTGTTTGAGCAAGTTATGGCTAGTTCAGGCTTTTCTTGGCAATTTTCTGCTTTTGACTTGTTTTTTGGGTCAATTGTGATCCAAATGGGATGAAACTTGAAATATAACCTCTAGACAGCTATTACAATGGATCTGTGTTAGCAAAGTATCAAAATATGTCCAAAATTAGGTCAAAGACATCATACGCGTATGATGTCTTTTTCATCAAATTGGGTCCAAATTTGATATTTATGCTTCCAACAGTGATTGTAACAATCTTGTCAGGTCAGATTTCAAAAATAAGCAGTGGAAGTGCCAAAAGACATTATACGCGTATGATGTCTTTTGTCCCAGATTTTGACTATTTTTGGTTTTAAGCCTTCTCCAATGTTTATAATTGAGTTTCAAGTGTTTTTGTCAGGTTTGAATGTAAAAACAAGATTTGAATCCAAAATTTCCTATTCTTTGCGTTTCTTGGACTCCGACTTGTCTTTTTTGGGTTTCTTTGAGTGTTAATGCTCTTGTTTTAAGTTGATCTTAGGGTAAAACCCCCTTTCTAAACACTCTGGCAATGTCAAATTTTCAATTTTAGTCTCTGTTTAGGTCCTAAGACATCATACGCGTATGATGTCTAAAGTTGCAGATTTCCAGTTTTTCAGCACAGAACTCTTCCAATAGCTCTTTTAAGTGCTCAGCAACAATCAGTTACACAGAAAATTTTTCTGAACTTTGTTTATTGCATATTTCACTACCAAAGAGACTTTTTCAGTGATCTAACATGCAATCAAACACATCAAGCAAATAGAACACCAATTGATAGCTCTAGATCAGGATCAAATCAGGCCCTACCTAAGCTACTTCTAATCATAAAATGGATTTTTTGCAATTGAAAATATAAAGAGATTTACTACCACACAAGGAGTAGCAAATGCTTTTTATGTCAACAACCACTTAAACACCATCAAAAACAATCTAATCTAAGCTAAACTAAAAATACTGTCAACACGGAAGACCCAGGAATACCCCACTTCCTAGTATCTCTCGAGACCTTCGGAGTCCACCACTCCTAGATCTTTTCTAACTAAAGTATACAAAGTAGTTTATATGACTCACCTCGTAGGATTAGTCTAAGGTCACCTACTTAGGGCTCTTGTCCCCGGCAGCGGCGCCAAATGTTAAGGCGGTTACGTCGCTAGCGGAAGCTAAATAGCGAGAACTCAACCAACAACAGAATTTGTCAGACGAGGAGAAGCTTGACCCGCAGGCGCATGGAAACAACTAGGTGGGTGTCAAATCACCTACTCGACCTTCTAATGACAATCACTACTAAGGAAATCAAATCTAAGTTCTAAAATACGCAAGTGACTGAAATCCGTACTATGAACGAATGCTATACGAAACAGGATCTAGAATCATCGAATCGATCTCAAACTCAAGGGGAAGTCTATGCACTAGGTAAGAACAACACCCTAAAGACTTGAACTGCAAAATCAACCTATAACCACTCCGTGCGGTAAACGCGTATGAAGACAGGCCGAAAAATACAGGTGACCGAAACTTGACCCCGATGGTACTAATGCGTAGCTCTACTCGTTGTGGTTCTATAGATATGCTGCACGCTCTATTCCGACACACGAGTTAGAAGAAAACTCACACCGAAGCTCGTAGGAACTTACCACACGTAGAAGCCGATAGCGCGCACTCTTGGTATCTGTGCGTAGCTCTCACCGTTGCTAACACAATGGCGGTGTCGCTTCTCCAATGGCGGCCCCGTAGCTCGCGTAGCAAGGAGATAAGACTCTCTCTCTCTCTCTCTCTCTCAGACACAGTCACGGCGCTCCAAAACTCTCTTTGATTAAAATTGAATCCCTTAGGTTACAAAACTTTGGCTTATATACCTCAGCCTTGGAGGTGAGAACATCTCTAATTATTTACATCAACAGGTGAAATTACTTCGGGATTACAAGCTGGAAACTCAATTAAGTCCCGTTACTTAATGAATGGCTCAAATCAAAATTAATGTCGGAAAGACATTTATTACAATCAATGGTTACAAAATGATGGGTGTGAGCAAAAATGTGGTTGTGATCCTCTGCTGGCTCAACACTTATGTGCTATTGTCCACGATAAAAAAAGATGGAACCGCCCAAATCTCTGACCAGCAAGGGAACAAAGTCAAAGTGGTGATTACCAAAGAGATAGTGGCAGAAGCTCTCAAACTGCCAACAGAAGGAATGACAATGAGGGCAAGAGATAGAAAGACGACAGGAACCTTCACCAATGAAACCGCGTTGCGACATTTGCCGATCTCATCTAGAAACAGGTAGAAGAACCTGCAAGACTGTACCGCCAACACTTCCAATTCCTTGCCAAGAGATCACCAAGGTACATTACACCCAATCATGTGATTGCCATCACATTTACACAAGTTCTCAAGTCAACAACCAGGCAACCTATAGACCACACGCAGTACGTGTTGTCCACGTTGAAGGAGACAAAGAAAGAGGGAAAAATAACATATCTAGGAGTACCAGAGGTTCTAACCCGAATTTCCTACCATGCGATTGGCATGGCCAACAACTTGCCACCTGCCCCAAATCAGAACACTTGGATTGTGTTAGCACAACCTTCCCCTCGAGCCACAAAATCAACCAACAGAACATACAACTCTAATGAAGAGTCTACTAAGAGCTCGCCAGAACGTCATAGTAGTGAAAGCTCCGATAATGAGGAAAAAAGAGTCCAAAGGGAAGAGATGAAAAGAAAATCCGTGGTAGCACATCAAGAAGAGCCACAGTATGCGAAATTTGAGAGAGAGAAGCACTCTTATGAACGCAACTGCCAAGCTCAAGGCAAGGACCTTGCAAAGTGGGTACCTATAAACGTCAAAGGGCCAAGAACAAAGCACCATGCTAGGAAAGAGGCCGAAGACCCCACAAAGTTATTGGAAAAAATGTGTCGAGGTAGAGGCATTAAAACAGAAAGAAGCCCAGGAAGAAGAACTAAAAGCTAAAGAGGTGGCAGAGCAGCAAGAACAAGAAGAAGCAACCGCACAAGGAGAAGCCCAACATGAACAAGGTGACATGTCTCCTTGACCTTCTTCACCTGCTACAGAACATCATGATCACCCCATGCTAAGCCCACCACCACCACCAGCAGATAAAACCACAAAAGAAACAGAGCCTAAACAAGTCAAAGAGAGGCTTTACGAGGACATGCAAGAAGAAGGTGCAGATGAAGACCACCCAAAGTGAAGGCTGAGCTGGTTGAACAAGAATCCAAGGTATTTGATTCTGTTCACAAGAGCACCAGCGGCTCTACAAAAGGATCCTACATTTGTCCTGTACCAAGAGTAAGGACTTGGCAAGAACACGAGGCAATAACGAAGAAGCAGCCAACCTGGCTGAACTACCCAAGATTGCCTCCTCCAGAAAAGGGACCGGCCATAGAAGAATACATGGTGAAAACCCTAACGGGCACCATCGCATTCTTCAAAAGTCTACTTGACCTATCATGTGCGATGCTATATAAAATCTACCGAATGCTGCTCACCTGCATCAAAGTTTTTCATGAGCCAGAGCAAGCAGGCGCCCCGTGGATGTCATTCCTCAAGGGTAATAAAGGATTATGCTACGATCTCAGTGGTCAACCTTCCAAAGAAGTCCTCTATGGCTTCTGCGCTTGGTGCATGTTCTTACCATCACATAATATGTTGGCGTTTGAGGAAGCGTTCTACACAGGGTTCTTCACTTGGCGAGAGAAGATTTTTGGGCCAGTGATCAACAACTTGACTTCGAGATTTGTAGGCCACTCCGCAGTGGAGCTAAAAAACAAAGTCACTATGCAGTTTTTGCAGGTGCCAGATAAAGAGAGAAAGATCAGATACGAAAAGGCTCTAAAAGCACTTAAAGATTGCCTCGCCAACCATCAACCTAAAGACTATTTCATCCCATAAAGCTATGTCAAGGGCGACACAGGTGAGGAGGGGGGGAATGTTAGCAGCAAGCTAACTCGGATACCATTTTTCGGAGCTCTCATTGTAAAAACACTTATTATTTGGATAAATCGAGAATATTGTAACTCCTATTTTTTGGATAAACTTTGTAATAGATGAGCCGGGGCTACAAGCTTTCAGATTGTGTCAACCTGTCATTACCCATCTTTAGTTAGAGCTCCCAGATTATTAGTTTTGACCACCAAAAACCTTGGCTAAGGTATAAAAGACAATTTTTGTAAGTTAATTAAAAGTTTTGGATAATGAAATACACAGCGTGTGCTAACGGCACTCACCTCTCTCCTTCTCGCACTTCCTACTCCCTCCCCGGTTGTCACATTGCAGTCACGTTTGTTGCATTGCAACCGCAAATAAGAGCTCTACGTATTGACATAAATACATCACGATATTTCGTAGCTTTTGGCATCGCCGACCGGCGGCCTAATTACATCATAAGTAGGAATTTACAATTCAAAATAAAAAACTAAGCATAAACGGGGTATTGGGACATCATTGCTAAGCATTTAGGTGCATTCTAGGTCGAAAACAACTAGGTTAAAAATCCACTGATGTTAACAATCGCGATTTTGACACTTGACCTAAAGTGGGATTTGAGACCATAAGCATGTGTGCTGAGGTCCTATAAACATGTCCTAGAAGTTTCATTACGTTTGGATGTCATTTGATGCTATAACGGATGTGATTTGTTTGTCGATGAACGATTGGCTTTTGGTGATTTCAGTCACTTCAGTGTAGCTTGAGTTAGATGCAAGTTGTTTGTTGTTTTTTGAGAGATTGACAACCTCTTGTAGTCTCTATGCATTAGTCAAGTCAGCTTCGCCCCATGGATTGGCAATTTAATCGTGGTTCTTGCTAAATCTACAATAAGATAGGAGTGAGGTTAGACACCCGTCCCATAGGCATCATGCTCCCTTACCTTTCCCCAAGCATAGGAGAGAGATGATCCTTTGCAATGAGCATCTTCTTTTGGACCTTCGATGGTGGAAGCCCTAGGAGTCTCATTGCGAGCATTTTTCTTGGGGCAAGAACGATAGCCATGTCCTTGCTCCCCACACTTAAAACACTTATGGTCCTTGAGAAAAGCTTCAAGCTCTTCATGAGAGAGTTTGTTTTAACCTTTGTAAACTCCCTTCTCCTTGGACCTATTGTTGTTGTTGTAGGAAGTGCCTTGGGAAGAATTTTAGGCATTGGTTTTCCCCTTTGCATCATTTTTGTCTTTGTTTTCCATGGGTTTGACATTCCGTCTAGCCCCTTGTTGAAAATTGATGCGGGACGCAACCATGGTTTGGTGGATTACTTTCATGATAGAACTAAGTCATTGGGAGTTGACATACTCGGCCATTTCTTCAGGTAATCTCGAAAAAAATTGTTGCTTTTGCTCGACGAAGTCTATCTTTTGGAAGACAGTAGCCTTGAGATGTAAATCCCAAAACTTGTCCTCATATTTGTGAATAGACTCATGTGAGAGAAGCTTCAAAGTGCGCAATTTGGTAAGTACTTTGTCCTTTGCATCGCTTGCAAGGAATTGCTTCATGATGGAAACTCGTAGAGTTTTCCATGTCTTTGGGGCTTCACCATTGGCATGAAGGCTAGCCCACCATTGACGAGCCGATTTTTGGAAGTGCATAGCTACATGGCGTAGCTCGGAGGACTCCGTGAAGCCCTTGTCTCCAAAGGCCGCATCAAATCGTTGGATGAGAGAAAGAGATACTCTTTCCTCCCTCTTTGAATCTTCTTGAGATTTTGTGATCTTGACCATGCAGGGTATGATTTGTGATGTCCTCCCCTCTTGTATTCTCTAGGAGAATAGCCATAGCTTTCGTCGAGAGAGGAGGAAGGTGAAGAAGAAGGAGAAGAGGGTGACCTCTTTCTTGACCTTTTCTTTCTTTGTTTTCTCTCTTCCCTTTCGGAGTGACAAGGAGAAGGATTGTGTGTTGACCGTTTCCTCATGGAAGGAGTTGGCGATTGTTTAGACCGTTGTCTTCATGGAGCCACATCTTCAGAGGAACTTAGGGATTCATTACTTTCTTGTTCTTTGGATTCCTCCTCTCATATGGGAGAGAGTCTTCTTTTGAGAGTCTCATCAAGAGGCCTCCTAAGCTCTCTCTCCTCTTGGAGAGGAAGGGAAATCCCATAAGCATGAAGTTGTTGAGTAACTTCGGCTTGCAAAGTAGGGTTGCCCATAGCTTGATGCAACCTAGTAACAAGATAATTGATAAACATGGGGGCATCATCATTAGCACCTTCATGTGCAAAATCAAAGTTATCAATGTTCATTCTACTCTCTTGGTTATTATCAAAGTTATCAATGTTCATTCTACTCTCTTGGTTATTATCAGCCATGCTAATTATACTTATGTGTTTACTTAGTGTATTCTTTGGCAACTCAAAACCTTAGTTGCTACTCCTCTTAGACTTTGAAAACAAGCACTTAATTATCTACACCCACGGCTCGAATTGGTTAATTATAGAGAGTAGTGGGGTGGGTCTAACATAGCAAAATTGCCAAGGGATAGCTCCTTTTGGACTTCTTATGGCTCAATAATGGTAAAGCCATAGGCAAGTCTAAAAAGATCTCATTATTAAGACCAAAGCCCCCGAGGTGTTCACTATATCCCACATAGTGGGTTCAACAAAACCGATAATAGATCCCAGTCCTACTTACCCTAATATAATTAACAAAACCAACCATTAATAGTCTAGTTAAGGACCTCTCTTCTTAAGCAAGAAAAGAGAAACCAAATGCTCTGATACTAATGTAATGGAAATGACCTATGAACTTTGAGAATAGCGGAATTAAGAGAATTAGAGTGAGCATTTTTGTGAGATTACTTTGAGAACATAGAGGGTGAACTTAATTGATGGTAGCAACATGAACATAGTACTTAATTAGCTTGGCATGAACATACTTTTGCAAGAGAGAGAGTATTAGAGAACATGACAATAGTTGAGGACTGGATTTACTTGGAGCCGGTCCCCTCTCCAAAAGGCATTTGTGTTATAGATTCTCCCATCAAGAGAGACTTGTTACAATACAATCTTTGTGTTCCTTGTGACCTTGGTGATGCTATGAAGATGGAAAGCTTCATGCATCACGAGCTTAACATAAACTTTGCAAAAAGCATTAACTATACACCTCAAGCTTTTGGGTAAGGTTCCCATTAATACTTAGCAAGCCAACAAGCACCTCATGCTTGGGTAGGATTCCCACCTCAAGGTCAGCCCTAGCTTGCCTAAGGTCAAAGGACTTTTGAACACTTACTTTTGGAGGTCTTTAATGAAGCTAACCCTACGGTATTTAAGCTTCATTCGGTAGCATTGCTCTTTAACATACCATCTCTCATTTGGACCCCTTTTAACCTTGGCCCTGTGTTGAGATAGATTCATAAGCACATGTCTATATTCTAACCCTTGTTCCCATTTATTCTCCCACATTAAATGATCAGTTTAATATGAGAAAATCATTTGGGTTGGTTAGATATTAGATTTTATGACATGATGTGAGGTTAGAACTTTTGGCATGTAGTTGGATGGACAAGAAGCCTATATTCTTTGCTTCAAATGTATATGGTATGAGAAGAGGTGAAGTTCAAAGAGAAGTTGGAAGCAGTAAGGTTGCTCTTACATGCCCATAGATTTATATGATGTATAATAAATGCAAAGAAAGATGTTTCTGATAGCACGGTCTTGGGTTCATGATATAGTTTGGAGACTAGCATTCATGGTTGGAAATGCTGGCATGCATTTTTGTGGGGCTTGTTGGTGGATTTTGTGTTTATAAGTACGTATATTATATAGAAATTCTTGCATGGTAAAAAGAACACAAAGTATTTTCAATTTATGGTTAGACTTCAAGAGCAACTAGTGGTGGATAACCATTTTGTTGGATTGCATACACCGAGATTGTTTTTATGCTCAAGTGATCCTATTGATGGTGGGCACACTTTTATGAGGATGAGCACAGTCACAAGTAAATTTTTCTTTGTATGTGCCAATGAAAGAAAGCTATTTTTGTGTGAGGGAAAGAAAGTGGTTGGATCAAAACCATCAAGAACTATGTATAGATGCCCAAAATGCAAAAAGTTCTTATGTGTGGAGCCTTGCTTCTGTAAGTATCATACAATGGATGGTTTTGATCAAGTTGGTACAAGTGCACGGCAGGTTAAATGATCGTACAATTTTCCTCTCTCTCTCTCTCTCTCTCTCACTCTCTCTCTCTCTCTCTCTCTCTCTCTCTCTCTCTCTCTCTCTCTCTCTCTCTCTCTCTCTCTACACAAGCTTTCTCTCTGAGTGTGCATTCTACACAAATTGTAAATGCACATAAAACATATGCACATGTCATTCACACATAAAATATATACACACGTGAATCACACTCAATAAGAAGATTTAAAGTGTAAAGTGTACACTGTGGGGTACCCAATTTTTCATGCTCGCACAAAGCACATTGAGGTGCATTACCACTATGTCAAGAGAGGCTCTCAGCAGAAGATAGCATCTTGGCTTATGTGCCAACACAGGACAACCTTGCAGATCTTTTCACAAAGGCATTGTCTCATGAGAGGTTTGAAGCTTTTGAAAAAGCTTTGGGCTTACTCCCCTTTGTGGACTGATCATGTCCTCAAGCCATGGCACTTCCCTATACTCTATGTGCTAGCTCTCGTTCACTTCATCACTCCCAAGGGGGGATTTGTTACCATAAACATGTGGTAGTGATGTGTGTGAACACACTTAGGACCGTCGGGGCATTTTTTTCCTTTTTCTCCCCCGTGCATTGTATAAACGCCCATCACTCTAGGGCTAACTTATCTTTCCATTGTACACTAAGTAATACATTCTCTGTTGTGTGCCTTGAGCTTCCTTCATCTTCTCCAAGCTATGTGTGTTTTCTTGCAACCCTAATTCCAACAATTTTAATTTTTTGTCATCATGCTAAATATTTTATTATGGGTGCAGTGTGCTCAACCAAGGGTTATAAAGCTTGTCCCTTTTGTGATGATTGATTGAAATATATGTATAGTAAGCGCGACTATGTATTAACATGGAGGTAGCTAAAAACAACTTAATAGAGCAAGGAGACTCTCTTATACTTTCAGATGAGGTGTTATGTGGTAAGGGTAGTCTATACAAGCTCTTAGCTTACTGCAAAATGCTTGAACACGTCCACCTTTATTATTTACAAGTCACAGTGTATGGAAAGATTTATCAAAGGGTACCAAGAAAATTTCAACCCACAATGAAGATGAAGAGAGGTGAAAAATCTACCATGGTTATCTAACCATATCAAAGATGGAATTTTGTAAGGGGAAACGTCACTGATGAGCAGAGAGAGATTGTATTTCACTATGATAGAGAGGAAACAATTCTTCTATGAAGATATTTTTATCAAGTTGTTGGAATTTCTAATATTATTACTTGAAGTTTATAAAGTCGGTTTTGCACTTTTAGATATCTACGTACAGCACCATACGGGCATATGGATAACATCTTCAAGTTGACAAAATTGGTCAACAATACGCAACTCAAGATTCTTGCATTGTTTCATCTTTTAGGCAGTAATCACGTGTAAGTGCAAAAGACACAAATTCTATCAATGACGAGCTTGGCTATGGGAAACCATAATTGGTATTTATGAGCTAAATTTTGTGTTTGCAAGTGGGTAATATGAATTTATGGGTATACAAAAATATTTGACATTCCTGAGTTGAAAGTTTTTTATAAATTACTTTTGATACCTTATGCTAACAAATTGTTTGTTTTTCTAAGGTATTTTTGATATCTTATGTTAATAGATTGTATTAGAGATTGACTGGTTCTGTGTTGAATGAGTATAAAGGGACTAGAGACACAATGAGACAAGAGCCATCTGATTTTTGGTCAGTAGATTCTTCCAAACCATTACAAACAACACAAGAGCCATATATTTTACTGGCACATTGTGAGGACGCTTTCTTCTGCACCTCTTAAAATTCTCTCAATCCATGGAGGCACGCTGTGCTTGTCATTCCTCGAGGACGTCGGACATTTGACACCGCCAACAAAGCTTGGATCTTAGAAGAGGTAAATCGAGATAATCTTACCGAGGACGACATGAATTCTACTACACAATCCCATCCCCTCACAAAATTAGTACACGACGACTGCTCTAACAAAGAAGAGAGCGACATTGATGCAATGGATGATGAAACAAAAGATCTTGCCTTAGATTTGGACATTGAGCCTTCGAGAGAGCCTTAACGATCGATTTGTTTGCCACACACACACACTCTTGATTTATACTTGACAATTGAAGAGCTTTAAGAAGTAATGAAGAGACCAAATTGATCATTGATCTCTTTTCATCTTTGGCTAAAGTACCACAGAGAAGAGAATGAGCACTCTGATCCATTCAAAAGAATAAGCACTCAAATCCATCCGTAAGAAAAAACTCTCCTAATATTTTTTTTTCAACACTGGGTGGGTTGGGTGGGGAGTATTGTGGTGATAGCCTTGTATGGCTACTTGGGATTTGACTCCCCATAGATTTTATTTTTTTCTTTTAGAACAGGTCTTCTCAAGCTCTTCAAGTACCAAGCAGCCGGTTTGAATTACGTTTCTATGATGTTCCAAGCTCTTCAAGTACTAAGTAATGCCATTTCTATGATGTTTCAGTACAATCTATGATTGTAAGTATCATATGTTGTAAATGTCATATTGTTCCAATTTTTTTCGTGTGCTGTAGCTAATTCTTGCTTGGGTATCCATGTTTTTACTTACATACCTTTCCAGATAGAGTATCAAATTCCATTGAATGTCACTTTTGCTCTCACATGTCATTCCGATTATTATAGATGTTTAATAGAGCATTTCATTTCCCTTGCACAGTCATCTCTCTCTCTCTCTCTCTCTCTCTCTCTCTCTCTCTCTCTCTCTCTCTCTCTCTCATCTCCATTACAAATCACATCACTTGATCTTGGGGAGTCCACTATGTAAAAATTGCATATAGCACGTGCAAACAAGAGATATTTAAATAATCCCTTACTTGTATATTTTCAAGTATTATATGTACCCCTTGTATGCATTTTTGTAAAAACACAGGCCCTTATGTATGCAATATTAAAAAACCCGTTATGTAAGTACATTTTTTTTGTAAATGTACCTAATCAAATCCCTTATTTTGTTCACGTGTGTTATCTTACATATTTCCTAGTGGACGACTCGGGTGCTTGATACATGGGAATAGTATTTTCAAATGATTTATATACAATACCGGGGTAGCCACACATCCCAAATCTAGTAGATATATTTCCTCAATTCTCTACTTTTTTCAAAGATAGTATGGTGCAAGAGGCAATAGATAGTCTTAATTAGTATAGGAAAGGCATAGGTTCATGATGAATTAGCAACTGAGAATTTTGTACATGCTACATATATGTTTTCTTCTTGGAGAGCCAGAGTACTAACACTATTTTCCCATACTCAAGTCAAGAGACCCCACTCTTGTGACTAATTGTTGCACTATCATGAATGACAATACACTAGCCAAGCGATATGTATCTATACTTGAGCATGAGTTATAGAGATTGATAGAGAGAATGTAGCTTATATCATAGGGACAAAGAGGATTTAGGAGATGATATTCTACTCTTGATTATATTCTCACTCTTAGAGCACTCATCGAGGAGGGTAGTTTTTCAGGGAAACGGATGTGCTTGGATTCTTTAGAGAGGATGTCCTCATAAGTATAATTTCAGAAGCCTTGCATGAAGCTCTGGCTCTTTGATACTCTAGTCATTTCTTCTATACTATATGGAGTTCAGGTTTGGGGTCCTAGCCTGGACCAATGTAGTAGACATGGCGCACATATGATGGTTGGAAATCTATGGAGAGACCTTTGGTCACCATGATTTCCAAGATGATTTACAACAAGGCCTCAATCCTTCATGAGATTGTTAGAGCAGAGCCTCAAAGTCATCTAGACAGTTAGCCAAGGATGGGGGTACTACTTGTTGGCATGCACATATGTCAACATGGTTTGATTTACACATACCTCCTCTCATCTTAGTCTTACCTCCTATTTTAGTCATACTTGCTTTTTTAGCCTTACATACCCACCTATGTTAGTGATATTGTATCTAGATTCATTTCAGTTTCATTTTATTTTAGTACTTATTTTTTTGTCACAACTATCACTCAAATGCTAGTTGTATATTTTGCTCTCATAGGTCATTTTATCCTTTTGTAGATGTTAATAGTACATTTCATTTCATTTCTCTCTATCATCCATCTCTCCCTCCCTCTCTCTCTCTCTCTCTCTCTCTCTCTCTCTCTCTCTCTCTCTCTCTCTCTCTCTCTCTCTCTCTCTCAATAAGTACTAATCGTGCATTGTCCCATCTATCTCATGAAATTTTGACCATTTCCTTTAGCACGTATTTTTGGCTCCATCCCACTCCAAACTCTCACTCCAATTGGGCAATAACAAAATTTTATAGAGATCTAGCTGACCTCTGCATTACAAGAAGGTATATTAGAACAAGTCAATAGTTTTTGAAAAATTTAAAACAACACGTTGATATGTATGCCCAAAGTATGTGGAGTTGAGGCATGCAAAGCTCCATCAAATGTCCTATGCTAGCAAAACATGTGTGCTCAATTTGCCCATTCAGGTAATTGCTAAATTAGCAAAAAGGTTACAGATGAACGTTTATAGGGAAATTATACTTTTATAATCATAGCTCGACTAATATTGTGTAACCTTGTATTGCTATTCGAGGTCTCCATCTGGTAGTAGGTGAGAAGTGTGTGTTGCTTGTTGAGTAGTGCCAGCTAGCTCTAGAAGAGAGGTCCTACTATTATCACAAGTTACAATTTTGGTGAAGAAATGGTATACTTATATGCACAATATATATACATCCATACATACTTCACATAAAATGAGATTAAACCTATGTACTCATCCTGTGTGAGGGTCTTGAGAAGAGCTGTCATCTATGCATTTAGGTCTCAAGTCTTGAGAAGAGCCCTCATCTATGCATTCAAGTTTCAATGTCTCCTATAGCCAGTGCATGGCAGCCTCCAACTCCTCGTAGGAGAGTTGCTGGTACTCTATAATGTTCTCCACTATCTGCTCCCTTGGAATGTTGATGGCTTGTAACAAGCCCTACGGGCCCTTCAAGGCCAGTAGTAGCCCCACCCGACTTGAGGTCGGGGCCATCAAAATGACTTATTTGAAAATTTTAGATTTAGTCATCCGTTTGGTTTGAATCAAAACTAGAGAGCAAGTAGACCACAAAAACTAAACAGCTCACTTAACAATACTTCAAAAACTAACCTTTCATAGTGGAGGTTAAGCTTATTCCCCCAAAAGCCGATGAATACGTGCTCATTGTCATTGAAATTGCTTTCACAAGACTTTATTTGATCTATAAAGGCCTCCTTGTTCACATTAGATTTCCATCTTGTTCTTGCATTGTGCTCTCTATTTGTATTTCATGCATTCTCTAGTCATGTACTTGCTCTTGTCTTCACAAAGAATCTACCCTTTACACCGGTGCCCTTTGAAACCTCCTCCATTTGAAGCTCATACTTCTCTCTCTCTCTTTCTCTGAATTTCTCCCTGATTGACTCTCTCTCTCTCTCTCTCTCTCTCTCTCTCTCTCTCTCTCCACATTCACTAAGATAGACACTCATACCTATGAATGCTTGAATCTAGTTTTTCTTGAAGAAAGACACTATGGTATGGGGACATGGCCCAAAAACTGAACTTAAAACTAATTGTTAGTCAAATTAGTTATGCTAGTTGGGATAACTTGAATATTTGATTAAGTTAGTGGGCTAACTACCACTACTTGGTTGAGACTACATGGATGAGACCTAACTAACTCATGGCCTAACTAGATCACACAGGAAACCTAACTAGGTTAGGCTAAGGCTATACCCTAACATGGGATGGGCTAGGCCTTAATGCCTTTTGACTTAGGGATTTGGGATGTAATAAACCCAAGGGCTTATACCCTGGGCCGACTTGAAGGCAGAATCCTTTTGTAGGCGAGGAGACATGGGCAGTTAAGATAGGCATGACAACGCAGTCATAGCATCTTTAAGGTAGATGAAATAGGTGACAGATGCCTGAAAATTTGTGAGCAGTCCACCTTAATAGCATGGTGCACATTCCTGAACTAGGGCACTCTTGATGCAGAATAGAGTAAGATACTCTGAGCAAGATGGAGGAGAAGCAGTACTTAAATGTGAGCTCATTATTTTGAGCTCACTTAGTTTCCATTTCAATATTTCCTAACAGTAATTGCTTAGTCTATAAGCATAGTAAGGGCTTCTTTTGTGTGAGAGCCTTGCTAAGTAAGTAAATCATTTTAAGTATTAAATTTACACGTCCTTCTTCGTCCCTAAGTGAGTGGGTAAGTAGGATATACCAGCATTGAACTTAGAAGTTTGAAGTTTCAAACCACTCTACCATGGCGATGAACAATGCGATTGGACCATCTGAGGTACCAAAACAATTAGTTGATGTTTTAATTTCTTCTCTAAAGGTATGGAGTAGCGACTAAACTCAGGAAATGGGCGTGCATGGTCTATGCATGGTAACTATTGGTACAAGGATACCATGTTGGATGCATGATTTAGCTGGGATGAATGTCGTTATCAAGGAAACCTGGCGGGATTAACCTGTCCCAAAAGGATTAATAGACTTATCCTTGTTAGATTCTTCCACCTTTTACAGCATTCTCCTCTTGTAGTATAGGTTAGGGTGACACGGATGGCAACTAGAATCACCCTAGTTACATGTAATGCTATTTGGAAACTAGTCTATTGATTGTTTTCTTACTGTAGATTCAGGTAAGGGTGCTCTCTCTCTGGCTTTGCTAAAGGAAGGACGTGCTGTCACTTTTCCCTTTTCTCTAGCAGGACCCCAGAGAAACTAAGATCTGGCCTACACATTAGACAAACGTATCTTTTAGTGTGAATGACTAAATAGATATGTCTATTTGAAATGGATGTTGTGGTCTATGGTTCTTGAATTTTTTATGAAGCCTCATATGCTACTTTAGCCTATGTATATAAGTAACTTTCAAGATGTGGCTGTATGGCGCGGTGGCGTATCTTTGAGTTTCTTCAAGACTTCCCCGCATGCCATTTGGACAATTGGCAATGTGTTGCAAATTCTCTCTCTCTCTGGAGAACGACCAATTGTATGCACCATGCCAAATGAGACTAAATGAAAGATTATCCTTGATAATAGTCGGATCTATTTGAGAGATACAAAATATTTTGTATGTGAATATTGCACTATTAAGCAACAAAATATGTGTCGCAAGGCATATGAGGAAAAGAATAAGGAGAACAAGGAGATCTCTCACGAAGAAAATGTGCCCAAGGAGGAGGTAAGTCCCTCGAGCAAATAGGGATGCGTGACCTATGAGACCGAGTTACAATTGAAAATACGATTTTGGAATTGTAATGGATACCCATGGAATACCGAGGTTGTCATTGATGAACTAACATGCAAAGCCGATGTTGTACTTCTTGTTGAAACTTAGGAGCATGATACACAAAGGATTAACGGCTTGGAGGATTACAATGTACATTCATTGATGTGGTCAAAGAATCTCAAGCAACGAAGAGGGCAAGGAGGGATAGCATGTATGGTTATGAAAGGATTGGAATACTTTGTATCAATTGTGAAAGATGACAAGTACAAACGTTATATATGGATGAAAATTATGACACCAAAAAGAGCACCCATTTTTGTAGTCGGTTGCTACATTCCTCATCATGATTCCACCTTTTATGCTTGCATGGATAGAAATCAATCATTTTTTGATTTAGAAGAGGACATTGCTTATTTCAAAGGTGAAGGTGATGTTATTTTATTTGGGGATATGAATGCTCGCACAAAAACATTGCAACATGATACTCAACAATTTGATATTCCATACATCTCAAGAGAGTTGGAGGAAGTTCACTTGTATGATTGTACTTCAATGGATGAAAAAGAGCCAGATCACTATGAAAAGTTACTTTTACACATGTGTAAAAGCACGGGTATGCTTATTGCCAATGTTGTATCTTTATGGAGTGGAACCAATGGATTTACATGTAGGAAACATAATGGGAAAAGTGTGATTGACTATATGCTACTCTCCGAAGCCATCATCTATCACATAAAGAGTTTTGCCACTTGCAAAGCTGGAGATCTTCAAGGTATCAAGGCGGAGATGATCAAATGGACCATGACTGGATGTGTGATATGTTCAACCTTGCAATTTAACATGGAATGCCTTATGATTGGAGTACTAATTGGGTTAAGCCTTTCCATAAAGGAGGGGATGTAAAAAATGTAAACAACTACCAAACTATAATCATTGGGTCTCCTATGGAAAAGTTGTTTGGGTGCATAATGGAGATAAACTTGAGTGATTGGGCTGAAGAGAATGACAAGCGCACAAAAGGACAAGCGGGTTTTTGTCAATGCCATAGCACCATTGATCATCTTGTCACTCTTCGTGTTCTCGTGGAGGAAAGTCAATTGAAAGGCAAGCGATTGTATTGTTGTTTTGTCGACTTTAAGAAAGCCTTTGATATGATTCCATGTAACAATTTGTGGGGAAGGATGGAAGAACTCCAAGTGCCAAGTCAGTTTATGCTTACGGTTTCTCAAATCTATGAGAAGGTGATTTGTCAATTGCGCATGGGAAGAGAAATTTCAAGAAATTTTTGTAAGCACTATTGGGGTTAAACAAGGATGTCCGTTGTCACCAACTCTCTTTGGTCTATGCATCAATCAATTGGAACAAATGGTACTTGAATTTATGCAAGAAGAAGGCATTGAAGAGGTCACTATTTGCAATGCGGTAATCATGCTTTTGTTGTATGCGGATGATGTAGTGCTTCAAGCACACACTTTAGAAGATGCACAAAAGCTTATGGTTGTCCTTGAGAACTTTTGCTTGCATAGTGGGCTGATTGTGAATGAATCCAAAACAAAAGTTATGCTTGTGAAAACCAACCATAAGGAGAAGCCATGCATTGTGTACAACAATGAGACACTTGAAGTTGTTGATAGCTTTAAGTACCTTGGCCTTGAGGTTCCTTTCAATCACAAGTGGCATGAATGTGCTATGCGTCGTTTGGAAGCGGGAAAGAGAGCATATTATGCATTTGAGAACATGTGTAATGTGGGAAACATCAAGTGTTGGGTTCTCAAGGAGTATCTTTTTGATGCATTGGTGACACCGGTTCTTTTTATGGAGTTGAAGTGTGGGACGGGAGCATCTCAAAGTCTACTTGGAAAGAGTTTGAGAATGTCCAAAAGCGTTTTCTTACAAACTTTCTCCAAGTTAAGACACAAACACCATATATGCTCCTACTTCTTGAGTCAGGATCTCTTCCAATTGAGGTTATGGGCATGGAAAGGGTTGTGGAGTACATGATAAAGATGCATCAAAACCCCTCACATCGACTTCCTACAATTGCATGGGAAGCAAACAAAAAAGTTCAAAAAACGCATAAAAGCAAGATCTTGAGCACGGGATGAATGCAAGACATAAAGAAGTGGTTTGGGAGATGGGATGCATTACACTTGCTACATGATGCTTCAATTGACTCCCAAGTGAATGAAGCTTTTCTACAATGCCAATGTTTTACTGCTTGGGAGAAATCCGGTGGGTCACGCTTCATACATTACACCACCCATATTTTCCCTAACTACAAAATCATGTTCTTCGCTGAAAGAGAAAACCGTACTCACACTTACATGCTTGAGCCTATCCCCTTGTCGGCGATACGCACTATCGAAGCCATTTGACTTAGCTCCCATTTCCTTCAATGTGAGACATTGCATTGGGGCAATGGAGAAGAGTCAAATCAATTGTGCACATTATGCTCACTGCAAGGTCGAGAGTCTGAGTACCACACACTACTAGAGTGCTCATCTTTTGGTCACATCCGAACTTTCTTCTCTTACATTTTCAGCCGTGGCTTAGACCTACACACTTTCCTCTCCCGGCCACAGTGTGGGCTCTCCATTGCAACTCTCATCACCACAATTTTGGAGCATCGAGCGTCAGTCATCAGCCATACACATACTACATCACATGTAACTTTGGTCCCATAGGTCATATTTGACCTCCAAGGAGAATAATAAAATCTATCTATCTATCTCTCTCTCTCTCTCTCATAACTTTCATAAACTTTCAAGGTGTGGTTGTATGTCACGGTGTCGTATTTTTAAATTCCCTTAAGACTTCCCCGAGTGCCATTTGGACAATTGGCAATGATGCAACTATACTTCTCTCTCTCTCTCTCTCTCTCTCTCTCTCTCTCTCACTTTTCCCTTTTCTCTAGCAGGACCATAGAGAAATTAAGGTCTAGCCTGCACATTAGACATATGTATCTTTTAGTGTGAATGACTAAATAGATATGTCTACTTAAAATGGATGTTGTGGTCTATGGTTCTTGAATTTCTGATGAACTCTCATGTGCTATTTTAGCCTATGTATATAAGAAACTCTCTCTCCTACTACGTACATGGGTGGACAAAGGCACATAGTGCACTTGAACACGAGAATTTGGGCTATAATACTTCTTCCATAGACATCTAGTTTATCTAGATATCCTTGGATGGGGGGGTGCCACACAACCATTATGACTTTGTTTAGGTTGGTTTAAGGATGTCCTCCCTTCCAAAATTACTTATTCTGTTTAGTTGCTGGCTTCAGATGGCCTTGGTATCTACTGGACTTGACCTTTCAACCCAGCTTCTCTCACTTGCCTCCCTATTTGTGATAAAAATGATCTCTAAACTTGAGGCAATACTCCTCTTGAATGATAGCTCATTTTTTTTGGAAAATTCCTCACGTGACTCTATCACACTCTTACTTTCCTTCAATGATTGGGTCTTGGTGCTGGCCAAACTTGATGCAAATGAGAAAGAAGGACTCAAATATCTACAAAGCAGGATTGACAACCTAACAGCCACATAACATGGGCACAAAGATGACTTGGTGCAGTTTTCTTCTTTAGGTGCTGAGCTTTCCAACTACCTCAGGGAGCTATGCGGGCTTACAATAGCCTTTGCCCTCTCTCAAACCCCCGTCTCAGAGAAAACCCCCAAAGGATTGTTCTTTCGCAATCCAGCAGCTGTGGAAGCAGTCAAAGGGTTTCAAGCAGGACTTTGCTGTACCAGTAAAGAGTCGTTGATGGACCTGGTCCCTAGGGTTTATAAGATCTTTCCCTTTCTGCCATCCAGATAGATTGAAATAGAAGGCATGGCACATCAACACCAGTTGTGGGAACTTCAAAATAAAGCCTTTGTGGCCCCTATTTCCATAGATACTTGGGTATACCTTGCAGGACTCCCAACTTCCATTAGTGAAGATTCCAAACTAGACATTATCAAAGGAGAACAATACTTGGACAAAGGAGAATTGATCAAGGCTTCTTTCAGTATGAATTTTTTGAACTCTGAAAGATGTGCGGTAATGGCATGCATTTATGCTCGTGCAAAAGTTACCATGACCTTTGACAAACATAACAATGATTTCTACTGTGGAGCGATTTGGAACATTTACATGCCATACATCAATTGTGCTTGCAAGTCATTGGATCCCAAGGCAAACTGTGAAAACAACATTCTCTAGTTTGACCACTCAGTGTGGTAAATATTGAACCACCTCTTTGACCTCTTTCCAACTCATGCAAAGGAATACTACCTCCCCTTGATCTGCTCTTGGTTGGGTGGACATGCCTGAGAGATAGTCAGGGCATAGATAACATATTTACACTTCAAGATTTGTATGTATAACACTCTAAATGAGCTAAAAATGATGAGCTTGGGCTCTCTCTCAAATGTTAGCACAACTAAAGGGGTAAAACATATCCTTTCACTTCTTACGCCTTCCTTATACCTTGAAGATCTCCCTCTCTGAAGAGACCACTACTGTCTAGTGTAGGATCTCAGTCTGTCACTTCCTTTTTGACTCCCTCTCCTCTTCTTGACTTTTTAGAGGGGAAAGGGAAATCTAGAAGCTTTGTAAGAGGGAGAGGCCTCCTTGTTTGACAAATGTTTTACTTCTGATCTTTTGTAGTTTTCAGATGAGAGCTACACCTACTGGAAAGCGCGTTTTACTAAAAGTGGACAAGAATGTAGCAAGGCTTGCTCACTGCCTTTTTGTTAACAAAATTTTGGATTTCTTTCCTCCCAAATCAATCTTCAAACATGTATTTAAATCTATCTTGGGAAGTGATAGTATGTTGCAATGCATCACTATCGGTTGGAAGTAAGATCCACCAATGAAGAACTTTGTCTACTCTACTGAGTTCCTCACTTCAAGGTTTACCCCTAAATGTAAGTGCTTTGAATTCAAGAAATTTTGTAAAACTTTGATCAACCCCCCCCCCCCCCCCCCCCCCCCCCCCCCCCACACACACACACACACACACCCCACCGGTTTTGGGACAAACACATGGCTGTATTATTGAGTAAATGATTCCCAAGAGTGGCAATGTGACCTAATCTTTGGGATACAAGTTGTGAGAGTACAAAGTATGAACATCTCTCATGCTAACTAAAAATACAAATCATGGTGGGTGATGCAAAGAATGTAGGATAAACCAAACTATTGGAGAATATGCCCATCTGATGTGCCCTCCTATTAAACTGATAAAATAAATTGGTCCATCCTCACTACCAGAGAAAGGAATGGTGTCTCTTCTAGGACGATCTGGGCGAAGCACTACTCATGTCATACTCTGATTTGAGAGGGCGTATGATATTTAACCAAATCAAGGACAAAGAATGATGTGGATATGGTGGAGTATGACTATGAATATGAAGACAACGTTCCCTCTAAATGTTCCAAATTGAAATCGATACCATCACAATGAAAACCTCATCTCTATGCCACTCCTCTACCTATGCAACCATCATGGGATCTTACCTAGGCTACTTCTAAAATAGCCTGTCATGGTAAGCATAAAGCAGGGATCCGAGTCCTCACCCTCAAAGAAAAGATGTGGCCCGATAGAAGGCAACAACCAAGTCATTGAATCCCAAGTGAGGAAGTCGAATTCCGACTCTACTAACGAGCACAACAATTGCTCTTCAGATGTCGTGAGTTCTCTCATAGGACCATAGAAAGTGTATCAGAGACTGTAGAGTCCGCAGCGAGCATCCCCTAAGGTTCAATCAAGACCCATGATTGCCCCCAAGTATCCACACCTAATCCAGCATGTGCAACCATCCATGGAAACACAACAATCATGTCAACAGCATTCTCTTGCACAAAAAGGCGGGTGTCATCCAACACATGGATGATGAAATCTCTCTCTCTCTCTCTCTCTCTCTCTTTTTTTGGATTAAAACATGCTCTCTACATTTACCTTGCTGCGTTCAAAAAAAGGCATAACCTAGCTCTGGATTTGCTATCTACTCATAAGTCACTCCAAAAAGAACACAAATTAAGGAATGAACACACTAAAGAAAGGCACAAAGACGACATAATTTACAAGAGCTCTCTCAGGACATACAACAGAGGCACCTACATACATTCTTGCAACTTCATACAAGCATAAAAAAAGCCTCAGATGGTTATGTGAGAAGATGATGCATACACATATACCAAGTATGTTGAGAAGGTAAAATACACATATGAGAAATCCATTTTGACAAAAAAATTGCGGTAACAATAGGGGCCGCAACGGACCCCTAAACCTTAGCCTTGACATACTGTTCTACCTCTGCCTTTATTGAACTAAGCTATGCCTCTGTTACAATCTTTAGCTTCTCATCATTAACAGTAATCAACACCTTTTCTTGGAAGAAATTTGCATATGCATTGGGGTTACAAAAGAACTCAACATATACCCCCTCATCTGTGTGCCTGAATTCCATGGTTTTCCATCTGCGGGGTCTTGCAACTTTCTCCTTTTCTCAGAAAGTTTTGAGAACATTTTAAATCACCACATACTTGTGCCTTTTCAAGGTGTGCATCAGACACAAACTCCCCACCTACACCAAGCAAGTCCATGTGCATATCGCCTTCCATCGCCTCGGCCCAAGTCACAAGCTTTTGTGGCAGATACTTGGTGATTGCTCTGGCAAGATGTGGTGTCGTTGTGTCTTGGGTCTTCACCATCAAAGTTTCGCCACTCTGGTCGCTCATCCACCATGTGAAACTCTCCATGCAAAGGCCGATGCATGGCTGCTCCCTGCAGTGAGGCCCTCCATTGCACAGGAGGAAGAAAGACTCGTGCAGTCTCTCTTTCCCTTCCTTGCGTGTGCAATCCATGTGGACTTGAAGGATAGCATCTGCCTTATGGACGCCAAATTCTTGGCCTTGTCATCCCACAACGATGTAGCTAATACCTATCTGTCAAACATCTTAGACTCTGGTTTAGGGAGAGAGAGTGGGTGCTTAGAGCCCACCTTAGAGAGAGAGAGAGAGAGAGAGAGAGAGAGAGAGGGGGGCTCGGAAACGCATTCGATTCCGAGTGGCACGTCAGACAGGTACCAGATCTTGCCAACGATGATTGTTTGGTACGTCTTAACGCACACAGGATGGCTTCTTCTATCGAAGAGAATGCAAAGCAGGCCGCAGATCAGCCCTCCTTCCTCCCTCAGGACTATATGACACGGGCATGGGGGCGTGGGATCTATGATTAGAGCATCGAGCGGCCCCCAAAAAGAGAGAGAGAGAGTTCCTCTCCTACGACGCTCACTGGGAAATTCTACAAAATTTAGAGTAATTTAGTGTAAAAACCTTCAAACTTAGGCTTGTGGAGAAAAGTTTTTTTTGAGAATTGTTTGTTGGCTTTTACAGTGTAAAATTTGGCGGCTTTCGTAAGTTGAGCTCAAAATCTAGTAGTGATTTTGTGATTTAAATAAAATCAGAATGCACTAAAAGCAGGTACGTTTCAATAACATAACCAAGAGAGATGCTTGTAGACCAGATATATGGTGAAGGCAATGTCGACGTTCATGAAGGTTCCTGACAACTTACAGGCTCTTGCTGATTATACATTGAGAATTGATGAGGGCTATGCCAAATGGATGACAGAGATGATTTCTATTTTAAATGGTTTTTAATAAATGGACTAGTCTAATGTGGTCAACCACGACCACTCCTGAGGGTAGAGGCTCCTTCAAGCTCATCTGATGATGTCCAAAAGATGGCAATGAAGGAAGACTACAAGTGGCTCTATCATTCTATCATCATCAAGATCGTGGAGAGGGTGGTAAAATGATTTTGTTGAGAGTGTAAGAAAAGAGGTTAATTGTTTTTTGAACTGTTGAGAATGGCAAACTTCTAGCTACATTATGAGCTTAGAAAAATTAGTGTAAATGCTTTAATTTTTAGCTCTAAACTAGGTAAAATGTGAAGTTATAGCGCTCCCTCTCTGAAACCCAAAAATTCCTTTGTGGGCAAAGCACAAATGCCAAATACTAGAAATCGTGAAAAACCTATGCCAGATAGGAAAATGAAAAATGGTTTTTTTCAAACACTGCTAGTACAATATAGTTAGAACTATCATGGCATGGTCAAGCACACCAAGTTGCAGGCAATGCTTAGGAAAGATTTTTTATAGGATCGTGTGTAAGTTTTAAACTGCATAATAAAACAATGTGTGTGTGTGTGTGTGTGTGTGTGTGTGTGTGTGTGTGTGAGAGAGAGAGAGAGAGAGAGAGAGAGAGAGAGAGAGAGAGAGAGAGAGAGTCAGTCAATGTGGATGGTAGTTTTTTGTCTGTTGATTAAAGTGGGCATCCACGATGGGTTCGTGGCATGGGGGGTAGTTGCATGGATTTTGCAATTTCCGGGGTCACATATCTTTTTCAGTGCTTGCCGATAGATCCGATCTTTCTGCGTACTCCCTTGGCTCATAGATCGGGCACTCTATAGATATGTGACCAGCCTAGAACTTTGTCGTAGCAGCCCGATCTATAAACCCTCACCTTGCTTACATATCTAAAATGTCTCTCATGGGAAGGCGATTAGGTAATCTTCATCTCGGTGGTGATACACCATTCACATAAAGCTTGTAGCATCATTTGAAGTAGCTTTGAGTGGAGTCTCTACAACTATTACTTACAAATTAATCACGAACCATTGCAACAACACAATCTATCCCTAAATTGGTGAACCCTATAGGAATCCGATATTATGATTTCCCACATTTCCACCTTGGAAATGAACTTTGTTACTATATGGAAATCAAGACATACCCTCAAGTTTTTCCTACCTGGATGGTTGTGCCTTGAGGAGTGCTTATGAGCCCAAAGGCTATGGCTAGTTTCTCTGAATGCTCACAATTATAATCTTCTTTGTCTTTAGCAACTATGGTAGTGGAATGTTGATGCTCAACCCCTCTCTTCGCTACATTTAAGCAATTAAGTTTAGCATAGACATCATTTGATCGTGGATGGTTGTGATCTCCAACCAGGAAGAAATGTACATGATTCTCAACCTCAATGTAAGCGTTGGTTGGCTTTTTCCATACTCCTGAGAACATTTTCATGTCTTGTACTCTTGTTGCATCCTTTTCCATACATGCACTGGCATAGAAACTAGACATCAATGTAAAAGCTGTTGCACAACTGCCTTTATCGAGCACCTGATCGAAGCAGAATTGTCCTAATGTCACATTGTTATGTGTATTACAAGAACCAAGCAAGGAGGTCCATCTAATAATATCCAAAAAAAATCCTTTGCCTCCTTTAAAAGTCTTGCTCTACCAAGGACATCCACCAATGTTCTAAATTATGGTCCTTCCGTATGGACTTGAAATGTCAACATGCCTTCTCAGCCTAGCCTACATGACTGCAAAGCGGAGAACAAACTGAATCTAGCATGCTCTGAAAATAACCAAAAGCCGAGGAGAAGTTGCTATATATAGCACAACCAATAATTATCGCACTCTAGGTAACAACATTTCTTGTTGGCAACTGTTGCAATAGCATGTGAGCATCCTCTAGACTCCCGCAACTTGTGTACATATTTATAAGTGCATTACCTATATGGAAATTAGATTCACCCCCCTTGGCGATTACCTATGGATGAATCGATTCTCCATGTCTTAAAGAAACAATGCTGGCCCAAGCCTTTATCAGAGAAACAAACGTAACCCTATCTGGCTCTATTTCTCTCTACACCATCCCTTCAAACAGCTGAAGAGACTCCTCACCCTGTCTATTGTGTGCATGACCGGAAATTTGGGTACTTAATGACATACAATCTTTGCAATGTAGTCTATCAAATACTGCACGAGCCTCCTCCATGTTGCTGCACTTGCCATACATGTCATCAAGGGAGCTGCCAATAAACGGCTCGATATCTAGGCCCCTTCCGATAACTTGGTCATGTACCCATTTGCCCCACTCTTCAGTTGCAATGCTAGAGCATGCTTTGAGAAGTGCAACAAAGGTGACTTTGTTTGGTTGTCATCCATTTTCTTTTTACAATGAAGTGCTTCCTTTGCTTGACCATGATGTGCGTACCTTGTGATTAGTGTTGTCCGTGTTACAACATTTATATGTGGCAATATACTAAAGAGCACTTGGGCAACATCAAGATTTTGGGGCTTAAAAAATATGTCAACCAAAATACCACCAACAAAACCATTTGTTAACGTCCATTTTCTTTGCACAATGAAGTGCTTCCTCTGCTTGACCATGATGTGCGTACCCTGTGATCACTGTAGCCCATGTTACAACATTTCCATGTGGCAATATACTAAAGAGCACTCGGGAAACATCAAGCTTTTGGGCCTTCAAAAACATGTCAAACAACGTACCACCAACAAAACCATTTGACTCAAAACCATTCATGATGGTATGAGCATGCACCTGGATGCCAGTCTCTAAAGGGATTCCAGTAGTAGCAGAGCATGCTTTAAGAGCTTTTACATATAAAAGACCATCTGCCAATACTCCTAATTTGAGCATCCCTTGATAAAGAGAAACATCTTGGTCCTTTTCATCGAGCCTGGTGTGGGCCAAAATAATCGCACCTAAGTAGAAGCAGCATGTTTCTCTAAAATTTTTAAACATTGATTAGCCTGGGCAAGATTCCCAAAGGATGCATGCATGCGTATCAAGGAATTTTCCAATGTAATATTTTTTGCCAGATCATTTTATAATATGAACTTCTGAAGTGCTTCTTCAGCTAAGTGGTACACTCATCTATACAGCTCTGAAGCTGGCTCTAAAGCTCATTAAGGAGCCTTGGGTGATCCTAGCTATTATCAAGGTCAAGAAGGAGTGAAAACAACCCTCTGCCATCAAGGAACTGCAAGGGAAGCATGCATCATTTCAGCCACGACATTGTATGTCAATCTAGACCTGGCAAATCAGCAAAGCACAAATGCATCTGAGAAAATTGACCTTTTTGTGTGATATATGCCTCTTGTCGATTACCTGTGCATGAATTGATTCTCCATGTTTTGAAGAAACAATGTTGGTACATGCCCTTGTTTAAGAAAACAAATGTAACCCTATCTGGCTCTATTCCTCTCTGCATCATCCCTTCAAACAACATAAGAGCCTCCTCACCCTGTCTATTGTGTGCATAACCGAAAATCAAGGCACTCCATGATACACGATCTTTGTAAAATAGTCTGTCAAATACTGCAGGAGCCTCCTCCATGTTGCTGCACTTTCCATACATGTCAACAAGGGAGCTTCCAAGAAATGGGGCGATATCTAGGTTCCTTCTGATAATGTGGTCATGTACGCATTTGTCCTACTCTTTAGCTTCAATGTTAGAGCATGATTTGAGAAGCGCAACAAAGGTGGCTTCGTTCGGTTGAAGACCCTCCCACTCCATTTTCTTTGCACAATGAAGTGCTTCCCCTGCTTGACCATGATGTGCGTATCCTGTGATCAATGTATTCCATGTCACAACATTTTTGTGTGGAAATCTATTGAAGAGAACTTGGGCAACATCAAGCTTTTGGGCCTTTAGATACATGTCAAGCAACGTACCACCACAAAATCATTTGACTAGAAACCATTTATGATAGTATGAGCATGCACCTGCATGCTTGTCTTTAAAGGGATTCCAATAGTAGAGCATGCTTTAAGAACTGTTACATATAAAGGACCATGTGCCCATTCTCTTGTTGAGCATCTCATGATAAAGAGAAAAAAGTTGTTCCTTTTCACCGAGCTTGGCATGGGCCACAAGCCTTTGAGGTAGAAGTGTAGGTGATTGCAATTAGAGACAAGCCTTCCCTTTGCATATGGTAAAAATAGCCCATAGCTTCTTTGCCACAACCAGGCTGACCATATCCTATAATCCACTCACTCCAAGAGATGACAGCCTAGAGAGGATCCCCATCAAAAACTTCTCGTGCTACCGTGATGGCACCACATTTGACATATAGATCAAAGCACCGCCAAGCATGGCATCTTGCTCCGATAGCCGCTGGCTAGCAATCTCATCATGATTTACGATTTCATACATGTAAAGGTCCTGCGTAAGGCCACAAGCTTTCGAGGTGGAAGCATAGGTGATTGCAACTAGAGATAGGCCTTCCCTTCGCATTGGGTAAAAACATCCCAAAGCTTTCTTGCCACAACCAAGTTGGGTATATCCTGTAATCAATCCATTCAAAAATGAAAAAACCGTTGCTTTTAACCCCTCATCATGATTTGCTTGTCTATGCTTGACTCATGTTTTGAATATTGCTTGTTCCCTAAATTTTACTAATCAAAAACTGAGAAAATGAATTGTGTTTGAAGATCTCGTATAAGGCCACAAGCCTTTGAGGTGGAGCATAGGTGATTGCAATTAGAGTCAGGTCTTCCCTTTGCATTTGGTAACAACAGCCTAGAGCTTTCTTGCCATAACCAAGTTGGGTATATCCTGCAATTAGAAAAGTGAAACCAGTTCCTTTTAACTCCTCATCATGCTCTACTTGTTTATGCTTGACTTGTGTTCCAAATATTGCTTGTTCCTTGGATTTTGCTAATTGGAAATTGAGAAAATGAATTGTGTTTGAAGATCTTGTATAAGGCCACAACCTTTGAGGTGGAAGCGTAGGCAACTAGAGATAGGCCTTCTTGTTGCATCTGGTGAGCTTTCTTGCCACAACCAGGTTGGGTATATCCTACAATCAGTCTGGTCAAAAAAGAAAAACCCATTGCTTTTAACCCCTTATCATGATCTGCTTGTGTATGCTTGACATGTGTTTTGAATATTGCTTGTTCCTTGGATTTTGCTAATCAAAAATTGAGAAAATGAATTGTGTTTGAAGATCTCATATAAGGCCACAAGCCTTTGAGGTGGAAGCGTAGGTGATTTCAATTAGAAACACGCCTTTCCTTCGCATCTGGTAAAAATAGCCCAGAGCTTTCTTGTCACAACCAGGTTGGGTATATCTTGTAATCAATCTAATCAGAAAAGAAGAACCCGTTCCTTTTGACCCCTCATCATGCTCTGTGTTGGAATTAGGGTTTCAAGAAAACACACACAGCTTGTAGAAGACGAAGGAAGCTCAAGGCACACAATAGAGAGTGTATTACTTAGTGTGAAATGGAAAGATAGATTGCCCTAGAATGATGGGCGTATATACAATGCATGGGGGAAAAAACCTCCTAGTGAGGGAAAAAATGCACCGATGGTCCTAAGTGTGTTCACACACATCACTACCACATGTATATGGTAACAAATCCCTTCTGGAGTGATGCAATGAATGAGAGCTGGCCACATGAGTAAAGGGAAGTGCCATGCCCTGATGACATGATCAGTCCACAAAGGGGAATAAGCCCAAAGATTTGCGGAAAGCTTCGAACTTCTCATGAGACAGTGCCTTTGTGAAAAGATCTTCAAGGTTGTCCTACATGGCACATAAGCCAAATTGATCTCTCCTGCTGAGAGCCTCTCCCTGACATAGTGGTAATGCACCTCAATGTGCTTTGTGCGAGCATGAAAAACTGGGTTCCTTGCAACTGCCAATGCACTCTGACTACTAGTGTAGATAGTGTTGGCAGTGTCCTGTCCAACACCCAAATCAGCCATAAGGCGTCTGATCCATACACACTCAACCGTAGCTGTGAAGACTGCCTTGTACTCAGCCTCACAACTGGAAGTGGCCACAGTAGGTTGCTTCTTTGCTTAACCATGATATGCATGAGCTGCCAAGCATGAAACAAAAACTAGTTGTGGACACTCGCATGTCAAAATAACTAGCCCAATCTGAGTTCGAAAAAGCATGTAAGTTTGGCGGGAATGATCCCCCCTTGGGATAAAACAAGCCAAGATGTAAAGTGCCACTCAAGTAGCGGAAAATCCTCTTGACAACCTGCCAACGCTTAGACACTGGGCTATGCATAAATCTGCTGACCTGTGAGACTGCAAACTCAATATTTGGCCTCGTGTTGCATACATAAATGAGGCATCCAACATTAGTTTGGTTAAGAGTGACATCTGCAGGATCACCAACATCATGAAGACTCAATTTCAAACCTGCTCCATGGGAGTGGCAATAGGTTTGCAATCCTTAAGCCCAAACTTACATAGCAATGTCTCTATGTAACTTTTCTGACACAGGGCAATACCACCATCACATTGCTTAAACTGTATACCCAAGTAAAGATGCAACAGCCCCAAATATTTCATCCTGAAAGTAGCATTCAAATCAGCCTTAAATTTAGCAATATGTCTCTCATTTGGTCTAATGATCAACAAATCATCCACATAAAGAACCACAATGAGAAGTGCATCACCCTCACAATTTACATACAATGTGCTTTCTGTTGGACTGTTACAAAAGCCTCGTTTGACCAAACGAGTGTCACCCTTCTCATACCAAGCATGAGGAGATTGTTTCAACCCATACAAAGCTTTGTTACATTTGCACACCTTTTCTTGTGGGTATGTCTCTCTCTCTCTCTCTATCTCTCTCTCTCTCTCTCTCTCTCTCTCTCTCTCTCTCTTTCTCACTTTGTTTCTACATTTATGCATGTAAATGTGTGTGTGTGTGTGTGTGTGTGTGTGTTGTGCTTGTGTGAGGGAGAAGGTGGAGAAAGATGCACAAGGGGGGGAGAGAGAGAGGGTGTGGGAGGTGGATTAGGTAGGAGGGAGCTTGGAGCAGGCGCGATGGCGGAGAGGAAGAGGGTAGAGTATGTCGCAAAAACACGGTATACTCTGTCCTTCTTCCTTTTTTAGGTGCTAGTCATTACCGGGACTATTATCGCGGATATTACCGCAGCTATTATCGTGGATATTACCGTGTCCATTACCGCGGATATTATCGAGCAACGTCATTTGAAACGAATACAAACGTATCCGAGGTAGCAGAGGAGGGGGGGGGGGGGTACAAACCACCCCCTCTACCCTTAGATATTATTAATTTTCTTTTTTAGCCTTTTGAGTTTCTTGATGAGGACTTTTGATTTTTTTATGAGTACTTATTTTTGTAGTACTTTTAGACGTTTTTAAAGTGCATTTTGTAAGTACTTTTAGATATTTGCGATTAAAAAATTAACCCATTAAATGCGCACACCGATTGTACTTTATTTTAAAAGAAATATAACACTGATTGCACTTTATTCTCTTTGAATTTATAGTCATTTCTAATTTTTAATTGAAATATATAATTTTTTCTAATTAATTATTTATTTTCTAGGACACATATGACTAAATATAAATGTTTTGAATTAAACATCCTCTCTATTTTGCGCGTGTATAGGACGTTGACTGAGATGATTGTGGCCTCCCTAGAGGCCCTGAATAAATCGGTTGCTCAAGGACAAACTCCCTTGTCCTTGCATCTAGTGCAAAAGGACAATCCCTCGCTTAAAGCGCATTGCATTGGAGCACGTGGAGAACGAAGGGCTTTGGCATCCTCAAAAAAGCACTCGGAGAGATGAGAGCCCCACTCACCCATTGCTTGAGGAGGTGCCCCATTGGTCTATGTTCGGTGGTGATGTGCCGGTGCGCAAGGCCGAACGGAAGAGGCAAGAGCTATTGGACGAATTGGGTGCATTGCATGGTGATCCTCCCACTAGCTCTACTTCGACAGCTCCTGTGGTGTCTCAATCGCACTTTGAGGTAGAGGATGAACACATGTTTGATATGTGTGATGAGTTACTGGCTCATGAACGTGATGTGTGCGAGGAGGATTGGCAGCCATCAACGGGAAGCAGCAACGAAGGACAGAGTGATGACGAGTGCCCGAACACCTCTTTATGACGGTGTACAGCACTCGGTGCTCCGGGCATTGTTGGAAGTCCTCAACTTGCAAGCAGAATTTGGTTGATGCAATGCAAGTGTCGATGCACTCCTTGGATAAGTTTGAAATATGGTCTTTTATACATATCTCTCGCTTTATGGTGCCTCCTCCTTGCAATTGTATTAATTTGCCTGTTTGTTGTAGTTTGATGGGCAAAATGCTACCAAAAGATCACCACATGCCTTTAGACCATCAACGAGCTAGATCGTATATCACTGCACTTGGAACGAAGTAGGACGCATCCATGCGTGCGTCAACGATTGCATGCTATACCACAATGAGCACGCACATGCTACCTCATGTCATGTGTGCGGGGAAGCACGATATAGTACTGAAGTGAGTGGGGTGCACCTACCCCGCAAGGTATTGAGACATTTTTCATTAATTCCTTGCATTCAACACATGTTTAAAAGCAGGTCTACCGTGGAGTTTCTCACGTGGCACGCCAACCACCGCTCAAATGATGGAATGATGCGTGTCCTTGCCGATTCACCTTCATGGAGGTACATCAAAACTCAATGGCTAGATTTTGGGTTGGAGCCTCGACACTTGAGGCTTGGGTTAGCAAGTGATGGTGTCAACCCCTTCGGCACTAAATCTACTTTGTGGAGCACTTGACCTGTGGCGATCGTCAACTACAATATTCCAATATGGGAGACAACCAAGAAGGGCAATATACTTCTTTCCTTGCTTGTGCCAGGGAAGTACAAAGTGTCAAATATTGACGCCTACCTCGATCCCCTCATCGAGGAGTTGGAGGAGTTATGGAGAGGCATTCCTGTTATCGATGTCTCACTTGCAAAGGGGGGGAGAGAAACCATTGTGAGGGGAATCCTTATGTGGACTATGCACGACTATCCTGGGCTTGGAGAGATTTCTGGTATCTCCCTTCTCCTTCTCTCTCTATTCTCTCTCCCGTTAGTTTTCTCGCTCTCTAACGATATGATATGTATGTAGGGTTGTCCACATCAGGTCACAATGCATTTCCTACTTGTGGGCCATCATTGGTGAGACAGAGAAACCCAATGCCTTGCACAAGGTAACCTATCCAAACAACCATCGTTTCTTACCCCAAGGTCATAGCAAGCACAAGGCTCCAACAAATGGGAAGACACCTCTAAAGCTCACGATGGAAAATTGGGCAACCATTTGGGAAGATCAGTACAACAACAATCCCGCTCCGTGTCCTCCACCAAAAGGTATGTCAAGATATTCCATATTTTTAAGGCTTCCATATTGGAAGGAATTAAAAATACAACACCTCTTGGATCCCATGCAATATGTAGCCCAAACACCGTGGGACCACATTATTAGCAAGAAGGACTCATTGGGTGCGAGGGAGGATTTGAGGGTCTTGAAACGTCTCCCCGCTTCTGCTACTCCACGTCGTGCCCCCAATGGAAAGATTGTGCTTCGTGAAGCACCATGGATGCTAGCCAAAGAATAATTAGACAAAGTGAAGGGTACCATTGCATCTATTCGCACACCAACATGATACATGAGGTCGCTAAAGGGAGCTTTCACAAAAGCGAAGAAAGGTGGAAGCGTTCAATTATATGGGTTGAAGCCCCATGATTGGCACAAGATGCTTCATGTAATGTCCCTCTCCCTATTCTATGTATAGTTTGTGTGTATGACTTTCCCTTCTCCTAATTTACATTGTAGTTCATTCCGCCGGTGAGTATGTGTATATGTTGGGACAAGAAAGTCAGGGATGCTATTTTTAAACTTGGAGAGCTAGTAAGTACACCGCAAGACTCCACTCAACTACACCCTTTGTATGTACACAATCACCTCAACTAACACTTAGCGCATTCTTGTGTGTTTTCTTGCAGATTTGTGAGCTCCAAGGAAATTGAAATAGATGCTATCCCTGCTGCTCAAACACTTGTAACAGAAACTATGTGTGCCATTGAGGATGCATTTCCTCGCTTAGTCCTTCTTAGTCAAATCCACCTCTCGGTTCACGTAGTGGAGGAGATCGCTATATGTGGAGTAGTGCACACACGATGGATGTTCTTTTTAGAGAGATCTTTAAAGACTCAAAGATTTTGTGTAGCTATGATCTAAACCAGAGGCATGTATGGCCGAAGGGTGGATCGTGCAAGAGGCATTTGTTTATATCTCAGAGTATTTGGCACAAGTTGATCCTTCAATGCTTCGCATGTGGTCAGATGAGGAAGATGCAAGGATGACTTCACACTTGCCAAGGGAAAGAGAAAACTATTAAACATGGATATGAATCTATCCCGAGTGGTTAATAACTTTTGTATTCTCAATGCAAAGGTTATGACCAAGTGGGTGGACTTGTGGACAATGGAAAATGCAAGGCGTTTGCAAGAGAAAGAAGCATGGAAACAAGCACTTGGAGGAAGGAGGGCACCCCCAGTGCCTAGACACATTGCATATGTTTCCAGATCTCATTAGTGTGGAGTGGATTCATGAGAAAATGACCGAAGCAAAAGCGCGTGGAGAAGACATCACCAACAAATAATGAGAGTATGCACGAGGCTCCGTACCAAAGGTAGAGTACTCATATACCTAAAGCATATTGTAAATTTTTTACTTGATTTTATCTTTGTATTTGATGAAAGATATTTTCCTATTTTGTAGTGCCTTTCCTTTAACTCTATGTGGTCAAAGGGTCGTCACTTTCGTACACGCCACATTGACGAGCGTAGAACCACCATGGATTGTGGCATCATGAACAACTTTGACACAGATGGTGATGAAGCCAAGTACTATGGAACTATTGAAAGGATACTAAAGGTTAATTTTAGAACCTTTCATACCTTCATCTTTGAGTGCAAGTAGTTTGCAAATGTGTCTAGATGACATGAGAATGGCCTCTACATGGTGGACTCTAGTGTGCATCACACAGGGAGGTATGGCAATTTAGTTTTACCGCACAATTGTGAGCAGGTGAGTGACTACCTTTTTTATTCTTATTTGCTTGTAACATTAATTATACCAATGTTACTCACTTTGAGCTTCTCTTCTATAGGTCATCTATATCCCAACAATCCACCAACCAAAACTTTGGTTCGTTATTCCCGTAATGTCAGGACATCGGCAAGGCTGGACCAGACAAGGGTAGGGCCGGGCTAGGCGGTGTGGAACGGGGAGTCCAACTAGGGCAAAGGGCAAGGGGCTTGCCTATTAAAAGGGTGGTTGGGTGGTGGACTCTTAGACCCTAGTTTCCCCTGCCCTTACACTGGTATCAGAGCTCGGTGGAGGAGGGAGCTATGGAGGAAGGGGGAAGGTATTGCATGGTGTTGCATGTGTGATCTCTCTCTCTCTCTCTCTCTCTCTCTCTCTCTCTCTCTCTTCTCCTCCCTCTTGGTTCAAGGAGAAGGGACCGTCAGTCAATAGGGGCGGGCATAAACCCTTATCTGGAGAGGACGATCGCGGCTAAGCAAGAAGTCGAAGGACAGGGTGCAGTCATGGGCAAGAGCCCTTGATAGGTAGTGTATGGCCGCAGGAAGCAACCCTTGCATGGACAAGCAAGAGTCTTGTCATTTCGGAGGATTAGGGTGTCATTTTTGCACTATATGTTTCTAGTGTGACGCTCAAGTTGAGTTTTGATACTCCTGCACTTACATCAGCTGATCTATACCATGGAGTCTAGAGGCATCACACGATTGTCTATAGCATCACAGTTTTGGGATACGCCCCAGTGAGTGCTTACTAAATCACCCCATACACATTGAGGATCATAGTTTGATCTTTTATACTTTCAAGGAAAGAATTCCGCAATCTACCACGCGGTAGCGGATGAACACACTTTTCAAGTTGATTCCAATCATTCTGTACACGGTTGACTATGTTGGTTGCCGTTATCTGCTAGTTGAGCAGTTTCTACAAAGAGTCTTACCAAGGGGTTTGACTACGTAGATTCTAATCCAAGGGCTTGGATTGCAAAGGCAACACCCAGGGTTCCCAGTGCAATGATGTTTGTTTTTCAAGTAGGGGACGTGCTCCTCTCCATTTGAATACGGGTAAGTGAACATTGCGTTCAAATCTCCAGGTACGCATCTATTGATTTGGTGTTATTCCATTTTTAGTATGCTTTGATTGGTTTTTCAAGAAGTATAAGTATGCTTGAATGTTACAGAGCCATGCCAAGGGCATGTCGGCACAAAGTATTTTGGACCAAGTGTCCAATCTATCTTTCTGCCTTATGCTGTTACGAGCCTACTTGTAGGGTTCAATTTGGCACATGTTGTCACATGGGATACAACATGGTCTAGGAACTCAAGGAGTTTGTTTTAGCTAGTGTGGAGCAATGAATGAGGGTCCCTCTCACTCTTGTCGTAGAGTGTTTAGAGTTACCTCCACACACAAGTACATTTTGTACTTGACGGATGTTCTTTTTTATACATCCTCACATGAGACATATTTCACATGTGGAGAATATGAGTCTCTGGACTGACACTGGCACCATTATTTCAATTTTGTGTCACGACAAAGTCCCTAGGTGCTGGTCACATCTGTTTTCTAAACCATTTTCAACACGACGTATCAGGAGCAATTCCGTGGCCAGAAATTGTCGGATACTTAGAATGACTTGTTAAGGTACAAGTACTGCTAAACAACATTAAAAATGGTTGTTTCTACATATAGCAAATGAAATAGTTTCATTGTTTGTACCTAGAAGTGATCACTGTTTCACCTTTTATTATGGTTCGAACGTTTAAGCAAAGCTTGCAAAAGATTGCAAATGAAAGTATTTAGTTTCTTTTCAGAACTATTTACATTCCTGTTAATGTGTGCTAGGCACATCACATTTGCCATAAGTATTGACAAGAATTACCACGGATATACAGGTTCGGATCTGTTTTTTGCTAAATGCATGTACACTAGGTGTTATGGGCCCTAGTGTTTAGCAAAGGCTGATTTGGAACGGCATGCATATTCCTCAAGTTGTTGCTTATAAAGCATTTTGCACCCTAAGTGCAGTATCTCTATGACATTACTTTTTAGGTCTACCAATCACCAATAGAGGTCATGGCTCGGTTTGGATGCTTGTAGATTTTTCAAGTTAACCACGAGGGTTATTCATTCCATTGTTGATTCTTCAGCAATGTGGTACGATATTGTTATCCCGTTTACCAGCCATCTGGATAGTCTGGCTGTAAACCGCGGGAAAAACACACTTCAGTAATGTCCGTTATCCAAGGGGATAGGCAGATTACAAAGAGTAATCTTGTGCTGAAGGATAGGCAAAGTGCATACGTTAGCACCAAGCGATCCAATCAGTAAGCATTTATTGCTCTACTTGGGGTTTGCTTACCATAAGTTAAAGCATGTTTGCGACTAGGTGTAGTCTCTCCATGTAAAATCAAGTTCTCAACCTTGAACACTAGTGATGGTGGAGTTGTTTACTACTGAAATTGGAAAACAAGTCAAGGACTGAAACTTGGATGATGAGTATGTTAGCAAGTTACTTTCATTGAAAGTGAAAAGAGGTACTCATTAGGGTACATCTTTGTGTGATAACTCGTTTTGAATACTCATGTGTGTTCTAAATGGAGTCTACACCCAATGATCCGATAGGAATCGGTAACACAAGCTGGTTGCTAATGGACAACAATGTCGTAAACCAAGCTGTTTCTCTTGGTTTCATTGAACCTCCTGCGGAACCGTGTTCCGGTCAACCAAACAGTTGGATCCATGAAGGATGCCACTTGAGAAAACATTAGTGTTCTTAAGAAGAAGTCTCCCACTTTTGTTTTCGAGGACGAAAACTCTTCTTAAGGGGGGAGTAATGTCAGGACATCGGCAAGGCCGGACTAGACAAGGGCAGGGCCAGGCTAGGAGGTGTGGAACGGGGAGTCCAACTAGGGCAAAGGGCAGGGGCTTGCCTATTAAAAGGGTGGTTGGGTGGTGGAATCTCAGACCCTAGTTTCCCTTGCCCTTACACGTAACACCTTGGGGGAGAACCATTTTTTTCACTAATGAAGTGGAGACCATCTTCGACCCTCTTCCACCTCCTACTTTGGATGAGGGGGAGACAGAGGAGAGGGAGGTTGATGAATCAAGTCTGGTGGCGGCAAGTCTTAGCGAGGATGATTGTCATGATGATGAAGATGATGAGATGGAGGATGACGAATTCGAAGATGATGAAGCCAACGCATCCACAAACGACAATTCCGTTTCTCTCTTTATTGATTTAGGAGCCATGGGCTTAGAATTGGATGATGCTTCTTGTAGGGATCTTTTGGAAGTTGATTCATAAACATTTTGCATACTTAAAGTTATGAATTTTTTTGGTCGTGTAATCCATTCATCTCTCTTCCCCTCCATTTCCTCTCTCTAATTTTGTGAACATGCTCAATATTTTAATCAAGTGATAATTATTAGTTTGGTTGTAACCAAGTGTAATCCTATATAGCTAACTATTGTTTCATGTTTTCATATATGTATACATGTATACATATATGTATACATGTATACACACACATATATATGTATACATATATATATAATTTGAAAATCTCATATAATATTCTTTAATTTTTATTGAGAGGAAGGAAACACCAAAATTTGGGGGGGGGGGGGGGGGGGGGGGGGAGGATGTTTAAGCCAAAATTTGAAAGTTTAGGCGCTAAATCTTGCCACGGGGATAAACGTGGTAATAGTAGCGACAATAATTGAGGTAAATACCGCGGTAATAATCACGAAAATGATTTAAATACAACCCCCCCTCCCCCGGCCTCCTCTCTCATCCCTCTCCAGCTGATTTTGGACCTTCTCTCTACAAAATGCGGTAAAAGACCACGGTAAACAATTAGAGATTTTCATAGTGCATCAATGTCCTACACAATATTCCAGACGCCCTTTGATACAAAAACATGTTGCATCATGTAAGCCCACATAGGGTAATTGTCTCCATCCAATCTGTCCTCAACAACAAACATCTTGAACACATCTGTGTTGTTGTCAGCCATAGTAAATGCTGCCCCTGTTGGGAAAACTGCCTGAAAAGAGGAGAAACGAAGCGAGAACAATACGTGCTATATAGCACAAAGTGTAGTAGATTGTAAGGGTCTTGTTATCTAGAAAACGACAGTGACAGAAATTCTGCACCGATTGATGAAATAACATGTGCAGTACTGTGTGTAGTGGAGACGACGGTCGAAATGAGCCCAAATCAAACTTCTGAGAAGACAAGCTCTATGAGCTCTCCCAAAATTTTTGTCGACATGCGAACGCTCGCCAAAGCTCAAAGAACCCAAAAAAGTGTGTAGGCGTGTGTTGGAACTCCTGGCGGCTAAGACCGGGAGGACGCAACCTGCTCTGATACCAATTGTTCGAATTAGGGTTGCAGGAAAACACACGCAGCTTGGAGAAGACGAAGGAAGCTCAAGGCACACAACAGAGAGTGTATTACTTAGTGTGCAATGGAAGGATATATAGCCCTAGAATGATGGGTGTATACATACAATGCATGGGAGAAAAAACCTCCTAGTGAGGGGAAAAATGCCCTGGCGGTCCTAAGTGTGTTCACACACATCACTACCACATGTATATGGTAACACTCTGCTTGTCTATGCTTGACTTGTGTTCCAAATATTGCTTGTTCCCTGGATTTTATATATAAAAATTTGAGAAAATAAATTGTGTTTGAAGATCTCATATAAGGCCATAGGCCTTCGAGGTGGAAGCGTAGGTGATTGAAATTAGAGACATGCCTTCCCATCGCATTTGGTAAAAACAGCCCAGAATTTCCTTGCCACGACCAGGTTGATCATATCCTACAATCCACTCACTCCAAGAGATGATAGACTAGAGAGGATCCACATCAAAAACTTCTCGTGCTATCTTGATGGCACCACATTTGGCATACATATAGATCAAAGAACCGCAATTAGTGCATTCCAAAAGACGACATCCCAGAAAGAAAGCTCCTTAAGCACTTTTTGTGCTTTCTTAAGCGCACCACATTTGGCATACATATCGACCAAGGCATTGCCAAGCATATCATCTTTTTTCAACAGCCTCTCACTAATAATATAATTTGTGAATTTTGGTGTCCACGTTAGCATCTTGTATAGAGCCACATGCCTTCAGGATGCATGCATAGGCGATTGCATCTGGAGAGAGACCCTCGCTTTGCATTTGCTAAAAACAAACTAGAGCTTTCTCGCCTATCCATGTGGGGCAAAGAAAATCTTGCAATTAATGCATTCCAAGAGTCCACACTGCTCCTCGAGCACTTGCGTAGAGCCACATGCCTTGAAGATGTAAGCATAGCCTTCAGGAAAAAAGTATGGGTGACTAAATTTGGAGAGATACACTTGCTATGCATCCACTGGAAACAATATAGAGCTTTTTGGTGCTGCTCTTGTTGCACACATCCCGCAACCAATGCATTCCAAGAGGTGACATTCCAGACAGGAAGCTCCTCAAGCACTTTTTGTGCTTTCTCAAGCGCACCACATTTGGCATACATATTGACCAAGAAAGTGCCAAGCACAATATCTGTTTTCAACAGCCTCTGACTAACAATATAATTGTGAATGTTTGTGCCCGTACCAGCATCTTGCGTAGAGCCACATGCCTTCAAGATGTATGACTAGGTGACTGCATCTGGAGAGAGACCCTCGCTCTAGATCTGCTGAAAAAAGACTAGAGCTTTCTCTTGTGGGGCAAATCCTGCAATCAATGCATTCCAAGAGTCCACACTCCGGATAGGAATCTGAAAATAGCCTAGAGATTTCTAGCCCTGCTCCTGTGGGGCGTATCCCGCAGACAAGTGCATTCCAAGAGACTCCATTCCCATCATTCAATGCATCTGATAGGCAACATTTCAGGAAAAATGGTCATCAAGAACGTGCCCATGTCGTATTGCATCTAAGAAAAACACTTTAGAGCTTCCTCGCCTGCCCTTGCTTGGTATACCCGCATATAAAAGCACTCCAAGAGACTTCTTTTGGTGAGAAACCCTCACTTTTCATGTGGTTAAAATAGCCAAGAGCTGCCTTGCCACAACCATGTCGCTCGTATCTAGCAATCAACGTGCTCCAAAAGGTGACAATTTGTAGAAAAATCTGATCCATAACTTTTTGTAGTTCTGTGAGAGAACCGTATTTGACATACATATTGATCAAAACACCGTTAAGCATGACATTCCCCTCCACCTGAGCGTGACTAGTAATTTCATCACGAATTCTCAAACCCATGTGAAGGTCTTGCATAAGGTGACCAACTTTCAAGGTGCAAGCATGGGTGAGTGCATTTGGAAAAAGGCCTTTCCTTTGCATCACTCCTATGTTGGGAGTATCCTGATTGCAATAGGGGAGGTGCCCTCGTGTTGCATGCAACAAAAAATATTCAGCCATCGTATTCCATTCAACTATTGTAGAGATCTGACTTGGTGAAAATCCTTCTTTCGATCACACGCTGTTACTCCAGATAGAAAAGATAAACTCCTTGCTTTTACTCTTCATCATACCCTTCCTGTGAATGCTTGACTTGTGTACCAAATATTGCATCTTTCCTGGATTTGTCAATCGATTTGCTATCCTTGATCTGTGGACAAGAAAACGGGTGTCGCTTACAAGATGTTCATCAACCGTATATTGTATACAATATGGGTTGTAGAGAGAGAGAGAGAGAGAGAGAGAGAGAGAGAGAGAGAGAGAGAGAGAGAGAGAGAGAGAGAGAGAGAGAGAGAGAGAGAGAGTACCTTTGCCCTTGTCGAGAGACTCAAGCTGCACGATCTCGTTGCAAACGCCAGAGCTGTTTAACTCCACACTAAGTACGAAAAGTATATCAAACAAATCTTGCCATTTCAAAAGCTCCCAACCACGTGGACGAACTTCATGCCAGATTTTGGAATCTGTCTATATGCTAACGAATTAATAAGGGCTTAAAGTAATCTTGGAATTAGTAGGCTCCAGTCATAATTGGCAAAACCAAGTTCCAACTGTCCAACGACAAAGGTCGAGATGGATCTCTTCTGGCGAAACTACCGTGGCAAAGATGTGGGATAGTTGTACATTCACGGTAAATTCCTTATCTCTGCTCGTTTACTGCATCAAGGGCTTAAGCTTTCCTGCTGCTTTTGTATTGCAGAGCAGCGCCTTCTTCAAGCAAAAAATCACTAATGTAATGTCATGGGCTGATGGCTGCTTCAATTCTTTATCTTGGGTCGAAGAGCTAATCAGCAGAGAAGTGCTTCTATCATCTGCACATCTAACACATGGAAAGGGCTACCCCAGGAAGGAAGAGAATGATAGGTTCTTGAAAGCACATGTTCACTCGTACATGACCTCACTGAAAGCTTGCATCAGAACTAAGGATCTGATTGAAGGAAATAGACTACATGCGGATATTTGTCACTGTGGGTTGCTCTCACAGGACACTAACCTTGGGAACATGCTAGTCAATATGTATGCAAAGTGTGGTGACTTCACTACAGCCCAACAGGTGCTAGATGAGCTTCCTGTTAGAGACGTTGTTTCTTGGAATGCATTGATCGCAGGGTATGCAAAGCATGCACAGAGTAAGAAAGCTATGGAATGCTTTCGAATGATGCAAAGTGAGGGCCTTTCTCCAACTGCAGTTACCTATGCTTGCATCTTGAAGGCATGTGCCATCATGCAAAATGCTGATTTGGGAAAAATAATTCATGACGAAATTGTTAGTCAGGAACTGTTGAAAGGAAATGTTGTGCTTGGCACTGCTTTACTTAACATGTATGCTAAGTGTGGTGCACTCACTAATGCACAAGAAGTGCTCGACAAGCTGCCTGTGTGTGATGTCGTATCTTGGAATGCATTGATTGCAGGCTATGTCCATCATGGACATGGTGAGGAAGCTCTGTGCTGTTTGCGAAAAATGAAAAGCAAGGGTCTTCGTCCAGATGCAACGACCTATGCTTGCATCTTGAAGGCCTGTGGCATTATGCTAGACGCTGATATGGGCGAACAAATTCATGATGAGATTGTTATTAATGGGTTGTTGGAGAAAGATGTTGTACTTGGTACAGCTTTGATTGACATGTATGTGAAATGTGGTTCAGTCACAAAAGCACGAGAAGTTCTTGACAAGCTTCCTATCCGCGATGTTGTTTTATGGAATGCGGTCATTGCAGGATATGTCCAACATGAGCAGGGGGAGGAAGCTCTATGCTGTTTTAAACGAATGCGAAGCGAAGGTATTTTGCCTGATACAATTACCTATGCTTGCATCTTGAAAGCTTGTGGGATCACACTAGAAGCAGAGGGGGGAAATCAGATTCACCATGAGATTGCTAGTCAAGGGTTGTTGCAGAAAAGTGCGGTCCTTGGCAATGCTTTGCTCGACATGTATGCCAAACGAGGTGTGTTCACAAAAGCACAAAGCATTCTTGATCAGCTCCCTATGCGCGATGTAGTTACATGGAATGCTATAATTGCGGGATATGCTCAAAATGGCCAGTGCAAGGAAGCTTTAGACTGTTTCAAGCAAATGCAAATTGAGGGCATCTCTCGGGATGTGATATCTTGGAGCGCATTAATAGGAGGATATGCCCAAAAAGGGCTAGTGCAAGAAGCTTTGGACTGTTTCAAATGGATGCAATGGGAGGGTATTTCTCCAAATGCAATCACCTTTGTTCATGTACTGAACGCATGTAGTCACGCAGGTTTAGTGGATGAGGGCCAAACTTTTTTTAAGTATATGAGTGAAGGATTTGGTATTGCACCAATGAAAGAGCACCAAGCTTGTATGGTCGATCTTTTTGGACGTGCAAGGCATTTTGACAAAGCAATGGGAGTGATTAAACAGATGCCGTTTTCTGATTATTCTCCAGTTTGGTCAGCTCTTCTTGGTGCTTGCCAAAAATGGGGAAATGTGGAACTTGGGCAATTGGCCTTTGAGCGTATGATACAACTGGATGAACATAATGTGGCAGCCTATGTCTTAATGGCAAATATCTATGCTAAAGCCGGCATGGAAGAGGACGCACAATCCATTGAGCTCTTGGGAGGGAAAAATTGCTGCTCGAAAGCAGCTCAACATAGCTGCTGGATTAACGTGAGTGAGTACGCTCATCACTGTGCTGTCTGAACACCAAACATCCACAAAGCATACACATAATATGCAAAAAATCAATGGATCTTGACCATGGTATGGCAAGAGAGCTCTTACAAGCCTCTGGCCAGCCAAAGAATCAGTGGGTGAAATTTGGTCTTTATAAGCCTAAATCAAGTGGATCAACAGGAACCCTTACTATTAAGTGGCATTCATGATCGAGTTATAGGTTGAGGGTGACATTTGACGGTGTTGTTGGAGTAAAGCCGAATGTCTCATGTGCAGATGCTGGCTCCACAATGCCAAAGCTCTGCCTTGCCATAGACTCCTGGTGCAGACTGCTATTGTCCTGGGCATATTAACACGGCCCAAATGCGAATCTCGATAAACATGTTGATGCTGTCTATTGCGTAGTCCTCCAAAGGCACAGGATTATTATGGATAGTCGGTGCCTTCTGCCTGACCGCCGACAGAACGTCGGCCGTTTTCTTATGTTGGTCTCAGATGGGTTTCAGTTTGTATGTTTTATGTTCTTGGCTTACAGCATATGATGTATGCTCTTGTTCTCAGATAGGTTTCTATTTATATGCTGTATGCTCTTGGCATGCAGGAGGTTGTGAAGGCTATACTAGTTAGAACCTTCGAATTCTTATTACTCCCACTTGCCATGTGGTAGGAGTGACGGTGTGCTTGTGGCTTTGTGGGCTTCAGCAATTGCAGTCACAGCCAGATGCGTCAATGGTGCTCATGTGGAGGCGTTCTTGCTTCTTGTGGTCTTGCACTTGCTTGCTCTTTGCCAGCCGCACTTGGGAATATTTTGACATGGCATTGACCTTGTGCTGCAAAGGGATCTATCTTTCAGGAGGATAAGTGCTGCTTGTGCTGCTTAGCAACTGCTTGCAGGAATAGTGTGCACAGATGTTGTTGGCAATCACCCAACACTCGCACACAAGATGAAGTCACTCGTCAAGATGAAGGCACTAGGTGGGTTGGTGGCAAGGATAAAGTTAGGTGCTATTTAAAAAAAAAGAAAAAAATCCTTCTATTAGTTAATATAACTGCCCATCGGGCTACAAACTGCCCCAACAAGAGGGGGTTACATCAGCATGAGGGGAGACTCTCCCAAGAAAAAAGTGAGATATGTACAATGACAACTAAATTAGGATGTGGGAGGAGGAAACAACCACATAAGTGGCCGGTAGTGCCATCTAGGATCGTGTAGAAACCAATTCAGATAATAGCTCTGGTAATGAACAAGATGAGATATATGTCAAGTTCTTTGAGACAATGCATAAGTTAACAATTGAACTCGATGGTATCGGGCGAACATTACCAGCAGCTGCAAGATTCATCACATAGAAGAAAAAAGCCAAGGTTGAAGCGAGTAAACTTGGTAGCTATCCGAGATGACAAGGTTCGAGTTATCGAGGTGGACTTCAAGCTGAGAAAACAATGGGAACCATTGTCAAGAGTCATATTGGATGGGGGAGTTGGTGTGAATATTTTGGGAGAAGATCTCAAGCAAAAATTGGGAAACATAGACTTAAAACCAACATCATTCAGGTCACGATGGCTGACCAGGGTGGTTCAGGTTACTAGGCTATTTGAAATATTCAAATCAGAGTGGTTCAGGCTATTTGAAATATTCAAATCAAAGTAGTTCAGGCTACTAGGCTATTTGAAATATGCAAATTAGAGTGGGCAAGGAGAAATTTAAGACTAGCTTCTTAGTGTTGGATGTGCAAGGAGTATGTGGGATGCTTTTACACTAACCTTGGCTCCGAAGCGGTGCTATACATGATTATGCAAACCAGACATTGACTATTCAAGGAACTAGGAGAAAGATTCAGAGAAAAACTGAAGTTGGAAGAAGGTTTTGAGACCTAAAGAATTATGTAAGAAATATGGGACAAAGAAAATTGAAAAGATACTTGCCTCCGTGACCATCTTTCCCTTGACAGAGATTGATATGAGTGTTGTGCTAATGGATAAGGAACAGACAGAGAGGCAAAGAAAACGATACCTAGAGCAATTCACTGAATTGAATTGTGGAGAAAGAGAAATTTAGATAGATGGTTGATCACCAGAACAACAACATCAGACAAATTTAATTTCAGAGCAGTTTGGAAAATTAGTTCAACAGATTCTAAAGAAGGGAAACCAGCAAAACTGAAGAACCAAAGATTGATCATGGCCTTCTGGAATGAAGTAATCCTTTCAATGATCATGTTGCTGGTATTTGAACCGAAAAGGAAGAGGAATCACAAACGCAAGGAAGAGGGCCAAATTGGCTACTTCCAGATGATCAAGAGGTTGAGGAGTGGAATCTCGGCTCATAGGAAAACCCCATAATGATCAAGATCAACAAGCATTTGAAGCCAAAGATCAAGGAGAAGGTGAATGCACTATTCAAAAAATATAAGGATGTATTCGTATGAGAGCACACACATATGAGAGGAGTAGATCCAAAAGTGTGTCAACATCGGATTCCACTAAAACTAGACACCAGACTAGTCAGATTACAGAGATACAGGATGAACCCCAATCATGCAAAGAAAGTTAAGGAAGAGATAGATAATCTTCTCAAAGCAGAGTTCATTACTGAAGTAGCAAGCAGTGAGACTGACTGTTTCCGATAGTTGTAGTCTCCAATTTTTTTGGGAAACTTAGAGTATGTGTAGACATGAAGCTGAATGCTTAGACAATTAAGGATCCTTTTCCATTACCTTTTACAAACATGATGCTAGATGAGATTACCGGCTATGAGATGGACAACTTCATGGATGGATATAGTGGCTACAATCAACTAAAGATTGCACCTAAAGATCGTCATTGAATGGGGAGCATTTATTTATTTGGTAATGCCATTTGGATTGTATAATGATCCAATGACCTTTCAAAGATGTATGATATAAGTTTTCAGTAAGTTTTTGCATAAGTTCTTGGCCATATTCGTAGATGACTTTACTATATTCTCCACTGAAGAGATGCATTTTTTACTTCTGGAGATGGTTTTTGAGAGGTACAGAGAGAAGAGGATCTGTCTGGACATCTTCAAATCATGTTTATGGTCTGGAAGGGACAGCTTTTGGGACACAGTGTGTCTAGAAATGGGATTGAAATGGCTAATGACAAAGGCAAGTGTGTTCAACAGGCCAAAGCTCCAACAACAGTTTTTGAATTGAGTTCCTTTTTGGGATATATCAACTTTTACAATGAGGTTTGTACACATGTTTGCACCCAAGACATTACCTCTATATGAATTAACTAAGAAAAGAAACAAGTTTATCTGAATTGAAGAATGTGATTAGAGTTTCCAGTGCTTAAATGATGCGATCAATAGGAAGCTAGTCCTTTGCCAACCGAACTGGAATGTGATTTCTCATGTACATGTAGATACTTATGGCATGGCGATGGGAGCTATACTGACCCAACAACATGATAGGAAGACTGACTATCTAGTCTACTTTGCCAGTCCCAAGTTCACTTCAGTTGAGCAGGGATACTCTACTATTGAGAAAGAAGCACTTGGAATGCTATTCAACCGGGTTGCATGATTCGTTATTCGACATTCGTTTTATTCGTGAATAATGGTCGATTAATACATTTCAAAGATTTATTCGTGCGTATTATTCGCTGCCATGTCAGCTTTATTCAAAATAATGTTTTATTGCTTACATATCGATCGAAAGACTATCAATCGATACGTATCGATCAAAACAGTATCAATTGATTCTGACATAGTATAAAAAGCCTTGATTTATGTGCTTTAGGTACAATTTCCTAAACCAAAGTGTCAGGTTACCCCCGACATAAAAAGGTTGAATTGTCAACTTAAAAAATCCTTTGATTTTTTAAGAAAATAGATTATTTTTAATGTCAAAACATTAAAAATAAAAAAATGGATAGATTTGAATAATCTATAATTCTAAACAATAGAAGTTATTCTTTAACTCTATTGTTTTAATATAAATAAATAATTCTAAGCACTAGAGGCTATCTTTTTAGCTATAGTGCCTTAGTGCGAATGTATAATTCTAAACATTTGAGGCTATACTCTTAGCTCTATTTGTTTTAGAATAGATAAATAAATAATTCTAAGCATTAGAGGTTATTTTTTTAGCTATAGTGTTTTAGTGAAAATGTATAATTCTAAACATTAGAAGCTATACTCTTACCTCTATTTATTTTAGGATAGATACTAAAAGTGATTTTTGATGGTTAAAATCTATCATAGCTATAATACGTGCATAGATGTAGTGTTAATTCATACATTTTGGAACATATCATTTACTAAGTAGATAAGATATTGATTTACAAGATAAAATAAACATTTCTATGTGCAATTAAAAGGTTACCAAAGGTTATTTAAATTTAATACTTCCATACTTAGTTGTTTGAGCAGGGTCCCTTACTTCTAAGTATGGATAAGAATCAAGGCTCAGACGTAGGAAGAAGTATGATTTTTTGTAAGCTCACATTTCATTAGAGCTTATTTTACCTAAATCATTGTACAAAGTAAAAGTGTCGTGAGACATACCAAACAAATGCACGTGCTATCTAATGGTCTCCTAAAACACCGTACAAAGTATGAGTGCCGACAAACATATCAAAACAATGTACGGTGTTATCTAAATTCCTAGAACATTGACTCAAGGAAGAGTGCTGCAAAGCATATCAGAACAAGAGTCAATAATTTCTTAATTTTTTCTAGATTACTATGGGAGTAAGATATAAAATCAGACAACCCATAGTAATTCTACACCCTAAATTTTAAACTGTTATGTGACTAAGAGGGCTCGAAGGCGTATCAGAGACACATAAAGTTATATAATCACGTGAAAATAAAATTTAAATATTTTTAATAAAAATACGAACGTGAAGAGAAAAGATGCTCACCAAATACGTGAAGCTGACCTGCTCAAAAAATGACTGCAACGTGTGTGAACTAAGGAGAGAGCTAGAGAGACTGTGAGCTAGAGAGAGAGAGAGAGAGAGAGAGAGAGAGAGAGAGAGAGAGAGAGAGAGAGAGAGTGAGGTAGAGAGAGGGACAGATCTCTACAAGCGATCTCGATCTAAAATGTATCGAAGAGTAACGTTTTTTTTAAAAATGATCTACCATATCAATCGATAGTCTTTCGATCAATTTCGGTATCGAATGATATGATTTTGATCGAAAGACTATCGATCGATAAGCTATCGAATAGAAATTATTTGAAATACCACGTATTATATGAGAATACACGAATAATGACGATTTATTCGATATAAATTGCATTATTCGGTCGAATAAATGGAACCCAAGTATTCAATGTTATCAAGTTCAGACACTATCTACTGGGCAAACTATTCTATTTTTATGTGGATCATCAGGTTCTGTTATTTAAAATCAATAAAATTATTATACAATCATGTGGATGATGTTTCTAATGGAGTTTGAATTTAAGATCTTCCACAAACAAAAAAAAACACATTGTGGTGTAGACTTCCTTTCCAGGAGCACAAAGGATTGTTCAGAAACATCGTTAAGAGATGAGCCAATAGATGTTGAGTATTTCAGAATATAGCTGAGAAGGAGCTAGACCCAGAGTGGCAAGATGTTTATGATTTCCTTTAGATGGCTCTCCAGACGACTAGTCCTAGATTAAGAAGAAGACACTGATTATAATGAAGTTTAATCATTGCTGGAGCACTCTACAGATTAAGCATTGATGGTGGACTTCGCAGATGTGTGCCAATGAAAGCACGAATGCAAGTTCTTACTGAAGCTCACAATGGAGACGCAAGAGGACACTTCTCGACTGATATTACATATAAAAAGATCCTCCAAGCAGGTCTTTAGTGGCAGACAATGATGGTCGATGTTAGAGCTTTTTGTAAGACTTGTGATATTTTCCAAAGGATGGGAAGGCAAACAACAACTGATATGACACCCCTGACTTCACTAAATCCACTGGGAATATTCATGAAATGGGGTCTAGATTTTATGGGGCCATTTAAGAAGATTACATCAAGAAAGAATAGTACATTATCATGGCCACATGTTATGTCAACAAGTGGGTTGAAGCCAAGGCCTTACCGGACAACACTGCCAAATCTACCACTATATTTTGTATGAGAACATCATATGTAGATATGGATGTCCAATCAAAATTGTCAGATCCAGGAACACATTTTATCAATGAAACTATTCAGATACCAACTGAGATTTTTTCAATCAAGCTGCGGAAATATACTCCTTATTATTCTAGGTCCAATGGTCAGGCAGAAAGCAGTAATAAAACTATCAAGACCATTCTCACAAAAATAGTTTAGAAGGAACCACACCACTGGGATGCTAAGCTCCAGATAGTGTTGTGGGATTATAGAACTGCTTATAAGGTCAGTACTGGCATGACACCTTTCAGAATGCTGTATGGAACATATGCGGTAGTCCCAATGGAATTTGCCATTCCAAGCCTTAGACTTGCAGTTGAACATGGTATGGACTTTAACCAGAACCTGGAGCAGAGATTGGACGAGCTGTTGTAGCTTGATGAGATTAGACAAAGGGAAATGTTGGAACATGAAGTTGTCTAGCAAAGGTAAAAGCACTGACATGACAGAAAGATTAAAATCAGGGAGCTCAAGAGGGGTGATTTGGTGCTGCTATATGAGTCAAAACTAGGACCAAAGAAACCAAATTTGAAGATAGTTTGGTTTGGACCTTATGAAGTTGATTGGGTGTTCTCCAATGGTACAATAAGGCTCAACAATTTGTCAAGATTAATGTTACCAAGAGTATACAATGGGGCCAAAATCAAGTTATACTATCCCAGATCAGAGGAGATCCCAATAGAACCAGTACCAGACGTGCGTTCAAAATCAGAAGATGAACCCCTTGACTTATTCCATATCAGACCAATGGATACTCAACAATTGCTAGAACCATTTCAGACTTAGCACCTGACAGAAGCAGTACTATTTTAGCCCTTCAATATTCACATGCAACACTCAATCCAAATTCAGACATCGAGACTAATCTAATACCATTGAGACCACTCTAGTACCAGGGAGAAAAGCCAGTTAAGACAATATCACATAACAATTATCAAAGGAAAATAAATTCCACAATCACAAAGAGAATATTTTTGGTAATAATGATCAAAATGGACCAATGGATGATTGATACGTCACAGATGATATACATAATCTCGAGACATGAAAGGAGAGGCGCATTCATGGCACGTGTTCATGTAACTTTGCCAAGAGTGCGCCCATCTTCACTTTACTCAAACCCTTCTATGCCACTCGTGCCATGAATTGTGGAGCTCTCTTCATCCTAGTAGAAAAAATCTTCCGAAGCCACAAACACTTGCTCCATCAATAGTTTGCTGCAGCTCTACCAGGGACACCTTGGTGTTCTTTCTTCGTATCTCTTACTACTACAAGTGAGTATTCTACCTCTACACAAGACTGCTCACCTGAGTCGTGTATGGGAAGGAGGAAAATGTCAGAGCAGATGAGAGACACCATGGAAACCATGTTTGCACATAATGAGACATTGATAGCTTTAGTAGCTGAAGCAGTAGGTTCTATTGTACACAACAAGATTGATAAGTATGTTTTTAGAGACCGTGGAAAGCTTTGCTTAAGCTATGGAATTTAGAAGTAGTAGTGGAAGCTACCAAGCTACCTTTTGATGCAGACATTACCCAGCAGGTGCTAAACACCTTTCAGGAAGATAAAGAAACATCAGGTCAACGGGGTATCTTTGGAGATAACAGGAGAATTGGCCCATGTTCTCAAGATCTTAAATGTAGCTAAATCCACAGTAGCCACACTGATGAGGCAGTCAACAAATTCCTAAAAGAGAACAAATAGGCAAAGAAGAAAAGGAAAGATGGTGCCCACGACATTCCAGTAGATGCACTGGAATGTACCTTAGTATACAGATTCATTGCTAAAGAATTCAGCCTGAAGAACAACCCAACCTACCTATCTAAGAAGTTATTTGCCATGCTACTAGCTAGAATCCAGGACCAGAGACCAATATCAATATTAGTCATTGTTGTGCAGCATACTGCCAAGGCCAAGTCTCGAAACCTATTCAAGGCTTGGTATGTTTGACAGTTCCCCACTCCGATGTGCAGACTGCTTGAGATAAGGTAGCACAAGACAGAGCACCCAAGATTACTCTGTCATCTTTTGAGAATACTAAAACTGAGGACACTGTTAAAGGGAAGGGTGAAACAAAAAAAGATAATGTGACAAAGCCACCAGTAGAAGATAAGGGAAAGGGAACAACACAGACAATGCAATTAAGTGTTAAACGGTCATCAACCCAAGATGATCCAGGATCATCAAGCTGAAAAAGCCCAACATAGTTGATCTGCTAAAGAAATTCTAGGCCAAGATGCAAAAATCAGAGATCACATCTGCCGCACTAGTTGATACTACCAAAAGTCAAACTAGTACACATTATGAGCCCAAGGAGACAACTGATGCAAACACAACTCAGACAACCAATGCTTAACCAGAAATTGAGAAAAATCAAGCATCAGGCGTGATTTGAAAACTAGCTCCAGACACAACTCAAATGCCTAGAGTTAAACTGAATAGGCTCCAATGCCTCTAGAAGAAACCATTAAAGGGGCGAATAGTAATGAAGAAACCCGATAGAGCTTCATTGTCGTATGCATTCCCTACGATAGTCTATGAGACTGATCAATTTGATCCAAAAATCATCACATAAGGATGTGCTATAGCCATCCAGTCTTGCTGTAATACTATCGTAAACTCTATAGGCAAGATGATGGAGGCTCAGGCATTTGTTTTTAGCTCATAAGTGGACAACATGAAGGAAGAACTACAAAAGACTAAAGTTGAGCTAAAAACTATCAAGAAAGGGTAGGATGAATGGACCAAGTAAATTCTGAATGTGCAACTTTAGCAGCAACAACACAATAGGGAAGTGGCCACCCTCTAGAAGAAAGTTGACAAATTGACCAACAAAAATATTGTCATGCATGAAGAGTAAAAAGATCACTCAGGAGGTAGCAAAATTATTCAAATCAATGCTAAACGCAAAGCATGACAATTACAAAAAACTTCATAAAAAACATCATGTACTAAAAGAAGCCATTCTTGAAAAGTACATATATCACTCTTTGATACAAATAATAGACAAAGATGGCAATTTGACTATGAACTTGAAGGACATGGAATCAGTCATAGAGTCAATCCAGTCTGACCTACAAGATAAAGCTAATGAGTACACTACAACACTGGTCAATGAAGCCCTCTGTGAGTACTTAGACAACAAGAGGAATTAGGATGAAGATTATGGTAAGGAGGATGGTGAGTAGGAAGATGAAGTAGCAAGCTAGCATCATCACAAGGATGATGATGATGGTAAAAATGAAGACGATGATGCTCTAGGGTCAGATGCAGGAGGCTCAACATCCACTCGACGTCAGAGCTCAGACTAGGCAAAGGATCACCACAATGAAGATCGAGAGCCACATGAAGGTATTGACTTCCAACAACAAGATCCGTGTGCTAACTTGTAGCACGCTAGGCAATAAACAACTCAGAGTCAGCACACGGATACTAAAGTAAAGAATATTATTATAAGATTTGACTATGAGTTTGATCACACGCGCTTTACTAACTTGCTAACGCTAAACAAAGCACTGAGGCCGTACATACCCGTTCCCAAACAACCAACACAGCCCCATGTACTATAGAATGACTAGCCCCAATCCTATTTGAGGGGTCCTCAAGCATGCTAAAATTTCCCCCCAATGCACGAATGTGAACAAAATTCAGCATGTGCACTCACATGGTTGGTGCATAAATGTTTGGAAAACCCACAAAGCAGCCATGTATTTGCATAGTAACCCATTGCGCCCTACCTAACACATTGAGGCCTCTTCCCACAATGGCCCGTTGCCATGATTCCACAAGAGTCATACATTCACCTCCTTGAATTCCACCAGGCCCAAAAGTAGTTGACCAAAAAATAGGTGCTGTTATAGCCCAATGACTATTTTTAAAGGGACTTCATGACCTTTTGGCTATTTTGCAAAAAATATTTTTATTTTGCTGTATCAGATACCATCCTATTTGTGTGGTGCATCAACTTTGATCATAAGTTGAATGTTGTGTCAGATTTTCTTGAAGAGTTGAGCCCTTAGTGGTTTGTGAGTTTGGATGTTAGAATGTGCCAATATTCCAAATCAAGGCACACTACAAAAAGGTGTCCTTGTTCCACTCTCAATTGAGGAGTTTGAATTGCTCCTTAGCTCCCCATCTTCGCTTGTCATGGAGTTGCAATAGCACTTCCAAGAGAGTCCGCCTTTTTATTAGAAACATGTGAATTAGTTGAAAACTGGAAACTTATATTCAATTAGTGTCTAGTATCCCATCCAGCCCATCACACTAAACAATATGGGAAACTACGTCCTACATCCTTGCCAACAAATCAACCACATTCAGCTTATTGCGACCCACTTATGCAAGCGCACACTTTTTTTTTTGGCAAATCACACATGTGAATTCACCCACACACAATTAAACAAAACGAGATCAAGCTTGTAAAATTTATAAATTATTTAGATGGTAGATAAGTCTTGTATGTCTAACAAAACTTTGCTTCTCTCAATGGAATTTGAAAGAAATAGACTATCATCATTGCTCACACAATTGAATAAGCGATTCATACATCATGTTTAAAACCTAATCAAACCCAAACACGGAGGCAATCACATAACCAAAAGTATAAGCATAGAGAAAGAGAAAAAGAGACGACACATTATTCAGGGTTGGAATGGCCCACCATCCATAGGGATTTTCGTATTACATAAACCTTATAATGAACCTTAATACAATCATTATACATCGTCGTGCCAACACAATGGCCTTCTCTAATAAATCAGTCTTCTTTGATCAAAAACATATACTCGTAGTATCATCTCCTTGAAAAAGCATCATGTTCTTTCTCCTTCAACATCTATTTTTCGTCCTATAGAAGCATCACAAAAACATACAAAGCTTTTAAAAACATGTGCTTACTTCTCTTTGGAGGAGTATTACTTCTTACACAGTCCCATGCAATGCATGACAAATAACTTCTCTATCGTCTTCTTTGGGACTAATGAGAATACTTGACAAACAAATATGCTATTGCAAATATTATTAGACATTATTAAAACATAAAAGTGATACCAAACATGCATAGATCTCAAAGAGATCTTTTGTTTGAGGCATGGGTTGCGTGATTCTAACAACTGGAGCTAAAGATTTTGGCCACTCTTGGGAAGGGCTTCCCTTCATGTGCGACAATCTGCTTCTCTATTCTAAGAGACTTCTACCTATGAAAACGCCCTTGACCCCTCTTCTTAGAGATTTTGGATTCTTTTAATAATCTTCTCTCATGTTTTCTAAACAAACTTAGCCTACATGCTATAATTAGTCATGAAATGTTCTCTTCAAGCCTCTTGTCTCCATACATCAATCTCCAATTAACACACACAATTAGTTAACTACTAAGGTAAGACAACAATCAAGTATCATTATACACGTCTAGTTATTCCCTTGCATACAACCAATCTCACATGCTTAAATATACCCATGGACATACATGGTGACCATCCAAACATTAGTGCTAAGGTTATAGAGAGAGTACATACAATCTCTCAACACTTGCTAACCACCAACACGAAGGATCTCAAGTTCAAAAGGGACAAATCCTCCTTTTGTGATGCTTGAGGGATAGTCTCACTTCTTTATATATTAGGAGAAAGTTGGACTCACTTTTGGGCCTTGAGAATCGACATTTTGGAGCCAAGATCTTTTACAAAAAAGGGAGAAAATATTATTTTTGTTCATCAAATTGCAAAATTTCACGCTTTCAAGGCATAAATGCCATAAGTCGTACTAACTATGTACCGATGAATTTCAGAACTTTCATTGAAGACTCTATCTAGTATCTATGTTCCCGCCCAAATATGACTTTGAGCAGCTCTATTTCCCTCTCAAAACTTCTTCCCTTTTTCATATTTGCACTAACCTTTCTGTGTATTCTAGTGCAGACCATTACTACTTCTCGAAGACCTAGCACTACCATTGACTCTGTTAGCATTTTTAACAATTATACTACACATGATCAAGCATGGATACCATCTCGAATAACTATCGGAAGTTGGGTTCTACTGCAAACTAGGAGGATGAAGAGGAGGCAACACAATGATTTCGTGGAGGCTTTCAAGGGACAAGTTAAAGAGTTTAAAGTGTGTGCACAAAGCAAGAGGGTGAAAGAGGTCCTCATACAACATGCTTTCCAGCATGCACACTTAAGGTTGCAAACATCTCCTCCAAGTTTTCCACGCCATCGACCCAACTGTAAGTTATTTTGAGCATCTCACTTAGTGCATGCTTATATTCGAAGGTTAAGTGGTGGATATCATCTTTGGTATGTTTCAAATATTTATCCATCGAATAGGATGGATTGGCAACCAATTGAGAGTATATTTGGGATTTTTGATGCTTTCCATGCATTTATTGGTGAGCAAATGTGTCGAGGAAGACAAGATAAGGAACTTGCGGATAATGGAATATTCTTTTATGATATGTCATATTTGGAACCGAGAACTTCCTTTGGTTGGGGTCGTGTAGCTCCTTTGTTACTTACATCCTTTGACAACAAGGATTGGTCTCTGCCAGCTTCGTAAACTAGTGAAATCTTTAGGAATAGATTGTTTCAGGATATACAAAAGTCCCTCAAGTATTCAATTGTCACAAAAATAGTTCGGCTCGCACTATTTATGCCTCTTGAAGTGTTTGTAGATTTCTTCTTCGGTGAGTAAATAAGAACTACCTCAACAATGTTCATTTGCAAGTACTTTTTAGATGATAATTGAGATAGGAAACAGTCATAGGGCAAAATCTGTATTTTGCAAAAGAAGTCCATAATTTGCAAGTTCATTATAAGCTCTCAAAATTTCATAGTGTCATTTTACTATTTTAGATATCATCTTCTTAGTAGGCAGGTTATTCCACTCGACCAAGATACAGAGTCTAGCCTCGAGAACAAACCTTTATCAATGGAGCTCTACTTTTAAGACATCCTACTTACTGTGATGGAGACAATGTCAAGCACAACTCTTGCACAACTCAGGGTAGATCTTACATGTGAAGAACTTCCACTTTTGCCGGAATTGTATGCCATTCAGTCTCAACAATAGAAAGGTGCTTACTAAATGGATGAATTTTGATTGTCTTTTTTAATACATTAAGACATAGAATCTAACTCTTTCTTCTTCTCAGATTCCAAGATGCAAGGTGAAAACAACATTGTGCAAGGAGTCACTCTCAAATACACTTTACTTAATTGCTTCCACCGGAAGCTATGCCACATACCTTGTGCACCCAATGAGCTTTGATTCCATGTAAACCATGATGTACTCATCAAAATGACTAATACAGAGACATTTTGTGCCGCTCAAACAATGTTTAAAAAATGTACACTTTTCATTGTCTCAAAACTTTACAAATTGTGTTGTTTCTGTCAAGACGTATACAAGTTATTGCTCCCTTCCCTTACTACTGCTCCCCTGTCCTCTCCCCCGGCTTTGCTGCCACTGGTCCCTTGCCCTCTCCCTCGGTTGTTGCCACTGCTTCCCTGCCCTCTTCCCCGGTTGCTGCTACTTCTGCCTCGGGGGACGCTGGTCTCGGGCATTCTTTTACGTCGTTCAAAATCATGGGCCTCTTCCATGGCTTTCCATGCATCTTGCACCTGTGAAGCTTCCCCACGTTCTTGCTCTTGCTGCTGACATGTAGCCCATTCCTCTACTTTTGCGGCGTCCGCATAATATTGATTTATTTCTTCTTGCATATTTCAAACCTCCTCTTGAGTTTGATTGTAGTGCTGCGTCATTTCGTCAATGCGAGCATGTTCGAACTCCTCAGCTCTCGCCCCTTCCTCTCTTGTACGTCTGTTTACCGAGATTATAATATGCTGGATGGCCATTACAGAAAAATGCGCTTATCATTGGGGGTGTAGTTATGTAATTGAAGTTCTTGTAGAAGAGTGATAATAGGAAAGTAAGTAAAGATGTTGCTTCTTTTAATACAAACATTGTAGCAAACAAACAATGAAACAACACGATTACTTACATTTGGTACATCCAAAATTTGACTTAGGAGCAACAAGGCATTCAAACAAGTTCGCCAGCCACATATATAGTCATCAACCTCGTGGGCACGATGACCCGTTCGTGCCGGATGGTAGTGCCTAGATCATGTTCTAACAAAACATGCTCTACACAACATACAAGTCTTTTTGCGGCACTACATACGTAACCACTTGAGTTAGTAACACATTACAAAGAGATACTACTTCCAAATGTACCCAAATATGCCTTACGTTTTTACACGACCATGAAACAACCTGCTTTGCCCGGAGTTTGTGTAGTAGACAATCTTATCTTCAATGTCAAATAAAAATAGACTCCAATGATCACTACGCCAAAACCATCAAAGATGAGGAGAAAGATCCTAAATCCAACATGGTTTTTACAAGGCAAGAAGAAACTCACGATTAATTGTATGCAGTGACCAGAAAACGCACTAGATCAAAATTGACTCTGCTAAACCAGCCCATCAGAGCCAAAAAGGAAACTACATTGTTTTGTAGCATAGGCGAGATTAGTGGATCTATTATGTATATTTTGTTCTGAACCTCAGCGCGGGCAGAAGCGAGATAGCGTGCCTAACATGAATCAATGACAAAGATTAGACTTAAGATATTTCAGCGGGTTGTCACTGCCACAAATCCATGAGTCAATACCGAGCAACTGGGGCAACTATCGAATTTCATAAGCCACTGACTGGCTTAGTATTGAACCATGTCTTAGCGGTAGTGAGCCATCTAATGAACGAAGCGTAACTTATAAAGAAAAACTTGAGATGTAACACATAGAAACATTGACGACTGCCGTGAAGACATGGGTCAATACCGAGCGAGTGGTATCACTATCCAATTCCATAAGCTACTGACTCGCTTGGTATTGACCCATGTCTTAGTGAAAGTGAGCCATTAATGAACCAAGCGTGACTTATAAAGAGCTTGAAAAGTACCACAAAGCAATGTTGACGACCGCATCTGTTGCGTTGGAGTTGGAGAAACTACGCATGCACAGGAAGTCTTGTTAATCGAGGTTGAAAATGCAGGCCTCCTCTGACCTTCCAGGTAGCAGTATCTGTGCATGTAGAGGCACTGCGCTGATCAGAACTTGCAACTCCTCTTCGATGATTTTCTCTAAAATAATCAATTCCTCTGAAAAAGGCTCCTCGTTGGATGGCCCTTGTGAAGCAGAGCCTTTCCCTTGCCTTTCTTGAGCTTTATCCGTGGTTGCCTCATTCTCCTCCCTTAACGGCAGAGGCTCCTCCCTAACATGCACATGCTCTTCCCTTACAGACACATGATCCTCCCTTACAGGCAGAGGCTCCGGATCCTCCATGCCTTGCTCATTTTGCTTCATAAGGGTTCCTCCATAACTGTCTCTGTTTCTTCAATGACTGTCTCAGGGTCCAGCCTGGCCTGCTCATGCCCCTCATCGACTGGCTCAGTCTGCCCATCTGTGTCATTCCTCTCAATCTGTGATCGTGTCCTTTTGCTGTTTAATCCAGCTCTAGAAGGCTCTGTCTGTCGTACATGAGGATGGAGAGGGGGGATGTTTAGAATATCCATGGTTCTACTATCCCAGATACGTACTGGCTGAAGCAACCCATCGTAGCAAAAGTGCAGCCTCCAAAGAGTGTCAAAATCCCACGGCATGATAGTAACGCGGTGTGCATAGGCAGCCAAGATATATCCATCGTTGAAGAATTCAACGAGGTAGTCTTCTGCAATTTCTTGTAGGCAGAAAAGTGCACTGCTGACCCATCGCATGCCCACTCTTTGATGCTTGCCAATCTCTCACACTACTCGCTGAAAAGGAAGACGTGGAATGGCCGGTTGCATGTGTTGTTCAATCCTTCACAGCTCTTGCAGTACACCTCTGTGCGCCTCATATCGGCGTCTTCTTGCTTGAGCATTCAAAGAGTCACCTGTTGCCCTTCTAAGCGTGGCCTTTGCACGAGGCATCTCTACAAATAGCATAACAGAAAATGACATGTCATTTGTTGCAGAAGGGACTTAAGATTTCTAGGGTCAGCACGAAGCAAAGAAGTGCACCAAATACAGTTTTATTGCCTCTACTCACTTGGTACTGACCTCAGAAAAGTATAATAGCAAACATCATTAATAAAGACGATGGTCAATACCAAGCGAACAGGTGCAACGAACAGAGTTTGCCTTCCCTTATTTGCTTGGTAATGACCTTGTGAAAAGTGTAATAGCAAACATCATTAATATTTTCTAAGGTCAGTACCAAACGAACAGGTGCAACGAACAGAGTTTTCCTTCCCTTATTCGCTTGGTATTGACCTCAAAAAAGTGTAATAGCAAACATCATTAATATTTTTTGAGGTCAATACCAAGCGAGCAGGTGCAACGAATAGAGTTTGCCTTTCCTTATTTTCTTGGTACTGACCTCAAAAAAGTGTAATAGCAAACATCATTAATAAAGACGATGGTCAGTACCAAGTGAAAAGGTCCAATGAACAGAGTTTGCCTTCCCTTATTCGCTTGGTACTGACCTCAAAAAAGTGTAGTAGCAAACATCATTAATAAAGACGATGGTCAGTACCAAGCAAACAGGTGCAACAAACAGAGTTTTCCTTCCCTTATTTGCTTGGTATTGAACACAGAAAATACAAGTGCACAAAAGTGTAGTAGCATACCTCTTCACCCTGTGTAGAGTTTTGTGTCACTAAAGCACTGCATCACAGGAGTAAGAGGAGGATGCGCAAAAAGGAGGAGCACTAGAGAGTAAGAGGAGATACGCAAAAAGGGTCGGGAGCACAAAAGAGATGGTTTGACCGCATAGCATTGACGGGGGCAGAGTTAAAAATGCTGGGCAGTAGAGGATGCGAAAAGAGGCAGAAGAGTGTTCATCTGGGGCGAGGGTAGAGTTAAAATGTTTGGCGTGGGTATTGCCTCTAAACTTAGAATGCTTACCTCGGCGAGGGTGAAAAATTCACTTATGCGCATGACTACATCCGAGATTGTGGTTGGTAGATCGTACTGCATGGGAATCTGAGCCCGTTTATTACCTGTTGTCCTTGTGAGCACAACCCACGTGCCTTTTTTGAGCAACTGTTTAGAGTCAGCTACTGATCACCGTTGCAATTGCCATCTCCATCTCCAAGTAGAACAAACAGATTGCCCTTGCCTTTGCCTTTTCTATGCTCTTCCCCTTGGCCACCTCTCGCGATCCTGCATTGAGCGACCTCCACTGGTTTGAGTCCTTTGCTACCGCTTCACCATCACCCTTGCATTCGCCTTTTTGTCCTCTTCCTCCCGGCCACCTTCTGGTTCTTGCTCTCAGCGACCTACGACATCACCATCTAACTCGAGGCCATTGGATATTCCAGAGACAGGGTCTTTCTCTCTCTCTCTCTCTCTCTCTCTCTCTCTCTCTCTCTCTCTCCCTTGCCTGTGTGTTTTTAACTATGTGTGCACCGAAGCCACTGCATTACGGGGTTACATCATAAGGGGAACAACACTCCAAGGGCCAAGAGTGGTCGTTAGGGTAAGATTAGAAGTCTCGCACCACATGGTTGAAATAATTACTCCTTATGTGATCGTGCCTGAGTTGTTATTCAATGCTATGTTTGGGCATAATGACTATATATCTTTTACTGATAACATTAAATGCTCTGTTCCAATCCACCTGTTCCGACATGGGTACAATGTAAATTCAACTTGGGTTAGAACCAAGGGAATAGGGTCCTTTGAAGATTATTGGGGGCCCTATTTACCTGGTTCTAACTCAAGTGACGTCACCTATTATGACATTAGCGCACGGGACAGAACCAAGCAAATAGAGACCTTGAGAGATACTCGAGGCTCAATATTTGCTTGGTTATGACACCAAATACATACCAATTTTGAATAGTAGTTTTGTCTTGCTTTTTATTTTAGTCATGGGGATCATAGTCCTGGAGACAGACAATGTGGGCAAGGATATAGAGCATTTACTGATAACACTAAATGCTCTGTTCCAATCCACCTATTCCCAATGGATGTGGGTACAATGTAAATTCAACTTGGGTCAGAACCAAGTGAATAGGGCCCTTTGGAGATTCTTGGGGGCCCTATTCACCTGGTTCTGAGTCAAGTGACATCACCTATTATGACATTAGCGCACGGGATAGAACCAAGCGAATAGATACCTTGAGGGATACTCTAGGCTCAATATTCGCTTGGTTATGACACCAAATACATACCAATTTTGAATAGTACTTTTGGCTTGATTTTTCTTTCAGTCATGGGGATCATAGTCCTGGAGACAAACGATGTGGGCGAGGATAGATGTGAAGAAAAACTATTCACGTTCTTATACAACGCCTGTGCTCATCACCGTGCACCAGAACTATCAGGAATGTTTAATGTAGAGTTTTCTATATAGAGGATCATAGATTGCTCATTTAGTACCTACAAATCCATTTGCAAAAGTATGAGGCAGTCATTTGTGAGAATTGCATGACAATTGATGGCATGAGATATGTGCACCCAGCCGACCTTGACCCTGACAAGAGTGCAGCAAGGAGACTGAATCGTTGTCTAGAAAAGTGTCCCTCCAATGCACTGCTTGTACAAGACAGGTATATGAAGCACTTAAAAAAGTTTCACTTAGTGGAATTCTACCACAGGTTTGTCTATTACTTGTACTTGCAGACAGATGGTGAGTTAGAGACTTCCCAGTCAACAACTTTCGGTAGTTGTCCATTGGCACTGGAGGAAGAGGTAGAGGATGTGGAGGTGCAGTTTGACACAGAAGAAGAGCGGGTAGAGGTATTAAAGGAAACATTTGATGTGGGCTTAACTCTTGCTTCTCTTGTGGATGGAGCATCAGGGTGCAAGCAAGAAAGCCCAAATAAGGAAGTGACTTTGCCTCTGAATTGCACTCCCAGCTTTGCTATGGCGGGCAACACCCACTACGTTCTACTCAAAGATATCATGCATGAGCTAAATATACAGGAGGACTACTACCTAGCTGCAATTGTGAATTTTTGTGAGGCAGACATGGGATTGGTGGATGGTGATGGAGTGGACCAACATCTTATTGCTGACACAACTGTCCACGACTCACAATTCACTTCAGGGTGGCAACTGATCAAAGATACATTCAATGAAGCAAAGTCTGGAGAGGCCAATTTTCCAACAGATGAGCAGTTTCAATCGACAACAAAACTACTCATCTTGAAAAACATGGGTAGGCCCGTGGCACCCAGAGCTCAGGTAATGAATAGTCAGCCTATTCACTTGTGGGGAAGGTCGATGCTAGAAATGGACGAGAATCAGATGGTAATTTTTAAAGGCATTCAGATGGTATTGGAGAAGACCCAGTGATAAAATATCATGATCAATCTTTAGGTTGACAAGTGCTAGTGTATGACGATAGTTCCTTAGAAGAGTGGGAGGCTCACAGCAAGGGCTTGTCACTGGAGTACAAGGCAAGGATGCGGTGTTGTCTCACTACATTGGGCATTTCAACCACAAAAAGTTTGTAGAAACAATTCAAGTACTTGGCAAGTGTACTCATCTCACTTATGACCCATAATTGTTTTACTATTGTTTTGTAGATCATAATATACCACAAGGAATACTCCGAGGACAATGCAAAGTTCCCATTGTTTGCAATGAAAGTTATTACAAGATTGTGTGGTGGGAACCCCCTCCCACTAAATGCAGAAAGACTAATTCTGATTGAGAAACTGTTTGATCTATGCGTCTTTGGCATTGGGGATGGGTGCCAAGCACTCAGAGCCCCCTATTTCATGTCCTACACAGCTCAGGCTCTGGCTGCAGGGGTTGAAGACCCGGAGAGCTTAGATCCATACAACAAGCGGATGTCTTTGAGGGAAAGAAGATGCATGATGTCCGTGGGGATGCTTCCATCAACAGAGGAACGAGATCTCCTATAGAGCTTGCACATCGAAGAGGTACAAAGTGAGGAAAAAGAAGGTGCATCGAAGAGGATAAAAACGACGGGTCCATCTTCTCCCGCTCCTGACTCGTGACTATCGCCACCTCGCACGGCGCTCCCCCACATTTGAATTTCCCCAAGCCATCTGCTTCTTCTCTTTGCGGATGTGTTGTTAAGACCGTGTAATTTCTGAACTCTTAAGAAGCTCCTTCTGCCTTGCTCTATGAATTAGTTGTCTATAAGTCCATTGGTGTAACTCTAATAGGCTATTGGCTTTATCCTTTCCTCCCCCATGTCTAGTGTGCTTAAAGTAACCTCTTCTTGCCATGTAGTGGGTTTTTTCCATGCCTTGTGTGGACCATATTGATAGTGAGCCATATGTCTTGGCAAAATATGGACCATGGTTGAACAGTATGTGCTGCATTGAAATAAAACAAAATGGTCAATAGAGTACAATTTAAAATTTTGTTTTGTATATGTAGAATGCTAACCCACCATGTAATGTGTGATATGTTGCCCACCCCACCCTGTAAGGTAAGCCTTTTTCCAATCTAGCAGGGCTGCTTGAAATGATGTGAGCTTACTTTGGTCCCAAGAATGCTGCTCAACGTAGTGGAAACTTTTATCTAGTAATTTCCACACGTTCGCCTTGTGATTTTGGATTGACCCACCACCAGCTTTGTCTTTAACCACCTTATGTAGCTGTTTCTAGAACAGGTTTCTCCTCTCTTCCCTATCTGAATCTTTGAGGCTAAACCCAAGAAACCTTCTGGCCTTCACACCGCCTATGGATGCTTTCCTAGGTACCTTGTAACAACTTTGAGACATCTTAGGGTCCTCTTCGATTTTGACATTGTCTCCATGCAAACCAATGTTTGAGAGCACTTCCTCTAATGCTTTGATCACTCTTTTTGACTCACTCTTTGGCTTTAGTGTCCATGCAAAACATATGTACAAATGAACCACCTTTTCAATTATTTGATAGAGTGCATGAAGTGTACAGATGTGAACTCTACTCAGAGGAATATCAAGCACTGGCCTAAAAGTTTTATCTTGAAGATGTCTGTTGGGAGCTCTATTCCATTGCACACTCTCAAGAGATTATGCATCAGTCATGCAATATAAGCATGGATTTTCCACAGCTGCTCCATGTGTTATGTTGTACATACACTTAAGAGTCTTTAAGTCACTTGCCATGTGCCATTCCAATGTATAGTCAAACCTATCAAGTTGAAAGAAGTAAAGCCTAAGGATATGTCTTTTGATGAGTGGGATGAGCCACAAGGGGCTTGCTAAGTCCAAAGCTTCATTGTCTAATTCTATGCTTTTCCATGTTGAAGGGGTGGATTAGTGATGCTTATTATTGATGGACTGAGTTGTGAAACTTGTATGAGAAGAAAAGTGTTGCATTCGACTTTATGTATCAAAGCTTGTGGAGTGCTGCATGAAATAAGTGCATCCAAGAAAGAAAAGTCCTCCTACTCCTTTTAAATTTTTTTGCTCACCCATGGCCAGTTCTACTCCCCAAAGGTGGCTAAAGAACGAGGTCACATCACTTGCATGCCACAACATAAGAGGTATAGATGGTGAGTGGGTCCCACAAGAGTTCACCAAAGGTGCTTGGGTATACATGTAGCCAACTGCTAGTGGCACTCACCGTGTTCAAAATCGTGAAAACTTGGATCATCAATGGAAAGGAAAGCTCCTTGGCTTCAAGAATTGCAAGGACAAGGGGACCGTAGCCATTGTGCAACATGTTTTCTTAATGTCAGGCATGCAATTGCAACAACCAGCTCAATTCCCAACACATTGTAAGTACATGTTTTGGGAATATAAAGCTGGGTGTGAAGTCATACAAAGCCATGCTTTTGCATTCATATTTCCATCCACATTGGTGGAGGAGTAGCCACTTCATAGCCTCACAAACACATTCAATGCTATACATGTGAATATTGGAGCAAGAATCTTTGCACATCTTTGCCCATCCAAATTACTGGTTCAAAGAAGAATTTTTTTCTATTCTCACTCCTATATTGTACCTACTTCTACACAAGGGTATGGGAAGCTTGAACCCATCAAAGTATCTTCCTTATTAAGTATGGAGTGGCCACAACTAGATTTATGGTCGGTAGCATCTTTCAAGAAAAAGATGGTATAGATGTTAAAAACCTCCTTGAAATTGCAAAGTCCTCATGCATACATTCATAACACTAAGAAAAATGACCTCGACCTTTCCTTGAAGTGAAAATGCCATCCCCAATGTTGACAAAAGTTTGATCTCTATCCAAGCAAGAATAAAAGTTCAAGATATGGTGAGGAATGTAACCACAAAAATGGGTGTGCCAGTTGGTGCCATTATTTTCAACCGTATGTAGCCATTATACTTGTCATCTTTGAGGATAGAAACATAATATTTCAATCCCTTTTTAATCATACATGCCACACCTCCTTGTCCTCTTTGTTACCTTGTATTTTTGGTCCATGTCAATGAATGTGTGAGTACAAGAATGCATGCATGTGTGCAAGGAAGGGAGAGAAGAAAAATCACAATCTGTTGGTGTAGCAAAGTGGCACTTATTATCATATGTATTTAACACAATAAGGGTTAGTGTAGTTAGTTGGACATCTAGCCCTAGGCAAAGACACATCTGTCTTTAACCCCAAAAAACTCCCACTTACATAGGAATGTGCCTATAAGTGGGTCCTACTAGCTAAACTACTAGCATGTAAAAGAAAATAGGTGAGAGACTCTCTCAACCTACACCCACTAGCTTGATCACTCAATTTGCATATAGCTATACCAACTCTAGTGATATACGAGTGTACAAATCCAAGATAGAGCCTACATAAAGCAAGTCTGGATGTGCTAGCCTCCTCAGTGATATGGGCATGCACTATATCATAAGAACTACTCATTAGGTATGGATGTGTCATTGTCAACACTGGGATGGCTATGTCCCTCTCATCATAGGTGGAACTATGTGTCTTTGAAAAAAATCATCCACCTCTAGCATGAGCATATCCAAGAACTCCATGTCTGTCATCTCTGCCTATGTCTCTAGGGAGCAGACTTGCTTAGGGAGAAGACAAAGGAAGCTCAAGGCACACAATAGAAGGTGTTTTATGTAGTGTGCAATGGAAAGATAGATAGCCCTGGAATGATGGGCGTATATACAATGCACGGAAAAAAACCTCCTAGTGAAGGAAAAAATGCCCCGGTGGTCCTAAGTGTGTTCACACACATCACTACCACATTTGTATGTAACAAATCCCCCCTGGAGTGATGCTGTGAATGAGACCTAGCACATGAGTAAAGGGAAGTTCCATGCCGCCCTGAGGACATGATCAGTCCACAAAGGGGAGTAAGACCAAAGATTTGCGGAAAGCTTCAAACTTCTCATAAGACAAGTTGATCTCTCCTGCTGAGAGTCTCTCCCTGACATAGTGGAAATGCACCTCAATGTGCTTTGTGCGAGCATGAAAAACTAGGTTCCTTGCAATTGCCAATGCACTCTGACTGTCAATGTAGATAGTTTTGGCAGTGTCCTATCCAACACCCAAATCAACCATAAGGCATCTAAGACATATACACTCAATTATAGCTGTGAAGACTACCCTCTACTCAACCTCACAACTAGAAGTGGCCATAGTAGGTTGCTTCTTGCTCAACCATGATATACATGAGCTACCAAGCATGAAACAAAAACCACTTGTGGACACTTGTGTGTCAAAACAACTAGCCCAACCTGAGTCCAAAAAAGCATGCAAGTTTGGCGGCAATGATTCCCCCTTGGGATAAAACAAGCCAGCATGAAAAGTGCCACTCAAGTAGTGGAAAATCCTCTTGACATTCTGCCAATGCTTAGACCCTGGGCTATGCATTAATCTGCTGACTTGTGCGACTGCAGACTAAATACTTGGCCTTGTGTTGCATACATAAATGAGGCATCCAAAAACATGGTAAAGAGTGACATTTGCAAGATCACCAACATCATGAAGACTCAATTTCAAACCTGTTTCCATGGGAGTGGCAATAGGTTTGCAATCCTCAAGTCCAAACTTACATATCAATATCTCTATGTAACTTTTTTGACACAAGGCCATACCACCATCACACTGGTTAAATTGTATACCCAAGTAATGATGCTACAACCCCAAATCTTTCATCTTGAAAGTAGTATTCAAATCAGCCTAAATTCAGCAATATCTCTCTCATTTGGTCCAGTGATCAACAAATCATCTACATAAAAAACCACAACGAGAAGTACATCACCCTCATGCTTTACATACAATGTGCTTTCTGTTGGACTGTTACAAAAGCCTCGTTTGACCAAATGAGTGTCAGCCTTCTCATACCAAGCACGAGGGGATTGCTTCAAGCCATACAAAGCTTTGTTACATTTGCACATCTTATCCTCTTGTCCTTTCTTGATAATACCGCGAGGCTGCATTACATAAACTTCCTCAAATATATCACCATTCAAGAAAGAAGTAACAACGTCTGCCTGATGTGCATCCCAACCAAAATGAGCTGCCAATGAACATAGAAAAGGCACAGTAGTCATACCACAAATGGTAGCAAAATTCTCTTCATAATCTATGCCTTTTTACTGTGCATAACCCTTTGCAACAAGTCGAGCCTTATTTCGACCAATCTCACCATTTGGCTTGAATTTCAACTTGTAAACCCACTTTGTACCAATGGCCTTTTTGCCAGGAGGAAAATCACATAAAGCCCATGTGTCATTTTCTACTAGTGCATCATATTCTGATTGCATGGCAGCCATCCAATTTTTTGAATTCTATGCTTCATCAAAAGACAGAGGTTCCTCAACATCGTGTAAGCTAGACACAGCCAAAGCATAAAAATTTGATGCATATGATGCATGGGCGAGAACCTGAATGAGTGCGACTAGACAAAGGTGCATCCAAGTTACTGTCACGCAAAGTATGCACTAGATATTTAGGCATACCTCTAGCCTGCTCATCCTCAGCCCTTTCCTCATCAAGTACATCATGTACATCTACATCAGTAAGGCTGATCTGGAACATTTTCAGAAACCCCCATAGGCTGTACATTTGCCTCATTGGAATCTACATTTGTACTTCCACCACTAAAAAGAGGCAACAAAGTGTCATATATGTCCTGTGAGCTTACATTATTGTCTTTAGTACATGACAACAAGGGCTGAACAAAATCTTCCACAAACACAACATTCCGTGAAACCAGAATACGCTTTGTTTGTGGATGATACAACCTGTAACCTTTGCTTTTAGCACTATAACCAACAAAATTACCCTTGACAGCCTTATCATCCAATTTTTTGCACTGTGTTTGTGGCACCAAATCATATGCCAAATAGCCAAAAACACGCATGTGCTCAATAGAAGGCTTTCTATCATGCCATGATTCATATGGAGTAATAGACTGCAAAGCTTTTGTAGGACACCTTTTTAGTACATAAGCTGCATACATGATGGCCTCAAGCCAAAACAAATGCAGCAAAGCTTGACTTCTGACCATACATCGTGCCATTTTCATAAGTTACCTATTTTTCCTCTCAGCAACACCATTTTTTTGAGGTGTATAAGGCAATGTATATTGGTTTTTTATCCCATGACTAGCCAAAAACTCATTAAATTCATGAAACATATACTCCCCCCCTCAATTGGAGCGGAGGGTGCCCATAGTGCATTTCAAGACATTTTCATCCATAGCCAGAAATTTTTTGAAGCACATAAAAACTCAGACTTTGCTTTAAGAGGAAATACCCATGCATGCCTGGAGTAATAATCAATGAAAGTCACGAAGTAAAGGTAATTGCCCAAGGACAAGTTTGCATGGGCCCACAAACATCACTATGCACAAGCTGCAACCTGCATGTGGCCCTAATTGAACCATCCTTTGGAAACTTTGAACGCTGCATCTTACCCAAAATACAACCTTCACAAACATGTTTGACAAGTGCTTCAAGAGGCGGCAAAGAAGCAACCATATCAGATTTCTACAAACGCGGCAAACTGGCAAAATTCAGATGACCAAAACGTGCATGCCAAAGTTTTGCATCTGAAATAGCCCTTGAATCTGCAACTATATTTGCAAAATTTCATATACATCTTTCATCCACAAATTTGACTACAAGTCCAAGTCTAGCAAGTGCAGATACAGACAATAGATTCTTCTTGATCCCAGGTACATAAAGTGCATCAACAAGTGTGAAAGAACTACCATTTGCAGCAGCAAGCACAATCTTTCCAACTCACTGAACCGGATAAGAAGCAGTAAGCACATAAATACTTCGGACTTCGCTTTAAGGGGAAATACCCATGCATGCTTGGAGTAATCATCAATGAAAGTCACAAAGTAAAGGTAATTTCCCAAGGATGGAGTTTGCATGGGCCCACAAACATCACTATGCACAAGCTGTGGCCTACATGTGGCCCTAACTAAACCATCCTTTGGAAACTTTGAATGCTGTATCTTACCCAAAATACAGCCTTCACAAACATGTTTGACAAGTGCGTCAAGAGGCAGCAAAGAAGCAACCATATTAGATTTTTGCAAAGGCAGCAAACTGGCAAAATTCAGATGCCCCAAACGTGCATGCCAAAGTTTTGCATCTGAAATAGCCTTTGACTCCACAACTGCATTTGCAAAATTTTGCCCACACTTGTCATACAAAGTGGGCTTATACAGCCCATGGCATAAAATGCCAAATGCAAAAAATTCATCATCGAAACTGAGATCATGTACTGTACATTTGTCATCCACAAATCTTAATACAAGTCCAAGTCTAGTAAGTGCATATACCGACAAAAGATTCTTCTTGATCCCAAGTACATAAAGTGCATCAACAAGTGTGAAAGAACTACCATTTGTGCAGCCATAAGCACAATCTTTCCAACTCCCTTAACCGGATAAGAAGCATTGTTGGCACAAGTAACTGAATTTCCATGAGTTACAGACTCAAGAGGGGTGAACAAATAACGATGTGAGGTAATGTGCTTTGTAGCACCACTGTCAAAATACCACACATGTGAATCTATAGCAACTGACATGCATGCATCATGGACAGTGGGATTATAGGTACACTTTGTACTAAAAGCCCATTCTATATCAACATCAGGATCACAATCTCCTTTCATGGAAGACTCAACAATAGTTGCATTTGTAGTGGATCCAACATTTACAGTGGAACCACCCTCTTTCTTCTTAGCCTCTTTGGCCATCAACTTAGGACACTGCTTGATCAAGTGATCATTAGCTTTACAATAATGGCAACACATCTTCTTTTTTCCCTTATCACCAAAATTTCTAGACGAATTTCTAACAGTAGAAGCATTAGAACATGTGATTTTCCACTCGTAGAAGAACCATAAGAAGTCGCTGCATTGCTGTTACCACCCTTGCTTTGAGCATCAGTAAAAGCTTGTTCAATTGCACACTGTCTAGTCTTGTTTTTTTTGGGAAAGTGACTCTTGCAACAATAATGTGCACAATGCATCAAACTTGACAACTTCAGGATTTCCTTGGGTCATAAGTCTCCAAGTACTAGCAAAAGTCTGGTAAGAGTCTGGCAAGGCATCAAGAATAGTCTGCACAAGGGAACTGTTTGAAATGACTTCACCTCCAAAAATAAGTTTCTCATTGGTATCCTTGACACTAGCAAGAAAAGTGTCCATTTCATTTTTGTCATGCATAATCTTCGATTCTAGCTCTATATGCAGCAATGCAATTTTAGCCTCATTGCGACTTGCATAAAGACCAACCAGAATATCCCAAGCCTGTTTTGTAGATTTTGCTAAACAAATGTGAGGAGTAATAGTGCACTTCATATACAACACAATCAATGCATGAGCCTGTGCATCTTTTACATGAGAATGAGCTTGTTCTCCTGTAGGAAAATAAACTCTAACAACAGAAATCCTTGGAGCAAGACCTGCAACATCCTCAACATCGCCTGTATCGTTAGAACCAGGATGTACATCAATGCCCTGCACAATATTCCAGACACCCTTTGACACAAGAACATGTTGCATCATGTAAGCCCACATAGGGTAATTGTCCCCATCCAATCTGTCCTTAGCAACAAAACATCTTGAACACATTTGTCTTGTTGTCGGCCATGATGAATGCCTGAACCTGATATGAAAACTGCCTGAAAAGAGGAGAAATGAAGCGGGCACAACACGTGCTATATAGCACAAACCGTAGAAGATTGTAAAGGACCTGTTATGCAAAAAAAGGCACTGACAAAAGTTTTGTTCAAAATGAAAAAATAGCATGTGCAGTATTTCTTGAAGTGGAAACGGAGGCCGAAATGAGTCCGAATCAAAAATCTGAGTAGACTAAGCTCTTTGATCTTGCTCAAAATTGTTATTGACCTGCAAACACTTGCCAAATCTTAGAAAATTGGAGAAAGTGAGTAGGCATGTACTGGAGCTGTTGGTGACTAAGCCTGGGAGGATGCAACCTACTCTGATACCAATTGTTGGAATCAGGGTTGCAGGAAAATGCACACAGCTTGGAGAAGACAAAGGAAGCTCAAGGCACACAACAAAGAGTGTTTTACTTAGTGTGCAACGAAAAGATAGATAGCCCTAGAATGATGGGCGTATATACAATGCACAGGGAAAAAACCTCTTATTGAGGAAAAAAATGCCTTGACGGTCCTAAGTGTGTTCACACACATCACTACCACATGTATATGGTAAAATCTATGTGCATAGACTCTGACAACACCTGTTGTGTCTCACTAAAGCAATCCTACTCCATCCTTGCCTTGCAAAGTCCACTCACATTTCCTGCACAACAACATGCTCTATCTCCTTAGCATACTGGAGCTCACCTGCAAATGAGACACATCTTGTCTCTTGCTCCTCACATGTCAGTGTCCTCACTGAGACTATGCCATCTCGTACCTAAGAAATCTGTAGACGATGTAGGACCTAGCTCCCTCGGGGGGTTCACTATGTGTAAAACTACCATATCACGTGTGTTCAAGACATGTTTGTAAAACCCCTTATCTGTGAATTTTGTTAAGAATATAATGTACCCTTTTCTTTTAAAATCTGTAAGTTTTTTGCAAATTTGAAAAAATAATGCCCTTCTGAATATATATTTCTGTAAGTTTCAAGAACTTTAAATACCCTTCTGTTGAACTCACGTGATAGGTTACATTTTTATTAGGTGACCTCCCCGGGCTAGCTCCTTGCAAATAAAGTAGGCAACCCAACTACATTTGACAAGACTACTCTAAAAGCAATACCTAAAAACCATTGTTTCTCAAGCATCTCACTGAGATCAAGCTCTACACTATCTAAAGAACATAAAGCACATGTCATAGCATATAAGATGCACCACTAGGTACGAGAAGTATACATCTCCTGCACCCTTTGTGTCATATGATAATCCGTCAGTTAGATGCACACGACCAAGGCTCCCAGTACCAAAAGTGCTAAACCACTCATGACATGATGTGATGTGGAACAATGAATACTCATCTAGCAACCATTGGGAGCAGGTGTCATATTGATCAGACATATAAGCAAGAGGAACACTAGAGGTAAACATGACATCACCATTATTGGTATACAAAGACACCTCTCTAGTTTGTTTCAAAATGATCTTTGCATGAAACATACATCTCTACCATTGCCTTATATGTTTGAAAAAATGATATCTAATGTGCCCCCTGTTTGACCACAATGCCAACAATGCATGTATCAACAAGAGTGAGACTGCCATCTCTCACAAATCACCGTCGACTCTGATCTGTCATACATAATGGATGTCATATCAATGATGAAAGAACGCATATGCACAAAGTGGGAGTTCATTTGACTACTACACTAATCAAGCATAAAACTGCATCAGTCCAATGTTGGTATATGCATAATATAGCTCAACAACAACCAAACAATATGAGATACCTAGAAGCAGTGCCCAAAACTCAATGTATATGGATGGAATATCTTTTGCAAAAATCAAGCAAAAATTGCACACAAACTAGCACCAATAGATAGTGCAAGCACAACAAGTATCACTATATCAAAGCAAACTCAAAACATGGGATAAACAACTCTCAGTAGAGCATAAAGTGCATAACCATACATGCAAGTAGTGATTATTCATGCTTCTTAAAACACATCCCACAAATTTTCTTGCAAAGTCGACAACTACGTAAATTTTCCCTTGTAAGCATGTAGAACTTATAACTAGTGGCTACCTTAAAATGTATGTAGTAGACTTATGATTGGAACGTTTATTGAACATTTGAAAGAAATGCAAACCATAAATCTACCTATAGCCACTATGAGCATACCATAAATGTCACTTCTGCAAGAGTGGATACAAGAATGCTAAATCTTTGTCCAAACTAACAAAAATCTATCAAAGTGAGTGTAAATATTCAATCATTGTCAAAGTGGGAGTAAATCAACAATGAGAAAAATCTCAAAGAAACCTCAACCATAAAAACCCACATCCAAGATAACAATGTGGGAGATAATATTGACCACTAAAAACTGACAAAAAAGTTGTCAACTGCTCAATATAGATGCGTTGAATATAGTAGAAGGTAACTAGACATTGATATATATATATATATATATATATAGAGAGAGAGAGAGAGAGAGAGAGAGAGAGAGAGAGAGAGAATGGGCAAGAGAGATGGTGGGAAATTGAGAGAAACTTAGAGAAAGAGACAAATATTAAGGGAGAGACAGAGATATAGATATAGAGGGGGAGAGAGAGAGAGAGAGAGAGAGAGAGAGAGAGAGAGAGAGAGAGAGAGAGAGAGAGAGAGAGAGAGAGAGAGAGAGAGAGAGAGAGAGAGAGAGAGAGAGAGAGAGAGAGAGAATGGGCAAGAGAGATGGTGGGAAATTGAGAGAAACTTAGAGAAAGAGACAAATATTAAGGGGGAGAGAGAGAGAGAGAGAGAGAGAGAGAGAGAGAGAGAGAGAGAATGGGCAAGAGAGATGGTGGGAAATCGAGAGAAACTTAGAGAAAGAGACAAATATTAAGGGAGACACAGAGAGATAGATATAGAGGGAGAGAAGTAGAACAAGGAGAATAATAGAGTAGATCTTCTTCAACATACTCTAACATAGCAAGAGTATTCCTATTATAATTAGAGGAAGGATTCTAGCATAATTAAACGCAATAGAGTAGCCCCACTTCAAGCATGATTAGCAAGAGGCGCTAAGACAATAGTCTTCTTGGACACAAGATTGAATGTCTCCTCATAATCAATACCATAAGTATTCCATAACGCTTTGCTACCCATCTAGCTTTGTGCCTACTCATCATGAGTTGCTTGCATTGTGTTTCACCTTGTTAACCCATTACATTCAAACACATTCTTTCCTTTTGGCAATGGAACCAAGTCCCATGTCTCATTAACATCAAGGGAATCCATCTCCTCATGCACCATTTCACTCTAGATCTTCAACAACATATGCAAAGCAAGTAGGCTCTACATCTTGTACATCTTGCCCTTGCAAACGATGTGTTCATTTACACTTAGAAAAACCATTTTATTATGGAGTATACCTACATATTGACTTTTTGACAATCTATACAGGTTGTATAGTTTACCAAGCAGTATTGTGAGTGATAGTGATCCCAAGTTTAACATTCATTTTCAGAAGGCTATGTTTAAAGGATTGGGTGCACAACTCAACATTAGTAATAAGAATTATCTTGAAATGGATGTTTAGCTTGCACATGTTAATCAAGTGCAAAAGGATATGCTACAAGCATGTGTTAGCAAAAAGAAATTAGATTGGAAAGATTATCTTCCTATTCTTGAGTTTGTTGACAATGGTACCAAGCATGTGATGATTTCTTGTAGTCCGTTCATGCCTATGTATGGTTTTCAACCTAGGTCACCCGTTGCAATGAGGTTGAAAATTGAGAAACTTCAATACGTCAAGGATTTTCTCCAAGACCACATGGAAATTTTGAGACTGTCTCATCAAAATGTTTGACAAGCAGAGGATCATACAAAAGTATGCTAATGAGAAACGTGTGCAAGTTACCTTCACAGAAATAAAAAAGGTATTTTTGCATATGCATTGATGCATTTAAAAATTTTGACAGCTAGGCCAACACCTAAATTATTATTGAGATATTGTGGGCCTTTCAAGATACTCAAGTAAGTTGGGAATATGCCCTACAATATTTCATTATTTGTACACTCTTGCAGTCATTCGGTATTTCATGTAAGTCGTTTATGTAAACACTTGAATAGGGACGACAATGTCATTGACCAGTAGATATTAATTGATGTCATTGAACCTCCCATCCAATCACATGAACCTAAGCATATTCTTGAATATAGTGAGATATTTACACGTTATCATGTGCGTCAACAAGCATTAGTCAAGTGGAAAGACAAACCTAAAGAGGGTGCCACTTAGGAAACATTAGTGTTCTTAAGAAGAAAATTTTCACTTTTGGTTTTGAGGACAAAAATGCTTCTCCAAGGGGGATTGATGCTAGGCCAAGGGCCAAAGGCTAGGGGCTAGTCTGAACCGATCTTTGGGGTGCCTATATAAGGGGTAGAGGTAATGTGAAGAGACAAGTTCTAGACTCCATTAGGTCTCACAGATAAGACACTTGAACTTAGAGAAGACTAATCACTCTCATTGCTTGTTATCTATGTGGGTATGAAGGATCCAAGTGAAAAGGCAAAGCTAGCCTAATTTGAAATTGACACTGAAGACCAAAGTCTCTCGGAAAAACTCTCCTACCTCCGCAATGAAAATGAAATTTTAAAATGTAAACATTGACAAGCACCCAATTGGAGATAAAATCATGTGCCTCCTTTTATGAAAGTGTGCCCAAAAGCGCTTTCCACCCACACAAACCACTAATTCCAATGGTTGGAGATAGTTGCTATAGCATCAATTTTACAAAGAAGTCTCTTGAAGAATGATGGATGAGGATATATTATACTGAGGTAAACATTCTTACACCTAAGCGATTGTCTACGCTTTTCTTACAATTAGAGGTAATGCCCTTTAAAATGTTTTGTAGGACACATACCATGTGTAAGGTCTGTCCCTAAACCATAGAGTCATTCAGAACTTTTTCAGCCTAGAAAATAATTTAGAAAAAGCAAGACCGACAAAGAACTCGTGCAGACAACAAAACTTTACTCCAGAATGAAAAGACAAGGATAGTCCAGATAAGAAATTACGTCATCCCTATATTTTTCCAAAAAGATTAAGATTATTTTTATACTTCTTCGTCAAAAGCCTCGTGGGAACCATTCTAAGTCGAGAATCGGCATAAAAAGGGACTAACTTGATTAGAAGATAAAGTTAAGGGATAGGATTTGAGAAGAAATTGGGGTCCAATAAGAATTGAGAAGAGAATTGGGGTCCAATAGGAATTGAAAAGAGAATTGGGGTCCAATAGGAATTGAGAAGAAATTGGGGTCCAATAAGAATTGAAAAGAGAATTGGGGTCCAATAGGAATTGAAGAGAGAATTGGGGTTCAATAGGAATTGAGAAGAGAATTGGGGTCCAATAGGAATTTAGAAGAATTCAAATTGAAATAAAATTCTTTGATTGAAGAATTCAATTTAGAGTAAAATTTTTGAATGAGACAAAAGTTGCAACTTTCCACTCATTCTCTCTCTAGCTTGCATTGAAGGTGAGCCCAGAAGGTGAGCCCAACCACCCTCGCTCTCTCTCTACTTTTGTGGGGTTTTAGTGGGACTGTATTTTTACTTTTTCATCCATCTCCCCCAGTATATACACTGTATTCTACCCATCATTTCCTATATAAGTAGCCCCCCTCCTTTGTAATTTTACACACATTGCTAAGCTACTTGCATACTTGCCATGCTCAAGATTATGCTTAAGTAAATCAAGGTTTCCATTAAAACTTTCTCTTGCTCTCTCACTCTCTTGAAGGCCAAACCCTTGAGGGTTTTGTGAAGAAGCTCCTCTCTCCTTCCTCTTCATCCTAAAATCCCGTTCCTTCTTCCTTGAGCCTCACACCTCTTCAAGAAAGACCTCAATCCCACTTCCCTCTTGTTTAGAGGAGGTAATCTTCACTTTTAGGAGGATTAATTAACCTAAACCATGTGTTTTAATACTAGAAAGGTTTATGTGCATCATATTAAGTCTAAGCTTTAATGGAAACCTTGCCTTTATGGATAATCTCTAATGGTATCCTTACTTCCTTAAGTTAAGCTTCAAAGGTAGATTTGCACTCTTAAGCTAAGCTTTAATGGTAACTTTGCACTTAGGTGTAAGCTTTCGTGACTACCTTGTATTTTAGGTTTGAGCTTTAATAGTAACCTCGCAATTAGGGTTAAGTTTTAATGGTAGTTATGCATCATTAAGTTAAGCTTTCAAAGGTATATTTGCACTCTTAAGCTAAGCTTTAATGGTAACTTTGCACTTAGGTGTAAGCTTTAGTGACTACCTGGCATTTTAAGTTTAAGCTTTAATGGTAACCTCATAATTAGGGTTAAGTGCTAAGAGTATCTATGTATCATTAAGTTAAGCTTCAAAGGTAGATTTGCATCCTTAAGCTAAGATTTGATGGTAACTTTGCACTTAGGAAATGCTTTGAAAGACAAGCTTGCAATTTAGGGTTTAGCTTCGAGGGTGACCTTGTGTGATTAGGGTTTAGCTTCCATGAAAACCTTGTCTCATTAAAGAGAGAAAGGTTTAGTCTCATTATGGTAATCAAGATTAGGGTTTGCATGTCTCTTTACGGTAGGAAGAATGCATGATTATAATCCTCTCTTCCAAGATTTCATTGAAAGCTCTAGATCCCCATTTTATCCCCAAAGCGAGATTTAATGGAAAGGTTCAAGACTCATAAATTATAGGACTACCTTCTAGCTTCTTGAATGGAAAGCTAGGCACCATAAGAAAAGAGTAATTGTCTAAGCTCAATAGAAGTAGTTCAATTTTTGGTATTGAAGAGTATTTATAAAGTTGTCAATTTCAAGTTTGTTTGCAAATACGGGATGGGGGAGATAGGGGATAACTTCGCGGAATTGATCTCCGTGTTGTTTGAACAGAAAACTCTACAAGCTTCCATGGAGATGTCCCATGGATGGCAAAGGATTACAAAAACTGGGGAATCGTACAAAATGGGTATTGAACTTAAAAAGTTGGCATTTCCGAAGAGACATTAACCATCAAATGCCTATGGCAAAAAATCGCTTGTATTTTCTAAATAAACTTGGTTGGTAGGTTATTAATGAAAGTAGGAATTAAGGTTGATAAATGAATGAACCTGGAAATTATCAAGTAGGACTTAAAAAAGGAATCTCGAGAGGTGATAGGGATAGCCCATTGCAAAACATACATTTAACTAGGAGTTTTGAAGATTGTTTGGAAATGACCGGAAACCAAGATGGATCTTCTAGGGGTCAATTTGATTGAAAGGCCGGCCTAGTGAGAGGATTCTCTTGGGGAACTTGACTTAGATTGGCCCTTTTTGGCTAGGGTAGCGTAACCAGCAAGTTTGTTATACCTAGGTCATTCATGCCCGAGGGATAAGGGATGAATGGGTTTGTCATATTTTTGCCCGGCCAGGTGATGTACCCGCGGTTTCTTATTGGAAAACGGCCATTATTTGGGTATGGCCTGATGCCAATAGTTGGATGAGAAGGTCATACTCAGGGAGGATGATGCGAATTGAATTAAGGAAATTTGTTCGATTTGGTTGCGTAAAAACAAAGTGAAAATGTAAGGACAACGGCAAGGCCGGACTAAACATGGGTAAGGCCGGGCTAGGCAGTGTAGAAAGGGAGTCCAACTAGGGAAAAGGGCTAGGAGCCATGCTATATAGTGGGTGGTTGGGAGGTGGACTCCTAGGTTCTAGTTCCTTTTGTCCTTTCACTGGTATCAGATCTCAGGGGGGAGGAGCCATGGAGGAGGGGGGAAGAAGGAGATCGATTGTGAGGTCTTTTGTCTCTTGTCTACCTCTCTCTCTCTCTCTCTTGATTGAAGAACAAGGCAACCTCTCTCTCTCTCTCTCTCTCTCTCTCTCTCTCTCTCTCTCTCTCTCTCTCAAGTTATGGAGGGCGTGGTCCTCACGTTTGGGGGGGATGTTGCATGTCTTGCATGAGGAGAAGAAGAAGACGCAGCAGAACTGCACAGGCAAGGCCGCTTAGCAGACGACGAGGAAGTCGAAGGTCGATGCCCGTGTGCAAGGCCGCTTGTGGCGAGGGAGGAAGGATGTTCGATCTGTACCAATCTACCCGAGGGTGGGCTTGAACTGTGCACGCCGTCAAGCCAGACGGTTCACGTCATAAGGCCGCACCTTGGCGAGCATCACAACTCGATCCCCTTTGTCTGCAAGGCGCTGCGCAGTTACCCGCCGCCATCGCTATAAACAATGAGGGTTAATTTTTTTTTTTTTTGGTTATTTTGCATTTCAAATTGAAAACAGGTGCCCTATTTTGGGGCACCCACATTGCATAAGGGCGGGGACCTATGCATGAGTAAATGGATCATGTTCGACATGCACACATGGTTAGCCAAGAGCAAAGCCACCCTATATGGCTATATCAACATTAAATAAGCCATTCACTCGTCATACAAATCCGCAAATAATCGGCAAGCTTTGGCAAATTCGGCATGCAAAAGGGACATCAACATGATTCAACATGGAATTTTTCACAATCCTCGTCATGGCCATGCGGCTAGCAGGGTAAGTCGGCCCAAGTCAATAATGACATATGCATTTTTTTTTGAAAATTTTTGGCAAATTTATTCGAACATGATGAGTGGTTCTTGTCCGAGTAAGGCTGTTGTACAAGTTATCAATCTCCATTCATTTGCATGGTTTTGCTAGCATGATTGATCATCACTTGCACATGCAACTGCATTATGCCTATAATGTGCATGCTGCATTGTTACTTTGAAATTTACATAATATTTCAGGAAAGCAAGGCTTGCATTTCCTTCTAGCAAGGCTCGCATGAAATCGAGGGGAGTGCACTTTAGGCACTCCAAATACACACAAGGCTTGTGATAGTTATCTTTAGCATCAAAATTTTGTTGCATATATTATTGGCGAAAGTTCAATGATTAATTGCAAACCCATATCAAGCATGGCTTGGATACACAAAAACCTCGACAACACACAATTGTAGGAGGTTAAATGGAGTAATGTCAGGCCAAGGGCCAGGCAAGACTACTCGGACCTCATGAAGATCAGCACGGCTTGTACCTCAACGGGACCTCGACTTGATGCGGTACAAAATTGTGCGGCATGGCTGACTTTTTGCAGGACAAACAACACTCTTTTTCCCATGAATAGGGCAACCGACAACGGAACACATGATTGGCATGGCCGACTTATTGTCACTGTCTCTTGAAATCAGCGGCAAGACTCATCGACAGGTATACTCAATGAGGTACGTAGTGGATATTTGTTTATTGAGCATGTGCTTCATAACTCTGGTATGCAATGGGCATCTACGATTGATCATGGATATCACTCATAGACTCAAGTATGTACGAGATGCACATACTTTGCACATATAATTCTATCTTTCCAGTAGGTTTACAAGTAGACAACGTTTATATTTTGTGACTGATCGACACGGTCGACTTTCTTTTGCTTTGACATCTGTTTGTTAGCATAAATATCCTTTAGCTATGAGCTATCAAGACCTCCATAAGTTGTTACGGGAAGCAAGGCTTCCAATTCGGTATCTTCCATTTAGATTTTCCCATATGGCTTATGCTATGAGCATAAAACCTTGGAGGAATTTGTCAGTGTGTTCTTTCATTACATGCAAAGAGGGTGTATATGATATACACAACAACTCTCTCTCGCACAGCAACTATGGCTATGAACCATCTTCCAACGAATTTTCCTTCAAAATTTCAAGACAACTGGTTCCAACAGGAGGACCAAGTTAGACAATATCAAGTTTTGCTTGTTTTTTTACGTTTTCACATTTATTTTAGACAATATTGTATGTTGTGCAAAGAAAAGTGCTTTGACAATTTTACATGAAGCCAGCAAGGCACTTTTTGGCTCTCAGGTTTGCGGTCATCACTCTCAACGAGGGCCTACCAGTCTGCATGCAAGGCATGCTAGTTGGGTGGATTCAATTCTACCGCCTCATGAATTACGTTTCCGCTATCACAACCACAACTTTGTCAAGGACATGATAAGTGATGTATTGTTTAGCATGGTTTTTGGTTGATGTAAAAACACAACAACTCTAAAAGGAACTTAAAAATAGGACTTATTTCATCGGAAAAATGCCCTATTTAAGTCATCCTCTTCTCGTCACGATCACTACAAGATTGATGGGGCAAGATGTGACTTGTGTTTTCTATTACCTCTCTCAAAGACAGCGTTATACAGCCAGAATGTTGAATGCTTATAGGATAAGCTTCATGCTACACATGAGATGCACACAAGCATGAACATAGTATATACAAGGTAATAACTTAAGGAAAGTTCCTTAGCCTCGCATGGTCTCTCTCCTCCTCTCTCTTAATTCTCTTGATGAATAATGAAAACTTTCTAAGACGCTCTTGCTACATGTTTTGCTTGTGAGTCAGCCTAAGCCAAGTTGCTCTAACTCTTAGCTAGAAATTGGCCAAGACGCCATCCAACTTAATCTTCATCGGTTCGTCGATTGAACACTAATTGACATAAGGGCTATGAGCCACACAAGCTGGCTAAGAGCCATTATCAGATCTAGGGTAAGACCTAATTGTTGGCATTCCTTGGGTGATTGTTCTCTAGCTTGCACCAATCTACCCAGTGGAGTCCCCATCAAGTTGAGTTTTTTATAACCTTCAACTCACATCAGCTGATCTCTAACACGGAGTATAGATGCAGCAATCAGTTGCAAAAGCATGGCTATCCATAAGAGCTAGGCATCTCACTTGTGTGGATCTCTGGTTTTATCTATAGCACTATGAGTGTCTATGGAAGCACAATTTTGGAGTAAGACCCAACTCCTGTGATTCCTAAGTCACTACATAGGCATCAAGGATCACAGTTTGATCCCTCACAATTGTACTTTCAAAGAAAGAAGTCCAAAAACTACCAAGGGATAATGGACAAATTCAATTTTTCAAGTTGATTCTCATCATTCTGTACACGGTTAACTTTGTTGGTTACCGTTAACTGCTAGTTGAGCACTTTCTACAAAGGGTCTTACCAAGTGGTTTGACTACGTAGATTCTACTCAACGGGTTTGGATTGCGAAGGCAACACCCAGGGTTCCCAGTGCAATGTTGCTTGGTTTTTCCACAGGTGGGAGACGTACTCCTGTGCATTTGAGTACGGGATACTGAACTTCTAGTTCAATCCCTAGGGCCATGCCAAGGGCATGTCGAAACAAGTATTTTGGGCCGTAGTGTCCAAAGTACATTATGCTATTATGAATCCATTTGTAGGATTCGATTTGGCACATGTTGTCACATGAGATACAACATGGTCTAGGAACTCAAGGAGTTCGGTTTAGCTAGTGTGGAGCAATGAATGAGGGTCCCTCTCACTCTTGTCGCGGAGTGTTTGGAGTTACCTCCACACACAAGTACATCTTGTACTTGCAGGATGTTCTTTTTTAAAACATCCTTACATGAGACATATTCCACATGTGGAGCATAAGAGTCTCTGGACTGATGCTGGCACCCACTATTTCAAATATGTGTCACGACAAAGTCCCTAGGTGCTAGTCAAATCTATTTTCTAGACCATTTTCAGCACGACGTATCAGAAGCAATTTCAGTGGCAAAAAATTGTCGGATACTTAGAATGACTTGTTCAGCTACAAATATTGCTAGACAATATTACAGATGGTTGTTTATACATATAGCAAGGCTCTGAGTGGTTAATGAAAAAGTTTCATTGTTATCCCTAGAAGTGATTAATGTTTCATCTGCTATTATGGTTCAAACATTTCAGCAAGGCTTGAAAATGATTACCACTAAAAGTATTTAGTTTCTTTTCAAAACTATTTATTGTGTGTTATGCACATCACATTTGCCATAAGTACTGGCAAGGATGATCATGGATATACAGGTTTTGATCTGTTTTTTTTTGCTAAATGCATGCACACTAGGTGTTATGGGCCCTAGTGTTTAGCAAAGACTGATTTGGAACGGCATTCGTATTCCTCAAGTTGTTGCTTATGAAGCAGTTTGCACTCTATCTACAATATCTCTATGAGTTTACTTTTCGGTCTACCAATCACCAATAGAGGTCATGGCTCGGTTTGGGTGCTTGTGGATCTTTTAAGTTAACCACGATGGTTATTTAGCCAATTGTTGATTCCTCAACAATGTTGTATGATATTGTAATCCCCGTTTACCAGCCATCTGGAAAGACTGTCTGTAAACCATGGAGGAAACACACCTCAATACTGTCAGTTATCATTACAAAGTGTAATCTTGTGCTAAAGGATATGCAAAGTGCGTATATTAGCACCAAGCAATCCAATCAATAAGCATTTATTGCTCTACTTGGAGTTTGCTTACCATCAGCTAAAGCATGTTTGTGACTACGTTTAGTCTCTTCATGTATAAGTCAGATTCTCAACCTTGAACACTAGTTATGGTGGGGTTGTTTACTGATGAAATTTGAGAACAAGTCAAGGACTTACACTTGGCTGATGAGTTAGGTCAGCAAGTTACTTTCACAAGAAATGTGAAAGGCGGTACTCTTTTTGGTACATCTTTGTCGTGATAACTCATTTAGCATGCTCATGTGCGTTCTAAGTGGAGAAAGATACTCTGAGTGGATGACATTGTACAAAATTTATGTAATACATGATCTTATACAATTGCTACTTGAAGTGTATCAAGATTTTGAAGGTTCAATTTTGTTTTTTGGCACGTCACCCTTGTAACGAATCATGAGATGTTTGCCATACTCTAAAAATTCATCTGGGTTTTGTCTACCAAGAGCTAGTGCCATTGCTGTGTAGGTGTAGTAATACGCTGCCCGACCACCTGTATAGCCCGAGCAGTAACCAAAACAATCTCTAGCAAACACTTTGTCCACAAGAATGACTTTATCTGCACTTTTGGGCAGCACCAGTCCACCCAAGAAGTGTGATAGTGTCTTGAATGTGTAAGTTGCTATTGAACCCTCTTGTGACATGGAATTGTGAAAAACTACTATTGGCAACTCGCAAAGCTTTGAAAGGTACTGCGCTAGGGCCGCATCCCTTCCACGATACTCTCGAGTCCGCCGCCGAAGGAAGTCATCCTTGTCAGCAATCCAAGACTGCACATATCATGTCAGAAGTGACACAAAGAGAGAGAGAGAGAGAGAGAGAGAGAGAGAGAGAGAGAGAGAGAGAGAGAGAGAGAGAGAGAGAGAGAGAGAGAGAGAGAGAGAGAGAGAGAGAGAGAGAGAGTTACCATGAAGCTCTCATCCTGCAGAAAGAGGTTTTCCTGCCACAGGTCTACAGATGTAGTTGACCCCTGACCTGAATGGTTAAACCAATCCTCCACTTCTTTGTTACTTGTTGATGGTCTTAGGCTTTGTCTTATTGCTTGGAAGGTGGCTTCATCAGGTAGTGTCTCCTTGTATTTTTCAGCTTTCTCAAAGCATCTTCGGAGGCATTCCATTGGATTGCTGGATGTTTCCATTGCCTCATCATCACTACTATCCTTTGAAACAAATCCACTCCTCTCCTCTTGGACTCTGGAAATAATAGCCAGGGAGAAATCCTCCCTTAAATAAAAGACACTTTGCACATCATGTAAGAAGATATAGGTCCTGTCTCCAATCCTGAAGTCAGGCACAACAGGCAACATCATCTGAGCATGCTTCTCAATGAAGTTACTGACATCCAATGGAAGTTTGATTTCTGTGGTTTTCACAGAGAGCATCTTACTTCTTTGTACTTCAATTGCCTCAACCTCAAGGTCGACTGTATCTTCAACCTCCTCGACTTCTTGTATATGAGTCGTCTCCTCGCATTCTTCATCTGGTGCTGCATCCTGCTCCTCTAACACCTCATCAGGATTCTGCATGAGGAATCCAAACAGGCTGTTCAGGGAAATCATAAAGCCAAAGGCTTCCTGAATGAGTTTGCATTATTTTTGGTGCAAAGGGCAGGATGAATGTCGGCAAGAAGGTGGTAATTCCCTATACTTCTTCAGTCCCTGTCCCTTTCCACCACAGTCATTTAAATGCACAAGAGTCATAGTAGGCTAAACAACCCTCCCTACCTGCACCATCACTTCAAACTTATCTCTGTAGGACTGCAAGAAATTACTGTGCTGAGCTAACAGGTCTTCAATGTCAAACTTTGGATTAAACATAGAATGAACTAGATCAAACTTGTCCCCAGCACCACAAGATGCTGCAAAATCAAACAGCCTCTCATCAGTTGCAGCCGGGTCTTCCAGAGAAGACACATCCTCTTTGGCTTTACATTTAGTTGCATAGGGACTACTTTCTAGCACATCTGCATCATCTGAGAAGTCTATATTCCTCTTTCTTGTATTTTTCTTCACAAGTACTGTACAGGGTGAGGGAGCCTTGTAGGGTGAGGGATCCTCTTGCCCTGGTGACCTCTCTGATTGATCTTCACCAATTGACTTTTCTTCAGATATGTCCTGACAAAAGTCAACAGTTCTTTTGGGAGAAACATTAAGCAACTGAGCCTGCAAAGGTTGAAATCCTGGCACAAGCTCTGGGTCTGGTTTCAGCCTCTTCTGCCTACTGGACCTTAATCCTATTCATCAAGAAACATGACAAGTCTCTCTCTCTCTCTCTCTCTCTCTCTCTCTCTCTCTCCAAAGAACACTAAAAAAATACACATAGACTCTCTCTCTCTCTCTCTCTCTCTCTCTCTCTCTCTCTCTCTCTCTCTCTTTGTATGTGTCTCTTTGTACTAAAGGCACGCAAGGACAAAAACGTGCTTTTTGCAACTCTCTACGCGTGCCTTAAGTACAACTGACAGAAAGGCACGCAAGGACGAAAACGTTGTTTTTGAGAGAGTCATAACTATACTATAGGCGCGCGGAGAGAGCTGCATCCAGTGTTTGGTTGGCTCTGCGTGCCGTTAGTAATGGGGACAGAGAGGGGAGGGAGAGAGAGAATGTGTATATCTCTGTGTGTGTGTCTGTGTGTATGTGTGTATGTGTGTGTCTGTGTGTGTGAGTCTCTGTCTTTGGAAGTATGGGTTGAGGTGTGTGTGTGTGTGTTGAACAATAGTCTGGGTTTTTCTTTGTTTACACACACACACACACACACACTTTGTACCAACTGTTGGAAATACAGAGAGAAAGAGTGAGAGATCACCTTTTGTTGGTGGGGTTTGCAGAAACTCCAAGGGAGGTGTCTCCTCCATTGCTTTTTGTCTGTCAAACTGACTCTGTCTCTCTCCCTCTCTCTCTCTCTCTCTGAGAGTAAGGAGTCCCTCCCTCTATCTCTCTCTCAATCTGTCTCTCTCCCTCTCTCTATCTCTCTCACAATCTGTTCTCTCTCTCTCTCTCTGTCTTTCTATCACTCTCTCTCTTTATCACTCTCTCTCTTTCTATGGCTCTCTCTCTCTCTCTCTCTCTCTCTCTCTCTCTCTCTCTCTCTCTCTCTCTCTCTCTCTCTCTCTCTCTCTCTCTCTCTCTATTGTTCTCTCTCTTTCTCTGTCTCAAAATCACACTTATAACGGATACACACGGCGGCGCCCCACGTGTTACTATAAATTAGAGTATAATTGCATGTTATCACACGTGCGGTCATTATTGAGATCGTATACTTTTGTACGTCATATATAGAGGTCATGAGAGAGAAAAACCACACCTCGTGAAAGAGATAGATAGATAGATAGTTCTATTATCGTCCTGGGAGGTCAAATATGACCTATGGGACCAAATGAACATGTCACGTGGTGTGAGTGGAGTTCATAAGTGACTCTCGATGCTCAAAAATGGCTGAAATGAGCGTCGCAATAGAGAGTCCACATCGTGGTTGGGAGAGGAAGGTATGTAGGGAGAGATCATGGCTGAATATATGGGGAAAAGAGGACCTAATGTGGTCAAAAGCTGAGCACTCAAGTAGTGTGTGGTACTCACTCTCTCGCACTTAACGAGGGCATAAGGTGCAAAGTCGATGACACTCCTCGCCAGTGCCCCAACGTCTTGTCTCGTAGCGTAGAGAATGGGAGCTAAGACGAATGGAGGCAATGGTGCGGATCGCACTCAACGGGATGGGCTCAAGGATGTAGGAATGGGTTCGGTTACCTCGTTCCGAGAAGAAGAGAGATTTGTAGTTTGGGGCAACGTGTGTGGTGTAATGGCTGAAGCGAGAACCTCCGGATTTCTCCCAAGCCGTGATACATTGGCGTTGTAAGAAGGCCTCATTAACTTGGGAGTCGATCGACGCATCCTTGACCAAGTGACATGCATCCCATCTTCCAAACCATCTCTTGATATCAAGCATCCACTCCGAACTTAGTATTTTGCTCTTGCATGTCTTTTGAACCATTTGACTTGCTTCATATGCGATTCTAGGAAGTCGATGCAAAGGGCTACGTTGTATCTTACGCATGTACTCCACAACCCTTTGCATGCCCAAGACCTCAATGGGAAGCAATCCGGACTCAAGAAGTAAGAGCATGTAGGGTGTTTGTGTCTTAACTTGGAGAAAGTTGGTGAGAAAACGCTTTTGGACATTCTCAAACTCTTTCCAAGTAGACTTCCCGATGCTTCCACCCCACACCTCCACTCCATAAAGAAGCACCGGTGTCACCAATGTGTCAAAGAGGTACTTTTTGAGAGCCCAACACTTGATCTCTCCTGCATTGCACATATTCTCAAATGCATAATAGGCCCTCTTTCCGGCTTCCAAGCGACGCATTGCACAATCCTTCCATTTATGATTGGGATGCCAATAGAAGATTATATTTATGTCCAGATTATAAGGTTTTTACATTCATTATGAGTAGTGACGACGATGTGGGGCCGTCCAACCGAAACACCTATCTCTTAACAAGGATCTTATGTCCTTGTAATCAATACAAAGATGTTGTGCGACTGACAAGATGCGTTTCTTTGCAACACGTTCAAGAATTTGGCAAGTTTGATCCATCTATTATAGATTGAGTTGTTGCCAATTATAACTCGTCGGACTTTGACACTGACCAACAGGCAGCAATCTTGCAACCCAATAGACATGTTCACAAGCGCTTTGGTCAAGCAACATACGTGAGGACACAAGATGTAGCCTCTGACAGATTGGAGGATGATCATATAGACCACATTCCCAACGAGGCTATGTTTGAGCCCAAGATCATTGAAATGATCGAGATGATCATGGATTTAGAAAGGCTTATCTATGATGATATAAAAAGTGAAGCCGATACACCATTGTATGATGGAGCACGTGTGTCTAGATTGAAGGTGCTCCTAGTTCTTATCAACATGCAGGCAAGGTTTGGATGGAGTGACACTAGCGTCATAGCGCTTTTCAGGTGATCTATTACAATGTGTTTACTTCAATAAAAAACTCTAGATGTATATTGATATGATAGATTACTTACACAAGTGTACCACATTTTTTTCGTTGTGTAGTTTGCTCAAAGAGCACCTACTACCAGCTGATAATGTGATGCCAGATTCCAGAGAGGAAGCAAGAAAGATCTTGCAAAACTTGGGGATGTATTACAATTCAATTCACGCTTGTCCTAACGATTGCATTCTTTTCAGAGGGAAATACATAGACATGCAAAAGTGTCCGAAATGTGATTCTAAGAGATATCAAGTAGATCTCCACGGACAAAAAAATTCACAAAAGGTTTTGCGACATTTTACTCTGCTTCCTCACATCAAGCATTTCTTTAAATGTAAGTCCATGGCCGCCCTAGCATCATGGCAAGAGGAGAATAGATCTTTGGATGGTGTGCTACGGATTCTTGCAAATTGTGTAGCCTGGAAACATATAGATGATACATGGCCGAATTCTGCCAAGGAAGCTTGAAATTTGCGCATAGGCTTGGCTATGGATGGTGTAAATCCATTTGGTCACAGGTCAACATCTTACAATGTATCGCCCGCTGTCATCATCAACTACAACATTCCCCCGTGGTTGACTACCAAGAAGGGGTCCTATTTCTAAGCTTGATTGTGCCAGGACAGTATAAATTGAAGAATACGGATGTGTATCTTCATCCACTATTGAAAGAGCTATAACAATTGTGGATTGGCATAGAAGTGGTGGATATGAGCCGACACACAGGTCGACGGAATACTTTGATCAGGGGGATTCTAGTGTGGACCATGCATGACTATCCCGGACTAACAGAATGTTCATGTGATTTATACTCAAACTCAAACACTATAAATATTGGTTTTTCTCAAGCTTATCTATTGTCATGTGTATACATGCAGGGCTTCAAACAAGTAGATACAGAGCATGTATCACATGTGGACCTAGACTTAATGCACGTTGGGAATGCTCACTGAAGAAGCAAATCTACGAAGGTCATCAAGCGTATCTTCCAGAGAATCATGAGTTACGCGATGGTTTTTTTGGAAGAGATCCACCAAGGATGTCTGCACAAGCATAGCTAGAGCAGAAGGAGAAGTGTGATGACGGTTTTCCCCCAGGGATGAAGAGACTCTCTCTATGATACGAGTTACCATATTGGCCCAGACTCATGATCAATCGCTTGCTCGATCCAATGCACATATTCAAGAATGTAGGTAATTTGCTGTGGGACCATCTGACCGGAAAGAAAGATACTTTGGGAGCCAGAGTTGACCTTAGAAATGTGGATCATATGGAGAAATATTGGTCGCAAACAACACCCGATGGATCGATAAAACTACCTAAAGCGCCATGGATTTTGACAGGAGCCTAAGAACGCAAAGTGAAAGAGACCATTCGATCTGTGCGGACCCCCACTAGCGTAATGCACTCGCTCCGAACGTGTTTCGCTAAAGAAGGGAAGCTTACTGGTTTGAAGTCACACAACTGGCATAAAATGTGTCAGGTATGTTTAAAGTGGAATCACTACAAGGAATCACTTGGTTATTGGTGCCATTTTTCCGACGTCGATGGCGGGCGCCGGTATAAGTGTTGATAAAGATGGAGGGAGACATTGCTCAATTCAAAATTCAAATTTTAAACTCCGTCGGGCATATCGATGCCTTTACCGATGCTCATTCCAACACCTATACCGACGCCAATACCAACGCATATACCGACGCTCATATCGACACCTATATCAACGTTTTTTTAAATCAGAGCATGTACCGATGTGTATACCGGCATCTATATTAGTGCCTTTATAGACATCTGTATCGACGACCTGCTGCTTTATAATACCCGAGAGCTCATTATCTGTGTTTTCTCTCTTCTCCACACCATGGCCGCCTCCATAGCTCCTCCCCATCTCCTCCTCCCTCCTTGCAGACCTTCATGGAGTTGGCTCTTCTGACTTCTCATCTATGCTTCCACCCATTTCTACACAAAGAAGGTACATTTTTTTGTTGTATTTGTGTGAGAAAATTCGTGTTTGGGTGTGTGGATAACAAAATTCTTATGCTTTTTTTTTGCAGGTATTTTCTTGACCCTTCGTGCATCTCGCACACTCACATTCTTTAAATGTAAGTGCTCCTTCTTTTTATTTTATGCACACACACACATATAAATATTTGTGGTTCTATGTGTGGGTAAAAATGTCTATGCTTTGTTTTTGTAGGTATTTGCTAGACTCTTCGTACTTCTCACACACTCACATTCTTTAAATGTGAGTGCTTCTTCTTTTTCTTTCATGCACACATACATGTACACATAAATATACACAGATAACTATACACACACATAATCACTATTTATGTGATGCACATAATGAAAATGTTCATGGTTCTAACAACACCTTTATTGTTATGCTTATGCTTATGATAATGCTTATGGTTATGGTTTATTTTTTTCTATGTCACTAACAATGCTTATTGTTTACTTTTTATTATGCTAGCAACAATGGTTATGGTTATGTTTATGTTTATGTTTATGCTTATGCTTATGCTTATGATAGTGGCAACAATTATGGTGTTAACAACAATTTTGGATATGGTATTTATATGGTTATGTCAATGGCAATGGTTATGGTTTTGACACCCTTTTATAGTCATGCTTATGGTTATGATAGTGGCAATGGTCATAATTTTGTTTATAATTATGTCATTGGCATTGGTTAAGATTATGTAATTTTTATGATTAAGGTAATCATTATGTTTAAATTTAAGGTTATGGTTTTCTTACGGTTATCATTATGGTTATACTTATAAGTTTGTGTTTATTTATGGCAATGGTAATAGTTATGGTTATCATGGTTTTGATTATTGCAATTTCTAGTTTCATATTTATGGCCATTTGCTTAACACTTCTTTATTTTTTTATGATGCACTATCAATCTATATTAATGCAAAGAGCGATTACATTTGACTTCTTCTTTTGAGTAGAGAGGTTGTGCCTTTGTTACTGCAGCATATGTAGCAACAAATGGCACTACTCTCTGCTCCAAAAAATTTGCAGGTGCAGACGTTGGTATGTGCATCTGTACAGGTGTCTCTATAGGCGTCGATAGAGGTGTCTATATAGGCATCGGTATAAGCGTCTGTACAGGCGTTGGTATGAGCGTTTGTACAGGCACTGGTATGAGCGTCGGTATGGGCATTGGTATGAGCGTCGATATGAGCGTCGATATAGAAAGTGATTATATCGACACGTATATGAATGCTACAAGTCCGATGCACATAGGGATGCTTATTCCGACGCATTCTAATTTTAAACCACATTTATTTGTGTCGGTACAAACGTCGATTTTTGCACGACGTGTTGTAGTGAATATATCATAGTGGAAATTGTGTAACAAATTTGTGTGTGGACTTTAATATCATTGCTAGACGTGTTTTCCAGTTTATTTTACTAGTGGCCATTGAGGGATGTTTGTCTCTTCACATCCGTACCACAATCTACAAACTTGCAAAGTTGGTGCAATGGATCTCACAAAAGGAGATCAATGTAGACTCCATACCATTCACCAAACTAAACACTACAGAGGTTGTGTGCATGTTTGAGAAACACTTTCCTACTACCATGCTAACCATTCGAGTGCATCTTCTTGTTCACATAGTTGATGAGGTGGAAATAGCTGGCATAGTACATTCCAGATGGATATTCTTTTTACAACGTTTCATGAAAACGCTCAAGGGATATGTGCGTCAAAAGGCACGTTCGGAGGGTAGCATGGCAGAAGGTTGGTTGGTATTAGAGTCCCTAGTTTACATTGGAGAGTGGATAAACGAATTTGATAAAGCTTGAGACACGCTAGGGTGAACCATAGATGATGAGCGCATATTTGGGATTGCCATGTGCAATCTTGGTGTTGAGAAGAAGATGACGGGAGATCTAGAGGCTAAAATCAACCGATTTTGCATGCTTCACAATACAATGATGCAAAAGTGGATTTCACAATATGAGGACGCAAAGCAAGAGCAACAAAGGGCATGAATAGAGTGGAGACGGGAGGAAGATGACCATCGATGCATTATCTGGCCGGTCTAGAGAGCATACCAACATTCATGAGCTTAATATTTTTGCACAACCAATTGAAAAGTGCATAACAGTGCGGTGAAGAAGTGACTGAGGAGGAGTGGGAGTACTCTCGCGGTTGTGTGACCAAGGTAAGTTTGCAATGTACAACTCACGACTTTCTAGATGTTTGAACGACCACTCATAAACTTTGTTGGTTGTAGTATAAGTCATCGACAACAGCATGGTGTAAAGGTCAACATTTTAGGGTGGAATGGATCAACAAAAGGAGTTTTACACAAGATTGTGGAATCATGGAAAAATTTGAACAATCTAGTCAACGACGGTCCTCTGATGCAGATCCTGTGGTGCTGGAACTAACTTACTTCGGCATGATACAATAGATTTTGAGGATAGATTATAAAGGAGTTTTTTGGACTTGTTCGACGTGCAATGGTTCAAGATAAACATGGAGGGTCGCAACACTATTGTGCGCAAAGGAGAGTCTGATTTCCTTGAGGTGGATTCAACTAAAAAATGGAATGACCTAAGAGACACTTTCGTACTACCCGAGCTTTGTGAACAAGTAAGTTTGTAAATATTTAACATCCAATTTTAGAAGTTATGTGCCTGGAAGCACTTATGTAAGTTATGTGGCTCTGCAGGTGCTATTTTATCCTACAAAGTCTGCACTAAATTGGTGGTATGTCATAGAGACAGCCCCTCGTAGTCCACAGACATATGAGGCTGCCATGTGCCAATCACAACATCATCAATGGAGGATATTGGAGAGGATGCTCAGTCAGAAGCCGCTGAGGTGGTGCCAGGCGAGCATCAAGCTGCTACTCTCTATGGGGTGCATGCAGAGTATCTACAAAATGAAATGGAGGACATCTGCCTAAACGGAGAGCTCTATATAGACATAGGGAGTTATGCTGAGCTATGCGAGGATGAGAGAGAGACCTCTTAAAGCCATAAATATTGTATTTAAAATTTTTTGCTCCATTTTATAATATATGTTGTATTCACGTGGCTTTTGTCCATTCTTGTCTATATGCTATACTTGAGAAATTTAAATTGTGTTTAGTCATCATTGATTCCACTCCAAGCCGAAAGAGTCCTCAAAAGGGCAAGTAGATCCATAAAGGAGTCCTCCCCCTTTATGAGTCCTCTGTGTGTGTGTGTGTGTGTGTGTGTCTCTCTCTCTCTCTCTCTCTCTACACAGGAATCTCTCACAAGAATCCCTCCCCCTTTATGAGTCATCTCTCTCTCTCTCTCTATCTATATATATATATATATATATATATATACACACACACACACACACACACACACACACACACACACACACACACACACACACACACACAGAGGAACACCTCTCCCTATTATCTATAGTATAGATTATATCTTGTCCATATATATTTTTCTCCATTCAATATTAAGATTAAATATTTGTGTGTTTAATGCAGGTATGGATGATGATGAGCTTCTTTCTTCTTTGTCACCCTAGCAGAGGAAGTGGTACGAGGAGAGTCATCGCTCTGGAGCACATCACATTGCTCCACTCCTTCAACGTCTCCCTTTGTTTCGGAGCATTCAGCGTGCTCCAAAGCTTCGCTGTCGATGAGACAATCTTCACACTCTTCTAGGCACCGATGCTCTAGTGGTGGCGGCAACGGTTGCTGTGGGAATGCCACTGCTGATGCCTTCACACCGCCTTGTGTTCGACGAGGCTCCTTACCTTCCCCTTCTTTGCCCGCCCCCACACTAGCCACGACAGCGACATCTACGCCACGTTTTGCACGGATATCGGTCGTTCCTGGCTTCACACCACTAGCTACTCCTCCTGGAGTCACCACAGTTGACACTCCTCGCTTCGAGGTTCAGACTCCATAGGAGACAGCTAACGTCTGTATCCCCATCGAGACGCCACTAGAGACACCACTCGAGACCCCTGTCATGGTGATCTCGTGCATGTGCGGTCTTTGCTCTTAGGTGTTTTGAAACTACGTACTAAACACCTGGAGTGAAGTGCCGAATGAATTAAAAGACAGAGTCATCAACATGCCGCATGACAAGTTTCTCATGTCAAGTCGGGATGAGCACTTCAATGAAGACTTGATGAAGGTTTGAATGTGGGAATACTGCAAGCACAAGCGTTCTGAAGTACAAAAAGCAATAAAGCATGGGTGGAACAGATCAGATTGGATGGCCAAAAAGATTGGAAGAATGCGAAGCGAGCAGCATGCGAGAATCTTGACAAGTGGAAGCAAAAAAAGGAGGCAGCCAAAGCGCGAGTAGAGGCAGGGAGCTCGCACCACTTGGGGAGCGGCAGGCGGGCATCATTTGAGGCCGATTTTATAAGTAGTTTTTGAATTACTCTTTAGGTTTGGTAGTTACGTCTATTTTTACTTTTAAATTCTAACATAATGTATTCTTTGTATGTTTTGAACAGTGGTCAATGACAGGACGTGATCCCACATCGTACGAGCGCGAGTACGTAGACAGAAAGAGCTTAAACGCTCTGATGGAAATTCTCAGTTCTCGTGACGGCATGGTTAGTATTTCACTTTACCCTTTTACATTTGTTGTATTTTAATGATAAGCTAAGAAAATAGATTGTTTTGTAATTATATGTTTATACTTACCAAAAGTCTTATTGTTTTTTTTGCAAAATCTGATAGATACGCCATTTGGACGTGATGAGACGTCTGATTAGATGACGTCAGTCTAGCCATAGCCAGATAGCATTAGTTTTCTTTGGTCATAGCATGTATAATGAGATGACATGCATACCTTTTTTTGTAACTTTTAAAAAAGAAGTATTTTCTCAATAATGACAATCGTGTTGTAACTATTACATTTGCAAAGCTTAACAATCAAGTGATTTTGCCTATGATGTGTATAATTGTCATTGATTTACTTTCATCAATTCACTTTTTTCCAACTACTTTTGTCAGTTTGTCTTTATTCTGCAAGCAATACTATGCATGTTAGAGTTAATGGTTATATTGTCTTGTGGGTGAGTACTTTGGGTCTATACCTTGAACTTTCTTTCAAAGGTGAATATGTTCTTATCTTGGATTCATTTAGGTATACTTTATTTTGGAAACGTTCAATATGGTTGATGGGTGTGCCCTGCCACCCAAAATGTTTTACTCTCGGGTGTCACTATAAGTATCGCTATAAGCGTCTCTAATAGGTTCTGCACCATCGTTATAAGCATCGCTACAAAAGGACTGCAATTGTAATGGAATTAGCCTTTTAACTTAAGTTGGAGCAGAAAGTGAATAACATATTGAGCATTCTTTTGAGTATAGATTTATAGTGAAAAAGAAAGTGCTTGGATGGAGAGAACAACACTAACACATTACTTCATTAACATGGCATGAGCAATACTTATAAAAGAGAGTGAGAGTTTAGAGAAATTGACACCAATAGAGGACCGGATTAGTTGGAGCCGGTCCCCCTCCAATAGGCATTTGTATTATAGATTCTTCCATGATGTAAGACTTGTTTACAATACAACTGATTGTGTTCCTTGAGACCTTCTTGACGAGGTGAAGATGGTAAGCTTCATTCATCAAGAATTAGCATAACAAAAACAATAAACATGATTAGCATAAACTTGAAAATTGCCCAGCCTCAATCCCAAGACCTCAAACACCATGAAAGGTGAGGAGAGCTGGCAGGGAGTGAGGAACAAGAGAGAAGTAGAAGTAGCTCTATGAGAAATCAATACCCCCTTGCACATAATCACTCATAGATCTTGTAGCATAGCTTAGCATAATGATTATGGAGATTAGAGAGATTGATAAGCAAGCATAAGCATTCTCTTGTGTGGATTTGCATCCATAGCCAAGAGCTTGTTGTAGTAGGCACTCAACTTCTCAAGCTTGGAGAAGGAGATGGAGTTCTTGCTTCACAAGAGTGTGTGAAGAGAAGAATGAGAGAGCTCATGGGATGCTCAAATGAGAGAGAGAGAAAGGTAGCTTGGTCAACCCCCTTCCCTAGGCTTTCCTTGAAGCTCATTGGGTCATGTAGCCCTCTAGCCAATGAGAGCTTGGCTCCCTTTGGGGCAAGATGTGTAGTCTCTTGACAAGTGTCCTTCTTTCTCTCTTGTGAGGTTAAGCTAGCACCCCCCTTGCTTAAGCAATATTCCCCCTTGCCTGCTTGAGTAGTGTACCTCTATACTTGACATGTGGTCCTTTTCCTTTCATAAGAGTATGGGTCCTTGGTGAGGTGCATACTTACTACACACATCCCTCCTTTGTAGGGCTCGCCCCCCTCTTTGTAGCAAGTTATTAGAACTTGGTAAGCAGGTAGGCCCCCTACTTAAGCACAGCCCTAGCTTAAGCAAGCTGTCCCCTGCTTAAGCACAACCCTAGCTTAAGCAAGCTGCCCCCTTGCTTGCTTGGACCTTAGTGACTAAAACGTAAAAATTAAAGACTATGTCTTAAGGCTTTTACACTTACCTTTGGAGGCTTTAATGAAGACAACCCTAAGGTCTTTTGCTCTATTGGTTAACCTTGCTCTTTGATAGACCTTCTCTCATTTGGGTCCCTTTACCATTGGCCATGTGCTGAAATAGATCTCTAAGCACATCTATATCTTAACCCTTGTTCCCATTTATTCTCCCACATCAAATGATCATTTTAATATGAGAAAATCATTTGGGTTGGTTAGATATTAGATTTGATGACATTATCTCTCTCTTGAAATCATAGTTGTCCTTGACTATGAGGTAGAAGGGATAAAGTCATAGTCATTAGTCAGTTTTACTTAGCGGGTAGAGGATCCCTTTTTACCCTATGACATCTTTCCAAGATGGATGAATAATCCATTTGGTGCTTGGGAGACATAGCTGCCGCAAGCATGTCTGTTCGTTAGTCCACTTCATTCTTCCAAGTAGAGTGACAAATTCTACTTGGTGTTTGAGAGACGTCGTCATCAAAAACATGATTCTAAGCATGCATACTATTTAAATTTGTGCACAATAATGAAAAGAGAGAGTCTTATAAGACAAAAAATTTGTACATTGACATTGACATTGACATTTACATTTCACATTTGCTTACTCAAGTGAGTCATTGTAAACCTTGACAAGGTGCATACTATCCTTAAGTGATGTATTTGTATGCATCAAACATCTTAAAAAGGATAATTTGATTAAGATACTATCAGTAATCTTACCTTATTTTCATACCTTGTCTTCATGTTGAAGGATAGAGACTTTGGTTGAAGCTCCTCTTTTTCGTCCTTGCTTCTTTAAAGGGTCTTAAATTTTTGGCTTCTTTTGGTGGCTCTCCTTTGTAAGGCTTAATTAGGCTCATAAGAATAGCATTGAATATGAGCCAATGGTTGGGCAACATAAATTGATAAGTCATCTTGTTGATGAACTTAAAACATGATTCTTATTATCTTTTTTTTTTTCTATCTTAGCATAATACTTCTGGTGGCCCGTAGGATTCTTATCCTTAATGTGCCTTAGATGAGCCTAAGAAATTCAGAAAGACCCAATCATTTTCCTTAAAGCCTAAGGCTCTTTGGTGCTTCTTAGCAGCAACCCTTCTTGCCTTTTCTTTGAGATTGAAATAGTCTCTTTAATCTTATAGAAAGATTATTTTAAATCTTGGCTATACTCATCAACAATGAAAATCCTCCCATGTACCTTAAGTAGCAAGGAACTTTTGGATCTTCCCTCTTTTACCTCTAAAGATATCTTTCTTGGAGTAGTATGTACAATGTGATTGTACACATTCTCTACTAGAGGTAAGTGCTTTTTCATTACGAGCATTACTGTACATTGATGACAACTTTATTCTTAGATTCAAAAAGAATACAAACCCTTCCAGAAAAAACATTTGGTCATTCGAGGATCTCTATCCAGCACATTAGATGTTGGCAAACCATGATCTTTTGGTATTCCATGCATTTTGAATTATACCCTTGTCTATTTTCCATGTTGGGCCAATAGAGGTATGTTTCATGACTTTCTTACTGATAAAGTGAATAAGTCATAGCTTTTTTCCATTTAGAAAATAACCATTTCCTAAGATGAGTGGCTCTTGTTCTTTCCTAATGCAAATGCTATTGCTACTTGGTATTGCCACCCCAATTTACCCCTTTGGCTGATGTGAAAGTGCATTGGTCATTTGATTGTGCTTGCCAAAATGTGAGAAATACAAATTAAATTGCAAAAAGAAATGTTGCTTACCTTGTTCTTTTGTCGAAAGACTTGACTTGTGTCATGAGGTACCTGGGATTTTGGTGATCCGTTCATAGAATGAATGGAGTCTACATAGATAGTGCTTCTTTGTGTCTAGGATGATAGTATAGCTCGTAACTCCTTTTGTATATGCCCAACATTTTCTCATTGTAGTCAAAATTTTAAGACATGGTATACTCTTTTTGAAGTAAAACTTACTCAAAGGTAATCACCATAGATATTACATTAAACCTCAATTAACAACTTTATGTTTTTCATGTAGATCCCTTTGGTTAGGCCAACCTTTTATTACCTCTATCATTGTTGGATCCATATGGATGCCATCTTGAGAGGAAATGTGACCTAAACATTGAATCTCTTGTAAGAAAAATTCTCTTTTCTTTTGGTAGAGAAAAAAACTTATTCTCCCTTAATGCTTGGAAAATCACTTGCAGATGCTACTTATGTTCCTCCAAAGACTTGGAGTAGATGATGATATCATCAAAGAACACTCCAGTGAACATGCAATAAGTCTAAAAATTTTCTCCATCAGACGATTGAATGTAGCCGGTGCATTAGTCAAACCAAAAGGCATGACTAAATATTCAAAAAGACCAAACGTTGTGTGAAATGCGGTCTTTAGGATAACTTCATTAGGAAATTTCGGAGGTCATTTGGAGGGCCATATGAAGGAGAGAGAAAAATAGAGCGCGTCTAATGAGCAGGAGGGCTACGTTACGTAGGAAAGTACGTGGAAAGACTTAAAAAATAGGAAAATACCCCAAAAAATTTCATGAATCTAGGATTGTGGCATCGTAACTTCCTTGCTTTTACCGAGCTATTAGGTGCTTGTGTGGTCCCACTGCTAATATTCTCTTATGGTCATTAACGTACTAGAGGGTGACCATTAAGCCCGCACAAGATATTGGAATTCTAAAACACTTTCCCTCCATTAGAATGCTTTCAAAGTGAATCTCCCTCCACTAAAGCTTTTCCCTGAGAGCTATGGCTTCCACGTATTCTCGCCCAAGAAGCTCTAGGTGTTTATGGTCCCTCACACCAGCAACCAACAGTTGCACTTTGCCTAAAAGGCCAAGTAGTAGCATATCCTCAATTACAATATCAAGTTCAATAAGTGCAGAGAACCAATTGGTTGGACAAAGGATAAACAAAGTTTCATGGGTCCTCATGTAACCAAGAAGACCCAAGAGGTCTAGTGCTGTCAATGTTTACCGCTCAGCATGGAAGGCCAGAGTGTTGGATTTCAAAGTTGAAATCGGCAAAAGATCTTTAAAGGAAGTTCTTGTTCAGCATGTGTTTACCCATCCAGACGTGATAGCAAATGGTGGAAATGTGTCAGATATACATCAACCACATTACAATTGTAAGTATTCTTGACATCTGAACTGCATTTTATTTGTCATTTCACTTATTGATACTCTCAATATAACTTTTCTTATATACTTTGCAACGTTTATCCCTCTTCCTATGAGCAATGTCTCCATTCTTCACAGCTCAACTAATTAGATTTGTCATTTTGGCTTATTGATACTCTTAGTTTAACTCTTGTTATATATTTTGCAGATGTTTATCCCTCTTCTTATGAGCAATGGGAGCCTGTGGAGTGCATAATAGGCCTCTTCCTTGTTGTTCATGCCCACATTGGTTCTCTACAGTATTCAGGGAGAAGCACCAAAAGCCTGGCTGATGAAGGAATATTTTTCTATGACCACTTCTACCAACCCAGCCCAGGAAATAAGAATGGCATGTTGGTGAAACTGCCTCTACCAACCGATTGGAACACTGTGGACTGGCCAGTTCTTGAGGATACAATGGTAGAGGCAATGTGAAGTAAGCTCTACAAGGATATACAGAGGTCTCTACGTAGCTCTATTCCCACCAAACTGGTTAGAATTGCAAACTTTTGTCCTGCTGCACTCTTCATAGAGTTGTTTCATAACTACAATATATGTGTTACGAAAACTATGTTCATGTGCAAGTCATTTCAGCAGTCATCCTGTGACAAACTTCTTGACAGAGGATGGTATGTAAAGGAAGAGATTGACATATGGTGCGAGGTCGCGCTTGACACTCTAGTTGTCAAGTACATGATTGCAAGCAAATCACTGTTAGTCTCCTTTTGGTATATGCGATCACAAATGCTCAAAGGTAAGTACATTCCTATGGACCAAGTTTCTGTAGGTTTGGAAGATAATCCTGCTGTGGATGTGGAAGTGATTGATAAAGAGCATGGCCTAATGTTGGTGGTTACAATAAGGGAGCTATGAAGTCTTCTACAATTGCGGCACGACATAATTGAAGAGTCAATGGACAGGGACCTTTCAGATTTTTCCTTTTTCCTAGCTGGCCGTAAGTTGATGCGGCGTAGGGAAAAATATATTTTGTGCAAAGAGTTGGATGGTCGGGTTGAAATAGTGTCAATGTAACAGAGATTCTTGTGAACCCAAGTGTATACAAATGACTTTCAATACATGAAGTTTTTTGAGCTCATTTGTTAGTTGTGCTCTGTGAATATAAGTGTTCTTGAAATACATTTCTTTAGCATGTCAAATCTCTCTCTCTCTCTCTCTCTCTCTCTCTCTCTCTCTCTCTCTCAATGTTAGGCAAGAAAAAGACATGATAGAAGAGTCATCTTAATTCTTTAGAAAGTACAAACTCGTCCGTGAACAATGGACCGAGATACAATTTCTGTAAGTATGGAATCAAAATGTCTTCAAGGTAAAAGTCAAAGGAACGCCCCTCGAAAGAAGGTGGTGAGATAGTTGTTCTTGGTGGATTTAGTTCTCCCTTTTCAGGCGTATCATCAATCAGTAGTGTATTATTTGCATCAAAGGGTACATTGATTTGGCTAAATGGTTTGTACAAAAGAGGTAAATGTGGTTTTTTAGGGTGGTAGTGGCCCTCGACGGTAACACATTTTCTTTGATCATACAAAAAGGAAAAATCTGAAGTGTGAGCGCCGCTTACACCGCAAACTATTGTAACTAGTGGCGACAAGTTTTGCCTTTGCATTGAAGACCATACGGCAACTCTGAAGCGCAGAAGAAGAAACTGAATAAATTCTTTGGTTCCTGGACGAACCACGACTCGACAAGTTCCCATCCGAAATGTTTGCAAATCCTCGAAGGGCTCTGTGTCACCCAGAGGCACGCGCATCAGCAGCAATCCATTGAGGTCCAAGATAATCAATCTCTGTAAAAGTTGACAAGTACATATAAGTAGTTAGAAGCTAAACATATTTTGCCATACTTGAATAGAAATTACCGGAACAACCGTATCTACAGATAGCAAGGATCCATACTGGGTGTCTATAGTGTTGTTGTCGTTGTTGCTATCCTTTGCTTTAGTTTCATCATTCACATCTTCATAGTCATCATTCACATCTTCATCAAGGGTCTCCCCCATGGCTCTTTTTGCCTCATTCAGGGTTTCCTCCAAGGTCTTTTCCTCTGCCTCTGCTGGCCTGCTTGCATCATCCATAACCTTGTGCTCATCCGTATGCCTGCTTTCCTCATCCATCCTTGCCTCATGAAAATCAATTTGCTCATCCCTAGGCCTGCTTTCCTCATCCATCCTTGCCTCATGCACATCAGTTTGCTCATCCCTAGGCCTGCTTTCCTCATCCATATCCTTTTGCTCATCCGTAGGCCTGCTTTCCTCATCCAGGGTTTCATCCATAGGCTCTTTTGGCTCCTCCACCACTGGCTTACTTGGCTCTTTCATTGTCTCCTCCATAAGCCCCTCTGGTTGTACACTAGCACCTTCCATATGCTCATTTGACCTTTCTTCATCCTCGGCTCTTTCATCTTCAGCTGATATGACCCCCTTGGCCCGTTGTGATTCCACTGTATCTGATGCAGGGGTTTGTCGTGGTGGCACGTCATGTATTGTCATATCAATTGTGCGGTCGTCCAAGCCGCTATCTTCAGGTTCTCTGGGGCTCGACATAGTAAGCAGGTGTTGTATTAGACTTACCCGGTATCTTTGCAAATAATCATATGTGTAGTTTTTTAAAGCACTTTGCAAAATTGAAAGACCACATGGTGAGAAGTCTTCTATAAAGAAAACCAAAACTGATTGAATGCATTGCCAAATGGTTACCTTAGTCATGAAAGGTTTTAATGCAAAGTAGCTTTGCAGGACATATTCTGCATGGAGAAGACATCTCCAGCCGCAAGAATTTCCATCGGTTTGATTTGGGACAGGTACATCTTTGATTGGGGCCTTGTATAGTTCATACCTTCCACATAGCTTGCCATAAGCAAGAAACAACCTCTTTATACAACTGCACAAAGTAGTATCAAGATGTTAGCTTCAGAAACACACAAAGTAGTATCAAGATGTTAGTTGCACAAATTTACATGGATATCTATAAGAAACACTTTCTGATACATAACACTTATAGCCTAATTTCAGGGTGGGTTCCTTTTATTGAATTGAACACCCACACTGCTGGTTGGTCAACATCAAGGCATATGAGACTCCAGTGATGGTTGTTCTCATATGGAAAGATGATGACAGTTACTTCCAGCATAGCACAGTGGAGAAACCAACTCTCAAAGGTGCCAGATGGACTGTTCTTCTGTCTAATAATCATTGACATTTGTGGATCAAGAAGAAACACCTCCGTGTGGGTGTGCGGTGGAAGTTGACTTTTGATCAAGCTGTAGAGAGTATAGCTGAGTTCGTACACCTATGATCTGAGTTTTCAAAGTTAGCAAGATAGTAACACTTACTTGACAAGCATAGATAATTGTGTTTGAGATCTGAGCATCGGGATTCATCAATAAATTAATGTCCACTTTTTCCAGAGCCAGCTTTCTGGCTCCATCTATAAATGGTATCTCTGCAAGCAAACCATCCTTCATTGAAAGTAGAGTTTCTTTATTGCTTGCCTCTATGGAAAGGGTCACATTTCATTCTGTTTGCCTCTGGGACTCCACTGCTACTTTTTCTTTCTCCTTAAGCTCTGCTTCTCTCATGTCCTCTGTTTGGCGAGCAACCGTCTCTGCCCTTGCCCTTGTATTCACATCATGTGTGACATCTACAACTGTGAATTGTGGCAATAGCTCAGGGGGGTATAGAAAAAATTCCCTCATTTTCTTATCCCTGCAGACATTGGGTACCAGCAGTTTGTCATACCTCCACCTTATCCTTTTTAGTGTCTCACTATCTTTGTCCATTACAGTCACCCTGTGGGCATGGGCTGCTACAATGGTCATGTCACTGAAGTACTCAAGTAGGAAGTCCTCTGCTGCTTCTTGTAGAGCCATCAATGCCACCACCTTCCACCTTTTAGTGCCCCAGGTAGCTTCTTCACATATGGACCTCACCATCCTCTGAAAGGGCAGCTTTGGTATACACAAATCTACACATTTCTGTGCCTTCCTGATTTCTCTAAAAAGTCCCATGCAGCTCTGTAACTTCTTCACCCTTGGACCTTTCAAACTTTATTTGGTTTTCCAGGTCTCTTCTTTGGGGTTGCAGATCTGCTACTTGCCTTAGCTGCTAATCCTGGTCCCTTGCCTGCCTTCCTTGCACTGGCCTTTGTTCTAGC